>NC_141555.1:61871142-62471142 GCF_021556685.1 Rattus norvegicus | reverse complement strand
ATCTAATCCTGGTGTCAACGTCAATGGATCTAATCCTGGTGTCAACGAAACTGGATCTAATAATGGTGTCAACGTCACTGGAAATAATCCTGGTGTCAGCGTCACTGGATCTAATCCTGGTGTCAACGTCTCTGGATCTAATCCTGGTGTCAACGTCCCTGGATCAAATCCTGGTGTCAACGTCCCTGGATTAATCCTGGTGTCAATGAAACTGGATCTAAACCTGGTGTCAACATCCCTGGATCTAATCCTGGTATCAACGATCCTAGATCTAATCCTGTTGTCAACGTCAATGGATCTAATCCTGGTGTCAACTTCCCTGGATCTAATCCTGGTGTCAACATCACTGGATCTAATCCTGGTGTCAACGTCCCTGGATCTAATCCTGGTGTCAACGTCCCTGGATATAATCCTGTTGTCAACGTCGCTGGATCTTATCCTGGTGTCAACGTCGCTGGATCTTATCCTGGTGTCAACGACCCTATATCTAATCCTGGTGTCAACGTCCCTGGATCTAATCCTGGTGACAACGTCCCAGGATCTAATCTTGGAGTCAACGTCCCTTCATCTCATCATGGTGTCAAAGTCCCTGGATCTAATCCTGGTGTCATCGTCACTGGATCTAATCCTCTTGTCAACGTCATGGATCTGATCCTGGTGTCAGCATCCCTGGATCTAATCCAGGTGTCAACATCCCTGGATCTAATCCTGGTATCAACGTCCCTGGATCTAATCCTGGTTTCAACGTCCCTGGACCTAATCCTGGTGTCAAAGTCACTGGATCTGATCCTGGTGTCAACGTCCCTGGATCTGATACTGGTATCAACGTCCCTGGATCTGATCCTGGTGTCAGTGTCACTGGATTTAATCCTGGTGTCAACGTCAATGGATCTAATCCTGGTGTCAACGAAACTGGATCTAATCATGGTGTCAACGTCACTGGAAATAATCCTGGTGTCAGCGTCAATGGATCTAATCCTGGTGTCCACGTCCCTGGATCTAATCCTGGTGTCAACGTCCTTGGATCGAATCCTGGTGTCAACGTCCCTGGATTAATCCTGGTGTCAATGAAACTGGATCTAATCCTGGTGTCAACATCCCTGGATCTAATCCTGGTTTCAACGACCCTGGATCTAATCCTGTTGTAAACGTCACTGGATCTAATCCTGCTTCAACGTCCCTGGATCTAATCCGGGTTTCAAAGTCCCTGGATCTGATCCTGGTGTCAAATCACTGGATCTAATCCTGGTTCAACGTCCCTGGATCTAATCCTGGTGTCAAAGTCACTGGATCTAATTCTGGAGTCAACGTCCCTGATTCTAATGCTGGTGTCAACGTCACTGGATCTAATCCTTGTTTCAACGTCCTTGGATCTAATCCTGGTGTCAACGTCACTGGTCTGATCCTGGTGTCAACGTCGCGGGATCTGATACTGGTTTCAACGTCCCTGGATCTAATCCTGGTGTCATCGTCACTGGATCTAATCCTGGTGTCAACGTCCCTGGATCTAATCCTGGTGTCAACGTCCCTGGATCTAATCCTGGTGTCAACGCCCCTGGATCTAATCCTGTTGTCAAGGTCACTGGATCTAATCCTGGTACAACGTCCCTGGATCTAATCCTGGTTTCAAAGTCCCTGGATCTGATCATGGTGTCAACGTCACTGGATCTGATCCTGGTGTCACGTCCCTTGATCTAATCCGAGTTTCAAGGTCCCTGGATCTAATCCTGGTGTCATCGTCACTGGATATAATCCTGGTGTCCACGTCCCTGGATCTAATCCTGGTGTCAACGTCCTTGGATCTAATCCTGATGTCAATGTCCCTGGATTAATCCGGTTGTCAACGAAACTGGATCTAATCCTGGTGTCAACATCCCTGGATCTAATCCTGGTATCAACGACCCTGTATCTAATCCTGTTGTCAACGTCACTGGATCTAATCCTGCTTCAACGTCCCTGGATCTAATCCTGGTTTCAAAGTCCCTGCATCTGATTCTGGTGTCAACGTCACTGGATCTGATCCTGGTGTCAACGGCCCTGGATCTAATCCTGATGTCAACGTCCCTGGATCTAATCCTGTTGTCAACGTCACTGGATCTAATCCTGGTGTCAACGTCCCTGGATCTAATCCTGGTTTCAACGTCCCTGTATCTAATCCTGGTGTCAACGTCTGTGGATTAATCCCGGTGTAAACGAAACTGGATCTAATCCTGGTTTCAACATCACTGGATCTAATCCTGCTATCAACGCACCTGGATCTAACCCTGTTGTCAACATCACTGGATCTAATCCTGGTTCAACGTCCCTGGATCTAATCCTGGTTTCAACGTCTCTGGATCTAATCCTGGTGTCAACGTCCCTGGATTTAATCTTGGTGACATCGTCACTGGATCTAATCCTAGTGTAAACGTCAAGGATCTGATCCTGGTGTCAGCGTCACTGGATCTAATCCTGGTGTCAACGACCCTGGATCTGATCCTGGTGTCAACGTACCTGCATCTTATTGTGGTGTTATCGAAACTGGATCTAATCCTGGTGTCCACGTCCCTCGTTCTAATCCTGGTATCATCATCCCTGGATCTAATACTGTTGTCAACGTCACTGGATCTAATACTGGTGTCAGCGTCACTGGATCTAATCCTGGTGTCAGCGCCACTGGATCTAATCCTGGTGTCAACGTCATTGGATCTAATCCTGGTGTCAACGTCCCTGGATCTAATCTTGGTGACATCGTCACTGGATCTAATCCTAGTGTAAACGTCAAGGATCTGATCCTGGTGTCAGTGTCACTGGATCTAATCCTGGTGTCAACGTCCCTGGATGTAATCCTGGTTTCAACGTCCCTGTATCTAATCCTGGTGTCAACGTCATTGGATCTAATCCTGGTGTCCACGTCCCTGGATCTAATCCTGGTGTCAACGTCCTTGGATCGAATCCTGGTGTCAGCGTCCCTGGATTAATTCTGGTGTCAACGAAACTGGATGTAATACTGGTGTCAACATCCCTGGATCTAATCCTGGTATCAACGACCCTGGATCTAATCCTGTTGTCAACGTCACTGGATCTAATCCTGCTTCAACGTCCCTGGATCTAATCCTGGTTTCAAAGTCCCTGGATCTGATCCTAGTGTCAAATCACTGGATCTAATCCTGGTTCAACGTCACTGGAGCTAATCCTGGTGTCAAAGTCACTGGATCTAATTCTGGAGTCAACGTCCCTGATTCTAATGCTGGTGTCAACGTCACTGGATCTAATCCTTGTTTCAACGTCCTTGGATCTAATCCTGGTGTCAACGTCACTGGTCTGATCCTGGTGTCAACGTCCCGGGATCTGATACTGGTTTCAACGTCCCTGGATCTAATCCTGGTGTCATCGTCACTGGATCTAATTTGGTGTCAACGTCCCTGGATCTAATCCTGGTGTCAACGTCCCTGGATCTAATCCTGGTGTCAACGCCCCTGGATCTAATCCTGTTGTCAAGGTCACTGGATCTAATCCTGGTACAACGTCCCTGGATCTAATCCTGGTTTCAAAGTCCCTGGATCTGATCATGGTGTCAACGTCACTGGATCTGATCCTGGTGTCACGTCCCTTGATCTAATCCGAGTTTCAACGTCCCTGGATCTAATCCTGGTGTCATCGTCACTGGATCTAATCCTGGTGAAACGTCATGGATCTGATCCTGGTGTCAGCGTCCCTGGTCTAATCCTGGTGTCAACGTCCGTGGATTAATCCCGGTGTCAACGAAACTGGATCTAATCCTGGTGTCAACATCACTGGATCTAATCCTGGTGTCATCGTTCCTGGATTTAATTCTGGGTTCAACGTCCCTGGATCTAATCCTGGTCCAAGGTCTCTGGATCTAATCCTGGTGTCAACGTCCTTGGATCTAATCCTGGTGTCAACGTCCCTGGATCTAATATTGGTGTCAACGTCCCTGGATCTAATCCTGGTGTCAACGTCTCTGGATCTAATCCTGGTGTAAACGTCCCTAATTCTAATTCTGGTGTCAACGTCCCTGGATCTAATCTTGGTGTCAACGTCCCTGGATCTATTCTTCGTGTCAAAGTCCCTGGATCTAAAACTGGTGTCAACATCCCTGGATCTAATTCTGGTGTCAACGTCCCTGGATCTAATCCTGTTTCAACATCACTGGATCTAATCCTGGTGTCAATGTCCCTGGTTCTAATCCTGCTGTCAACGTCACTGGATCTAATCCTGGAGTCAACGTAACTGGATCTAATCCTGTTGCCACGTCCCTGGGTCTAATCCTGGTGTCAACGTCCCGGGACCTAATCCTGGTATCAACGTCACTGGATCTAATCCTGTTGTCTTCGTCCCAGGATCTAATCCTGGTGTCAATGACACTGGATCTAATCGTGGTTTCAACGTTCCTGGATCTGATCCTGGTGTCAGCGTCACTGGATCTGATCCTGGTGTCAACGTCTTTGGATCTGATCCTGGTGTCAACGTCTCTGGATCTGATCCTGGTTTACACGTCCCTGGATCTGATCCTGATGTCAGCGTCACAGCTTCTAATCCTGTTGTCAACGTCAATGGATCCAATCCTGGTGTCAACGTCCCTGGATCTAATCCTGGTGTCAACATCACTGGATCTAATCCTGGTTTCAACGTCCCTGGATCTGATTCTGGTGTAAGCGTCATTGGATATGATCCTGGTGTCAACGTCCCTGATCTGATCCTGGTGTCAACGTCCCTGGATCTGATCCTGGTTTCAACGTCACTGGATCTTATCCTTGTGTCAGCGTCACTGGATCTAATCATGGTGTCAACATCATTGGATCTGATCCTGGTGTCAACGTCCCTGGATCTAATCCTGGTGTCAACGAAACTGGATTTAATCCTGGTGTCAACGTCTCTCGATCTAATCATGGTATCATCGTCACTGGATCTAATCCTGGTGTCAACGTCCCTGGATATAATCCTGGTTTCAACGTCCCTGAATCTAATCCTGGTGTAAACGTCAATGGATCTAATCCTGGATTCAACGTCACTAGATCTAATCCTGGTGTCAAACTCCTAGATCTAATCCTGGTGTCAACGTCCCTGGATCTAATCCTGGTGTCAACGTCCCTGGATCTAATCCTGGAGGCAATGTCCCTGGATCAAATCCTGGTGTCAACGTCCCTGGATCTAATCCTGGTGTTATGATACCTGGATCTAATCCTGGTGTCAGCTTCACTGGATCTGATCCTGGTGTCAACGTCACTGTATCTATTCTGGTGTCAACGTCCCTGGATCTAATCCTGGTGTCAGCGTTCTGGATCTAATCCTGGTGTCAACGTCGCTGGATCTAATCCTGGTGTCAGCTTCACTCGATCTAATCCTGGTGTCAAACGTCACTGGATCTAATCCTGGTGTCAGCGTCTCTGGATCTAATGCTTGTGTCAAAGTCACTGTATCTAATCCTGGTGTAGGCGTCACTTGATATAATCCTGGTGTCACCGTCCCAGAATCTAATACTGGTGTCAACGATACTGATCTAATCTTGGTGTCAACGTCCCTGGATCTAATCCTGGTATCAACGTCCCTGGATCTAATCCTGTTGTCCACGTCACTGAATCTAATTCTGGTGTCAACCTCCCTGGATCTATTCCTGGTATCACCATCACTGGATCAAATCCTGGTCTCAACGTCACTGGATCTAATATTTGTTTCAACGTCCCTGGATCTAATCATGGTGTCAACGTCACTGGATCTGATACTGGTGTCAACGTCCCTGGCTCTAATCCTGGTGTCAACATCCCTGGATCTAATCCTGGTGTCAATGTCACTGGATCTAATCCTGGTGTCAGCGTCACTGGATCTAATCCTGGTGTCAGCATCAATGGATAAAATCCTGGTGTCAACGTCCCTGGATCTAATCCTGGTGTCAATCGTCACTGGATCTAATCCTGGAGGCAACGTCCCTGGATCTAATCCTGGTGTCAAACGTCACTGGATCTAATCCTGGAGGCAACATCCCTGGATCTAATCCTGGTGTCAAGGTCCCTGGATCTAATCCTGGAGTCAACGTCCCTGGTACTAATCCTGTTGTCAACGTCCCTGGATCTAATCCTGGAGTCAATGTCCCTGGATCTACTCCTGGTGCCACGTCCCTGGGTCTAATCCTTGTGTCAACGTCCCGGGATTTAATCCTCGTGTCAAAGTCACTGGATCTATTCCTGGTGTCAACGTCCCTAGATTTGATCATACTGTCAGCATTACTGGATCTAATCATGGTGTCAAAGTCACTGGATCTAATTCTGGAGTCAACATCCCCGATTCTAAGCCTGGTGTCAAGGTCCCTGGATCTAATCATGGTATCAACGTCACTGGATCTAATCCTGGTATCAATGTCCCTGGATCTAATCCTGGTGTCAACGTCACTGGATCTGATCCTGGTGTCAAAGTCCCTGTATCTGATCCTGGTGTCAATGTCCCAGGATCTGATCCTGGATTCAATGTCCCTGGATCTAATCCTGGTGTCAGCGTCACTGGATCTAATCCTGGTGTCAACGTCCCTGGACCTAATCCTGGTGTCAACGTCACTGGATATATTCCTGCTGTCAACGTCCCTAGATATAATCCTGGAGTCAACGTCCCTGGATCTAATCCTGGTGTCAACGTACCTGGATCTAATCATGGTGTCAACGTCACTGGATCTAATCCTGGTGTCAACGTCACTGGATCGTATCCTGGTGTCAACGTCCCTGGATCTAATCCTGGTGTCAACGTCCCTGGATCTAATCCTGGTGTCAGCGTCACTGGATGTAATCCTGGTGTCAACGTCCCTGGATCTAGTCCTGGTGTCAGCATCACTGGATCTTATCCTGGTGTCAACATCCCTGGATCTGATCCTGGTGTCAGCTTCACTGGATCTGATCCTGGTGTCAACGTCCCTGGTTCTGATCCTGGTGTCAACGTCCCTGGCTGTAATCCTGGTGTCAGCGTCACTGGATCTAATCCTGGTGTCAACATCAATGGATCTAATACTGGTATGAATGTCCCTGGATCTAATCCTGGTGTCATGGTCCCTGGATCTAATTCTGGTGTCAACGTCCTTTGATCTAATCCTCTTGTCAGCATCACTGGATCAAATCCTGGTGTCAACGTCCCTGGATCTAATCCTGGTGTCATGGTCCCTGAATCCAATCCTGGAGTCAACGTCACTGGATCTTATCCTAGTGTCAACGTACCTGGATCAAACCTGGTGTCCACGTCCCTGTATCTAATCCTGGTGTCAACATCACTAGATCTAAACCAGGTGTCAACGTTCCTGGATCTAATCCTGGTGTCAATGTCCCAGGATCTAATCCTGGTCAACATCACTGGATCAAATCCTGGTGTCAACGTCCCTGGATCTAATCCTGGTTTCAACGTCCCTGGATCTAATCCGGGTGTCAGCGTCAATGGATCTAATCCTGGTGTCAACATCACTCGATCTAATTCTGGTGGCAACGTCCCTATATTTAATCCTGGGGTCAACGTCCCTGGATCTAATCCTGGTGTCAAGGTCTCTGGATCTATTCCTGGTGTCAACGTCCCTGGATCTAATCCTGGTGTCAACGACCCTGGATTTAATCCTGGTGTCATGTTCCCTGGATCTAATCCTGGTGACAACGTCACTGGATCTTATCCTAGTGTCAACGTCCCTGGATAAAATCCTGGTGTCAACATCCCTGGCTCTAATCCTGGTGTCAACGTCACTGGATCTAATCCAGGTGTCAAAGTCCCTGGATCTGACCCTGGTGTCAATGTCCCTGGATCTGATCCTGGTTTCAACATCCCTGGATCTAATCCTGGTGTCAGCATCACTGGATCTAATACTTGTGTCAAAGTCCCTGGATCTGATCCTGAGGTCAACGTCCCCGGATCTGACCCTGGTTTCCACGTCCCTGGATCTATTCCTGGTGTCAACGTCACTGGGTCTAATCCTGGTGTCAACATCCCTGGATTTAATCCTAGGGTCAACGTCCCTGGATCTAATCCTTGTGTCAAGGTTCTGGATCTAATCCTGGTGTCAACGTCTCTGGGTCTAATCCTGGTGTCAACGTCACTGGATCTAATCCTGGTGTCAACGTCCCTGGACCTAATCCTGGTGTCAACGTCACTGGATATATTCTTGCTGTCAACGTCACTGGATCTTATCCTGGAGTCAACGTCCCTGGATCTAATCGTGGTGTCAACGTACCTGGATCTAATCATGGTGTCAACGTCACTGGATCTAATCCAGGTGTCAACGTCCCTGGATCTAATCCTGGTGTCAACGTCCCTGGATCTAATCCTGGTGTCAACATCCTTGGATCTAATCCTGGTGTCAACGTCCCTGGATCTAATCCTGGTGTCAACGTCACTGGATATAATCCTGGTGTCAACGTCACTGGATCTAATCCTGGTGTCAACGTCCCTGGATCTAATCCTGGTGTCATGGTCCCTGAATCCAATCCTGGAGTCAACGTCACTGGATCTTATCCTAGTATCAACATACCTGGATCAAATCCTGGTGTCAACGTCCCTGTATCTAATCCTGGTGTCAACATCACTAGATCTAATCCAGGTGTCAACGTTCCTGGATCTAATCCTGGTGTTAATGACCCAGGATCTAATCCTGGTCAACATCACTGGATCAAATCCTGGTGTCAACGTCCCTGGATCTAATCCTGGATTCAACGTCCCTGGATCTAATCCGGGTGTCAGCGTCAATGGATCTAATCCTGGTGTCAACATCACTCGATCTAATTCTGGTGGCAACGTCCCTATATTTAATCCTGGGGTCAACGTCCCTGGATCTAATCCTGGTGTCAAGGTCTCTGGATCTAATCCTGGTGTCAACGTCCCTGGATCTAATCCTGGTGTCAACGACCCTGGATTTAATCCTGGTGTCATGGTCCCTGGATCTAATCCTGGTGACAACGTCACTGGATCTTTTCCTAGTGTCAACGTCCCTTGATAAAATCCTGGTGTCAACGTCCCTGGCTCTAATCCTGGTGTCAACGTCACTGGATCTAATCCAGGTGTCAAAGTCACTGGATCTAATCCAGGTGTCAACATCCCTGGATCTAATCCTGGTGTCAACGTCACTGGATCTAATCCTGGTGTCAACATCACTGGATATAATCCTGGTGTCAACGTCCCTGGATCTAATCCTGGTGTCAGCGTCACTGGATCTAATCCTCGTGTCAATGTCACTGGGTCTAATCCTGGTGTCAACATCCCTGGATTTAATCCTAGGGTCAACGTCCCTGGATCTAATCCTGGTGTCAAGGTCTCTGGATCTAATCCTGGTATCAACGTCTCTGGATCGAATCCTGGTGTCAACGTCACTGGATCTAATCCTGGTGTCAACGTTACTGGATATTATCCTGGTGTTATGGTCCCTGGATCTAATCCTGGTGTCAACGTCACTGGATCTTATCCTGGTTTCAACGTCCCTGGATCTAATCCTGGTGTCAACGTCCCTGGATCTAATCCTGGTGTCAGCATCACTGGATCTAATCATGGTTTCAACATCCCTGGATCTTATCCTGGTGTCAGCGTCCCTCGATCTAATCCTGGTGTCAACTTCAATGGATCTAATCCTGGTGTCAGAGTCACTTGATCTAATTCTGGTGTCAACTTCAATGGATCTAATCTTGGTGTCAACATCCCTGGAAATAATCCTGGTGTCAACGCCCCGGATCTAATCCTATTGTCAACGACACTCTATCTAATCCTGGAGGCAACGTCCCTGGATCTAATCCTGGTGTCAACTTGACTGGATCTAATCCTGTTGTCAACGTCCTGGTGTCAACGACCCTGGATCTAATCCTGTTGTCAGCATCACTGGATCTAATCCTTGTGTCAATGTCCCTGGATCTAATCCTGGTGTCAACGTACCTGGATCTAAACGTGGTGTCAACGTCACTGGATCTGATCCTGGTGTCAACGTCCCTGTATCTATTCTGGTGTCAACGTCCCTGGATCTAATCCTGGTGTCAGCGTTCTGCATCTAATCCTGGTGTCAACGTCCCTGGATCTAATCCTGGTGTCAGCTTCACTGGATCTAATCCTGGTGTCAAACGTCACTGGATCTAATCCTGGTGTCAGCGTCTCTGGATCTAATCCTTGTGTCAACGTCACTGGATCTAATCCTGGTGTAGGCGTCACTTGATATAATCCTGGTGTCACCGTCCCAGAATCTAATCCTGGTGTCAACGATACTGGATCTAATCCTGGTGTCAACGTCTCTGGATCTAATCCTGGTATCAACAACCTTGGATCTAATTCTGTTGTCCATGTCACTGGATCTAAACCTGGTGTCAACCTCCCTGGATCTATTCCTGGTATCACAATCACTGGATCAAATCCTGGTCTCAACGTCACTGGATCTAATCCTGGTTTCAACGTCCCTGGATATAATCATGGTGTCAACGTCACTGGATCTGATACTGGTGTCAACGTCCCTGGCTCTAATTCTGGTGTCAAAGGTCACTGGATCTAATCCTGGAGGCAATGTCCCTGGATCAAATCCTGGTGTCAAGGTCCCTGGATCTAATCCTGGTGTCAAGTCCCTGGTACTAATCCTGTTGTCAACGTCCCTGGATCTAATCCTGGTGTCAAACGTCACTGGATCTAATCCTGGAGGCAACGTCCCTGGATCTAATCCTGGTGTCAAAGGTCACTGGATCTAATCCTGGAGGCAATGTCCCTGGATCTAATCCTGGTGTCAAGGTCCCTGGATCTAATCCTGGTGTCAAGTCCCTGGTACTAATCCTGTTGTCAACGTCCCTGGATCTAATCCTGGAGTCAATGTCCCTGGATATAATCCTGGTGCCACGTTCCAGGGTGTAATCCTTGTGTCAACGTCCCGGGATCTAATTCTCGTGTCAACGTCACTGGATCTAATCCTGGTTTCAACGTCCCTGGATTTGATCCTAGTGTCAGCGTCACTGGATATAATGCTGATGTCAAAGTCAGTGTATCTAATTCTGGAGTCGACGTCCCTGATTCTAATCCTTGTGTCAACGACATTGGATCTAATTCTGGGTCATCGTCCCTGGATCTAATCCTGGTGTCAATGTCACTGGAGCTAATTCTGGTTACAACGTCCCTGGATCTGATCCTGGTGTCATCGTCACTGGATCTGATCCTGGTGTCAATGTCCCTGGATCTGATCCTAGTTTCAACGTCCCTGCATCTAATCCTGGTGTCAGCGTCACTGGATCTAATCCTGTTGTCAATGTCCCTGGATCTAATCCTGGTGTCAACGTCCCTGGATCTAGTCCTGGTGTCAGCGTCACTGGATCTAATTCTGGTGTCAACGTCCCTGGATCTGATCCTGGTGTCAGCCTCACAGGATCTGATCCTGGTGTCAACATCCCTGGATCTGATCCTGGTGTCAACGTCCCTGGATTTGATCCTGGTTTCAACGTCCCTGGATTTTATCCTCGTGCCAGCGTCACTGGATCTAATCCTGGTGTCAACTTCAATGGATCTAATACTGGTATAAATGTCCCTGGATCTAATCCTGGTTTCATGGTCCCTGGATATAATTCTGGTGTCAACGTCCCTTGATCTAATCCTGTTGTCAACATCACTGGATCTAATCCTGGTGTCAATGTCCCTGGATCTAATCCTGGTGTCATGGTCCCTGGATTTAATCCTGGAGTCAACGTCACTAGATCTTATACTAGTGTCAACGTCCCTGGATCAAATCCTGGTGTCAACGTCCCTGGATCTAATCCTGGTGACAACATCACTAGATCTAATCCAGGTGTCAACGTCCCTGGATCTAATCCTGGTGTCAATGTCCCAGGATCTAATTCTGGTGTCTACATCACTGGATCTAATCCTGGTATCAATGTCCCTGCATCTAATCCTCGTGTCAATGTCCCTGGATCTAATCCTGGTGTCAACGTCCCTGGATCTAATCCTGCTGTCAACGTCCCTGGCTCTAATCCTGGTGTCAGCGTCACTGGATCTAATCGTGGAATCAACGTCCCTGGATCTAATCCTGGTGTCAAAGTTTCTGGATCTAATCCTGGTGTCATCGCACTGAATCTAATCCTCGTGTCAACGTCATGGATCTGATCTTGGTTTCAGCGTCAATGGATCTAATCCTGGTGTCAAAGTCACTGGATCTAATCCTGGTGTCATGATCCCTGGATCTAATCCTGGAGTCAACGTCACTGGATCTTATCCTGGTGTCAATGTCCCTAGATCTAATCCTGGTGTCAGCGTCACTGGACCTAATCATGGTGTCAACGTCCTTGGATCTAATCCTGGTGTCAGCATTCTGGATCTAATCCTGGTGTCAACGTCACTGGATCTAATCCTGGTGTCAACGCCACTGGATCTAATCCTGGTGTCAATGTCATTGGATCTAATCCTGGTGTCAGCCTCACTGGATCTAATCCTGGTGTCAGCGTCCCTGGATCTAACCCTGGTGTCAACGTCCCTGGATCTGATTCTGGTCTCAACCTCCCTGGATCTGATCCTGGTTTCAACGTCCTTGGATCTAATCCTGGTGTCAGCGTCACTGGATCTAATCCTGGAGTCAACGTCAATGGATGTAATTCTGGTGTCAACGTCCCTGGATCTCATCCTGATGTCAACGTCCCTGGATCTAATCCTGGTGTCAACGTCACTGGATCTCATCCTGGTGTCAACGTCCCTGGATTAATCCTGATGTCAACGAAACTGGATCTAATCCTGGTGTCAACATCACTGGATCTAATCCTGTTATCAACGTCCCTAAATCTAATCCTGTTGTCAACGTCACTGGATTTAATCCTGGTTCAACGTCCCTGAATCTGACCTGGTGTCACGTCCCTGGATCTAATCCTGGTGTCAACGTCTCTGGATCTAATCCTGGTGTCAATTTCCCTGGATCTAATCTTGGTGTCATCGTCACTGGATCTAATCCTGGTGTCAACGTCATGGATCAGATCCTGGTGTCAGCGTCACTGGATCTAATCCTGGTGTCAACATCACTGGATCTAATCCTGGGGTCATGGTCCCTGGATCTAATCCTGGTGTCAACGTCATTGGATCTGATCCTGGCGTCAGCGTCACTGGATCTAATCCTGGTGTCAATGTCACTGGATCTAATCCTAGTGTCAGCGCCACTGGATCTTATCCTGGTGTCAGCGTCCCTGGAACTATTCCTGGTGTCATTGTCCCTGGATCTAACCCTGGTGTCAATGTCCCTGGATCAAATCCTGGTGTCACGTCCCTGGATCTAATCCTGGTGTCAACGTCCCTGGATCTAATCCTGGTGTCAACGTCACTGGATCATATCCTGGTGTTAACGTCCCAGGATCAAATCCTGGTGTCAATGTCCCTGGATCTAATCCTGGTGTCAACATCACTGGATCTAATCCTGGTTTCAATGTCAATGGATCTAATCTTGGTGTCAACGTCCCTGGATCTAATCCTGGTGTCAACATCCCTGGATCTGAACCTGGTGTCTGCGTCACTGGATTTAATATTGGGGTCAACGTCCCTGGATGAAATCCTGGTGTCAAGGTCTCTGGATCTAATCCTGGTGTCAAGGTCTCTGGATCTAATCCTGGTGTCAAGTCCCTGGATCTAATCCGGGTGTCAACGTCGCTGGATCTAATCCTGGTGTCAAAGTCTCTGTATCTAATCCTGGTGTCAATGTCACTGGATCTAATCCTGGTGTCAACGTCCCTGGATCTGATCCTAGTGTCAGCGTCACTGGATATAATCATGGTGTCAAAGTCGCTGCTCTAATTCTGGAGTCAACGTCCATGATTCTAATCCTGGTGTCAACGTCCATGATCTAATCCTGGTATCAACGTCACTGGATCTAATCCTGGTGTCAACGTCCCTGGATCTAATCCTGGTGTCAACGTCACTGGATCTAAACCTGGTATCAACATCTCTGGATCTGAT
This sequence comes from Rattus norvegicus, assembly GCF_021556685.1. Lineage (NCBI taxonomy): Eukaryota > Metazoa > Chordata > Mammalia > Rodentia > Muridae > Rattus > Rattus norvegicus. The sequence goes on along the minus strand of NC_141555.1, from coordinate 62,457,243 downwards.
CCTGGTGTCAGCGTCACTGGATCTGATCCTGGTGTCAGCGTCACTGGATCTGATCCTGAAGTCAAAGACCCTGGATCTGATCCTGGTGTCAACGTCCCTGGATCTGATCCTGGTTTCAACATCCCTGGATCTAATCCTGGTGTCAGCGTCACTAGATCTAATTTTTGTTTCAAAGTCCCTGGATCTGATCCTGAGGTCAACGTCCCTGGATCTGATTCTGGTCTCAACCTCCCTGGATCTGATCCTGGTTTCAACGTAATGGATCTGTTCCTGGTGTCAGCGTCACTGGAACTAATCCTGGTGTCAACATCACTGGATCTAATCCTGGTGTCACGGTCCCTGGATCTAATCCTGGTGTCAACGTCATTGGATCTTATCCTGGTGTCAGCGTCACTGGATCTTATCCTGGTTTCAACGTAATGGATCTCATCCTAGTGTCAGCGCCACTGGATCTAATCATGGAGTTAGCGTCCCTGGATCTATACCTGGTGTCATTGTCCCTGGATCTAATCCTGGTGTCAATGTCCCTGGATCTAATCCTGGTGTCAACGTCCCTGGAACTGATCCTGGTGTCAGCCTCACTGGATCTGATCCTGGTGTCAACGTCCCTGGATCTGATCCTGGTGTCAACGTCCCTGAATTTGATCCGGGTTTCAACGTCCCTAGATGTAATCCTGGTGTCAGCGTCACTGGATCTAATACTGGTGTCAACGTCAATGGATCTAATACTGGTATGAATGTCCCTGGATCTAATCCTGGTTTCATGGTCCCTGGATCTAATTCTGCTGTCAACGTCCCTTGATCTAATCCTGTTGTCAGCATCACTGGATCTAATCCTGGTGTCAACCTCCCTGTTTCTAATCCTGGTGTCATGGTCCCTGGATCTATTCCTGCAGTCAACGTCACTGGATCTTATCCTAGTGTCACCATCCCTGGATCTAATCCTGATGTCAATATCCCAGGATCTAATCCTGGTTTCAACATCACTGGATCTAATCCTGGTGTTAAGGCCCCTGGATCTAATCCTGGTGTCAACATCACTGTATCTAATCCTGGTGTCAACGTCCCTTGATCTAATCCTGGTGTCAAGGTCTCTGGATCTAATCCTGGTGTCAACGTCCCTGTATCTAATCCTGGTGTCAACGACCCTGGATCTAATCCTGGTGTCATGGTCCCTGGATATAATCCTGGTGTCAACGTCACTGAATCTTATCCTGGTGTCAACGTCCCTGGATCTAATCCTGGTGTCAACCTCCCTGGATCTAATCCTGGTGTCAGCGTCACTGGATCTAATCCTGGTGTCAACGTCCCTGGATCTAGTCCTGGTGTCCACATCACTGGATCTAATCCTGGTGTCATGGTCCCTGGATTTAATCCTGGAGTCAACGTCACTAGATCTTATACTAGTGTCAACGTCCCTGGATCAAATCCTGGTGTCAACGTCCCTGGATCTAATCCTGGTGACAACATCACTAGATCTAATCCAGGTGTCAACGTCCCTGGATCTAATCCTGGTGTCAATGTCCCAGGATCTAATTCTGGTGTCTACATCACTGGATCTAATCCTGGTATCAATGTCCCTGCATCTAATCCTCGTGTCAATGTCCCTGGATCTAATCCTGGTGTCAACGTCCCTGGATCTAATCCTGCTGTCAACGTCCCTGGCTCTAATCCTGGTGTCAGCGTCACTGGATCTAATCGTGGAATCAACGTCCCTGGATCTAATCCTGGTGTCAAAGTTTCTGGATCTAATCCTGGTGTCATCGCACTGAATCTAATCCTCGTGTCAACGTCATGGATCTGATCTTGGTTTCAGCGTCAATGGATCTAATCCTGGTGTCAAAGTCACTGGATCTAATCCTGGTGTCATGATCCCTGGATCTAATCCTGGTGTCAACGTCACTGGATCTTATCCTGGTGTCAATGTCCCTAGATCTAATCCTGGTGTCAGCGTCACTGGACCTAATCATGGTGTCAACGTCCTTGGATCTAATCCTGGTGTCAGCATTCTGGATCTAATCCTGGTGTCAACGTCACTGGATCTAATCCTGGTGTCAACGCCACTGGATCTAATCCTGGTGTCAATGTCATTGGATCTAATCCTGGTGTCAGCCTCACTGGATCTAATCCTGGTGTCAGCGTCCCTGGATCTAACCCTGGTGTCAACGTCCCTGGATCTGATTCTGGTCTCAACCTCCCTGGATCTGATCCTGGTTTCAACGTCCTTGGATCTAATCCTGGTGTCAGCGTCACTGGATCTAATCCTGGAGTCAACGTCAATGGATGTAATTCTGGTGTCAACGTCCCTGGATCTCATCCTGATGTCAACGTCCCTGGATCTAATCCTGGTGTCAACGTCACTGGATCTCATCCTGGTGTCAACGTCCCTGGATTAATCCTGATGTCAACGAAACTGGATCTAATCCTGGTGTCAACATCACTGGATCTAATCCTGTTATCAACGTCCCTAAATCTAATCCTGTTGTCAACGTCACTGGATTTAATCCTGGTTCAACGTCCCTGAATCTGACCTGGTGTCACGTCCCTGGATCTAATCCTGGTGTCAACGTCTCTGGATCTAATCCTGGTGTCAATTTCCCTGGATCTAATCTTGGTGTCATCGTCACTGGATCTAATCCTGGTGTCAACGTCATGGATCAGATCCTGGTGTCAGCGTCACTGGATCTAATCCTGGTGTCAACATCACTGGATCTAATCCTGGGGTCATGGTCCCTGGATCTAATCCTGGTGTCAACGTCATTGGATCTGATCCTGGCGTCAGCGTCACTGGATCTAATCCTGGTGTCAATGTCACTGGATCTAATCCTAGTGTCAGCGCCACTGGATCTTATCCTGGTGTCAGCGTCCCTGGAACTATTCCTGGTGTCATTGTCCCTGGATCTAACCCTGGTGTCAATGTCCCTGGATCAAATCCTGGTGTCACGTCCCTGGATCTAATCCTGGTGTCAACGTCCCTGGATCTAATCCTGGTGTCAACGTCACTGGATCATATCCTGGTGTTAACGTCCCAGGATCAAATCCTGGTGTCAATGTCCCTGGATCTAATCCTGGTGTCAACATCACTGGATCTAATCCTGGTTTCAATGTCAATGGATCTAATCTTGGTGTCAACGTCCCTGGATCTAATCCTGGTGTCAACATCCCTGGATCTGAACCTGGTGTCTGCGTCACTGGATTTAATATTGGGGTCAACGTCCCTGGATGAAATCCTGGTGTCAAGGTCTCTGGATCTAATCCTGGTGTCAAGGTCTCTGGATCTAATCCTGGTGTCAAGTCCCTGGATCTAATCCGGGTGTCAACGTCGCTGGATCTAATCCTGGTGTCAAAGTCTCTGTATCTAATCCTGGTGTCAATGTCACTGGATCTAATCCTGGTGTCAACGTCCCTGGATCTGATCCTAGTGTCAGCGTCACTGGATATAATCATGGTGTCAAAGTCGCTGCTCTAATTCTGGAGTCAACGTCCATGATTCTAATCCTGGTGTCAACGTCCATGATCTAATCCTGGTATCAACGTCACTGGATCTAATCCTGGTGTCAACGTCCCTGGATCTAATCCTGGTGTCAACGTCACTGGATCTAAACCTGGTATCAACATCTCTGGATCTGATCCTGGTGTCAGCGTCACTGGATCTGATCCTGGTGTCAGCGTCACTGGATCTGATCCTGAAGTCAAAGACCCTGGATCTGATCCTGGTGTCAACGTCCCTGGATCTGATCCTGGTTTCAACATCCCTGGATCTAATCCTGGTGTCAGCGTCACTAGATCTAATTTTTGTTTCAAAGTCCCTGGATCTGATCCTGAGGTCAACGTCCCTGGATCTGATTCTGGTCTCAACCTCCCTGGATCTGATCCTGGTTTCAACGTAATGGATCTGTTCCTGGTGTCAGCGTCACTGGAACTAATCCTGGTGTCAACATCACTGGATCTAATCCTGGTGTCACGGTCCCTGGATCTAATCCTGGTGTCAACGTCATTGGATCTTATCCTGGTGTCAGCGTCACTGGATCTTATCCTGGTTTCAACGTAATGGATCTCATCTTAGTGTCAGCGCCACTGGATCTAATCATGGAGTTAGCGTCCCTGGATCTATACCTGGTGTCATTGTCCCTGGATCTAATCCTGGTGTCAATGTCCCTGGATCTAATCCTGGTGTCAACGTCCCTGGAACTGATCCTGGTGTCAGCCTCACTGGATCTGATCCTGGTGTCAGCCTCACTGGATCTGATCCTGGTGTCAACGTCCCTGAATTTGATCCGGGTTTCAACGTCCCTAGATTAATCCTGGTGTCAGCGTCACTGGATCTAATACTGGTGTCAACGTCAATGGATCTAATACTGGTATGAATGTCCCTGGATCTAATCCTGGTTTCTTGGTCCCTGGATCTAATTCTGCTGTCAACGTCCCTTGATCTAATCCTGTTGTCAGCATCACTGGATCTAATCCTGGTGTCAACCTCCCTGTTTCTAATCCTGGTGTCATGGTCCCTGGATCTATTCCTGCAGTCAACGTCACTGGATCTTATCCTAGTGTCACCATCCCTGGATCTAATCCTGGTGTCAATATCCCAGGATCTAATCCTGGTTTCAACATCACTGGATCTAATCCTGGTGTTAAGGCCCCTGGATCTAATCCTGGTGTCAACATCACTGTATCTAATCCTGGTGTCAACGTCCCTTGATCTAATCCTGGTGTCAAGGTCTCTGGATCTAATCCTGGTGTCATGGTCCCTGGATATAATCCTGGTGTCAACGACCCTGGATCTAATCCTGGTGTCATGGTCCCTGGATATAATCCTGGTGTCAACGTCACTGAATCTTATCCTGGTGTCAACGTCCCTGGATCTAATCCTGGTGTCAACCTCCCTGGATCTAATCCTGGTGTCAGCGTCACTGGATCTAATCCTGGTGTCAACGTCCCTGGATCTAGTCCTGGTGTCCACATCACTGGATCTAATCCTGGTGTCAACGTCCCTGGATCTGATCCTGGTGTCAGCGTCACTGGATCTGATCCTGGTGTCAACGTCCCTGGATCTGATCCTGGTGTCAACGTCCCTGGATGTAATCCTGGTGTCAGCGTCACTGGATCTAATCCTGGTGTCAACATCAATGGATCTAATACTGGTATGAATGTCGCAGGATCTAATCCTGGTGTCAACATCACTGGATCTAATCCTGGTGTCAACGACCCTGGAACTAATCCTGGTGTCAACGTCCCTGGATCTAATCTGGGTGTCAGCGTCACTGGATCTAATCCTGGTGTCAACATCCCTGGATCTAATCCTGGTGTCAGCCTCACTGGATCTAATCCTGGTGTCAGCGTCAATGGATCTAATCCTGGTGTCAGCGTCCATGGATCTAATCCTGGTGTCAACTTCCCTGGATCTAATCCTGGTGTCATGGTCCCTGGGTCTAATTCTGGTGTCAACGTTGTTGGATCTTATCCTGGTGTCACGTCCCTGGATCTAATTCTGGTGTCAAGGTCCCTGGATCTAATTATGGTGTCAACGTCATTGGATCTTATCCTGGTGTCACGTCCCTGGATCTAATCCTGGTGTCAACGTCCCTGGATCTAATTCTGGTGTCAACGTCACTGGATCTAATCATGGGATCAGCGTCTCTGGATCTAATCCTTGTGTCAACGTCACTAGATCTGATCCTGGTGTCAATGAAACTGGATCTAATCCTGGTGTCATGGTCCCTGGATCTAATCCTAGTGTCAACGTCCCTGGTTTTAATCCTGTTGTCAACGTCCCTGGATCTAATCCTGGAGTCAATGTCCCTGGATCTAATCCTGGTGTCACGTCACTTGGTCTAATCCTTGTGTCAACGAACCCGGGATCTAATCCTCTTGTCAACGTCACTGGATCTAATCTTGGTGTCAACGTCCCTGGATTTGATCCTAGTGACAGCGTCACTGGATATAATCCTGGTGTCAAAGTCAGTGGATCTAATTCTGGAGTCGACGTCCCTGATTCTAATCCTTGTGACAACGTCACTGGATCTAATCCTGGTGTCAATGTCACTGGATCTAATCCTGGTTACAACGTCCCTGGATCTGAACCTGGTGGCAGCGTCACTGGATCTGATCCTGGTGTCAACGTCCTTGGATCTGATCATGGTGTCAACGTCCCTGGATCTGATCCTGGTTTGAACGTCCCTGGATCTAATCCTGTGTCAGCATCACTGGATCTAATCCTGGTGTCACCGTCACTGGATCTAATCCTGGGATCAGCGTCTCTGGATCTAATCCTTGTGTCAACGTCACTGGATCTGATCCTGGTGTCAGCGTCACTGGATCTAATCCTGGTGTCATCGCACTGAATCTAACCCTGGTGTCAACGTATGGATCTGATCTTGGTGTCAGCGTCACTGAATCTAATCCTGGTGTCAAAGTCACTGGATCTAATCCTGGTGTCATGGTCCCTGGATCTAATCCTGGTGTCAACGTCACTGGATCTTATCCTGGTGTCAACGTCCCTAGATCTAATCCTGGTGTCAGCGTCACTGGACCTAATGATGGTGTCAACGTCCTTGGATCTAATCCTGGTGTCAGCATCTCTGGATCTAACCCTGGTGTCAACGTCCCTGGATCTGATTCTGGTCTCAACCTCCCTGGATCTGATCCTGGTTTCAACGTCCTTGGATCTAATCCTGGTGTCAGCGTCACTGGATCTAATCCTGGTGTCAACGTCAATGGATGTAATTCTGGTGTCAACGTCCCTGGATCTCATCCTGATGTCAACGTCCCTGGATCTAATCCTGGTGTCAACGTCCCTGGATCTCATCCTGGTGTCAACGTCCCTGGATTAATCCTGATGTTAACGAAACTGGACCTAATCCTGGTGTCAAAATCACTGGATCTAATCCTGTTATCAACGTCCCTAAATCTAATCCTGTTGTCAACGTCACTGGATTTAATCCTGGTTCAACGTCCCTGAATCTGACCTGGTGTCACGTCCCTGGATCTAATCCTGGTGTCAACGTCTCTGGATCTAATCCTGGTGTCAATTTCCCTGGATCTAATCTTGGTGTCATCGTCACTGGTACTAATCCTGGTGTCAACGTCATGGATCTGATCCTGGTGTCAGCGTCACTGGATCTAATCCTGGTGTCAACATCACTGGATCTAATCCTGGGGTCATGGTCCCTGGATCTAATCCTGGTGTCAACGTCATTGGATCTTTTCCTGGCGTCAGCGACACTGGATCTAATCCTGGTGTCAATGTCACTGGATCTGATCCTAGTGTCAGCGCCACTGGATCTAATCCTGGTGTCAGCGTCCCTGGAACTATTCCTGGTGTCATTGTCCCTGGATCTAACCCTGGTGTCAATGTCCCTGGATCTAATCCTGGTGTCATCGTCCCAGGATCTAATCCTGGTGTCAACGTCCCTGGATCTAATCCTGGTGTCAACGTCACTGGATCATATCTTGGTGTTAACGTCCCAGGATCAAATCCTGGTGTCAACGTCCCTGGATCTAATCCTGGTGTCAACATCACTGGATCTAATCCTGGTTTCAATGTCAATGGATCTAATCTTGGTGTCAACGTCCCTGGATCTAATCCTGGTGTCAGCGTCACTGGATCTAAACCTGGTGTCAATGTCCCTGGATTTAATATTGGGGTCAACGTCCCTGGATGAAATCCTGGTGTCAAGGTCTCTGGATCTAATCCTGGTGTCAAGGTCTCTGGATCTAATCCTGGTGACAAGTAACTGGATCTAATCCGGGTGTCAACGTCGCTGGATCTAATCCAGGTGTCAAAGTCTCTGTATCTAATCCTCGTGTCAATGTCACTGGATCTAATCCTGGTGTCAACGTCCCTGGATCTGATCCTAGTGTCAGCGTCACTGGATCTAATCATGTTGTCAAAGTCGCTGCTCTAATTCTGGAGTCAACGTCCATGATTCTAATCCTGGTGTCAACGTCCATGATCTAATCCTGGTATCAACGTCACTGGATCTAATCCTGGTGTCAACGTCCCTGTTTCTAATCCTGGTATCAACGTCCCTGGATCTAAACCTGGTATCAACATCTCTGGATCTGATCCTGGTGTCAGCGTCACTGGATCTGATCCTGGTGTCAGCGTCACTGGATCTAATTTTTGTTTCAACGTCCCTGGATCTGATCCTGAGGTCAACGTCCCTGGATCTGATCCTGGTGTCAGCGTCACTGGATCTGATCCTGGTGTCAACGTCCCTGGATCTGATCCTGGTGTCAACGTCCCTGAATTTGATCCTGGTTTCAACGTCCGTGGATGTAATCCTGGAGTCAGCGTCACTGGATCTAATCCTGGTGTCAACGTCAATGGATCTAATACTGGTATGAATGTCCCTGGATCTAATCCTGGTTTCATGGTCCCTGGATCTAATTCTGCTGTCAACGTCATTGGATCTTATCCTGGTGTCACGTCCCTGGATCTAATTCTGGTGTCAAGGTCCCTGGATCTAATCCTGGTGTCAACATCAATGGATCTAATACTGGTATGAATGTCCCTGGATCTAATCCTGGTGTCAATGTCCCAGGATCTAATCCTGGTGTCAACATCACTGGATCTAATCCTGGTGTCAACGACCCTGGAACTAATCCTGGTGTCAACGTCCCTGGATCTAATCTGGGTGTCAGCATCACTGGATCTAATCCTGGTGTCAACATCCCTGGATCTAATCCTGGTATCAGCGTCACTGGATCTAATCCTGGTGTCAGCGTCAATGGATCTAATCCTGGTGTCAACGTCCATGGATCTAATCCTGGTGTCAACTTCCCTGGATCTAATCCTGGTGTCATGGTCCTTTGATCTAATTCTGGTGTCAACGTCATTGGATCTTATCCTGGTGTCACGCCCCTGGATCTAATTCTGGTGTCAAGGTCCCTGGATCTAATTCTGGTGTCAACGTCATTGGATCTTATCCTGGTGTCACGTCCCTGGATCTAATCCTGATGTCAACGTCCCTGGATCTAATCCTGGTGTCAACGTCGCTGGATCTAATCCTGGTGTCTGCGTCAATGGATCTAATCCTGGTGTCAACGTCCATGGATCTAATCCTGGTGTCAACTTCCCTGGATCTAATCCTGGTGTCATGGTCCCTGGATCTAATTCTGGTGTCAACATCATTGGATCTTATCCTGGTGTCACGTCCCTGGATCTAATTCTGGTGTCAAGGTCCCTGGATCTAATTCTGGTGTCAACGTCATTGGATCTTATCCTGGTGTCACGTCCCTGGATCTAATCCTGGTGTCAACGTCCCTGGATCTAATCCTGGTGTCAACGTCACTGGATCTAATCCTGGGATCAGCGTCTCTGGATCTAATCCTTGTGTCAACGTCACTGGATCTGATCCTGGTGTCAATATAACTGGATCTAATCCTGGTGTCAACATCCCTTCATCTAATCCTGCTGTCATGGTCCCTGGATCTAATCCTGGTGTCACGGTCCCTGGATCTAATCCTAGTGTCAACGTACCTGGTTCTAATCCTGTTGTCAACGTCCCTGGATCTAATCCTGGAGTCAATGTCCCTGGATCTAATCCTGGTGCCACGTCACTTGGTCTAATCCTTGTGTCAACGTCCCGGGATCTAATCCTCTTGTCAACGTCACAGGATCTAATCTTGGTGTCAACGTCCCTGGATTTGATCCTAGTGTCAGTGTCACTGGATATAATTCTGGTGTCAAAGTCAGTGGATCTAATTCTGGAGTCGACGTCCCTGATTCTAATCCTTGTGACAACGTCCCTGGATCTGATCCTGGTGGCAGCGTCACTGGATCTGATCCTGGTGTCAACGTCCTTGGATCTGATCCTGGTGTCAACGTCCCTGGATCTGATCCTGGTTTGAACGTCCCTGGATCTAATCCTGGTGTCAGCATTACTGGATCTAATCCTGGTGTCACCGTCACGGGATCTAATCCTAGGATCAGCGTCTCTGGATCTAATCCTTGTGTCAACGTCACTGGATCTGATCCTGGTGTCAGCGTCACTGGATCTAATCCTGGTGTCAACGTCCCTGGATCTAATCCTGGTTTCAATGAAACTGGGTCTAATCCTGGAGTCAACGTCCCTTCATCTAATCCTGGTGTCAGCGTCACTGGATCTAATCCTGTTGTCACTGTCACTGGATCTAATCCTGGTGTCAGCGTCTCTGGATCTTTTCCTTGTGTCAACGTCACTGGATCTAATCCTGGTGTCAGCGGCACTTGATATAATCCTGGTGTCACCGTCCTTGGATATAATCCTGGTGTCAACGATACTGGATCTAATCCTGGTGTCAACGTCCCTGGATCTAATCCTGGTATCAACGTCCCTTGATCTAATCCTGTTTAAACATCACTGGACCTAATCCTGGTGCCAACCTCCCTGGATCTATTCCTGGTATCAACATCACTGGATCAAATCCTGGTGTCAACGTCACTATATCTAATCCTGGTTTCAACGTCCCTGGATCTAATCCTGGTGTCAACGTCAATGGATCTAATCCTGGTTTCAACGTCCCTAGATCTAATCCTGGTGTCAAAGTCCTGGATCTAATTCCTGGTGTCAACGTCCCTGGATCTAATCCTGGTGTCAACGTCCCTCGATCTAATCCTGGAAGCAATGTCCCTGGATCAAATCCTGGTGTCAACGTCCCTGGATCTAATCCTGGTGTCATGGTACCTGGATCTAATTCTGGTGTCAACGTCATTGGATCTTATCCTGGTGTCAATATCCTTGGATCTAATCTTAGTATCAACGTCCCTGGATCTAATCCTGGTGTCAACATCCCTGGATCTAATCCTGGTGTCAACGTCCCTGGATCGAAATCTGCTGTAAACGTCCGTTGATCTAATCCTGGTGTCAGGTCCCTGGATCTAATCCTGGTGTCCACTTCCCTGTATCTAAGCCTGGTGTCAATGTTCCTGGTTCTTATCCTGGTGTCAACGCCCCTGGATCTAATCCTGGTTCAACGTCACTGGATCTAATCCTGGTATCAGCGTCTCTGGATCTGATCCTTGTGTCAACGTCACTGGATCTGATCCTGGTGACAGCGTCACTGGATCTAATCCTGGTGTCAACGTCACTGGATCTAATCCTGGTGTCAGCGGCACTGGATCTTATCCTGGTGTCAACATCCCTGGATCTAATCCTGGTGTCAACGTCCCTGGATCTAATCCTGGTGTCATGGTCCCTGGATCTAATTCTGGTTTCAACGTCATTGGATCTTATCCTGGTGTTACGTCCCTGGATCTAATCTTGGTTTCAACGTCTCTGGATCTAATCCTGGTGTCAACATCACTGGATCTAATCCAGGTGTCAACGTCCTTGGAACTAATCCTGGTGTCCACTTCCCTGTATCTAAGCCTGGTGTCAACGTTCCTGGCTCTAATCCTGGTGTCAACGTCCCTGGATCTAATCCTGGTGTCAACGTCCCTGGGTCTAACCTGGTGTCAGCGTCACTGGGCCAAATCCTGGTGTCAACGACACTGGATCTAATCCTGGTGTCACCATCAGTGGATCTAATCCTGGTGTCAACGTCACTGGACCTATTCCTGGTGTCAATGTCACTGATCTAATCCTGGTTACAACGTCCCTGGATCTGAACCTGGTTTGAACGTCCCTGGATCTAATCCTGTTGTCAGCATCACTGGATCCAATCCTGGTGTCACCGTCACTGGATCTAATCCTGGGATCAGCGTCTCTGGATCTAATCCTTGTGTCAACGTCACTGGATCTGATCCTGGTGTCAGCGTCACTGGATCTAATCCTGGTGTCAACGTCCATGGATCTGATCCTAGTGTCAGCGTCACTGGATCTATTCATGGTGTCAAAGTCGCTGGATCTTATTCTGGAGTCAACGTCCATGATTCTAATCCTGGTGTCAACGTCCATGGATCTAATCCTGGTGTCAACGTCACTGGATCTAATCCTGGTGTCAACGTCCCTGGATCTAATCCTGGTGTCAACGTCACTGGATCTAAACCTGGTATCAACATCTCTGGATCTGATCCTGGTGTCAGTGTCACTGGATCTGATCCTGGTGTCAGCGTCACTAGATCTGATCCTGATGTCAAAGTCCCTGGATCTGATCCTGGTGTCAACGTCCCTGGATCTAATCCTGGTTTCAACATCCCTGGATCTAATCCTGGTGTCAGCGTCACTGGATCTAATCCTTGTTTCAAAGTCCTTGGATCTAATCTTGGTGACAACATCCCTGGATCTAATCCTGGTGTCAACATCACTGGATCTTATCCTGGTGTCAATATCCCTGGATCTAATCCTGGTGTCAAAGTCCCTGGATCTAATCCTGGTGTCAACGTCCCTGGTTCTTATCCTGGTGTCAACGCCCCTGGATCTAATCCTGGTTCAACGTCACTGGATCTAATCCTGGTATCAGCGTCTCTGGATCTGATCCTTGTGTCAACGTCACTGGATCTGATCCTGGTGACAGCGTCACTGGATCTAATCCTGGTGTCAACGTCACTGGATCTAATCCTGGTGTCAGCGGCACTGGATCTTATCCTGGTGTCAACATCCCTGGATCTAATCCTGGTGTCAACGTCCCTGGATCTAATCCTGGTGTCATGGTCCCTGGATCTAATTCTGGTGTCAACGTCATTGGATCTTATCCTGGTGTCACGTCCCTGGATCTAATCTTGGTGTCAACGTCTCTGGATCTAATCCTGGTGTCAACATCACTGGATCTAATCCAGGTGTCAACGTCCTTGGATCTAATCCTGGTGTCCACTTCCCTGGATCTAAGCCTGGTGTCAACGTCCCTGGCTCTAATCCCGGTGTCAACGTCCCTGGATCTAATCCTGGTGTCAACGTCCCTGGGTCTAACCTGGTGTCAGCGTCACTGGGCCAAATCCTGGTGTCAACGACACTGGATCTAATCCTGGTGTCACCATCAGTGGATCTAATCCTGGTGTCAACGTCACTGGACCTATTCCTGGTGTCAATGTCACTGATCTAATCCTGGTTACAACGTCCCTGGATCTGAACCTGGTTTGAACGTCCCTGGATCTAATCCTGTTGTCAGCATCACTGGATCCAATCCTGGTGTCACCGTCACTGGATCTAATCCTGGGATCAGCGTCTCTGGATCTAATCCTTGTGTCAACGTCACTGGATCTGATCCTGGTGTCAGCGTCACTGGATCTAATCCTGGTGTCAACGTCCATGGATCTGATCCTAGTGTCAGCGTCACTGGATCTATTCATGGTGTCAAAGTCGCTGGATCTTATTCTGGAGTCAACGTCCATGATTCTAATCCTGGTGTCAACGTCCATGGATCTAATCCTGGTATCAACGTCATTGGATCTAATCCTGGTGTCAACGTCCCTGGATCTAATCCTGGTGTCAACGTCACTGGATCTAAACCTGGTATCAACATCTCTGGATCTGATCCTTGTGTCAGCGTCACTGGATCATATCTTGGTGTTAACATCCCAGGATCAAATCCTGGTGTCAACGTCCCTGGATCTAATCCTGGTGTCAACATCACTGGATCTAATCCTGGTTTCAATGTCAATGGATCTAATCTTGGTGTCAACGTCCCTGGATCTAATCCTGGTGTCAGCGTCACTGGATCTAAACCTGGTGTCAATGTCCCTGGATTTAATATTGGGGTCAACGTCCCTGGATGAAATCCTGGTGTCAAGGTCTCTGGATCTAATCCTGGTGTCAAGGTCTGGATCTAATCCTGGTGACAAGTAACTGGATCTAATCCGGGTGTCAACGTCGCTGGATCTAATCCAGGTGTCAAAGTCTCTGTATCTAATCCTCGTGTCAATGTCACTGGATCTAATCCTGGTGTCAACGTCCCTGGATCTGATCCTAGTATCAGCGTCACTGGATCTAATCATGTTGTCAAAGTCGCTGCTCTAATTCTGGAGTCAACGTCCATGATTCTAATCCTGGTGTCAACGTCCATGATCTAATCCTGGTATCAACGTCACTGGATCTAATCCTGGTGTCAACGTCCCTGTTTCTAATCCTGGTATCAACGTCCCTGGATCTAAACCTGGTATCAACATCTCTGGATCTGATCCTGGTGTCAGCGTCACTGGATCTGATCCTGGTGTCAGCGTCACTGGATCTAATTTTTGTTTCAACGTCCCTGGATCTGATCCTGAGGTCAACGTCCCTGGATCTGATCCTGGTGTCAGCATCACTGGATCTGATCCTGGTGTCAACGTCCCTGGATCTGATCCTGGTGTCAACGTCCCTGAATTTGATCCTGGTTTCAACGTCCCTGGATGTAATCCTGGAGTCAGCGTCACTGGATCTAATCCTGGTGTCAACGTCAATGGATCTAATACTGGTATGAATGTCCCTGGATCTAATCCTGGTTTCATGGTCCCTGGATCTAATTCTGCTGTCAACGTCACTGGATCTGATCCTGGTGTCAGCGTCACTGGATCTAATCCTGGTGTCAACGTCCATGGATCTGATCCTAGTGTCAGCGTCACTGGATCTATTCATGGTGTCAAAGTCGCTGGATCTTATTCTGGAGTCAACGTCCATGATTCTAATCCTGGTGTCAACGTCCATGGATCTAATCCTGGTATCAACGTCATTGGATCTAATCCTGGTGTCAACGTCCCTGGATCTAATCCTGGTGTCAACGTCACTGGATCTAAACCTGGTATCAACATCTCTGGATCTGATCCTGGTGTCAGCGTCACTGGATCATATCTTGGTGTTAACGTCCCAGGATCAAATCCTGGTGTCAACGTCCCTGGATCTAATCCTGGTGTCAACATCACTGGATCTAATCCTGGTTTCAATGTCAATGGATCTAATCTTGGTGTCAACGTCCCTGGATCTAATCCTGGTGTCAGCGTCACTGGATCTAAACCTGGTGTCAATGTCCCTGGATTTAATATTGGGGTCAACGTCCCTGGATGAAATCCTGGTGTCAAGGTCTCTGGATCTAATCCTGGTGTCAAGGTCTCTGGATCTAATCCTGGTGACAAGTAACTGGATCTAATCCGGGTGTCAACGTCGCTGGATCTAATCCAGGTGTCAAAGTCTCTGTATCTAATCCTCGTGTCAATGTCACTGGATCTAATCCTGGTGTCAACGTCCCTGGATCTGATCCTAGTGTCAGCGTCACTGGATCTAATCATGTTGTCAAAGTCGCTGCTCTAATTCTGGAGTCAACGTCCATGATTCTAATCCTGGTGTCAACGTCCATGATCTAATCCTGGTATCAACGTCACTGGATCTAATCCTGGTGTCAACGTCCCTGTTTCTAATCCTGGTATCAACGTCCCTGGATCTAAACCTGGTATCAACATCTCTGGATCTGATCCTGGTGTCAGCGTCACTGGATCTGATCCTGGTGTCTGCGTCACTGGATCTAATTTTTGTTTCAACGTCCCTGGATCTGATCCTGAGGTCAACGTCCCTGGATCTGATCCTGGTGTCAGCGGCACTGGATCTGATCCTGGTGTCAACGTCCCTGGATCTGATCCTGGTGTCAACGTCACTGAATTTGATCCTGGTTTCAACGTCCGTGGATGTAATCCTGGAGTCAGCGTCACTGGATCTAATCCTGGTGTCAACGTTAATGGATCTAATACTGGTATGAATGTCCCTGGATCTAATCCTGGTTTCATGGTCCCTGGATCTAATTCTGCTGTCAACGTCATTGGATCTTATCCTGGTGTCACGTCCCTGGATCTAATTCTGGTGTCAAGGTCCCTGGATCTAATCCTGGTGTCAACATCAATGGATCTAATACTGGTATGAATGTCCCTGGATCTAATCCTGGTGTCAATGTCCCAGGATCTAATCCTGGTGTCAACTTCACTGGATCTAATCCTGGTGTCAACGACCCTGGAACTAATCCTGGTGTCAACGTCCCTGGGTCTAATCTGGGTGCCAGCATCACTGGATCTAATCCTGGTGTCAACATCCCTGGATCTAATCCTGGTATCAGCGTCACTGGATCTAATCCTGGTGTCAGCGTCAATGGATCTAATCCTGGTGTCAACGTCCATGGATCTAATCCTGGTGTCAACTTCCCTGGATCTAATCCTGGTGTCATGGTCCTTGGATCTAATTCTGGTGTCAACGTCATTGGATCTTATCCTGGTGTCACGTCCCTGGATCTAATTCTGGTGTCAAGGTCCCTGGATCTAATTCTGGTGTCAACGTCATTGGATCTTATCCTGGTGTCACGTCCCTGGATCTAATCCTGGTGTCAACGTCCCTGGATCTAATCCTGGTGTCAACGTCCCTGGATCTAATCCTGGTGTCTGCGTCAATGGATCTAATCCTGGTGTCAACGTCCATGGATCTAATCCTGGTGTCAACTTCCCTGGATCTAATCCTGGTGTCATGGTCCCTGGATCTAATTCTGGTGTCAACATCATTGGATCTTATCCTGGTGTCACGTCCCTGGATCTAATTCTGGTGTCAAGGTCCCTGGATCTAATTCTGGTGTCAACGTCATTGGATCTTATCCTGGTGTCACGTCCCTGGATCTAATCCTGGTGTCAACGTCCCTGGATCTAATCCTGGTGTCAACATCACTGGATCTAATCCTGGTTTCAATGTCAATGGATCTAATCTTGGTGTCAATGTCCCTGGATCTAATCCTGGTGTCAGCGTCACTGGATCTAAACCTGGTGTCAATGTCCCTGGATTTAATATTGGGGTCAACGTCCCTGGATGAAATCCTGGTGTCAAGGTCTCTGGATCTAATCCTGGTGTCAAGGTCTCTGGATCTAATCCTGGTGACAAGTAACTGGTTCTAATCCGGGTGTCAACGTCGCTGGATCTAATCCAGGTGTCAAAGTCTCTGTATCTAATCCTCGTGTCAATGTCACTGGATCTAATCCTGGTGTCATGATACCTGGATCTAATTCTGGTGTCAACGTCATTGGATCTTATCCTGGTGTCAATATCCTTGGATCTAATCATAGTATCAACGTCCCCCGATCTAATCCTGGTGTCAACATCCCTGGATCTAATCCTGGTGTCAACGTCACTTGATCTTTTCCTGGTGTCAACGTCCTGGATCTAATCCTGGTGTTAACGTCCCTGGATCTAATCCTGGTGTCAGCGTCACTGGATCTAATCATGCTGTCAACGTCCCTGGATCTAATCCTGGGGTCAGCGTCCCTGGATCTAATCCTGGTGTCAACTTCAATGGATCTAATGCTGGTGTCAGCGTCACTGGATCTAATCATGGTGTCAACGTCCCTAGATCTAATCCTGGTTTTAGCGTCACTTGATCTTATCCTGGTGTCAACTTCAATGGATCTAATCTTGGTGTCAACGTCCCTGGATATAATGCTGGTGTCAACGCCCCGGATCTAATCCTGGTGTCAACGTCACTGGATCTAATCCTGGAGGCAACGTCCCTGGATCTAATCCTGGTGTCAACTTCACTGGATCTAATCATGTTGTCAACGCCCTGGTGTCAACGACCCAGGATCTAATCCTGTTGTCAGCATCACTGGATCTAATCCTGGTGTCAACGTCCCTGGATCTAATCCTGGTGTCATGGTCCCTGGATCTAATCCTGGTGTCAACGTCACTGGATCTTATCCTAGTGTCAACGTCCCTGGATCAAATCTGGTGTCAACGTCCCTGGATCTGATCCTGGTGTCAGCGTCACTGGATCTAATCCTGGTGTCAATGTCACTGGATCTAATCCTGGTTTCAGCGTCTTTGGTTCTTTTCCTTGTGTCAACGTCACTGGATCTAATCCTGGTGTCAGCGGCACTTGATATAATTCTGGTGTCACCGTCCTTGGATATAATCCTGGTGTCAACGATACTGGATCTAATCCTGGTGTCAACGTCCCTGGATCTAATCCTGGTATCAACGTCCCTTGATCTAATCCTGTTGTCAACATCACTGGACCTAATCCTGGTGCCAACCTCCCTGGATCTATTCCTGGTATCAACATCACTGGATCAAATCCTGGTGTCAACGTCAGTGGATCTAATACTGGTTTCAACGTCCCTGGATCTAATCCTGGTGTCAACGTCAATGGATCTAATCCTGGTTTCAACGTCTCTAGATCTAATCCTGGTGTCAAAGTCCTGGATCTAATTCCTGGTGTCAACGTCCCTTGATCTAATCCTGGTGTCAACGTCCCTGGATCTAATCCTGGAAGCAATGTCCCTGGATCAAATCCTTTTGTCAATGTCCCTGGATCTAATCCTGGTGTCATGGTACCTGGATCTAATCCTGGTGTCAACGTCATTGGATCTTATCCTGGTGTCAATATCCTTGGATCTAATCTTAGTATCAACGTCCCTGGATCTAATCCTGGTGTCAACATCCCTGGATCTAATCCTGGTGTCAACGTCCCTGGATCGAAATCTGCTGTCAATGTCCGTTGATCTAATCCTGGTGTCAGGTGTCTGGATCTAATCCTGGTGTAAACGTCCTGGATCTAATCCTGGTGTCAACGTCACTGGATCTAATACTGGGGTCAACGTCCCTGGATCTAATCCTGGAGGCAACGTCCCTGGATCTAATCCTGGTGTCAACTTCAATGGATCTAATCCAGGTTTCAACGTCCCTGGATATAATCCTGGTGTCATCATCACTGGATCTAATCCTGTTGTCAACGTCCCTGGATCTAATCCGGGTGTCAACGTCCCTGGATCTAATCCTGGTGTCATTGTCCCTGGATCTAATTCTGGTGTCAACGTCATTGGATCTTATCCTGGTGTCAAAGTCCTTGGATCTAATCTTGGTGACAACATCCCTGGATCTAATCCTGGTGTCAAAATCACTGGATCTTATCCTGGTGTCAATGTCCCATGATCTAATCCTGGTGTCAAAGTCCCTGGATCTAATCCTGGTGTCAACGTCCCTGGTTCTAATCCTGGTGTCAACGTCCCTGGTTCTAATCCTGGTGTCAACGTCACTGGATCTAATCCTGGTATCAACGTCACTGGATCTAATCCTGGTATCAGCGTCTCTGGATCTAATCCTTGTGTCAACGTCACTGGATCTGATCCTGGTGATAGCGTCACTGGATCTAATCCTGGTGTCAACGTCACTGGATCTAATCCTGGTGTCAGGGGCACTGGATCTTATCCTGGTGTCAACGTCCCTGGATCTAATCCTGGTGTCAACGTCACTGGACCTATTCCTGGTGTCAATGTCACTGGATCTAATCCTGGTTACAACGTCCCTGGATCTGATCCTGGTGGCAGCGTCACTGGATCTGATCCTGGTGTCAACGTCGTTGGATCTGATCCTGGTGTCAACGTCCCTGGATCTGATCCTGGTTTGAACGTCCCTGGATCTAATCCTTGTGTCAACGTCACTGGATCTGATCCTGGTGTCAGCGTCACTGGATCTAATCCTGGTGTCAACGTCCCTGGATCTAATCCTGGTGTCAATGAAACTGGATCTAATCCTAGTGTCAACGTCCCTTCATCTAATCCTGGTGTCAGCGTCACTGGATCTAATCCTGTAGTCAATGTCACTGGATCTAATCCTGGTGTCAGCGTCTCTGGAACTTTTCCTTGTGTCAACATCACTGGATCTAATCCTGGTTTCAGCGGCACTTGATATAATCCTGGTGTTGCCGTTTTTGGATATAATCCTGGTGTCAACGATACTGGATCTAATCCTGGTGTCAACGTCCCTGGATCTAATCCTGGTGTCAACGTCCCTGGCTCTAATCCAGGTGTCAACGTCACTGTGTCTAATCCTGGTGTCAACGTCCCTGGATATAATCCTAGGGTCAACGTTCCTGGATCTAATCCTGGTGTCAACGTCCCTGGATCTGATCCTGGTGTCAGCGTCACTGGATCTAATCCTGGTGTGAACATCCCTGGATCTAATCCTGGTGTCAGCGTCACTGGATCTAATCCTGTTGTCAGCGTCAATGGATCTAATCCTGGTGTCAACGTCATGGATCTAATCCTGGTGTCAACTTCCCTGGATCTAATCCTGGTGTCATGGTCCCTGGATCTAATTCTGGTGTCAACGTCATTGGATCTTATCCTGGTGTCACGTACCTGGATCTAATTCTGGTGTCATGGTCCCTGGATCTAATTCTGGTGTCAACGTCATTGGATCTTATCCTGGTGTCACGTCCCTGGATCTAATCCTGGTGTCAACGTCCCTGGATCTAATCCTGGTGTCAACGTCACTGGATCTAATCCTGGGATCAGGGTCTCTGGATCTAATCCTTGTGTCAACGTCACTGGATCTGATCCTGGTGTCAATGAAACTGGATCTAATCCTGGTGTCAACGTCCCTTCATCTAATCCTGGTGTCAAGGTCCCCGGATCTAATCCTGGTGTCAAGGTCCCTGGATCTAATCCTAGTGTCAACGTCCCTGGTTCTAATCCTGTTGTCAACGTCCCTGGATCTAATCCTGGAGTCAATGTCCTTGGATCTAATCCTGGTGCCACGTCATGGGTCTAATCCTTGTGTCAACGTCCCGGGATCTAATCCTCTTGTCAAAGTCACTGGATCTAATCCTGGTGTCAACGTCCCTGGATTTGATCCTAGTGTCAGCGTCACTGGATATAATCCTGGTGTCAAAGTCAGTGGATCTAATTCTGGAGTCGACGTCCCTGATTCTAATCCTATTGACAATGTCACTGGATCTAATCCTGGTGTCATCGTCCCTGGATCTAATCCTGGTGTCAATGTCACTGGATCTAATCCTGGATACAACGTCCCTGGATCTGATCCTGGTGGCAGCGTCCCTGGATCTGATCCTGGTGTCAACGTCCTTGGATCTGATCCTGGTGTCAACGTCCCTGGATCTGATCCTGGTTTGAATGTCCCTGGATCTAATCCTGGTGGCAGCATCACTGGATCTAATCCTGGTGTCTCCGTCACTGGATCTAATCCTTTATCAGCGTCTCTGGATCTAATCCTTGTGTCAACGTCACTGGATCTGATCCTGGTGTCAGCGTCACTGGATCTAATCCTGGTGTCAATGTCCCTGGATCTAATCCTGGTGTCAATGAAACTGGATCTAATCCTGGTGTCAACATCCCTTCATCTAATCCTGGTGTCAGCGTCACTGGATCTAATCCTGTTGTCAATGTCACTGGATCTAATCCTGGTGTCAGCGGCACTGGATCTTATCCTGGTGTCAACGTCCCTGGATCTAATCCTGGTGTCAACGTCACTGGACCTAATCCTGGAAGCAATGTCCCTGGATCAAATCCTGGTGTCAACGTCCCTGGATCTAATCCTGGTGTCATGATACCTGGATCTAATTCTGGTGTCAACGTCATTGGATCTTATCCTGGTGTCAATATCCTTGGATCTAATCATAGTATCAACGTCCCCCGATCTAATCCTGGTTTCAACATCCCTGGATCTAATCCTGGTGTCAACGTCACTTGATCTTTTCCTGGTGTCAACGTCCTGGATCTAATCCTGGTGTTAACGTCCCTGGATCTAATCCTGGTGTCAGCGTCACTGGATCTAATCATGCAGTCAACGTCCCTGGATCTAATCCTGGGGTCAGCGTCCCTGGATCTAATCCTGGTGTCAACTTCAATGGATCTAATGCTGGTGTCAGCGTCACTGGATCTAATCATGGTGTCAACGTCCCTAGATCTAATCCTGGTTTTAGCGTCACTTGATCTTATCCTGGTGTCAACTTCAATGGATCTAATCTTGGTGTCAACGTCCCTGGATATAATGCTGGTGTCAACGCCCCGGATCTAATCCTGGTGTCAACGTCACTGGATCTAATCCTGGAGGCAACGTCCCTGGATCTAATCCTAGTGTCAACTTCACTGGATCTAATCATGTTGTCAACGCCCTGGTGTCAACGACCCAGGATCTAATCCTGTTGTCAGCATCACTGGATCTAATCCTGGTGTCAACGTCCCTGGATCTAATCCTGGTGTCATGGTCCCTGGATCTAATCCTGGTGTCAACGTCACTGGATCTTATCCTAGTGTCAACGTCCCTGGATCAAATCTGGTGTCAACGTCCCTGGATCTGATCCTGGTGTCAGCGTCACTGGATCTAATCCTGGTGTCAATGTCACTGGATCTAATCCTGGTTTCAGCGTCTCTGGATCTTTTCCTTGTGTCAACGTCACTGGATCTAATCCTGGTGTCAGCGGCACTTGATATAATCCTGGTGTCACCGTCCTTGGATATAATCCTGGTGTCAACGATACTGGATCTAATCCTGGTGTCAACGTCCCTGGATCTAATCCTGGTATCAACGTCCCTTGATCTAATCCTGTTGTCAACATCACTGGACCTAATCCTGGTGCCAACCTCCCTGGATCTATTCCTGGTATCAACATCACTGGATCAAATCCTGGTGTCAACGTCAGTGGATCTAATACTGGTTTCAACGTCCCTGGATCTAATCCTGGTGTCAACATCCCTGGATCTAATCCTGGTGTCAACGTCCCTGGATCGAAATCTGCTGTCAATGTCCGTTGATCTAATCCTGGTGTCAGGTGTCTGGATCTAATCCTGGTGTAAACGTCCTGGATCTAATCCTGGTGTCAACGTCACTGGATCTAATACTGGGGTCAACGTCCCTGGATCTAATCCTGGAGGCAACGTCCCTGGATCTAATCCTGGTGTCAACTTCACTGGATCTAATCCTGGTTTCAACGTCCCTGGATATAATCCTGGTGTCATCATCACTGGATCTAATCCTGTTGTCAACGTCCCTGGATCTAATCCGGGTATCAACGTCCCTGGATCTAATCCTGGTGTCATTGTCCCTGGATCTAATTCTGGTGTCAACGTCATTGGATCTTATCCTGGTGTCAAAGTCCTTGGATCTAATCTTGGTGACAACATCCCTGGATCTAATCCTGGTGTCAAAATCACTGGATCTTATCCTGGTGTCAATGTCCCATGATCTAATCCTGGTGTCAAAGTCCCTGGATCTAATCCTGGTGTCAACGTCCCTGGTTCTAATCCTGGTGTCAACGTCCCTGGTTCTAATCCTGGTGTCAACGTCCCTGGATCTAATCCTGGTATCAACGTCACTGGATCTAATCCTGGTATCAGCGTCTCTGGATCTAATCCTTGTGTCAACGTCACTGGATCTGATCCTGGTGATAGCGTCACTGGATCTAATCCTGGTGTCAACGTCACTGGATCTAATCCTGGTGTCAGGGGCACTGGATCTTATCCTGGTGTCAACGTCCCTGGATCTAATCCTGGTGTCAACGTCACTGGACCTATTCCTGGTGTCAATGTCACTGGATCTAATCCTGGTTACAACGTCCCTGGATCTGATCCTGGTGTCAACGTCGTTGGATCTGATCCTGGTGTCAACGTCCCTGGATCTGATCCTGGTTTGAACGTCCCTGGATCTAATCCTTGTGTCAACGTCACTGGATCTGATCCTGGTGTCAGCGTCACTGGATCTAATCCTGGTGTCAACGTCCCTGGATCTAATCCTGGTGTCAATGAAACTGGATCTAATCCTAGTGTCAACGTCCCTTCATCTAATCCTGGTGTCAGCGTCACTGGATCTAATCCTGTAGTCAATGTCACTGGATCTAATCCTGGTGTCAGCGTCTCTGGAACTTTTCCTTGTGTCAACATCACTGGATCTAATCCTGGTTTCAGCGGCACTTGATATAATCCTGGTGTTACCGTTTTTCGATATAATCCTGGTGTCAACGATACTGGATCTAATCCTGGTGTCAACGTCCCTGGATCTAGTCCTGGTATCAACGTCCCTGGATCTAATCCTGTTGTCAACATCACTGGACCTAATCCTGGTGCCAACCTCCCTGGATCTATTCCTGGTATCACATCACTGGATCAAATCCTGGTGTCAACGTCCCTGGATCTAATCCTGGTTTCAACGTCCCTGGATCTAATCCTGGTGTCACCGTCAATGGATCTAATCCTGGTTTCAACGTCTCTAGATCTAATCCTGGTGTCAAAGTCCTGGATCTAATCCTGGTGTAAACGTCCTGGATCTAATCCTGGTGTCAACGTCCCTGGATCTAATCCTGGAAGCAATGTCCCTGGATCAAATCCTGGTGTCAACGTCCCTGGATCTAATCCTGGTGTCATGGTACCTGGTTCTAATTCTGGTGTCAAAGTCATTGGATCTTATCCTGGTGTCAATATCCTTGGATCTAATCTTAGTATCAACGTCCCTGGATCTAATCCTGGTGTCAACATCCCTGGATCTAATCCTGGTGTCAACGTCCCTGGATCGAAATCTGCTGTCAACGTCTTTTGATCTAATCCTGGTGTCAGGTCCCTGGATCTAATCCTGGTGTAAACGTCCTGGAAGTAATCCTGGTGTCAATGTCACTGGATCTAATACTGGAGTCAACGTCCCTGGATCTAATCCTGGAGGCAACGTACCTGGATCTAATCCTGGTGTCAACTTCACTGGATCTAATCCTGGTGTCAACATCCCTGGATATAATCCTGGTGTCATCATCACTGGATCTAATCCTGTTGTCAACGTCCCTGGATCTAATCCTGGTGTCAACCTCCCTGCATCCAATCCTGGTGTCATTATCCCTGGATCTAATTCTGGTGTCAACGTCATTGGACCTTATCCTGGTGTCAAAGTCCTTGGATCTAATCTTGGTGACAACATCCCTGGATCTAATCCTGGTGTCAACATCACTGGATCTTATCCTGGTGTCAATGTCCCTGGATCTAATCCTGGTGTCAAAGTCCCTGGATCTAATCCTGGTGTCAACGTCCCTGGTTCTAATCCTGGTGTCAACATCCCTGGATCTAATCCTGGTATCAACGTCACTGGATCTAATCCTGGTATCAGCGTCTCTGGATCTAATCCTTGTGTCAACGTCACTGGATCTGATCCTGGTGTCAACGTCACTGGATCTAATCCTGGTGTCAGTGGCACTGGATCTAATCCTGGGGTCAACGTCCCTGGATCTAATCCTGGTGTCAACGTCCCTGGATCTAATCCTGGTGTCATGGTCCCTGGATCTAATTCTGGTGTCAACGTCATCGGATCTTATCCTGGTGTCACGTCCCTGGATCTAATCTTGGTGTCAACGTCTCTGGATCTAATCCTGGTGTCAACATCACTGGATCTAATCCAGGTGTCAACGTCCCTGGATCTAATCCTGGTGTCCACTTCCCTGGATCTAAGCCTGGTGTCAACGTCCCTGGCTCTAATCCTGGTGTCAACGTCCCTGGATCTAATCCTGGTGTCAACGTCCCTGGGTCTAAACCTGGTGTCAGCGTCACAGGGCCAAATCCTGGTGTCAACGACACTGGATCTAATCCTGGTGTCACTATCAGTGGATCTAATCCTGGTGTCAACGTCACTGGACATATTCCTGGTGTCAGCATCAGTGGATCTAATCATGGTGTCAACGTCACTGGATCTATTCCTGGTGTCAATGTCCCTGGATCTAATCCTGGTGTCAACTAAACTGGATCTAATCCTGGTGTCAATGTACCTGGATCTAATCCTGGTATCAACGTCACTGGATCTAATCCTGTTGTCAACCTCCCAGGATCTAATCCTGGTGTCAAACTCCCTGGATCTATTCCTGGTATCAACGTCACTCGATCAAATCCTGGAGTCAAAGTCACTGGACATAATCCTGGTTTCAACGTCCCTGGATCTAATCATGGTGTCAACGTCTCTGGCTCTAATCCTGGTGTCAACTTCCCTGGACCTAATCCTGGTGTCAACGTCCATGGGTCTAATCCTGGTGTCAACGAAACTGGATCTATCCTGGTGTCAACGTCCCTGGATATAATCCTGGTGTCAACGTCCCTGGATCTAATCCTGGTGTCAACTTCCATGGATCTAATCATGGTGTCAACGTCACTGGATCAAATCCTGGTGTCATCGTCAGTGGATCCTATCCTGGTTTCAACGTCCCTGGATCTAATCCTGGTTTCAACGTCTCTGGATCTGATCCTGGTGTCGACGTCCCTGGATCTGATCCTGGTGTCAACCTCCCTGGATCTGATCCTGGTGTCAACGTCCATGGATCTGATCTTGGTTTCAACGTCCCTGGATCTAATACTGGTGTTCCTTACTGGATCTAATCCTGCTGTCAACGTCAATGGATCTAATCCTGGTGTCAACGTCACTGGATCTAATCCCTGTGTCAACGTCATGGATCTGATCCCGGTGTCAGCGTCCCTATATCTAATCCTGGTGTCAACGTCCCTGGATATAATCCTGTTGTCATCATCACTGGATCTATTCCTGTTGTAAACCTCCCTGGATCTAATCCTGGTGTCAGCGTCACTGGATCTAATCCTGTGTCAACGTCACTGGATCAAATCCTGGTTTCAACGGCCCTGGATCTGATCCTGGTGGCAGCGTCCCTGGATCTGATCCTGGAGTCAACATCCTTGGATCTGATCCTGGTGTCAACGTCCCTGGATCTGATCCTGGTTTGAATGTCCCTGGATCTAACCCTGGTGTCATCATCACTGGATCTAATCCTGGTGTCAACGTCAATGGATCCTATCCTGGTGTCAACGTCCCTGGATCTAATCCTGGTGTCAACGTCACTGGATCTAATCCTGGTTTCAACGTCCCTGGATCTGATCTTGGTGTCAGCGTCACTGGATCTGATCCTGGTGTAAACGTCCCTGGATCTGATCCTGGTTCAACGTCCCTGGATCTAATCCTGGTGTCAATGAAACTGGATCTAATCCTGGTGTCAACGTCCCTTCATCTAATCCTGGTGTCAGCGTCACTGGATCTAATCCTGTTGTCAACGTCACTGGATTTAATCCTGGTGTCAGCGTCTCTGGTTCTAATCCTTGTGTCAACGTCACTGGATCTAATCCTGGTGTCAGCGGCACTTGATATAATCCTGATGTCAACGTCCCTGGATAAAATCCTGTTGTAAACGATACTGGATCTAATCCTGGTGTCAACCTCCCTGGATCTATTCCAGGTATCACCATCACTGGATCAAATCCTGGTGTCAACGACACTGGATCTATCCTGGTTTCAACGTCCCTGGATCTAATCATAGTTTCAACATCACTGGATCTGATACTGGTGTCACCGTCCCTGGCTCTAATCTTGGTGTCAACGTCCCTGGATCTAATCCTGGTGTCAACGTCCCTGGGTCTAAATCTGGTGTCAGCGTCACTGGGCCAAATCCTAGTGTCATCGTCAATGGATCTAATCCTGCAGTCAACGTCCCTGGATCTAATCCTGGTGTCAACGTCCCTGGATCTAATCCTGGTGTCATGGTCCCTGGATCTAATTCTGGTGTCAACGTCATTGTATCTTATCCTGGTATCACGTCCCTGGATCTAATCTTGGTGTCAACGTCACTGGATCTAATCCTGGGGTCAACGTTCCTGGATCTAATCCTGGAGGCAAGGTCCCTGGATCTAATCCTGGTGTCAACTTAACTGGATCTAATCCTGGTGTCAACGTCCCTGGATATAATCCTGTTTTCATCATCACTGGATCTATTCCTGTTGTAAACGTCCCTGGATCTAATCCTGGTGTCAGCGTCACTGGATCTAATCCTGGTGTCAACGACCCTGGATCTAATCCTGGTGTCAGAGTCACTGGATCTAATCATGGTGTCAACGTTTCTGGATCTGATCCTGGTGTCAACGTCGATGGTTCTGATCCTGGTTTCAACGTCCCTGGATCTAATCCTGGTGTCAGCGTCACTGGATCATATCCTGGTGTCAACGTCCCTGGATCTAATCCTGTTGTCAACGTCCCTGGATCTAATCCTGGAATCAATGTCACTGGATCTAATCCTGGTGTCAATGTTCTTGCATCTAATCCTGGTGTGAACGTCACTCGATCTAATCCTGGTTTATGTCCCTGGATCTAATTCTGGTATCAACGTCCCTGGATCTAATCCTGTTGTCAACGTCACTGAATCTAATCCTGGTGTCAACCGCCCTGGATCTATTCCTGGTATCAACGTCACTGGATCAAATCCTGGTGTCAACGTCACTGGATCTAATCCTGGTTTCAACGTCCCTGTATCTGATCATGGTATCGACGTCACTGGATCTGATCCTGGTGTCAACCTCCCTGGATCTGATCCTGGTGTCAACGTCCATGTATCTGATCTTGGTTTCAACGTCCCTGGATCTAATACTGGTGTTCCTTACTGGATCTAATCCTGCTGTCAACGTCAATGGATCTAATCCTGGTGTCAACGTCACTGGATCTAATCCCTGTGTCAACGTCATGGATCTGATCCCGGTGTCAGCGTCCCTATATCTAATCCTGGTGTCAACGTCCATGGATTAATCCCGGTGTAAATGAAACTGGATCTAATCCTGGTTTCAACATCACTGGATCTAATTCTGATATCAACGCACCTGGATCTAATCTTTGTGTCAACGAAACTAAATCTAATCCTGTTTCAACGTCCCTGGATCTAATCCTGGTTTCAACGTCCCTATATCTAATTCTGTTGTCAATGTCACTGGATGTACTCCTGGTGTCAACGTCCCTGGATCTAATCCTGGTGTCAATGAAACTGGATCTAATCCTGGTGTCAACGTCCCTGTATGTAATCTGGTGTCAACGTCACTGGATCTAATCCTGGTTTCAACGTCCCTGAATCTAATCCTGGTGTAAACGTCCTGGATCTAATCCTGGTGTCAACGTCAATGGATCCTATCCTGGTGTCAACCTCCCTGGATCTAATCCTGTGTCAACGTCACTGCATCAAATCCTGGTTTCAACGGCCCTGGATCTGATCCTGGTGGCAGCGTCACTGGATCTGATCCTGGAGTCAACATCCTTGGATCTGATCCTGGTGTCAACGTCCCTGGATCTGATCCTGGTTTGAACGTCCCTGGATCTAACCCTGGTGTCATCATCACTGGATCTAATCCTGGTGTCAACGTCAATGGATCCTATCCTGGTGTCAACGTCCCTGGATCTAATCCTGGTGTCAACGTCACTGGATCTAATCCTGGTTTCAACGTCCCTGGATCTGATCTTGGTGTCAGCGTCACTGGATCTGATCCTGGTGTCAACGTCCCTGGATCTGATCCTGGTTCAACGTCCCTGGATCTAATCCTGGTGTCAATGAAACTGGATCTAATCCTGGTTTCAACGTCCCTTCATCTAATCCTGGTGTCAGCGTCACTGGATCTAATCCTGTTGTCAACGTCACTGGATCTAATCCTGGTGTCAGCGTCTCTGGTTCTAATCCTTGTGTCAACGTCACTGGATCTAATCCTGGTGTCAGCGGCACTTGATATAATCCTGGTGTCTACGTCCCTGGATAAAATCCTGTTGTAAACGATACTGGATCTAATCCTGGTGTCAACCTCCCTGGATCTATTCCAGGTATCACCATCACTGGATCAAATCATGGTGTCAACGACACTGGATCTATGCTGGTTTCAACGTCCCTGGATCTAATCCTGGTGTCAACGTCCCTGGGTCTAAATCTGGTGTCAGCGTCACTGGGCCAAATCCTGGTGTCATCGTCAATGGATCTAATCCTGCAGTCAACGTCCCTGGATCTAATCCTGGTGTCAACGTCCCTGGATCTAATCCTGGTGTCATGGTCCCTGGAACTAATTCTGGTGTCAACGTCATTGTATCTTATCCTGGTGTCACGTCCCTGGATCTAATCTTGGTGTCAACGTCACTGGATCTAATCCTGGGGTCAACGTTCCTGGATCTAATCCTGGAGGCAAGGTCCCTGGATCTAATCCTGGTGTCTACTTAACTGGATCTAATCCTGGTGTCAACGTCCCTGGATATAATCCTGTTGTCATCATCACTGGATCTATTCCTGTTGTAAACCTCCCTGGATCTAATCCTGGTGTCAGCGTCACTGGATCTAATCCTGGTGTCAACGACCCTGGATCTAATCCTGGTGTCAGCGTCACTGGATCTAATCATGGTGTCAACGTCTCTGGATCTGATCCGGGTTCAACGTCCATGGTTCTGATCCTGGTTTCAACGTCCCTGGATCTAATCCTGCTGTCAGCGTCACTGGATCCTATCCTGGTGTCAACGTCCCTGGATCTAATCCTGTGTCAACGTCACTGGATCAAATCCTGGTTTCAACGGCCCTGGATCTGATCCTGGTGGCAGCGTCCCTGGATCTGATCCTGGAGTCAACATCCTTGGATCTGATCCTGGTGTCAACGTCCCTGGATCTGATCCTGGTTTGAATGTCCCTGGATCTAACCCTGGTGTCATCATCACTGGATCTAATCCTGGTGTCAACGTCAATGGATCCTATCCTGGTGTCAACGTCCCTGGATCTAATCCTGGTGTCAACGTCACTGGATCTAATCCTGGTTTCAACGTCCCTGGATCTGATCTTGGTGTCAGCGTCACTGGATCTGATCCTGGTGTCAACGTCCCTGGATCTGATCCTGGTTCAACGTCCCTGGATCTAATCCTGGTGTCAATGAAACTGGATCTAATCCTGGTGTCAACGTCCCTTCATCTAATCCTGGTGTCAGCGTCACTGGATCTAATCCTGTTGTCAACGTCACTGGATTTAATCCTGGTGTCAGCGTCTCTGGTTCTAATCCTTGTGTCAACGTCACTGGATCTAATCCTGGTGTCAGCGGCACTTGATATAATCCTGATGTCAACGTCCCTGGATAAAATCTTGTTGTAAACGATACTGGATCTAATCCTGGTGTCAACCTCCCTGGATCTATTCCAGGTATCACCATCACTGGATCAAATCCTGGTGTCAACGACACTGGATCTATCCTGGTTTCAACGTCCCTGGATCTAATCATAGTTTCAACATCACTGGATCTGATACTGGTGTCACCGTCCCTGGCTCTAATCTTGGTGTCAACGTCCCTGGATCTAATCCTGGTGTCAACGTCCCTGGGTCTAAATCTGGTGTCAGCGTCACTGGGCCAAATCCTAGTGTCATCGTCAATGGATCTAATCCTGCAGTCAACGTCCCTGGATCTAATCCTGGTGTCAACGTCCCTGGATCTAATCCTGGTGTCATGGTCCCTGGATCTAATTCTGGTGTCAACGTCATTGTATCTTATCCTGGTATCACGTCCCTGGATCTAATCTTGGTGTCAACTTCACTGGATCTAATCCTGGGGTCAACGTTCCTGGATCTAATCCTGGAGGCAAGGTCCCTGGATCTAATCCTGGTGTCAACTTAACTGGATCTAATCCTGGTGTCAACGTCCCTGGATATAATCCTGTTTTCATCATCACTGGATCTATTCCTGTTGTAAACGTCCCTGGATCTAATCCTGGTGTCAGCGTCACTGGATCTAATCCTGGTGTCAACGACCCTGGATCTAATCCTGGTGTCAGAGTCACTGGATCTAATCATGGTGTCAACGTTTCTGGATCTGATCCTGGTGTCAACGTCGATGGTTCTGATCCTGGTTTCAACGTCCCTGGATCTAATCCTGGTGTCAGCGTCACTGGATCATATCCTGGTGTCAACGTCCCTGGATCTAATCCTGTTGTCAACGTCCCTGGATCTAATCCTGGAATCAATGTCACTGGATCTAATCCTGGTGTCAATGTTCTTGCATCTAATCCTGGTGTGAACGTCACTCGATCTAATCCTGGTTTATGTCCCTGGATATAATCCTGGTGTCAACGTCCCTGGATCTAATCCTGGTGTCAACTTCCATGGATCTAATCATGGTATCAACGTCACTGGATCAAATCCTGGTGTCATCGTCAGTGGATCCTATCCTGGTTTCAACGTCCCTGGATCTAATCATGGTTTCAACGTCTCTGGATCTGATCCTGGTGTCAACGTCCCTGGATCTGATCCTGGTGTCAACGTCCATGGATCTGATCCTGGTTTCAACGTCCCTGGATATGATCCTGGTGTCAGCGTCACTGGATCTAATCCTGGTGTCAATGTCAATGGATCTAATCCTGGTGTCAACGAACCTGGATCTAATCCTGGTGTCAACGAAACTGGATCTAACCCTGTTTCAACGTCCCTGGATCTAATCCTGGTATCAACGTCCCTGGATCTAAACCCTGTGTAAACATCACTGGATCTGATCTTGGTGTCAACGTCCCTGGATCTGACCCTTTGTCAACGTCCTTGGAACTAATCCTGGTTTCAAGGTCCCTGGATCTAATCCTGGTGTCAACGTCCACGGATCTAATTCTGGAGTCAACGTCCCTGGATCTAATCCTGGTGTCAATGTCCCTGGACCTAATCCTGGTGTCAAAGTCACTGGATCTAATCCGGGTGTCAACATCATGGATCTGATCCTGGTGTCACTGTCACTTCATCTAATCCTGGTGTCAACGACACTGGTTCATATCCTGGTGTCAATGTCCCTGGGTCTGATTCTGGTTTCAATGTCCCTTGATCTAATCCTGGTGTCATCGTCCCTGGATATAATCCTGGTGTCAATGTCACTGGATCTAATCCTTGTTACACTGTCCCTGGATCTGATCCTGGTGGCAGCGTCACTGGATCTGATCCTGGTGTCAAAGTCCTTGGATCTGATCCTGGTATCAACGTCCCTTGATCTGATCCTGGTTTGAACGTCCCTGGATCTAATCCTGGTGTCAGCATCAATGGATCTAATCCTGGTGTCAACATCACTGGATCTAATCCTGGGATCGGCGTCTCTGCATCTAATCCTTGTGTCAACGTCACTGGATCTGATCCTGGTGTCAGCATCACTGGATCTAATCTTGGTGTCAACGTCCCTGGATCTAATCCTGGTGTCAACGTCACTTGATCTAATCCTGGTGTCAGCGTCACTGGATCTATTCCTGGTATCACCATCACTGGATCAAATCCTGGTGTCAAAGTCACTGGATCTAATCCTGGTTTCAACGTCCCTGGATCTAATCCTGGTGTCAACGTCAATGGATCTAATCCTGGTTTCAACGTCCCTGGATCTAATCCTGGTGTCATGGTCCCTGGAACTAATTCTGGTGTCAACGTCATTGGATCTTATCCAGGTGTCAAAGTCCTTGGATCTAATCTTGGTGACAACGTCCCTAGATCTAATCCTGGTGTCAACATCACTTGATCTTATCCTGGTGTCAACGTCCCTGGTCTAATCCTGGTGTCAAAGTCCCTGGATCTAATCCTGGTGACAACGTCCCTGGTTCTAATCCTGGTGTCAACGTCCCTGGATCTAATCCTGGTGGCAGCGGCACTGGATCTAATCCCGTTGTGAGCATCTCTGGATCTAGTTCTGCTGTCAACGTCCCTGGATCTAATCCTGGTGTCAAAGTCCCTGGATCTAATCCTGGTGTCAACGTCCCTGGTTCTAATCCTGTTGTCAACGTCCCTGGATCTAATCCTGGGGTCAATGTCCCTGGATCTAATCCTGGTGCCACGTCCCTGTGTCTAATCCTTGTGTCAACGTCCCGGGATCTAATCCTCGTGTGAACGAAACTGGATCTAATCCTGGTGTCAACGTCCTTGGATTTGATCCTAGTGTCAGCGTCACTGGATATAATCCTTGTGTCAAAGTCAGTGGATCTAATTGTGGAGTCGACGTCCTTGATTCTAATCCTTGTGACAACGTCACGGGATCTAGTCCTGGTGTCATCGTCCCTGGATCTAATCCTGGTGTCAATGTCACTGGATCTAATCCTGGTTAAAACGTCCCCGGATCTGATCCTGGTGGCAGCGTCACTGGATCTGATCCTGGTGTCAACATCCTTGGATCTGATCCTGGTGTCAACGTCCCTGGATCTGATTCTGGTTTGAACGTCCCTGGATCTAATCCTGGTGTCAGCATCACTGGATCTAATCCTGGTGTCAACGTCAATGGATCCTATCCTGGTGTCAACGTCCCTGGATCTAATCCTGGTGTCAACGTCACTGGATCTAATCCTGGTTTCAACGTTTCTGGATCTGATCCTGGTGTCAACGTCCCTGGATCTGATCCTGGTTCAACGTCCATGGATCTGATCCTGGTTTCAATGTCCATGGATCTAATCCTGGTGTCAGCGTCACTGGATCTAATCCTGGTGCCAACGTCCCTGGATCTAATCCTGGTGTCAATGAAACTGGATCTAATCCTGGTGTCAACGTCCCTTCATCTAATCCTGGTGTCAGCGTCACTGGATCTAATCCTGTTGTCAACGTCACTGGATCTAATCCTGGTGTCAGCGTCTCTGGATCTAATCCTTGTGTCAACGTCACTGGATCTAATCCTGGTGTCAGCGGCACTTTATATAATCCTGGTGTCACAGTCCCTGGATAAAATCCTGGTGTAAACGATACTGGATCAAATTCTGGTGTCAACGTCACTGGATCTAATCCTGGTGTCAACCTCCTTTGATCTATTCCTGGTATCACCATCACTGGATCAAATCCTGGTGTCAACGACACTGTATCTAATCCTGGTTTCAACGTCCCTGGATCTTATCATGGTTTCAACGTCACTGGATCTGATACTGGTGTCAACGTCCCTGGCTCTAATCCTGGTGTCAACGTCCCTGGATCTAATCCTGGTATCAATGTCACTGGATCTAATCCTGGTGTCAGCGTCACAGGATCTAATCCTGGTGTCAGCGTCAATGGATCTAATCCTGGTGTCAACGTCCCTGGATCTAATCCTGGTGTCAACATCCCTGGATCTGATCCTGGTGTCATGGTCCCTAGATCTAATTCTGGTGTCAACGTCATTGGATCTTATCCTGGTGTCACGTCCCTGGATCTAATCTTGGTGCCAACGTCCCTGGATCTAATCCTGGTATCAACGGATCTGGATCTAATCATGGTGTCAACGTCACTGGATCTAATCCTGGTGTCAACCTCCCTGGATCTAATCATGGTATCAACGTCACTGGATCAAATCCTGGTGTCACATCACTGGATCCTATCCTGGTTTCAACGTCCCTGGATCTAATCATGGTTTCAACGTCTCTGGATCTGATCCTGGTGTCAACGTCCCTGGATCTGATCCTGGTGTCAACGTCCATGGATCTGATCCTGGTTTCAACGTCCCTGGATCTAATCCTGGTGTCAGCGTCACAGGATCTAATCCTGGTGTCAATGTCAATGGATCTAATCCTGGTGTCAACGAACCTAGATCTAATCCTGGTGTCAACGAAACTGGATCTAACCCTGTTTCAACGTCCCTGGATCTAATCCTGGTATCAACGTCCCTGGATCTAAACCCTGTGTCAACATCACTGGATCTGATCTTGGTGTCAACGTCCCTGGATCTGACCCTTTGTCAACGTCCTTGGAACTAATCCCGGTTTCAACGTCCCTGGATCTAATCCTGGTGTCAACGTCCAAGGATCTAATTCTGGAGTCAACGTCCCTGGATCTAATCCTGGTGTCAATGTCCCTGGATCTAATCCTGGTGTCAAAGTCACGGGATCTAATCGGGTGTCAACATCATGGATCTGATCCTGGTGTCAGTGTCACTTGATCTAATCCTGGTGTCAACGACACTGGTTCATATCCTGGTGTCAATGTCCCTGGGTCTAATTCTGGTGTCAACGTCCCTGGATCTAATCCTGGTGTCAGCGTCACTGTATCTAATCCTGGTGTCAACGTCCATGGATCTAAACTGGTGTCAGCATCACTGGATCTAATCCTGGTGTCAACGTCAATGGATCTAATCCTGGTGTCAACGTCCCTGGATCTAATCCTGGTGTCAAGGTCCCTGGATCTAATACTGGTGTCTACATCACTGTATGTAATCCTTGTGTCAACGTCACTGGATCTAATCCTGGAGTCAGCGTCACTGGATGTAATCCTGGTGTCAACGTCACTGGATCTAATCCTGGTATCAGCATCACTGGATCTAATCCTGTTGTCAACGTCAATGGATCTAATCCTGGTGTCAAGGTCCCTGGATCTAATCCTGGTGTCAACGTCCCTGTATCTAATCTTGGTGTCAACGTCACTGGATCTAATCCTGGTGTCAACTTCCCTGGATCTAATCCTGGTATCAACGACACTGGATCTAATCCTGGTGTCAACGTCCTTGGATCTAATCCTGGTGTCAACGTCACTGGATCTAATCCTGGTTTCAATGTCCCTGGATCTGATCCTCGTGTCAACTTCACTGGATCTGATCCAGTTGTCATCGTCACTGGATCTGATCCTGGTGTCAACGTCCCTGGACCTGATCCTGGTTTCAACGTCCCTGGATCTAATCCTGGTGTCAGCGTCACTGGATTTAATCCTGGTGTCAACGTCAATGGATCTAATCCTGGTGTCAACGTCCCTGCATCTAATATTGGTGTCAACATCCCTTGCTCTAATCCTGGTGTCATCGTCACTGTATCTAATCCTGGTGTCAACGTCACTGGATCTTATCCTGAGGTCAACGTCCCTGGTTCTAATCCTTTTTTCAACGTCCCTGGACCTAATCCTGGTGTCAAAGTCACTGGATCTAATCCTGCTGTCAACGTCCCTGGATCTAATCCTGCTGTCAACGTCCCTGGATCTAATCCTGGTGTCAACGTCCCTGTATCTAATCCTGGTGTCAATATCACAGGATCTAATCCTGGTGTCAGCGTCACTGGATCTAATCCTGGTGTCAACGTCAATGGATCTAAGCCTGGTGTCAATGTCCCATAATCTAATCCTGGTGTCAACGTCCCAGGATCTAATCCTGGTGTCAATGTCACTGGATCTAATCCAGGTGTCAGCATCACTGGATCTAATCCTGGTGTCAGCGTCAATGGATAAAATCCTGGTGTCAACGTCACTGGATCTATTCCTGGTGTCAACGTCCCTGGATCTAATCCTGGAGTCAATGTTAGTGGATCTAATCCTGGAGCCACGTCCCTGGGTCTAATCCTTGTGTCAACAGCCCGGGATCTAATACTCATGTCAACGTCACTGGATCTAATCCTGGTGTCAAGGTTCCTGGATTTGATCCTAGTGTCAGCGTCACTGGATATAATCCTGGTGTCAAAGTCAGTGGATCTAATTCTGGAGTCGACGTCCCTGATTCTAATCCTTGTAACAACGTCACTGGATCTAATCCTGGTGTCATCGTCCCTGGATATAATCCTGGTGTCAATGTCACTGGATCTAATCCTGGTTACAATGTCCCTGGATCTGATCCTGGTGGCAGCGTCACTGGATCTGATCCTGGTGTCAACGTCCTTGGATCGATCCTGGTATCAAGTCCCTGGATCTGATCCTGGTATGAACGTCCCTGGATCTAATCCTGGTGTCAAGTCACTGGATCTAATCCTGGGATCAGCGTCTCTGCATCGAATACTTGTGTCAACGTCACTGGATCTGATCCTGGTGTCAGCGTCACTGGATCTAATCCTGGTGTCAACGTCCCTGGATCTAATCCTGGTGTCAATGAAACTGGATCTAATCCTGGTGTCAACGTCCCTTCATGTAATCCTGGTGTCAGCGTCAATGGATCTAATCCGGTTGTCAATGTCACTGGATCTAATCCTGGTGTCAGCGTCTCTGGATCTATTCCTTGTGTCAACGTCACTGGATCTAATCCTGGTGTCAGCGGCACTTGATATAATCCTGGTGTCACCGTCTCTGGATATAATCCTGGTGTCAACGATACTGGATCTAATCCTGGTGTCAACGTCCCTGGATTTAATCCTGTTGTCAACATCACTGGATCTAATCCTGGTGTCAACCTCCCTGGATCTATTCCTGGTATCACCATCACTGGATCAAATCCTGGTGTCAAATTCACTGGATCTAATCCTGGTTTCAACGTCCCTGGATCTAATCCTGGTGTCAACGTCAATGGATCTAATCCTGGTTTCAACGTCCCTGGATCTAATCCTGGTGTCATGGTCCCTGGATCTGATCCTGGTTCAACGTCCATGGATCTGATCCTGGTTTCAATGTCCCTGGATCTAATCCTGGTGTCAGCGTCACTGGGTCTAATCCTGGTGCCAACGTCCCTGGATGTAATCCTGGTGTCAATGAAACTGGATCTAATCCTGGTGTCAACGTCCCTTCATCTAATCCTTTTGTCAGCGTCACTGGATCTAATGCTGTTGTCAACATCACTGGATCTAATCCTGGTGTCAGCGTCTATGGATCTAATCCTTGTGTCAACGTCACTGGATCTAATCCTGGTGTCAGCGGCACTTTATATAATCCTGGTGTCACCGTCCCTGGATATAATCCTGGTGTAAACGATACTGGATCTAATTCTGGTGTCAACGTCACTGGATCTAATCCTGGTGTCAACCTCCTTGGATCTATTCCTGGTATCACCATCACTGGATCAAATCCTGGTGTCAACGACACTGTATCTAATCCTGGTTTCAACGTCCCTGGATCTAATCATGGTTTCAACGTCACTGGATCTGATACTGGTGTCAACGTCCCTGGCTCTAATCCTGGTGTCAACGTCCCTGGATCTAATCCTGGTATCAATGTCACTGGATCTAATCCTGGTGTCAGCGTCACTGGATCTAATCCTGGTGTCAGCGTCAATCGATCTAATCCTGGTGTCAACGTCCCTGGATCTAATCCTGGTGTCAACATCCCTGGATCTGATCCTGGTGTCATGGTCCCTGGATCTAATTCTGGTGTCAACGTCATTGGATCTTATCCTGGTGTCACGTCCCTGGATCTAATCTTGGTGCCAACGTCCCTGGATCTAAACCTGGTGTCAACGTCCTGGATCTAATTCTGGTGTCAACGTCACTGGATCTAATCCTGGTTTCAACGTCCCTGAATCTAATCCTGGTGTAAACGTCCTGGATCTAATCCTGGTGTCAACGTCAATGGATCCTATCCTGGTGTCAACGTCCCTGGATCTAATCCTGGTGTAAACGTCACTGGATCAAATCCTGGTTTCAACGGCCCTGGATCTGATCCTGGTTGCAGCGTCACTGGATCTGATCCTGGAGTCAACATCCTTGGATCTGATCCTGGTGTCAACGTCAATGGATCCTATCCTGGTGTCAACGTCCCTGGATCTAATCCTGGTGTCAACGTCACTGGATCTAATCCTGGTTTGAACGTCCCTGGATCTAATCCTGGTGTCATCATCACTGGATCTAATCCTGGTGTCAACGTCAATGGATCCTATCCTGGTGTCAACGTCCCTGGATCTAATCCTGGTGTCAACGTCACTGGATCTAATCCTGGTTTCAACGTCCCTGGATCTGATCTTGGTGTCAGCGTCACTGGATTTGATCCTGGTGTCAACGTCCCTGGATCTGATCCTGGTTCAACGTCCCTGGATCTAATCCTGGTGTCAATGAACCTGTATCTAATCCTGGTGTCAACGTCCCTTCATCTAATCCTGGTGTCAGCGTCACTGGATCTAATCCTGTTGTCAACGTCACTGGATCTAATCCTGGTGTCAGCGTCTCTGGGTCTAATCCTTGTGTCAACGTCACTGGATCTAATCCTGGTGTCAGCGGCACTTTATATAATCCTGGTGTCAACGTCCCTGGATATAATCCTGGTGTAAACGATACTGGATCTAATTCTGGTGTCAACGTCACTGGATCTAATCCTGGTGTCAACCTCCCTGGATCTATTCGAGGTATCAACATCACTGGATCAAATCCTGGTGTCAACGACACTGGATCTATCCTGGTTTCAACGTCCCTGGATCTAATCATAGTTTCAACGTCACTGAATCTGATACTGGTGTCAACGACCCTGGCTCTAATCTTGGTGTCAACGTCCCTGGAACTAATCCTGGTGTCAACGTCCCTGGGTCTAAATCTGGTGTCAGCGTCACTGGGCCAAATCCTGGTGTCATCGTCAATGGATCTAATCCTGGAGTCAACGTCCGTGGATCTAATCCTGGTTTCAACGTCCCTGGATCTAATCCTGGTGTCATGGTCCCTGGATCTAATTCTGGTGTCAACGTCATTGTATCTTATCCTGGTGTCACGTCCCTGGATCTAATCTTGGTGTCAACGTCACTGGATCTAATCCTGGGGTCAACGTCCCTGGATCTAATCCTGGAGGCAAGGTCCCTGGATCTAATCCTGGTGTCAACTTAACTGGATCTAATCCTGGTGTCAACGTCACTGGATATAATCCTGGTGTCATCATCACTGGATCTATTCCTGTTGTTAACGTCCCTGGATCTAATCCTGGTGTCAGCGTCACTGGATCTAATCCTGGTGTCAACGTCCCTGAATCTAATCCTGGTGTCAGCGTCACTGGATCTAATCATGGTGGCAACGTTTCTGGATCTGATCCTGGTGTCAACGTGCATGGATCTGATCCTGGTTTCAACGTCCCTGGATCTAATCCTGGTGTCAGCGTCACTGGATCATATCCTGGTGTCAACGTCCCTGGATCTAATCCTGTTGTCAACGTCCCTGGATCTAATCCTGGATCAATGTCACTGGATCTAATCCTGGTGTCAATGTTCTTGCATCTAATCCTGGTGTGAACGTCATTGGATCTGTCCTGGATTATGTCCCTGGATATAATCCT
Source organism: Rattus norvegicus (assembly GCF_021556685.1). Lineage (NCBI taxonomy): Eukaryota > Metazoa > Chordata > Mammalia > Rodentia > Muridae > Rattus > Rattus norvegicus. The sequence goes on along the minus strand of NC_141555.1, from coordinate 62,416,959 downwards.
GGTGTCAACGTCCCTGGGTCTAATCATGGTGTCAAAGTCCATGGATCTAATCATGGTATCAACGTCACTGGATCAAATCCTGGTGTCAACGTCACTGGATCCTATCCTGGTTTCAACGTCCCTGGACCTGATCCTGGTTTCAACGTCCCTGGATCTAATCCTGGTGTCAGCGTCACTGGATTTAATCCTGGTGTCAACGTCAATGGATCTAATCCTGGTGTCAACGTCCCTGCATTTAATATTGGTGTCAACATCCCTTGCTCTAATCCTGGTGTCATCGTCACTGTATCTAATCCTGGTGTCAACGTCACTGGATCTTATCCTGAGGTCAACGTCCCTGGTTCTAATCCTTTTTTCAACGTCCCTGGACCTAATCCTGGTGTCAAAGTCACTGGATCTAATCCTGCTGTCAACGTCCCTGGATCTGACCCTTTGTCAACGTCCTTGGCACTAATCCTGGTTTCAACGTCCCTGGATCTAATCCTGGTGTCAACGTCCACGGATCTAATTCTGGAGTCAACGTCCCTGGATCTAAACCTGGTGTCAATGTCCCTGGACATAATCCTGGTGTCAAAGTCACTGGATCTAATCCGGGTGTCAACATCATGGATCTGGTCCTGGTGTCAGTGTCACTTGATCTAATCCTGGTGTCAACGACACTGGTTCATATCCTGGTGTATGTCCCTGGGTCTAATTCTGGTTTCAATGTCCCTTGATCTAATTCTGGTGTCAGCGTCACTGTATCTAATCCTGGTGTCAACGTCCATGGATCTAAACTGGTGTCAGCATCACTGGATCTAATCCTGGTGTCAACGTCAATGGATCTAATCCTGGTGTCAACGTCCCTGGATCTAATCCTGGTGTCAAGGTCCCTGGATCTAATACTGGTGTCAACATCACTGGATGTAATCCTTATGTCAACGTCACTGGATCTAATCCTGGTGTCAGCGTCACTGGATGTAATCCTGGTGTCAAAGTCACTGGATCTAATCCTAGTATCAGCATCACTGGATCTAATCCTGTTGTCAACGTCAATGGATCTAATCCTGGGGTCAAGGTCCCTGGATCTAATCCTGGTGTCAAGGTCCCTGGATCTAATCTTGGTGTCAATGTCACTGGATCTAATCCTGGTGTCAACTTCCCTGGATCTAATCCTGGTATCAGCATCACTGGATCTAATCCTGGTGTCAACGTCCTTGGATCTAATCCTGGTGTCAACGTCACTGGATCTAATCCTGGTTTCAATGTCCCTGGATCTGATCGTCGTGTCAACTTCACTGGATCTGATCCAGTTGTCATCGTCACTGGATCTGATTTGGTGTCAACGTCCCTGGATCTAATCCTGGTGTCAATATCACTGGATCTAATCCTGGTGTCAGCGTCACTGGATCTAATCCTCGTGTCAACGTCAATGGATCTAAGCCTGGTGTCAATGTCCCATAATCTAATCCTGGTGTCAACGTCCCAGGATCTAATCCTGGTGTCAATATCTCTGGATCTAATCCAGGTGTCAGCATCACTGGATCTAATCCTGGTGTCAGCGTCAATGGATAAAATCCTGGTGTCAACGTCACTGGATCTAATCCTGGTGTCAACGTCCCTGGATCTAATCCTGGTGTCAGCTTCACTGGAACTAATCCTGGTGTCAAACATCACTGGATCTAATCCTGGAGGCAACGTCCCTGGATCTAATCCTGGAGGCAACGTCCCTGGATCTAATCCTGGTGTTAACGTCCCTGATTCTAATCCTGTTGTCAACGTCCCTGGATCTAATCCTGGAGTCAATGTCCGTGGATCTAATCCTTGTGTCAACAGCCCGGGATCTAATCCTCATGTCAACGTCACTGGATCTAATCCTGGTGTCAAGGTTCCTGGATTTGATCCTAGTGTCAGCGTCACTGGATATAATCCTGGTGTCATCGTCCCTGGATATAATCCTGGTGTCAATGTCACTGGATCTATTCCTTGTTACAATGTCCCTGGATCTGATCCTGGTGGCAGCGTCACTGGATCTGATCCTGGTGTCAACATCCTTGGATCTGATCCTGGTATCAACGTCCCTGGATCTGATCCTGGTTTGAACGTCCCTGGATCTAATCCTGGTGTCAGCATCACTGGATCTAATCCTGGTGTCAACGTCACTGGATCTAATCCTGGGATCAGCGTCTCTGCATCTAATCCTTGTGTCAACGTCACTGGATCTGATCCTGGTGTCAGCGTCATTGGATCTAATCCTGGTGTCAGCGTCACTGGATCTAATCCGGTTGTCAATGTCACTGGATCTAATCCTGGTGTCAGCATCTCTGGATCTTTTCCTTGTGACAACGTCACTGGATCTAATCCTGGTGTCAGCGGCACTTGATATAATCCTGGGGTCACCGTCCCTGGATATAATCCTGGTGTCAACGATACTGGATCTAATCCTGGTGTCAACGTCCCTGGATTTAATCCTGTTGTCAACGTCACTGGATCTAATCCTGGTTTCAACGTCCCTGGATCTGATCTTGGTGTCAGCGTCACTGGATCTGATCCTGGTGTCAACGTCCCTGGATCTGATCCTGGTTCAACGTCCCTGGATCTAATCCTGGTGTCAATGAAACTGGATCTAATCCTGGTGTCAACGTCCCTTCATCTAATCCTGGTGTCAGCGTCACTGGATCTAATCCTGTTGTCAACGTCACTGGATTTAATCCTGGTGTCAGCGTCTCTGGTTCTAATCCTTGTGTCAACGTCACTGGATCTAATCCTGGTGTCAGCGGCACTTGATATAATCCTGATGTCAACGTCCCTGGATAAAATCCTGTTGTAAACGATACTGGATCTAATCCTGGTGTCAACCTCCCTGGATCTATTCCAGGTATCACCATCACTGGATCAAATCCTGGTGTCAACGACACTGGATCTATCCTGGTTTCAACGTCCCTGGATCTAATCATAGTTTCAACATCACTGGATCTGATACTGGTGTCAACGTCCCTGGCTCTAATCTTGGTGTCAACGTCCCTGGATCTAATCCTGGTGTCAACGTCCCTGGGTCTAAATCTGGTGTCAGCGTCACTGGGCCAATTCCTAGTGTCATCGTCAATGGATCTAATCCTGCAGTCAACGTCCCTGGATCTAATCCTGGTGTCAACGTCCCTGGATCTAATCCTGGTGTCATGGTCCCTGGATCTAATTCTGGTGTCAACGTCATTGTATCTTATCCTGGTATCACGTCCCTGGATCTAATCTTGGTGTCAACGTCACTGGATCTAATCCTGGGGTCAACGTTCCTGGATCTAATCCTGGAGGCAAGGTCCCTGGATCTAATCCTGGTGTCAACTTAACTGGATCTAATCCTGGTGTCAACGTCCCTGGATATAATCCTGTTGTCATCATCACTGGATATATTCCTGTTGTAAACGTCCCTGGATCTAATCCTGGTGTCAGCGTCACTGGATCTAATCCTGGTGTCAACGACCCTGGATCTAATCCTGGTGTCAGAGTCACTGAATCTAATCATGGTGTCAACGTTTCTGGATCTGATCCTGGTGTCAACGTCGATGGTTCTAATCCTGGTTTCAACGTCCCTGGATCTAATCCTGGTGTCAGCGTCACTGGATCATATCCTGGTGTCAACGTCCCTGGATCTAATCCTGTTGTCAACGTCCCTGGATCTAATCCTGGAATCAATGTCACTGGATCTAATCCTGGTGTCAATGTTCTTGCATCTAATCCTGGTGTGAACGTCACTCGATCTAATCCTGGTTTATGTCCCTGGATATAATCCTGGTGTCAACGTCCCTGGATCTAATCCTGGTGTCAACTTCCATGGATCTAATCATGGTATCAACGTCACTGGATCAAATCCTGGTGTCATCGTCAGTGGATCCTATCCTGGTTTCAACGTCCCTGGATCTAATCATGGTTTCAACGTCTCTGGATCTGATCCTGGTGTCAACGTCCCTGGATCTGATCCTGGTGTCAACGTCCATGGATCTGATCCTGGTTTCAACGTCCCTGGATCTGATCCTGGTGTCAGCGTCACTGGATCTAATCCTGGTGTCAATGTCAATGGATCTAATCCTGGTGTCAACGAACCTGGATCTAATCCTGGTGTCAACGAAACTGGATCTAACCCTGTTTCAACGTCCCTGGATCTAATCCTGGTATCAACGTCCCTGGATCTAAACCCTGTGTAAACATCACTGGATCTGATCTTGGTGTCAACGTCCCTTGATCTGACCCTTTGTCAACGTCCTTGGAACTAATCCTGGTTTCAACGTCCCTGGATCTAATCCTGGTGTCAACGTCCACGGATCTAATTCTGGAGTCAACGTCCCTGGATCTAATCCTGGTGTCAATGTCCCTGGACCTAATCCTGGTGTCAAAGTCACTGGATCTAATCCGGGTGTCAACATCATGGATCTGATCCTGGTGTCAGTGTCACTTCATCTAATCCTGGTGTCAACGACACTGGTTCATATCCTGGTGTCAATGTCCCTGGGTCTGATTCTGGTTTCAATGTCCCTTGATCTAATCCTGGTGTCATCGTTCCTGGATATAATCCTGGTGTCAATGTCACTGGATCTAATCCTTGTTACACTGTCCCTGGATCTGATCCTGGTGGCAGCGTCACTGGATCTGATCCTGGTGTCAAAGTCCTTGGATCTGATCCTGGTATCAACGTCCCTGGATCTGATCCTGGTTTGAACGTCCCTGGATCTAATCCTGGTGTCAGCATCAATGGATCTAATCCTGGTGTCAACATCACTGGATCTAATCCTGGGATCGGCGTCTCTGCATCTAATCCTTGTGTCAACGTCACTGGATCTGATCCTGGTGTCAGCATCACTGGATCTAATCCTGGTGTCAACGTCCCTGGATCTAATCTTGGTGTCAACGTCCCTGGATCTAATCCTGGTGTCAACGTCACATGATCTAATCCTGGTGTCAGCGTCACTGGATCTATTCCTGGTATCACCATCACTGGATCAAATCCTGGTGTCAAAGTCACTGGATCTAATCCTGGTTTCAACGTCCCTGGATCTAATCCTGGTGTCAACGTCAATGGATCTAATCCTGGTTTCAACGTCCCTGGATCTAATCCTGGTGTCATGGTCCCTGGATCTAATTCTGGTGTCAACGTCATTGGATCTTATCCAGGTGTCAAAGTCCTTGGATCTAATCTTGGTGACAACGTCCCTAGATCTAATCCTGGTGTCAACATCACTTGATCTTATCCTGGTGTCAACGTCCCTGGTCTAATCCTGGTGTCAAAGTCCCTGGATCTAATCCTGGTGACAACGTCCCTGGTTCTAATCCTGGTGTCAACGTCCCTGGATCTAATCCTGGTGGCAGCGGCACTGGATCTAATCCCGTTGTGAGCATCTCTGGATCTAGTTCTGCTGTCAACGTCCCTGGATCTAATCCTGGTGTCAAAGTCCCTGGATCTAATCCTGGTGTCAACGTCCCTGGTTCTAATCCTGTTGTCAACGTCCCTGGATCTAATCCTGGGGTCAATGTCCCTGGATCTAATCCTGGTGCCACGTCCCTGTGTCTAATCCTTGTGTCAACGTCCCGGTTATCTAATCCTCGTGTGAACGAAACTGGATCTAATCCTGGTGTCAACGTCCTTGGATTTGATCCTAGTGTCAGCGTCACTGGATATAATCCTTGTGTCAAAGTCAGTGGATCTAATTGTGGAGTCGACGTCCTTGATTCTAATCCTTGTGACAACGTCACCGGATCTAATCCTGGTGTCATCGTCCCTGGATCTAATCCTGGTGTCAATGTCACTGGATCTAATCCTGGTTAAAACGTCCCCGGATCTGATCCTGGTGGCAGCGTCACTGGATCTGATCCTGGTGTCAACATCCTTGGATCTGATCCTGGTGTCAACGTCCCTGGATCTGATTCTGGTTTGAACGTCCCTGGATCTAATCCTGGTGTCAGCATCACTGGATCTAATCCTGGTGTCAACGTCAATGGATCCTATCCTGGTGTCAACGTCCCTGGATCTAATCCTGGTGTCAACGTCACTGGATCTAATCCTGGTTTCAACGTTTCTGGATCTGATCCTGGTGTCAACGTCCCTGGATCTGATCCTGGTTCAACGTCCATGGATCTGATCCTGGTTTCAATGTCCATGGATCTAATCCTGGTGTCAGCGTCACTGGATCTAATCCTGGTGCCAACGTCCCTGGATCTAATCCTGGTGTCAATGAAACTGGATCTAATCCTGGTGTCAACGTCCCTTCATCGAATCCTGGTGTCAGCGTCACTGGATCTAATCCTGTTGTCAACGTCACTGGATCTAATCCTGGTGTCAGCGTCTCTGGATCTAATCCTTGTGTCAACGTCACTGGATCTAATCCTGGTGTCAGCGGCACTTTATATAATCCTGGTGTCACCGTCCCTGGATATAATCCTGGTGTAAACGATACTGGATCTAATTCTGGTGTCAACGTCACTGGATCTAATCCTGGTGTCAACCTCCTTTGATCTATTCCTGGTATCACCATCACTGGATCAAATCCTGGTGTCAACGACACTGTATCTAATCCTGGTTTCAACGTCCCTGGATCTTATCATGGTTTCAACGTCACTGGATCTGATACTGGTGTCAACGTCCCTGGCTCTAATCCTGGTGTCAACGTCCCTGGATCTAATCCTGGTATCAATGTCACTGGATCTAATCCTGGTGTCAGCGTCACAGGATCTAATCCTGGTGTCAGCGTCAATGGATCTAATCCTGGTGTCAACGTCCCTGGATCTAATCCTGGTGTCAACATCCCTGGATCTGATCCTGGTGTCATGGTCCCTAGATCTAATTCTGGTGTCAACGTCATTGGATCTTATCCTGGTGTCACATCCCTGGATCTAATCTTGGTGCCAACGTCCCTGGATCTAATCCTGGTATCAACGGATCTGGATCTAATCATGGTGTCAACGTCACTGGATCTAATCCTGGTGTCAACCTCCCTGGATCTAATCATGGTATCAACGTCACTGGATCAAATCCTGGTGTCACATCACTGGATCCTATCCTGGTTTCAACGTCCCTGGATCTAATCATGGTTTCAACGTCTCTGGATCTGATCCTGGTGTCAACGTCCCTGGATCTGATCCTGGTGTCCACGTCCATGGATCTGATCCTGGTTTCAACGTCCCTGGATCTAATCCTGGTGTCAGCGTCACAGGATCTAATCCTGGTGTCAACGAACCTAGATCTAATCCTGGTGTCAACGAAACTGGATCTAACCCTGTTTCAACGTCCCTGGATCTAATCCTGGTATCAACGTCCCTGGATCTAAACCCTGTGTCAACATCACTGGATCTGATCTTGGTGTCAACGTCCCTGGATCTGACCCTTTGTCAACGTCCTTGGAACTAATCCCGGTTTCAACGTCCCTGGATCTAATCCTGGTGTCAACGTCCAAGGATCTAATTCTGGAGTCAACGTCCCTGGATCTAATCCTGGTGTCAATGTCCCTGGACCTAATCCTGGTGTCAAAGTCACTGGATCTAATCGGGTGTCAACATCATGGATCTGATCCTGGTGTCAGTGTCACTTGATCTAATCCTGGTGTCAACGACACTGGTTCATATCCTGGTGTCAATGTCCCTGGGTCTAATTCTGGTGTCAACGTCCCTGGATCTAATCCTGGTGTCAGCGTCACTGTATCTAATCCTGGTGTCAACGTCCATGGATCTAAACTGGTGTCAGCATCACTGGATCTAATCCTGGTGTCAACGTCAATGGATCTAATCCTGGTGTCAACGTCCCTGGATCTAATCCTGGTGTCAAGGTCCCTGGATCTAATACTGGTGTCTACATCACTGTATGTAATCCTTGTGTCAACGTCACTGGATCTAATCCTGGAGTCAGCGTCACTGGATGTAATCCTGGTGTCAACGTCACTGGATCTAATCCTGGTATCAACATCACTGGATCTAATCCTGTTGTCAACGTCAATGGATCTAATCCTGGTGTCAAGGTCCCTGGATCTAATCCTGGTGTCAACGTCCCTGTATCTAATCTTGGTGTCAACGTCACTGGATCTAATCCTGGTGTCAATTTCCCTGGATCTAATCCTGGTATCAACGACACTGGATCTAATCCTGGTGTCAACGTCCTTGGATCTAATCCTGGTGTCAACGTCACTGGATCTAATCCTGGTTTCAATGTCCCTGGATCTGATCCTCGTGTCAACTTCACTGGATCTGATCCAGTTGTCATCGTCACTGGATCTGATCCTGGTGTCAACGTCCCTGGACCTGATCCTGGTTTCAACGTCCCTGGATCTAATCCTGGTGTCAGCGTCACTGGATTCAATCCTGGTGTCAACGTCAATGGATCTAATCCTGGTGTCAACGTCCCTGCATCTAATATTGGTGTCAACATCCCTTGCTCTAATCCTGGTGTCATCGTCACTGTATCTAATCCTGGTGTCAACGTCACTGGATCTTATCCTGAGGTCAACGTCCCTGGTTCTAATCCTTTTTTCAACGTCCCTGGACCTAATCCTGGTGTCAAAGTCACTGGATCTAATCCTGCTGTCAACGTCCCTGGATCTAATCCTGCTGTCAACGTCCCTGGATCTAATCCTGGTGTCAACGTCCCTGTATCTAATCCTGGTGTCAATATCACAGGATCTAATCCTGGTGTCAGCGTCACTGGATCTAATCCTGGTGTCAACGTCAATGGATCTAAGCCTGGTGTCAATGTCCCATAATCTAATCCTGGTGTCAACGTCCCAGGATCTAATCCTGGTGTCAATGTCACTGGATCTAATCCAGGTGTCAGCATCACTGGATCTAATCCTGGTGTCAGCGTCAATGGATAAAATCCTGGTGTCAACGTCACTGGATCTATTCCTGGTGTCAACGTCCCTGGATCTAATCCTGGAGTCAATGTCAGTGGATCTAATCCTGGAGCCACGTCCCTGGGTCTAATCCTTGTGTCAACAGCCCGGGATCTAATACTCATGTCAACGTCACTGGATCTAATCCTGGTGTCAAGGTTCCTGGATTTGATCCTAGTGTCAGCGTCACTGGATATAATCCTGGTGTCAAAGTCAGTGGATCTCATTCTGGAGTCGACGTCCCTGATTCTAATCCTTGTAACAACGTCACTGGATCTAATCCTGGTGTCATCGTCCCTGGATATAATCCTGGTGTCAATGTCACTGGATCTAATCCTGGTTACAATGTCCCTGGATCTGATCCTGGTGGCAGCGTCACTGGATCTGATCCTGGTGTCAACGTCCTTGGATCGATCCTGGTATCAAGTCCCTGGATCTGATCCTGGTATGAACGTCCCTGGATCTAATCCTGGTGTCAACGTCACTGGATCTAATCCTGGGATCAGCGTCTCTGCATCGAATACTTGTGTCAACGTCACTGGATCTGATCCTGGTGTCAGCGTCACTGGATCTAATCCTGGTGTCAACGTCCCTGGATCTAATCCTGGTGTCAATGAAACTGGATCTAATCCTGGTGTCAACGTCCCTTCATGTAATCCTGGTGTCAGCGTCAATGGATCTAATCCGGTTGTCAATGTCACTGGATCTAATCCTGGTGTCAGCGTCTCTGGATCTATTCCTTGTGTCAACGTCACTGGATCTAATCCTGGTGTCAGCGGCACTTGATATAATCCTGGTGTCACCGTCTCTGGATATAATCCTGGTGTCAACGATACTGGATCTAATCCTGGTGTCAACGTCCCTGGATTTAATCCTGTTGTCAACATCACTGGATCTAATCCTGGTGTCAACCTCCCTGGATCTATTCCTGGTATCACCATCACTGGATCAAATCCTGGTGTCAAATTCACTGGATCTAATCCTGGTTTCAACGTCCCTGGATCTAATCCTGGTGTCAACGTCAATGGATCTAATCCTGGTTTCAACGTCCCTGGATCTAATCCTGGTGTCATGGTCCCTGGATCTGATCCTGGTTCAACGTCCATGGATCTGATCCTGGTTTCAATGTCCCTGGATCTAATCCTGGTGTCAGCGTCACTGGGTCTAATCCTGGTGCCAACGTCCCTGGATGTAATCCTGGTGTCAATGAAACTGGATCTAATCCTGGTGTCAACGTCCCTTCATCTAATCCTTTTGTCAGCGTCACTGGATCTAATGCTGTTGTCAACGTCACTGGATCTAATCCTGGTGTCAGCGTCTATGGATCTAATCCTTGTGTCAACGTCACTGGATCTAATCCTGGTGTCAGCGGCACTTTATATAATCCTGGTGTCACCGTCCCTGGATATAATCCTGGTGTAAACGATACTGGATCTAATTCTGGTGACAACGTCACTGGATCTAATCCTGGTGTCAACCTCCTTGGATCTATTCCTGGTATCACCATCACTGGATCAAATCCTGGTGTCAACGACACTGTATCTAATCCTGGTTTCAACGTCCCTGGATCTAATCATGGTTTCAACGTCACTGGATCTGATACTGGTGTCAACGTCCCTGGCTCTAATCCTGGTGTCAACGTCCCTGGATCTAATCCTGGTATCAATGTCACTGGATCTAATTCTGGTGTCAGCGTCACTGGATCTAATCCTGGTGTCAGCGTCAATCGATCTAATCCTGGTGTCAACGTCCCTGGATCTAATCCTGGTGTCAACATCCCTGGATCTGATCTTGGTGCCAACGTCCCTGGATCTAAACCTGGTGTCAACGTCCTGGATCTAATTCTGGTGTCAACGTCACTGGATCTAATCCTGGTTTCAACGTCCCTGAATCTAATCCTGGTGTAAACGTCCTGGATCTAATCCTGGTGTCAACGTCAATGGATCCTATCCTGGTGTCAACGTCCCTGGATCTAATCCTGGTGTAAACGTCACTGGATCAAATCCTGGTTTCAACGGCCCTGGATCTGATCCTGGTTGCAGCGTCACTGGATCTGATCCTGGAGTCAACATCCTTGGATCTGATCCTGGTGTCAACGTCAATGGATCCTATCCTGGTGTCAACGTCCCTGTATCTAATCCTGGTGTCAACGTCACTGGATCTAATCCTGGTTTGAACGTCCCTGGATCTAATCCTGGTGTCATCATCACTGGATCTAATCCTGGTGTCAACGTCAATGGATCCTATCCTGGTGTCAACGTCCCTGGATCTAATCCTGGTGTCAACGTCACTGGATCTAATCCTGGTTTCAACGTCCCTGGATCTGATCTTGGTGTCAGCGTCACTGGATTTGATCCTGGTGTCAACGTCCCTGGATCTGATCCTGGTTCAACGTCCCTGGATCTAATCCTGGTGTCAATGAACCTTGATCTAATCCTGGTGTCAATGTCCCTTCATCTAATCCTGGTGTCAGCATCACTGGATCTAATCCTGTTGTCAACGTCACTGGATCTAATCCTGGTGTCAGCGTCTCTGGGTCTAATCCTTGTGTCAACGTCACTGGATCTAATCCTGGTGTCAGCGGCACTTTATATAATCCTGGTGTCAACGTCCCTGGATATAATCCTGGTGTAAACGATACTGGATCTAATTCTGGTGTCAACGTCACTGGATCTAATCCTGGTGTCAACCTCCCTGGATCTATTCGAGGTATCAACATCACTGGATCAAATCCTGGTGTCAACGACACTGGATCTATCCTGGTTTCAACGTCCCTGGATCTAATCATAGTTTCAACGTCACTGAATCTGATACTGGTGTCAACGACCCTGGCTCTAATCTTGGTGTCAACGTCCCTGGATCTAATCCTGGTGTCAACGTCCCTGGGTCTAAATCTGGTGTCAGCGTCACTGGGCCAAATCCTGGTGTCATCGTCAATGGATCTAATCCTGGAGACAACGTCCGTGGATCTAATCCTGGTTTCAACATCCCTGGATCTAATCCTGGTGTCATGGTCCCTGGATCTAATTCTGGTGTCAACGTCATTGTATCTTATCCTGGTGTCACGTCCCTGGATCTAATCTTGGTGTCAACGTCACTGGATCTAATCCTGGGGTCAACGTCCCTGGATCTAATCCTGGAGGCAAGGTCCCTGGATCTAATCCTGGTGTCAACTTAACTGGATCTAATCCTGGTGTCAACGTCACTGGATATAATCCTGGTGTCATCATCACTGGATCTATTCCTGTTGTTAACGTCCCTGGATCTAATCCTGGTGTCAGCGTCACTGGATCTAATCCTGGTGTCAACGTCCCTGAATCTAATCCTGGTGTCAGCGTCACTGGATCTAATCATGGTGGCAACGTTTCTGGATCTGATCCTGGTGTCAACGTGCATGGATCTGATCCTGGTTTCAACGTCCCTGGATCTAATCCTGGTGTCAACGTCCCTGGATCTAATCCTGTTGTCAACGTCCCTGGATCTAATCCTGGATCAATGTCACTGGATCTAATCCTGGTGTCAATGTTCTTGCATCTAATCCTGGTGTGAACGTCATTGGATCTGTCCTGGATTATGTCCCTGGATATAATCCTGGTGTCAACGTCCCTGGGTCTAATCATGGTGTCAAAGTCCATGGATCTAATCATGGTATCAACGTCACTGGATCAAATCCTGGTGTCAACGTCACTGGATCCTATCCTGGTTTCAACGTCCCTGGACCTGATCCTGGTTTCAACGTCCCTGGATCTAATCCTGGTGTCAACGTCCCTGCATTTAATATTGGTGTCAACATCCCTTGCTCTAATCCTGGTGTCATCGTCACTGTATCTAATCCTGGTGTCAACGTCACTGGATCTTATCCTGAGGTCAACGTCCCTGGTTCTAATCCTTTTTTCAACGTCCCTGGACCTAATCCTGGTGTCAAAGTCACTGGATCTAATCCTGCTGTCAACGTCCCTGGATCTTACCCTTTGTCAACGTCCTTGGCACTAATCCTGGTTTCAACGTCCCTGGATCTAATCCTGGTGTCAACGTCCACGGATCTAATTCTGGAGTCAACGTCCCTGGATCTAATCCTGGTGTCAATGTCCCTGGACCTAATCCTGGTGTCAAAGTCACTGGATCTAATCCGGGTGTCAACATCATGGATCTGGTTCTGGTGTCAGTGTCACTTCATCTAATCCTGGTGTCAACGACACTGGTTCATATCCTGGTGTCAATGTCCCTGGGTCTAATTCTGGTTTCAATGTCCCTTGATCTAATTCTGGTGTCAGCGTCACTGTATCTAATCCTGGTGTCAACGTCCATGGATCTAAACTGGTGTCAGCATCACTGGATCTAATCCTGGTGTCAACGTCAATGGATCTAATCCTTGTGTCAACGAAACTGGATCTAATCCTGGTGTCAACGTCAATGGATCTAATCCTGGTGTCAACGTCCCTGGATCTAATCCTGGTGTCAAGGTCCCTGGATCTAATACTGGTGTCAACATCACTGGATGTAATCCTTGTGTCAACGTCACTGGATCTAATCCTGGTGTCAGCGTCACTGGATGTAATCCTGGTGTCAGAGTCACTGGATCTAATCCTAGTATCAGCATCACTGGATCTAATCCTGTTGTCAACGTCAATGGATCTAATCCTGGGGTCAAGGTCCCTGGATCTAATCCTGGTGTCAAGGTCCCTGGATCTAATCTTGGTGTCAATGTCACTGGATCTAATCCTGGTGTCAACTTCCCTGGATCTAATCCTGGAGTCAATGTCCGTGGATCTAATCCTTGTGTCAACAGCCCGGGATCTAATCCTCATGTCAACGTCACTGGATCTAATCCTGGTGTCAAGGTTCCTGGATTTGATCCTAGTGTCAGCGTCACTGGATATAATCCTGGTGTCATCGTCCCTGGATATAATCCTGGTGTCAATGTCACTGGATCTATTCCTTGTTACAATGTCCCTGGATCTGATCCTGGTGGCAGCGTCACTGGATCTGATCCTGGTGTCAACATCCTTGGATCTGATCCTGGTATCAACGTCCCTGGATCTGATCCCGGTTTGAACGTCCCTGGATCTAATCCTGGTGTCAGCATCACTGGATCTAATCCTGGTGTCAACGTCACTGGATCTAATCCTGGGATCAGCGTCTCTGCATCTAATCCTTGTGTCAACGTCACTGGATCTGATCCTGGTGTCAGCGTCATTGGATCTAATCCTGGTGTCAACGTTCCTGGATCTAATCCTGGTGTCAATGAAACTGGATCTAATCCTGGTGTCAACGTCCCTTCATCTAATCCTGGTGTCAGCGTCACTGGATCTAATCCGGTTGTCAATGTCACTGGATCTAATCCTGGTGTCAGCGTCTCTGAATCTTTTCCTTGTGACAACGTCACTGGATCTAATCCTGGTGTCAGCGGCACTTGATATAATCCTGGGGTCACCGTCCCTGGATATAATCCTGGTGTCAACGATACTGGATCTAATCCTGGTGTCAACGTCCCTGGATTTAATCCTGTTGTCAACGTCACTGGATCTAATCCTGGTGTCAACGTCCCTGGATCTATTCCTGGTATCACCATCACTGGATCAAATCCTGGTGTCAAAGTCACTGGATCTAGTCCTGGTTTCAACGTCCCTGGATCTAATCCTGGTGTCAACGTCAATGGATCTAATCCTGGTTTCAACGTCCCTGGATCTAATCCTGGTATCATGGTCCCTGGATCTAATTCTGGTGTCAACGTCATTGGATCTTATCCAGGTGTCAAAGTCCTTGGATCTAATCTTGGTGACAACGTCCCTAGAACTAATCCTGGTGTCAACATCACTTGATCTTATCCTGGTGTCAACGTCCCTGGTCTAATCCTGGTGTCAAAGTCACTGGATCTAATCCTGGTGTCAACATCCCTGGTTCTAATCCTGGTGTCAACGTCCCTGGATCTAATCCTGGTGTCAGCGGCACTGGATCCAATCCCGTTGTGAGCATCTCTGGATCTAGTTCTGCTGTCAACGTCCCTGGATCTAATCCTGGTGTCAAAGTCCCTGGATCTAATCCTGGTGTCAACGTCCCTGGTTCTAATCCTGTTGTCAACGTCCCTGGATCTAATCCTGGGGTCAATGTCGCTGGATCTAATCCTGGTGCCACGTCCCTGTGTCTAATCCTTGTGTCAACGTCCCGGGATCTATTCCTCGTGTGAACGAAACTGGATCTAATCCTGGTGTCAACGTCCTTGGATTTGATCCTAGTGTCAGCGTCACTGGATATAATCCTTGTGTCAAAGTCAGTGGATCTAATTGAGGAGTAAACGTCCTTGATTCTAATCCTTGTGACAACGTCACGGGATCTAGTCCTGGTGTCATCGTCCCTGGATCTAATCCTGGTGTCAATGTCACTGGATCTAATCCTGGTTACAACATCCCTGGATCTGGTCCTGGTGGCAGCGTCACTGGATCTGATCCTGGTGTCAACATCCGTGGATCTGATCCTGGTGTCAACGTCCCTGGATCTGATTCTGGTTTGAACGTCCCTGGATCTAATCCTGGTGTCAGCATCACTGGATCTAATCCTGGTGTCAACGTCAATGGATCCTATCCTGGTGTCAACGTCCCTGGATCTAATCCTGGTGTCAACGTCACTGGATCTAATCCTGGTTTCAACGTCCCTGGATCTGATCCTGGTGTCAACGTCCCTGGATCTGATCCTGGTTCAACGTCCATGGATCTTTTCCTGGTTTCAACGTCCATGGATCTAATCCTGGTGTCAGTGTCACTGGATCTAATCCTGGTGCCAACGTCCCTGGATCTAATCCTGGTGTCAATGAAACTGGATCTAATCCTGGTGTCAACGTCCCTTCATCTAATCCTGGTGTCAGCGTCACTGGATCTAATCCTGTTGTCAACGTCACTGGATCTAATCCTGGTGTCAGCGGCACTTTATATAATCCTGGTGTCACCTTCCCTGGATATAATCCTGGTGTAAACGATACTGGATCTAATTCTGGTGTCAACGTCACTGGATCTAATCCTGGTGTCAACCTCCTTGGATCTATTCCTGGTATCACCATCACTGGATCAAATCCTGGTGTCAACGACACTATCTAATCCTGGTTTCAACGTCCCTGGATCTAATCATGGTTTCAACGTCACTGGATCTGATACTGGTGTCAACGTCCCTGGCTCTAATCCTGGTGTGAACGTCCCTGGATCTAATCCTGGTATCAATGTCACTGGATCTAATCCTGGTGTCAGCGTCACTGGATCTAATCCTGGTGTCAGCGTCAATGGATCTAATCCTGGTGTCAACGTCCCTGGATCTAATCCTGGTGTCAACGTCCCTGGATCTGATCCTGGTGTCATGGTCCCTGGATCTAATTCTGGTGTCAACGTCATTGGATCTTATCCTGGTGTCACGTCCCTGGATCTAATCTTGGTGCCAACGTCCCTGGATCTAATCCTGGTGTCAACGTCCTGGATCTAATTCTGGTGTCAACGTCACTGGATCTAATCCTTGTTTCAACGTCCCTGAATCTAATCCTGGTGTAAACGTCCTGGATCTAATCCTGGTGTCAACGTCAATGGATCCTATCCTGGTGTCAACGTCCCTGGATCTAATCCTGGTGTCAACGTCACTGGATCAAATCCTGGTTTCAACGGCCCTGGATCTGATCCTGGTGGCAGCGTCACTGGATCTGATCCTGGAGTCAACATCCTTGGATCTGATCCTGGTTTGAACGTCCCTGGATAATCCTGGTTTCAGCATCACTGGATCTAATCCTGGTGTCAACGTCAATGGATCCTATCCTGGTGTCAACGTCCCTGGATCTAATCCTGGTGTCAACGTCACTGGATCTAATCCTGATTTCAACGTCCCTGGATCTGATCTTGGTGTCAGCGTCACTGGATCTGATCCTGGTGTCAACGTCCCTGGATCTGATCCTGGTTCAACGTCCCTGGATCTAATCCTGGTGTCAACGGCACTTTATATAATCCTGGTGTCACCTTCCCTGGATATAATCCTGGTGTAAACGATACTGGATCTAATTCTGGTGTCAACGTCACTGGATCTAATCCTGGTGTCAACCTCCTTGGATCTATTCCTGGTATCACCATCACTGGATCAAATCCTGGTGTCAACGACACTGTATCTAATCGTGGTTTCAACGTCCCTGGATCTAATCATGGTTTCAACGTCACTGGATCTGATACTGGTGTCAACGTCCCTGGCTCTAATCCTGGTGTCAACGTCCCTGGATCTAATCCTGGTATCAATGTCACTGGATCTAATCCTGGTGTCAGCGTCACTGGATCTAATCCTGGTGTCAGCGTCAATGGATCTAATCCTGGTGTCAACGTCCCTGGATCTAATCCTGGTGTCAACATCCCTGGATCTGATCCTGGTGTCATGGTCCCTGGATCTAATTCTGGTGTCAACGTCATTGGATCTTATCCTGGTGTCACGTCCCTGGATCTAATCTTGGTGCCAACGTCCCTGGATCTAATCCTGGTGTCAACGTCCTGGATCTAATTCTGGTGTCAACGTCACTGGATCTAATCCTTGTTTCAACGTCCCTGAATCTAATCCTGGTGTAAACGTCCTGGATCTAATCCTGGTGTCAACGTCAATGGATCCTATCCTGGTGTCAACGTCCCTGGATCTAATCCTGGTGTCAACGTCACTGGATCAAATCCTGGTTTCAACGGCCCTGGATCTGATCCTGGTGGCAGCGTCACTGGATCTGATCCTGGAGTCAACATCCTTGGATCTGATCCTGGTTTGAACGTCCCTGGATAATCCTGGTGTCAGCATCACTGGATCTAATCCTGGTGTCAACGTCAATGGATCCTATCCTGGTGTCAACATCCCTGGATCTAATCCTGGTGTCAACGTCACTGGATCTAATCCTGATTTCAACGTCCCTGGATCTGATCTTGGTGTCAGCATCACTGGATCTGATCCTGGTGTCAACGTCCCTGGATCTGATCCCGTTCAACGTCCCTGGATCTAATCCTGGTGTCAATGAAACTGGATCTAATCCTGGTGCCAACGTCGCTGGATCTAATCCTGGTGTCAATGAAACTGGATCTAATCCTGGTGTCAACGTCCCTTCATCTAATCCTGGTGTCAGCGTCACTGGATCTAATCCTGTTGTCAACGTCACTGGATCTAATCCTGGTGTCAGAGTCTCTGGATCTAATCCTTGTGTCAACGTCACTGGATCTAATCCTGGTGTCAGCGGCACTTGATATAATCCTGGTGTCAACGTCCCTGGATATAATCCTGTTGTAAACGATACTGGATCTAATTCTGGTGTCAACGTCACTGGATCTAATCATGGTGTCAACCTCCCTGGATCTATTCCAGGTATCACCATCACTGGATCAAATCCTGGTGTCAACGACACTGGATCTATCCTGATTTCAACGTCCCTGGATCTAATCATGGTTTCAACGTCACTGGATCTGATACTGGTGTCAACGTCCCTGGCTCTAATCTTGGTGTACGTCCCTGCATCTAATCCTGGTGTCAACGTCCCTGGGTCTAAATCTGGTGTCAGCGTCACTGGGCCAAATCCTGGTGTCATCGTCAATGGATCTAATCCTGGAGTCAACGTCCCTGGATCTAATCCTGGTGTCAACGTCCCTGGATCTAATCCTGGTGTCTTGGTCCCTTGACCTAATTCTGGTGTCAACGTCATTGTATCTTATCCTGGTGTCACGTCCCTGGATCTAATCTTGGGGTCAACGTCACTGGATCTAATCCTGGGGTCAACGTCCCTGGATCTAATCCTGGAGGCAAGGTCCCTGGATCTAATCCTGGTGTCAACTTAACTGGATCTAATCCTGGTGTCAACGTCACTGGATATAATCCTAGTGTCATCATCACTGGATCTATTCCTGTTGTTAACGTCCCTGGATCTAATCCTGGTGTCAGCGTCACTGGATCTAATCCTGGTGTCAACGTCCCTGAATCTAATCCTGGTGTCAGCGTCACTGGATCTAATCATGGTGGCAACGTTTCTGGATCTGATCCTGGTGTCAACGTGCATGGATCTGATCCTGGTTTCAACGTCCCTGGATCTAATCCTGGTGTCAGCGTCACTGGATCATATCCTGGTGTCAACGTCCCTGGATCTAATCCTGTTGTCAACGTCCCTGGATCTAATCCTGGATCAATGTCACTGGATCTAATCCTGGTGTCAATGTTCTTGCATCTAATCCTGGTGTGAACGTCATTGGATCTGTCCTGGATTATGTCCCTGGATATAATCCTGGTGTCAACGTCCCTGGGTCTAATCATGGTGTCAAAGTCCATGGATCTAATCATGGTATCAACGTCACTGGATCAAATCCTGGTGTCAACGTCACTGGATCCTATCCTGGTTTCAACGTCCCTGGACCTGATCCTGGTTTCAACGTCCCTGGATCTAATCCTGGTGTCAACGTCCCTGCATTTAATATTGGTGTCAACATCCCTTGCTCTAATCCTGGTGTCATCGTCACTGTATCTAATCCTGGTGTCAACGTCACTGGATCTTATCCTGAGGTCAACGTCCCTGGTTCTAATCCTTTTTTCAACGTCCCTGGACCTAATCCTGGTGTCAAAGTCACTGGATCTAATCCTGCTGCCAACGTCCCTGGATCTTACCCTTTGTCAACGTCCTTGGCACTAATCCTGGTTTCAACGTCCCTGGATCTAATCCTGGTGTCAACGTCCACGGATCTAATTCTGGAGTCAACGTCCCTGGATCTAATCCTGGTGTCAATGTCCCTGGACCTAATCCTGGTGTCAAAGTCACTGGATCTAATCCGGGTGTCAACATCATGGATCTGGTTCTGGTGTCAGTGTCACTTCATCTAATCCTGGTGTCAACGACACTGGTTCATATCCTGGTGTCAATGTCCCTGGGTCTAATTCTGGTTTCAATGTCCCTTGATCTAATTCTGGTGTCAGCGTCACTGTATCTAATCCTGGTGTCAACGTCCATGGATCTAAACTGGTGTCAGCATCACTGGATCTAATCCTGGTGTCAACGTCAATGGATCTAATCCTGGTGTCAATGTCCCTGGATCTAATCCTGGTGTCAAGGTCCCTGGATCTAATACTGGTGTCAACATCACTGGATGTAATCCTTGTGTCAACGTCACTGGATCTAATCCTGGTGTCAGCGTCACTGGATGTAATCCTGGTGTCAAAGTCACTGGATCTAATCCTAGTATCAGCATCACTGGATCTAATCCTGTTGTCAACGTCAATGGATCTAATCCTGGGGTCAAGGTCCCTGGATCTAATCCTGGTGTCAAGGTCCCTGGATCTAATCCTGGTGTCAACTTCCCTGGATCTAATCCTGGAGTCAATGTCCGTGGATCTAATCCTTGTGTCAACAGCCCGGGATCTAATCCTCATGTCAACGTCACTGGATCTAATCCTGGTGTCAAGGTTCCTGGATTTGATCCTAGTGTCAGCGTCACTGGATATAATCTTGGTGTCATCGTCCCTGGATATAATCCTGGTGTCAATGTCACTGGATCTATTCCTTGTTACAATGTCCCTGGATCTGATCCTGGTGGCAGCGTCACTGGATCTGATCCTGGTGTCAACATCCTTGGATCTGATCCTGGTATCAACGTCCCTGGATCTGATCCTGGTTTGAACGTCCCTGGATCTAATCCTGGTGTCAGCATCACTGGATCTAATCCTGGTGTCAACGTCACTGGATCTAATCCTGGGATCAGCGTCTCTGCATCTAATCCTTGTGTCAACGTCACTGGATCTGATCCTGGTGTCAGCGTCATTGGATCTAATCCTGGTGTCAACGTTCCTGGATCTAATCCTGGTGTCAATGAAACTGGATCTAATCCTGGTGTCAACGTCCCTTCATCTAATCCTGGTGTCAGCGTCACTGGATCTAATCCGGTTGTCAATGTCACTGGATCTAATCCTGGTGTCAGCGTCTCTGAATCTTTTCCTTGTGACAACGTCACTGGATCTAATCCTGGTGTCCGCGGCACTTGATATAATCCTGGGGTCACCGTCCCTGGATATAATCCTGGTGTCAACGATACTGGATCTAATCCTGGTGTCAACGTCCCTGGATTTAATCCTGTTGTCAACGTCACTGGATCTAATCCTGGTGTCAACGTCCCTGGATCTATTCCTGGTATCACCATCACTGGATCAAATCCTGGTGTCAAAGTCACTGGATCTAGTCCTGGTTTCAACGTCCCTGGATCTAATCCTGGTGTCAACGTCAATGGATCTAATCCTGGTTTCAACGTCCCTGGATCTAATCCTGGTGTCATGGTCCCTGGATCTAATTCTGGTGTCAACGTCATTGGATCTTATCCAGGTGTCAAAGTCCTTGGATCTAATCTTGGTGACAACGTCCCTAGAACTAATCCTGGTGTCAACATCACTTGATCTTATCCTGGTGTCAACGTCCCTGGTCTAATCCTGGTGTCAAAGTCACTGGATCTAATCCTGGTGTCAACATCCCTGGTTCTAATCCTGGTGTCAACGTCCCTGGATCTAATCCTGGTGTCAGCGGCACTGGATCCAATCCCGTTGTGAGCATCTCTGGATCTAGTTCTGCTGTCAACGTCCCTGGATCTAATCCTGGTGTCAAAGTCCCTGGATCTAATCCTGGTGTCAACGTCCCTGGTTCTAATCCTGTTGTCAACGTCCCTGGATCTAATCCTGGGGTAGATGTCGCTGGATCTAATCCTGGTGCCACGTCCCTGTGTCTAATCCTTGTGTCAACGTCCCGGGATCTATTCCTCGTGTGAACGAAACTGGATCTAATCCTGGTGTCAACGTCCTTGGATTTGATCCTAGTGTCAGCGTCACTGGATATAATCCTTGTGTCAAAGTCAGTGGATCTAATTGAGGAGTAAACGTCCTTGATTCTAATCCTTGTGACAACGTCACGGGATCTAGTCCTGGTGTCATCGTCCCTGGATCTAATCCTGGTGTCAATGTCACTGGATCTAATCCTGGTTACAACATCCCTGGATCTGGTCCTGGTGGCAGCGTCACTGGATCTGATCCTGGTGTCAACATCCGTGGATCTGATCCTGGTGTCAACGTCCCTGGATCTGATTCTGGTTTGAACGTCCCTGGATCTAATCCTGGTGTCAGCATCACTGGATCTAATCCTGGTGTCAACGTCAATGGATCCTATCCTGGTGTCAACGTCCCTGGATCTAATCCTGGTGTCAACGTCACTGGATCTAATCCTGGTTTCAACGTCCCTGGATCTGATCCTGGTGTCAACGTCCCTGGATCTGATCCTGGTTCAACGTCCATGGATCTTTTCCTGGTTTCAATGTCCATGGATCTAATCCTGGTGTCAGTGTCACTGGATCTAATCCTGGTGCCAACGTCCCTGGATCTAATCCTGGTGTCAATGAAACTGGATCTAATCCTGGTGTCAACGTCCCTTCATCTAATCCTGGTGTCAGCGTCACTGGATCTAATCCTGTTGTAAACGTCACTGGATCTAATCCTGGTGTCAGCGGCACTTTATATAATCCTGGTGTCACCTTCCCTGGATATAATCCTGGTGTAAACGATACTGGATCTAATTCTGGTGTCAACGTCACTGGATCTAATCCTGGTGTCAACCTCCTTGGATCTATTCCTGGTATCACCATCACTGGATCAAATCCTGGTGTCAACGACACTATCTAATCCTGGTTTCAACGTCCCTGGATCTAATCATGGTTTCAACGTCACTGGATCTGATACTGGTGTCAACGTCCCTGGCTCTAATCCTGGTGTGAACGTCCCTGGATCTAATCCTGGTATCAATGTCACTGGATCTAATCCTGGTGTCAGCGTCACTGGATCTAATCCTGGTGTCAGCGTCAATGGATCTAATCCTGGTGTCAACGTCCCTGGATCTAATCCTGGTGTCAACGTCCCTGGATCTGATCCTGGTGTCATGGTCCCTGGATCTAATTCTGGTGTCAACGTCATTGGATCTTATCCTGGTGTCACGTCCCTGGATCTAATCTTGGT
Source organism: Rattus norvegicus (assembly GCF_021556685.1). Taxonomy (NCBI): domain Eukaryota; kingdom Metazoa; phylum Chordata; class Mammalia; order Rodentia; family Muridae; genus Rattus; species Rattus norvegicus. The sequence goes on along the minus strand of NC_141555.1, from coordinate 62,394,106 downwards.
GCCAACGTCCCTGGATCTAATCCTGGTGTCAACGTCCTGGATCTAATTCTGGTGTCAACGTCACTGGATCTAATCCTTGTTTCAACGTCCCTGAATCTAATCCTGGTGTAAACGTCCTGGATCTAATCCTGGTGTCAACGTCAATGGATCCTATCCTGGTGTCAACGTCCCTGGATCTAATCCTGGTGTCAACGTCACTGGATCAAATCCTGGTTTCAACGGCCCTGGATCTGATCCTGGTGGCAGCGTCACTGGATCTGATCCTGGAGTCAACATCCTTGGATCTGATCCTGGTTTGAACGTCCCTGGATAATCCTGGTGTCAGCATCACTGGATCTAATCCTGGTGTCAACGTCAATGGATCCTATCCTGGTGTCAACGTCCCTGGATCTAATCCTGGTGTCAACGTCACTGGATCTAATCCTGATTTCAACGTCCCTGGATCTGATCTTGGTGTCAGCGTCACTGGATCTGATCCTGGTGTCAACGTCCCTGGATCTGATCCTGGTTCAACGTCCCTGGATCTAATCCTGGTGTCAACGGCACTTTATATAATCCTGGTGTCACCTTCCCTGGATATAATCCTGGTGTAAACGATACTGGATCTAATTCTGGTGTCAACGTCACTGGATCTAATCCTGGTGTCAACCTCCTTGGATCTATTCCTGGTATCACCATCACTGGATCAAATCCTGGTGTCAACGACACTGTATCTAATCGTGGTTTCAACGTCCCTGGATCTAATCATGGTTTCAACGTCACTGGATCTGATACTGGTGTCAACGTCCCTGGCTCTAATCCTGGTGTCAACGTCCCTGGATCTAATCCTGGTATCAATGTCACTGGATCTAATCCTGGTGTCAGCGTCACTGGATCTAATCCTGGTGTCAGCGTCAATGGATCTAATCCTGGTGTCAACGTCCCTGGATCTAATCCTGGTGTCAACATCCCTGGATCTGATCCTGGTGTCATGGTCCCTGGATCTAATTCTGGTGTCAACGTCATTGGATCTTATCCTGGTGTCACGTCCCTGGATCTAATCTTGGTGCCAACGTCCCTGGATCTAATCCTGGTGTCAACGTCCTGGATCTAATTCTGGTGTCAACGTCACTGGATCTAATCCTTGTTTCAACGTCCCTGAATCTAATCCTGGTGTAAACGTCCTGGATCTAATCCTGGTGTCAACGTCAATGGATCCTATCCTGGTGTCAACGTCCCTGGATCTAATCCTGGTGTCAACGTCACTGGATCAAATCCTGGTTTCAACGGCCCTGGATCTGATCCTGGTGGCAGCGTCACTGGATCTGATCCTGGAGTCAACATCCTTGGATCTGATCCTGGTTTGAACGTCCCTGGATAATCCTGGTGTCAGCATCACTGGATCTAATCCTGGTGTCAACGTCAATGGATCCTATCCTGGTGTCAACATCCCTGGATCTAATCCTGGTGTCAACGTCACTGGATCTAATCCTGATTTCAACGTCCCTGGATCTGATCTTGGTGTCAGCATCACTGGATCTGATCCTGGTGTCAACGTCCCTGGATCTGATCCCGTTCAACGTCCCTGGATCTAATCCTGGTGTCAATGAAACTGGATCTAATCCTGGTGCCAACGTCGCTGGATCTAATCCTGGTGTCAATGAAACTGGATCTAATCCTGGTGTCAACGTCCCTTCATCTAATCCTGGTGTCAGCGTCACTGGATCTAATCCTGTTGTCAACGTCACTGGATCTAATCCTGGTGTCAGAGTCTCTGGATCTAATCCTTGTGTCAACGTCACTGGATCTAATCCTGGTGTCAGCGGCACTTGATATAATCCTGGTGTCAACGTCCCTGGATATAATCCTGTTGTAAACGATACTGGATCTAATTCTGGTGTCAACGTCACTGGATCTAATCATGGTGTCAACCTCCCTGGATCTATTCCAGGTATCACCATCACTGGATCAAATCCTGGTGTCAACGACACTGGATCTATCCTGATTTCAACGTCCCTGGATCTAATCATGGTTTCAACGTCACTGGATCTGATACTGGTGTCAACGTCCCTGGCTCTAATCTTGGTGTACGTCCCTGCATCTAATCCTGGTGTCAACGTCCCTGGGTCTAAATCTGGTGTCAGCGTCACTGGGCCAAATCCTGGTGTCATCGTCAATGGATCTAATCCTGGAGTCAACGTCCCTGGATCTAATCCTGGTGTCAACGTCCCTGGATCTAATCCTGGTGTCTTGGTCCCTTGACCTAATTCTGGTGTCAACGTCATTGTATCTTATCCTGGTGTCACGTCCCTGGATCTAATCTTGGTGTCAACGTCACTGGATCTAATCCTGGGGTCAACGTCCCTGGATCTAATCCTGGAGGCAAGGTCCCTGGATCTAATCCTGGTGTCAACTTAACTGGATCTAATCCTGGTGTCAACGTCCCAGGATATAATCCTGGTGTCATCATCACTGGATCTATTCCTGTTGTAAACGTCCCTGGATCTAATCCTGGTGTCAGCGTCACTGGATCTAATCCTGGTGTCAACGTCCCTGGATCTAATCCTGGTGTCAGCGTCACTGGATCTAATCATGGTGTCAACGTTTCTGGATCTGATCCTGGTGTCAATGTCCATGGATTTGATCCTGGTTTCAACGTCCTTGGATCTAATCCTGGTGTCAGCGTCACTGGATCATATCCTGGTGTCAACGTCCCTGGATCTAATCCTGTTGTCAACGTCCCTGGATCTAATCCTGGAATCAATGCCACTGGATCTAATCCTGGTGTCAATGTTCTTGCATCTAATCCTGGTGTGAACGTCACTGGATCTAATCCTGGTTTATGTCCCTGGATATAATCCTGGTGTCAACGTCCCTGGATCTAAACCCTGTGTCAACATCACTGGATCTGATCTTGGTGTCAACGTCCCTGGATCTGACCCTTTGTCAACGTCCTTGGAACTAATCCTGGTTTCAACGTCCCTGGATCTAATCCTGGTGTAAACGTCCACGGATCTAATTCTGGAGTCAACGTCCCTGGATCTAATCCTGGTGTCAATGTCCCTGGATCTAATCCTGGTGTCAAAGTCACTGGATCTAATCCGGGTGTCAACATCATGGATCTGATCCTGGTGTCAGTGTCACTGGATATAATCCTGGTGTCAACGTCACTGGTTCATATCCTCGTGTCAATGTCCCTGGGTCTAATTCTGGTGTCAACGTCCCTTGATCTAATCCAGGTGTCAGCGTCACTGTATCTAATCCTGGTGTCAAAGTCCCTGGATCTAATCCTGGTGTCAACGTCCCTGGTTCTAATCCTGTTGTCAACGTCCCTGGATCTAATCCTGGGGTCAATGTCGCTGGATCTAATCCTGGTGCCACGTCCCTGTGTCTAATCCTTGTGTCAACGTCCCGGGATCTATTCCTCGTGTGAACGAAACTGGATCTAATCCTGGTGTCAACGTCCTTGGATTTGATCCTAGTGTCAGCGTCACTGGATATAATCCTTGTGTCAAAGTCAGTGGATCTAATTGAGGAGTAAACGTCCTTGATTCTAATCCTTGTGACAACGTCACGGGATCTAGTCCTGGTGTCATCGTCCCTGGATCTAATCCTGGTGTCAATGTCACTGGATCTAATCCTGGTTACAACATCCCTGGATCTGGTCCTGGTGGCAGCGTCACTGGATCTGATCCTGGTGTCAACATCCGTGGATCTGATCCTGGTGTCAACGTCCCTGGATCTGATTCTGGTTTGAACGTCCCTGGATCTAATCCTGGTGTCAGCATCACTGGATCTAATCCTGGTGTCAACGTCAATGGATCCTATCCTGGTGTCAACGTCCCTGGATCTAATCCTGGTGTCAACGTCACTGGATCTAATCCTGGTTTCAACGTCCCTGGATCTGATCCTGGTGTCAACGTCCCGGGATCTGATCCTGGTTCAACGTCCATGGATCTTTTCCTGGTTTCAATGTCCATGGATCTAATCCTGGTGTCAGTGTCACTGGATCTAATCCTGGTGCCAACGTCCCTGGATCTAATCCTGGTGTCAATGAAACTGGATCTAATCCTGGTGTCAACGTCCCTTCATCTAATCCTGGTGTCAGCGTCACTGGATCTAATCCTGTTGTCAACGTCACTGGATCTAATCCTGGTGTCAGCGGCACTTTATATAATCCTGGTGTCACCTTCCCTGGATATAATCCTGGTGTAAACGATACTGGATCTAATTCTGGTGTCAACGTCACTGGATCTAATCCTGGTGTCAACCTCCTTGGATCTATTCCTGGTATCACCATCACTGGATCAAATCCTGGTGTCAACGACACTATCTAATCCTGGTTTCAACGTCCCTGGATCTAATCATGGTTTCAACGTCACTGGATCTGATACTGGTATCAACGTCCCTGGCTCTAATCCTGGTGTGAACGTCCCTGGATCTAATCCTGGTGTCAGCGTCACTGGATCTAATCCTGGTGTCAGCGTCAATGGATCTAATCCTGGTGTCAACGTCCCTGGATCTAATCCTGGTGTCAACGTCCCTGGATCTGATCCTGGTTTCATGGTCCCTGGATCTAATTCTGGTGTCAACGTCATTGGATCTTATCCTGGTGTCACGTCCCTGGATCTAATCTTGGTGCCAACGTCCCTGGATCTAATCCTGGTGTCAACGTCCTGGATCTAATTCTGGTGTCAACGTCACTGGATCTAATCCTTGTTTCAACGTCCCTGAATCTAATCCTGGTGTAAACGTCCTGGATCTAATCCTGGTGTCAACGTCAATGGATCCTATCCTGGTGTCAACGTCCCTGGATCTAATCCTGGTGTCAACGTCACTGGATCAAATCCTGGTTTCAACGGCCCTGGATCTGATCCTGGTGGCAGCGTCACTGGATCTGATCCTGGAGTCAACATCCTTGGATCTGATCCTGGTTTGAACGTCCCTGGATAATCCTGGTGTCAGCATCACTGGATCTAATCCTGGTGTCAACGTCAATGGATCCTATCCTGGTGTCAACGTCCCTGGATCTAATCCTGGTGTCAACGTCACTGGATCTAATCCTGATTTCAACGTCCCTGGATCTGATCTTGGTGTCAGCGTCACTGGATCTGATCCTGGTGTCAACGTCCCTGGATCTGATCCTGGTTCAACGTCCCTGGATCTAATCCTGGTGTCAACGGCACTTTATATAATCCTGGTGTCACCTTCCCTGGATATAATCCTGGTGTAAACGATACTGGATCTAATTCTGGTGTCAACGTCACTGGATCTAATCCTGGTGTCAACCTCCTTGGATCTATTCCTGGTATCACCATCACTGGATCAAATCCTGGTGTCAACGACACTGTATCTAATCGTGGTTTCAACGTCCCTGGATCTAATCATGGTTTCAACGTCACTGGATCTGATACTGGTGTCAACGTCCCTGGCTCTAATCCTGGTGTCAACGTCCCTGGATCTAATCCTGGTATCAATGTCACTGGATCTAATCCTGGTGTCAGCGTCACTGGATCTAATCCTGGTGTCAGCGTCAATGGATCTAATCCTGGTGTCAACGTCCCTGGATCTAATCCTGGTGTCAACATCCCTGGATCTGATCCTGGTGTCATGGTCCCTGGATCTAATTCTGGTGTCAACGTCATTGGATCTTATCCTGGTGTCACGTCCCTGGATCTAATCTTGGTGCCAACGTCCCTGGATCTAATCCTGGTGTCAACGTCCTGGATCTAATTCTGGTGTCAACGTCACTGGATCTAATCCTTGTTTCAACGTCCCTGAATCTAATCCTGGTGTAAACGTCCTGGTTCTAATCCTGGTGTCAACGTCAATGGATCCTATCCTGGTGTCAACGTCCCTGGATCTAATCCTGGTGTCAACGTCACTGGATCAAATCCTGGTTTCAACGGCCCTGGATCTGATCCTGGTGGCAGCGTCACTGGATCTGATCCTGGAGTCAACATCCTTGGATCTGATCCTGGTTTGAACGTCCCTGGATAATCCTGGTGTCAGCATCACTGGATCTAATCCTGGTGTCAACGTCAATGGATCCTATCCTGGTGTCAACATCCCTGGATCTAATCCTGGTGTCAACGTCACTGGATCTAATCCTGATTTCAACGTCCCTGGATCTGATCTTGGTGTCAGCATCACTGGATCTGATCCTGGTGTCAACGTCCCTGGATCTGATCCCGTTCAACGTCCCTGGATCTAATCCTGGTGATAATGTAACTGGATCTAATCCTGGTGCCAACGTCGCTGGATCTAATCCTGGTGTCAATGAAACTGGATCTAATCCTGGTGTCAACGTCCCTTCATCTAATCCTGGTGTCAGCGTCACTGGATCTAATCCTGTTGTCAACGTCACTGGATCTAATCCTGGTGTCAGAGTCTCTGGATCTAATCCTCGTGTCAACGTCACTGGATCTAATCCTGGTGTCAGCGGCACTTGATATAATCCTGGTGTCAACGTCCCTGGATATAATCCTGTTGTAAACGATACTGGATCTAATTCTGGTGTCAACGTCACTGGATCTAATCATGGTGTCAACCTCCCTGGATCTATTCCAGGTATCACCATCACTGGATCAAATCCTGGTGTCAACGACACTGGATCTATCCTGATTTCAACGTCCCTGGATCTAATCATGGTTTCAACGTCACTGGATCTGATACTGGTGTCAACGTCCCTGGCTCTAATCTTGGTGTACGTCCCTGCATCTAATCCTGGTGTCAACGTCCCTGGGTCTAAATCTGGTGTCAGCGTCACTGGGCCAAATCCTGGTGTCATCGTCAATGGATCTAATCCTGGAGTCAACGTCCCTGGATCTAATCCTGGTGTCAACGTCCCTGGATCTAATCCTGGTGTCTTGGTCCCTTGACCTAATTCTGGTGTCAACGTCATTGTATCTTATCCTGGTGTCACGTCCTTGGATCTAATCTTGGTGTCAACGTCACTGGATCTAATCCTGGGGTCAACGTCCCTGGATCTAATCCTGGAGGCAAGGTCCCTGGATCTAATCCTGGTGTCAACTTAACTGGATCTAATCCTGGTGTCAACGTCCCAGGATATAATCCTGGTGTCATCATCACTGGATCTATTCCTGTTGTAAACGTCCCTGGATCTAATCCTGGTGTCACCGTCACTGGATCTAATCCTGGTGTCAACGTCCCTGGATCTAATCCTGGTGTCAGCGTCACTGGATCTACTCATGGTGTCAACGTTTCTGGATCTGATCCTGGTGTCAACGTCCATGGATTTGATCCTGGTTTCAACGTCCCTGGATCTAATCCTGGTGTCAGCGTCACTGGATCATATCCTGGTGTCAACGTCCCTGGATCTAATCCTGTTGTCAACGTCCCTGGATCTAATCCTGGAATCAATGCCACTGGATCTAATCCTGGTGTCAATGTTCTTGCATCTAATCCTGGTGTGAACGTCACTGGATCTAATCCTGGTTTATGTCCCTGGATATAATCCTGGTGTCAACGTCCCTGGATCTAAACCCTGTGTCAACATCACTGGATCTGATCTTGGTGTCAACGTCCCTGGATCTGACCCTTTGTCAACGTCCTTGGAACTAATCCTGGTTTCAACGTCCCTGGATCTAATCCTGGTGTAAACGTCCACGGATCTAATTCTGGAGTCAACGTCCCTGGATCTAATCCTGGTGTCAATGTCCCTGGATCTAATCCTGGTGTCAAAGTCACTGGATCTAATCCGGGTGTCAACATCATGGATCTGATCCTGGTGTCAGTGTCACTGGATCTAATCCTGGTGTCAACGTCACTGGTTCATATCCTCGTGTCAATGTCCCTGGGTCTAATTCTGGTGTCAACGTCCCTTGATCTAATCCAGGTGTCAGCGTCACTGTATCTAATCCTGGTGTCAACGTCCATGGATCTCAACTGGTGTCAGCATCACTGGATCTAATCCTGGTGTCAACGTCAATGGATCTAATCCTGGTGTCAACGTCCCTGGATCTAATCCTGGTGTCAAGGTCCCTGGATCTAATACTGGTGTCAACATCACTGGATGTAATCCTTGTGTCAACGTCACTGGATCTAATACTGGTGTCAGCGTCACTGGATGTAATCCTGGTGTCAACGTCACTGGATCTAATCCTGGTATCAGCATCACTGGATCTAATCCTGGTGTCAACGTCAATGGATCTAATCCTGGTGTCAACGTCCCTGGATCTAATCCTGGTGTCAAGGTCCCTGGTTCTAATACTGGTGTCAACGTCACTGGATGTAATCCTTGTGTCAACGTCACTGGATCTAATCCTGGTGTCAGCGTCACTGGATGTAATCCTGGTGTCAACGTCACTGGATCTAATCCCGGTGTCAGCGTCCCTGGATCTAATCCAGGTATCAACGTACATGGATTAATCCCGGTGTAAACGAAACTGGATCTAATCCTGGTTTCAACATCACTGTATCTAATTCTGCTATCAACGCACCTGGATCTAATCTTTGTGTCAACGAAACTAAATCTAATCCTGTTTCAACGTCCCTGGATCTAATCCTGGTTTCAACGTCCCTAGATCTAATCCTGATGTCAATGTCACTGGATGTACTCCTGGTGTCAACGTCCCTGGATCTAATCCTGGTGTCAACGAAACTGGATCTAATCCTGGTGTCAACGTCCCTGTATGTAATCTGGTGTCAACCTTACTGGATCTGATCCTGGTTTATGTCACTGGATCTAATCCTGGTGCCAGCATCTGTGGATCTAATCCTGGTGTCGACGTCACTGAATCTTATCCTGGTGTCTTCGTCCCTGGATCTATTCCTTTTGTCAACGTCCCTGGACCTAATCCTGGTGTCAACGTCATTGGTCTAATACTGATGTCAACGTCCCTGGATCTAATCCTGGTGTCAACATCACTGGATCTAATCTGATGTCAGCGTCACTGGATCTAATCCTGGTGTCAACGTCAATGGATCTAAGCCTGGTGTCAACGAACCTGGATCTAATCCTGGTGTCAACGAAACTGGATCTAACCCTGTTTCAACGTCCCTGGATCTAATCCTGGTATCAACGTCCCTGGATCTAATCCTGGTGTCAACGTCCACGGATCTAATTCTGGAGTCAACGTCCCTGGATCTAATCCTGGTGTCATTGTCCCTGGATCTAATCCTGGTTTCAATGTCCCTGGATCTGATCGTCGTGTCAACTTCACTGGATCTGATCCAGTTGTCATCGTCACTGGATCTGATCCTGGTGTCAAGGTCCCTGGTTCTAATACTGGTGTCAACGTCACTGGATGTAATCCTTGTGTCAACGTCACTGGATCTAATCCTGGTGTCAGCGTCACTGGATGTAATCCTAGTGTCAACGTCACTGGATCTAATCCCGGTGTCAGCGTCCCTGGATCTAATCCAGGTATCAACGTACAAGGATTAATCCCGGTGTAAACGAAACTGGATCTAATCCTGGTTTCAACATCACTGTATCTAATTCTGCTATCAACGCACCTGGATCTAATCTTTGTGTCAACGAAACTAAATCTAATCCTGTTTCAACGTCCCTGGATCTAATCCTGGTATCAACGTCCCTAGATCTAATCCTGATGTCAATGTCACTGGATGTACTCCTGGTGTCAACGTCCCTGGATCTAATCCTGGTGTCAACGAAACTGGATCTAATCCTGGTGTCAACGTCCCTGTATGTAATCTGGTGTCAACCTTACTGGATCTGATCCTGGTTTATGTCACTGGATCTAATCCTGGTGCCAGCATCTGTGGATCTAATCCTGGTGTCGACGTCACTGAATCTTATCCTGGTGTCTTCGTCCCTGGATCTATTCCTTTTGTCAACGTCCCTGGACCTAATCCTGGTGTCAACGTCATTGGTCTAATACTGATGTCAACGTCCCTGGATCTAATCCTGGTGTCAACATCACTGGATCTAATCTGATGTCAGCGTCACTGGATCTAATCCTGGTGTCAACGTCAATGGATCTAAGCCTGGTGTCAATGTCCCATAATCTAATCCTGGTGTCAACGTCCCAGGATCTAATCCTGGTGTCAACTTCACTGGATCTAATCCTGGTTTCAACATCCCTGGATCTAATCATGGTGTCAACGTCACTGGATCTGATTCTGGTGTCAACGTCCCTGGATCTGATCCTGGTGTCAACGTCCATGGACCTGAACCTGGTTTCATCGTCCCTGGATCTAATTCTGTAGTCAGTGTCACTGGATCTAATCCTGGTTTCAAAGTCCTTGATCTAATCCTGGTGTCAACGAACCTGGATCTAATCCAGGTGTCAACGAAAACTGGATCTAATCCATTTTCAACGTCCCTGGATCTAATCCTGGTTATCAACGTCCCTGGATCTAATCCTGTTGTCAACGTCCCTGGATCTAATCCTGGAATCAATGTCACTGGATCTAATCCTGCTGTCAATGTTCTTGCATCTAATCCTGGTGTGAACGTCACTGGATCTAATCCTGGTTTATGTTCCTGGATATAATCCTGGTGTCAACGTCCCTGGATCTAATCCTGGTGTCAACGTCCATGGATCTAATCGTGTTGTAACGTCCCTGGATGTAATCCTTGTTTATGTCCCTGGATCTAATCCTGGTACCAGCGTCACTGGATCTAAACCTGGTGTCAATGTCCCTGGATCTAATCCTGTTGTCAATGTCACTGGATCTAATCCTGGTGTCAACGTCCCTGGATCTAATCCTTGTGTCAACGAAACTGGATCTAATCCTGGTGTCAAAGTCCTTGCATCTAACCCTGATATCAACGGTCCTGGATCTAATCATGTTGTCAAAGTCAGTGGATCTAATCCTGGTGTCAACCTCCCTGGATCTAATCATGGTGTCAACGTCCCTGGATCTGATCCTAGTGTCAACGTCCATGGATCTGATCCTGGTGTCAGCGTCACTGGATCTAATCCTGGTGTCAACGTCAATGGATCTAATCCTGGTGTCAACGAACCTGGATCTAATCCTGGTGTCAACGAAACTGGATCTAACCCTGTTTCAACGTCCCTGGATCTAATCCTGGTATCAACGTCCCTGGATCTAATCCTGGTGTCAACGTCCACGGATCTAATTCTGGAGTCAACGTCCCTGGATCTAATCCTGGTGTCATTGTCCCTGGATCTAATCCTGGTGTCAAAGTCACTGGATCTAATCCAGGTGTCAACATCATGGATCTGATCCTGGTGTCAGTGTCACTGGATCTAATTCTGGTGTCAACGTCACTGGTTCATATCCTGGTGTCAACGTCCATGGATCTAAACTGGTGTCAGCATCACTGGATCTAATCCTGGTGTCAACGTCAATGGATCTAATCCTGGTGTCAACGTCCCTGGATCTAATCCTGGTGTCAAGGAGCCTGGATCTAATACTGGTGTCAACATCACTGGATGTAATCCTTCTGTCAACGTCACTGGATCTAATCCTGGGTTCAGCGTCACTGGATGTAATCCTGGTGTCAACGTCACTGGATCTAATCCTGGTATCAGCATCACTGGATCTAATTCTGGTGTCAACTTCAATGGATCTAATCCTGGTGTCAAGGTCCCTGGATCTAATCCTGGTGTCAACGTCCCTGGATCTAATCTTGGTGTCAACGTCACTGGATCTAATCCTGTTGTCAACTTCCCTGGACCCAATCCTGGTATCAACGACACTGGATCTAATCCTGGTGTCAACGTACTTGGACCTAATCCTGGTGTCAACGTCACTGGATCTAATCCTGGTTTCAATGTCCCTGGATCTGATCGTCGTGTCAACTTCACTGGATCTGATCCAGTTGTCATCGTCACTGGATCTGATCCTGGTGTCAACGTCCCTGGACCTGATCCTGGTTTCAACGTCCCTGGATCTAATCCTGGTGTCAGTGTCACTGGATCTAATCCTGGTGTCAACGTCAATGGATCAAATCCTGGTGTCAACGTCAATGGATCTAATATTGGTGTCAACATCACTTGCTCTAATCCTGGTGTCATCGTCACTGTATCAAATCCTGGTGTCAACGTCAATGGATCTTATCCTGAGGTCAACGTCCCTGGTTCTAATCCTTTTTTCAATGTCCCTGGACCTAATCCTGGTGTCAAAGTCACTGGATCTAATCCTGCTGAAAACCTCCCTGGATCTAATCCTGGTGTCAACGTCCCTGGATCTAATCCTGGTGTCAATGTCACTGGATCTAATCCTGGTGTCAGCGTCACTGGATCTAATCCTGGTGTCAAGGTCCCTGGATCTGATCCTGGTGTCAACGTCCATGGACCTGAACCTGGTTTAAACGTCCCTGGATCTAATTCTGTAGTCAGTGTCACAGGATCTAATCCTGGTTTCAACATCCTGGATCTAATCCTGGTGTCAACGAACCTGGATCTAATCCAGGTGTCAACGAAACTGGATCTAATCCTGTTTCAACGTCCCTGGATCTAATCCTGGTTATCAACGTCCCTGGATCTAATCCTGTTGTCAACGTGCCTGGATCTAATCCTTTAATCAATGTCACTGGATCAAATCCTGGTGTCAATGTTCTTGCATCTAATCCTGGTGTGAACGTCACTGGATCTAATCCTGGTTTATGTCCCTGGATATAATCCTGGTGTCAACGTCACTGGATCTAATCCTGGTGTCAACGTCCCTGGATCTAATCCTGGTGTCAACATCACTGGATCTAATCCTTGTTTATGTCCCTGGATCTAATCCTGTTACCAGCGTCACTGGATCTAAACCTGGTGTCAATGTCCCTGGATCTAATCCTGTTGTCAACGTCCTTGGATCTAATCCTGGTGTCAAGGTCCCTTATTCTAATCCTGGTGTCAGCGTCACTGGACAAATCCTGATATCAACGTCCCTGGATCTAATCCTGGTGTCAACGTCCCTGCATCTAATCCTGGTATCAACGGTCCTGGATCTAATCATGTTGTCAACGTCACTGGATCTAATCCTGGTGTCAACCTCCCTGGATCTAATCATGGTATCAACGTCACTGGATCAAATCCTGGTGTCAACGTCACTGGATCCTATCCTGGTTTAAACGTCCCTGGATCTAATCATGGTTTCAACGTCTCTGGATCTGATCCTGGTGTCAACGTCCCTGGATCTGTTCCTGGTGTCAACGTCCATGGATCTGATCCTGGTTTCAACGTCCCTGGATCTAATCCTGGTGTCAGCGTCACTGGATCTAATCCTGGTGTCAGCGTCACTGGATCTAATCCTGGTGTCAAGGTCCCTGGATCTGATCCTGGTGTCAACGTCCATGGACCTGAACCTGGTTTAATCGTCCCTGGATCTAATTCTGTAGTCAGTGTCACAGGATCTAATCCTGGTTTCAACATCCTGGATCTAATCCTGGTGTCAACGAACCTGGATCTAATCCAGGTGTCAACGAAACTGGATCTAATCCTGTTTCAACGTCCCTGGATCTAATCCTGGTTATCAACGTCCCTGGATCTAATCCTGTTGTCAACGTGCCTGGATCTAATCCTTTAATCAATGTCACTGGATCAAATCCTGGTGTCAATGTTCTTGCATCTAATCCTGGTGTGAACGTCACTGGATCTAATCCTGGTTTATGTCCCTGGATATAATCCTGGTGTCAACGTCACTGGATCTAATCCTGGTGTCAACGTCCCTGGATCTAATCCTGGTGTCAACATCACTGGATCTAATCCTTGTTTATGTCCCTGGATCTAATCCTGTTACCAGCGTCACTGGATCTAAACCTGGTGTCAATGTCCCTGGATCTAATCCTGTTGTCAACGTCCTTGGATCTAATCCTGGTGTCAAGGTCCCTTATTCTAATCCTGGTGTCAGCGTCACTGGACCTAATCCTGATATCAACGTCCCTGGATCTAATCCTGGTGTCAACGTCCCTGCATCTAATCCTGGTATCAACGGTCCTGGATCTAATCATGTTGTCAACGTCACTGGATCTAATCCTGGTGTCAACCTCCCTGGATCTAATCATGGTATCAACGTCACTGGATCAAATCCTGGTGTCAACGTCACTGGATCCTATCCTGGTTTAAACGTCCCTGGATCTAATCATGGTTTCAACGTCTCTGGATCTGATCCTGGTGTCAACGTCCCTGGATCTGTTCCTGGTGTCAACGTCCATGGATCTGATCCTGGTTTCAACGTCCCTGGATCTAATCCTGGTGTCAGCGTCACTGGATCTAATCCTGGTGTCAACGTCAATGGATCTAATCCTGGTGTCAACGAACCTGGATCTAATCCTGGTGTCAACGAAACTGGATCTAACCCTGTTTCAACGTCCCTGGATCTAATCCTGGTATCAACGTCCCTGGATCTAAACTCTGTGTCAACATCACTGGATCTGATCTTGGTGTCAACGTCCCTGGATCTGACCCTTTGACAACGTCCTTGGAACTAATCCTGGTTTCAACGTACCTGGATCTAATCCTTGTGTCAACGTCCACGGATCTAATTCTGGAGTCAACGTCCCTGGATCTAATCCTGGTTTCAATGTCCCTGGACCTAATCCTGGTGTCAAAGTCACTGGATCTAATCCAGGTGTCAACATCATGGATCTGATCCTGGTGTCAGTGTCACTTGATCTAATCCTGGTGTCAACGACACTGGTTCATATCCTGGTGTCAATGTCCCTGGGTCTAATTCTGGTGTCAACGTCCCTGGATCTAATCCTGGTGTCAGCGTCACTGTATCTAAACCTGGTGTCAACGTCCATGGATCTAAACTGGTGTCAGCATCACTGGATCTAATCCTGGTGTCAACGTAAATGGATCTAATTTTGGTGTCAACGTCCCTGGATCTAATCCTGGTGTCAAGGTCCCTGGATCTAATACTGGTGTCAACATCACTGGATGTAATCCTTGTGTCAACGTCACTGGATCTAATCCTGGTGTCAGCGTCACTGTATCTAAACCTGGTGTCAACGTCCATGGATCTAAACTGGTGTCAACATCACTGGATCTAATCCTGGTGTCAACGTAAATGGATCTAATTTTGGTGTCAACGTCCCTGGATCTAATCCTGGTGTCAAGGTCCCTGGATCTAATACTGGTGTCAACATCACTGGATGTAATCCTTGTGTCAACGTCACTGGATCTAATCCTGGTGTCAGCGTCACTGGATGTAATCCTGGTGTCAACGTCACTGGATCTAATCCTGGTATCAGCATCACTGGATCTAATCCTGTTGTCAACGTCAATGGATCTAATCCTGGTGTCAAGGTCCCTGGATCTAATCCTGGTGTCAAGGTCCTTGGATCTAATTCTGGTGTCAACGTCACTGGATCTAATCCTGGTATCAGCGGCACTTGATATAATCCTGGTGTCACCGTCCCTGGATATAATCCTGGTGTCAACGATACTGGATCTAATCCTGGTGTCAACGTCCCTGGATTTAATCCTGTTGTCAACGTCCCTGGATCTAATCCTGGTGTCAACCTCCCTGGATCTATTCCTGGTATCACCATCACTGGATCAAATCCTGGTGTCAACGTCAATGGATCTAATCCTTGTGTCAACGTCACTGGATCTAATCCTGGTGTCAGCGTCACTGGATGTAATCCTGGTGTCAACGTCCCTGGATCTAATCCTGGTGTCAACGTCAATGGATCTAATCCTGGTTTCAACGTCCCTGGATCTAATCCTGGTGTCATGGTCCCTGGATCTAATTCTGGTGTTAACGTCATGGATCTGATCCTGGTGTCAGCGTCACTGGATCTAATCCTGGTGCCAACGTCCCTGGATCTAATCCTGGTGTCAATGTAACTGGATCTAATCCTGGTGTCAACGTCCCTTCATCTAATGCTGGTGTCAGCGTCACTGGATCTAATCCTGTTGTCAACGTCACTGGATCTAATCCTGGTGTCAGCGTCCCTGGATCTAATCCTTGTGTCAACGTCACTGGATCTAATCCTGTTGTCAGCGGCACTTTATATATTCCTGGTGTCACCGTCCCTGGATATAATCCTGTTGTAAACGATACTGGATCTAATTCTGGTGTCAACGTCACTGGATCTAATCCTGGTGTCAACCTCCTTGGATCTATTCCTGGTATCACCATCACTGGATCAAATCCTGGTGTCAACGACACTGTATCTAATCCTGGTTTCAACTTCCCTGGATCTAATCCTGGTGTCAACGACACTGAATCTAATCCTGGTTTCAACTTCCCTGGATCTAATCATGGTTTCAACGTCACTGGATCTGATACTGGTGTCAACGTCCCTGGCTCTAATCCTGGTGTCAACGTCACTTGATCTAATCCTGGTGTCAACGACACTGGTTCATATCCTGGTGTCAATGTCCCTGGGTCTAATTCTGGTGTCAACGTCCCTGGATCTAATCCTGGTGTCAGCGTCACTGTATCTAAACCTGGTGTCAACGTCCATGGATCTAAACTGGTGTCAGCATCACTGGATCTAATCCTGGTGTCAACGTAAATAAATCTAATTTTGGTGTCTACGTCCCTGGATCTAATCCTGGTGTCAAGGTCCCTGGATCTAATACTGGTGTCAACATCACTGGATGTAATCCTTGTGTCAACGTCACTGGATCTAATCCTGGTGTCAGCGTCACTGGATGTAATCCTGGTGTCAACGTCACTGGATCTAATCCTGGTATCAGCATCACTGGATCTAATCCTGTTGTCAACGTCAATGGATCTAATCCTGGTGTCAAGGTCCCTGGAACTAATCCTGGTGTCAAGGTCCCTGGATCTAATTCTGGTGTCAACGTCACTGGATCTAATCCTGGTGTCAGCGGCACTTGATATAATCCTGGTGTCACCGTCCCTGGATTTTATCCTGTTGAAAACGTCACTGGATCTAATCCTGGTGTCAACCTCCCTGGATCTATTCCTGGTATCACCATCACTGGATCAAATCCTGGTGTCAAGTCACTGGATCTAATCCTGGTTTCAACGTCCCTGGATCTAATCCTGGTGTCAACGTCAATGGATCTAATCCTGGTTTCAACGTCCCTGGATCTAATCCTGGTGTCATGGTCCCTGGATCTAATTCTGGTGTTAACGTCATTGGATCTTATCCAGGTGTCAAAGTCCTTGGATCTAATCTTGGTGTCAACGTCCCTGGTTCTAATCCTTGTGTACGTCCCTGGATCTAATCCTGGTGTCAGCGGCACTGGATCTAATCCCGTTGTGAGCATCTCTGGATCTAGTTCTGCTGTCAACGTCCCTGGATCTAATCCTGGTGTCAAAGTCCCTGGATCTACTCCTGGTGTCAACGTCCCTGGTTCTAATCCTGTTGTCAACGTCCCTGGATCTAATCCTGGAGTCAGTGTCCCTGGATCTAATCCTGGTGCCACGTCCCTGTGTCTAATCCTTGTGTCAACGTCCCGGGATCTAATCCTCGTGTGAACGAAACTGGATCTAATCCTGGTGTCAACGTCCCTGGATTTGATCCTAGTGTCAGCGTCACTGGATATAATCCTTGTGTCAAAGTCAGTGGATCTAATTGTGGAGTCCACGTCCTTGATTCTAATCCTTGTGACAACGTCACGGGATGTAATCCTGGTGTCATCGTCCCTGGATCTAATCCTGGTTTCAATGTCACTGGATCTAATCCTGGTTACAACGTCCCTGGATCTGATCCTGGTGGCAGCGTCACTGTATCTGATCCTGGTGTCAACATCATTGGATCTGTTCGTGGTGTCAACGTCCCTGGATCTGATCCTGGTTTGAACGTCCCTGGATCTAATCCTGGTGTCAGCATCACTGGATCTAATTCTGGTTTCAACGTCAATGGATCCTATCCTGGTGTCAACGTCCCTGGATCTAATCCTGGTGTCAACGTCACTGGATCTTATCCTGGTTTCAACGTCCCTGGATCTGATCCTGGTGTCAACGTCCCTGGATCTGATCCTGGTTCAACGTCCATGGATCTGATCCTGGTTTCAATGTCCCTGGATCTAATCCTGGTGTCAGCGTCACTGGATCTAATCCTGGTGCCAACGTCCCTGGATCTAATCCTGGTGTCAATGTAACTGGATCTAATCCTGGTGTCAACGTCCCTTCATCTAATCCTGGTGTCAGCGTCACTGGATCTAATCCTGTTGTCAACGTCACTGGATCTAATCCTGGTGTCAGCGTCTCCGGATCTAATCCTTCTGTCAACGTCACTGGATCTAATCCTGGTGTCAGCGGCACTTTATATAATCCTGGTGTCACCGTCCCTGGATATAATCCTGGTGTAAACGATACTGGATCTAATTCTGGTGTCAACGTCACTGGATCTAATCCTGGTGTCAACCTCCTTGGATCTATTCCTGGTATCACCATCACTGGATCAAATCCTGGTGTCAACGACACTGTATCTAATCCTGGTTTCAACTTCCCTGGATGTAATCATGGTTTCAACGTCACTGGATCTGATACTGTTGTCAACGTCCCTGGCTCTAATCCTGGTGTCAACGTCACTGGATCTAATCCTGGTATCAACGTCACTGGATCTAATCCTGGTGTCAGCGTCACTGGATATAATCCTGGTGTCAGCGTCAATGGATCTAATCCTGGTGTCAACGTCCCTGGATCTAATCCTGGTGTCAACATCCCTGGATCTGATCCTGGTGTCATGGTCCCTGGATCTAATTCTGGTGTCAACGTCATTGGATCTTATCCTGGTGTCACGTCCCTGGATCTAATCTTGGTGCCAACGTCCCTGGATCTAATCCTGGTATCAACGTCCTGGATCTAATTTTGGTGTCAACGTCACTGGATCTAATCCTGGTTTCAACGTCCCTGAATCTAATCCTGGTGTAAACGTCCTGGATCTAATCCTGGTGTCAACGTCAATGGATCCTATCCTGGTGTCAACGTCCCTGGATCTAATCCTGGTGTCAACGTCACTGGATCAAATCCTGGTTTCAACGGCCCTGGATCTGATCCTGGTGGCAGCGTCACTGGATCTGATCCTGGAGTCAACATCCTTGGATCTGATCCTGGTGTCAACGTCCCTGGATCTGATCCTGGTTTGAACGTCCCTGGATCTAATCCTGGTGTCATCATCACTGGATCTAATCCTGGTGTCAACGTCAATGGATCCTATCCTGGTGTCAACGTCCCTGGATCTAATCCTGGTTTCAACGTCCCTGGATCTGATCTTGGTGTCAGCGTCACTGGATCTGATCCTGGTGTCAACGTCCCTGGATCTGATCCTGGTTCAACGTCCATGGATCTGATCCTGGTTTCAATGTCCCTGGATCTAATCCTGGTGTCAGCATCACTGGATCTAATCCTGGTGCCAACGTCCCTGGATCTAATCCTGGTGTCAATGAAACTGGATCTAATCCTGGTGCCAACGTCCCTGGATCTAATCCTGGTGTCAATGAAACTGGATCTAATCCTGGTGTCAACGTCCCTTCATCTAATCCTGGTTTCAGCGTCACTGGATCTAATCCTGTTGTCAACGTCACTGGATCTAATCCTGGTGTCAGCGGCACTTGATATAATCCTGGTGTCAACGACCATGGATATAATCCTGTTGTAAACGATACTGGATCTAATTGTGGTGTCAACGTCACTGGATCTAATCCTGGTGTCAACCTCCCTGGATCTATTCCAGGTATCACCATCACTGGATCAAATCCTGGTGTCAACGACACTGGATCTATCCTGATTTCAACGTCCCTGGATCTAATCATGGTTTCAACGTCACTGGATCTGATACTGGTGTCAACGTCCCTGGCTCTAATCCTGGTGTCAAATTAACTGGATCTAATCCTGGTGTCAACGTCCCTGGATATAATCCTGGTGTCATCATCACTGGATCTATTCCTGTTGTAAACGTCCCTGGATCTAATCCTGGTGTCTATGTCCCTGGATATAATCCTGGTGTCAGCGGCACTGGATCTAATCCATTTGTGAGCATCCCTGGATCTAATCCTGGTGTCAACGTCCCTGGATCTAATCCTGGTGTCATCGTCACTGGATCTGATCCTGGTGTCAACGTCACTGGATCTTATCCTGGTGTCAACGTCCCTGGATCTAATCCTGGTGTCAACGTCCCTGGATCTAATCCTGGTGTCATGGTCCCTGGATCTAATTCTGGTGTAAACGTCCCTGGATCTTATCCTGGTGTCAACGTCCCTGGATCTATTCTTGGTGTCAACGTCTCTGGATCTAATCCTGGTGTCAACATCACTGGATCTAATCCAGGTGTCAATGTCCCTGGATCTAATCCTGGTGTCCACGTCCCTGGATCTAATCCTGGTGTCAACGTCACTGGATCTAATCCTGGTGTCAACGTCCCTGGGTCTAAATCTGGTGTCAGCGTCACTGGGCCAAATCCTGGTGTCAACACCCCTGGATCTATTCCTGGTATCAACGTCACTGGATCAAATCCTGGTGTCAACGTCACTGGATCTAATCCTGGTTTCAACATCCCTGGATCTAATCATAGTATCGACGTCACTGGATCTGATCCTGGTGTCAACGTCCATGGATCTGATCCTGGTTTCAACGTCCCTGGATCTAATACTGGTGTCATCGTTACTGGATCTAATCCTGGTGTCAACGTCCCTGGATCTAATCCTGGTGTCAACGTCCCTGGATCTAATACTGGTGTCAACGAACCTGGATCTAATCCTTGTGTCAACGAAACTAAATCTAATCCTGTTTCAACGTCCCTGGATCTAATCCTGGTATCAACGTCCCTGGATATAATCCTGTTGTCAATGTCACTGGGTGTACTCCTGGTGTCAACGTCCCTCGATCTAATCCTGGTGTCAACGAAACTGGATCTAATCCTGGTGTCAACGTCCCTGTATGTAATCTGGTGTCAACCTCACTGGATCTGATCCTGGTTTAAGTCACTGTATCTAATCCTGGTGCCAGCGTCTGTGGATCTAATCCTTGTGTCAACGTCACTGTTTCTTATCCTGGTGTCAACGTCCCTGGATCTAAGCCTGGTGTCAATGTCCCAGGATTTAATCCTGGTGTCAACGTCCCAGAATCTAATCCTGGTGTCAACGTCACTGGATCTAATCCTGGTTTCAACAACCCTGGATCTAATCATGGTGTCATCGTCACTGGATCTGATCCTAGGTCAACGTCCCTGGATCTGATCCTGGTGTCAACGTCCATGGACCTGAACCTGGTTTCATCGTCCCTGGATCTAATTCTGTAGTCAGTGTCACTGGATCTAATCCTCGTGTCAACGTCAATGGATCAAATCATGGTGTCAACGTCCCTGGGTCTAATTCTGGTTTCAATGTCCTGGATCTAATCCTGGTGTCAACGAACCTAGATCTAATCCAGGTGTCAACGAAACTGGATCTAATCCTGTTTCAATGTCCCTGGATCTAATCCTGGTTATCAACGTCCCTGGATCTAATCCTGTTGTCAACGTCCCTGGATCTAATCCTGGTATCTATGTCACTGGATCTAATCCTGGTGTCAATGTCCTTGCATCTAATCCTGGTGTGAACGTCACTGGATCTAATCCTGGTTTATGTCCCTGGATATAATCCTGGTGTCAACGTCCCTGGATCTAAACCTGGTGTCAACGTCCATGGATCTAATCGTGTTGTCAACGTCACTGGATCTAATCCTGGTGTCAACGTCCCTGGATCTAATCCTGGTGTCATCATCACTGGATCTAATCCTTGTTTATGTCCCTGGATCTAATCCTGGTACCAGCGTCACTGGATCTAAACCTGGTGTCAATGTCCCTGGATCTAATCCTGTTGTCAAGGTCCCTGGATCTAATCCGGGTGTCAAGGTCCCTTGGTCTAATCCTGGTGTCAGCGTCACTGGACCTAATCCTGATGTCAACGTCACTGGACCTAATCCTGGTGTCAGCATCAGTGCATCTAATCCTGGTGTCAACGTCACTGGATCTAATCCTGGTGTAAATGTCACTTGATCTAATCCTGGTGTCAACGTCCCTGGATATAATCCTTGTGTCAACGAAACTGGATCTAATCCTGGTGTCAACGTTCCTGCATCTAATCCTGGTATCACGGCCCTGGATCTAATCCTGTTGTCAACGTCACTGGATCTAACCCTGGTGTCAACCTCCCTGGATCTAATCATGGTATCAACGTCACTGGATCAAATCCTGGTATCAACGTCACTGGATCTGATCCTGGTGTCTACGTCCCTGGATCTGATCCTGGTGTCAACGTCCATGGATCTGATCCTGGTTTCAACGTCCCTGGATCTAATCCTGGTGTCAGTGTCACTGGATCTAATCCTGGTGTCAACGTCAATGGATCTAATCCTCGTGTCAACGAACCTGGATCTAATCCTGGTGTCAACGAAACTGGATCTAATCCTGTTTCAACGTCCCTGGATCTAATCCTGGTATCAACATCCACGGATCTAATTCTGGTGTCAACGTCACTGGATCTGATCCTGGTGTCTACGTCCCTGGATCTGATCCTGGTGTCAAAGTCACTGGATCTAATCCTGGTGTCAACATCATGGATCAGATCCTGGTGTCAGTGTCACTGGATCTAACCCTGGTGTCAACGACACTGGTTCATATCCTGGTGTCAATGTCCTTGGGTCTAATTCTGGTGTCAACGTTTCTGGATCTAATCCTGGTGTCAGCGTCACTGTATCTAATCCTGCTTTCAACGTCCATGGATCTAAATTGGTGTCAGCGTCACTGGATCTAATCCTTGTGTCAACGTTACTGGATCTAATCCTGCTGTCAGCGTCATTGGATGTAATCCTGGTGTCAACGTCCCTGGATCTAATCCTGGTGTCAGCATCACTGGATCTAATCCTGGAGTCAAAGTCAATGGATCTAATCCTGGTGTCAAGGTCCCTGGATCTAATCCTGGTGTCAACGTCCCTGGATCTAATCTTGGTGTCAACGTCACTGGATCTGATCCTGGTGTCAACTTCCCTGGATCTAATCCTGGTATCAACGACACTGGATCTAATCCTGGTGTCAACGTCCTTGGGTCTAATCCTGGTGTCAACGTCACTGGATCTAATCCTGGTGTCAACGTCAATGGATCTTATCCTGAAGTCAACGTCCCTGGTTCAAATCCTTTTTTCAACATCCCTGGACCTAATCCTGGTGGCAAAGTCACTGGATCTAATCCTGCTGTCAACGTCCTGGATCTAATACTAGTGTCAACGTCCCTAGGTCTAATTCTGGTGTCAACGTCCCTGGATCTAATCCTGGATTCAACGTCCCTGGATCTAATCCTGGTATCAACGTCCCTGGATATAATCCTGGTTTCAACGTCACTGGATCTAATCCTGGTGTTTACGTCACTGGATCTAAACCTGGTGTCAACGTCCCTGCATCTGACCCTTGAGTCAGCGTCACTGGATCTAATCCTGGTGTCAAAGTCACTGGATTTAATTCTGGAGTCAACGTCCCTGATTCTAATCCTGGTGTCAACGACCCTGGATCTAATCCTGTTATCAACATCACTGGATCTAATCCTGTTTTTAACGTCCCTGGATCTGTTCCTGGTGTCAACGTCACTGGATCTGATCCAGGTGTCAAGTCACTGGATCTGATCCTGTTGTCAACGTCCCTGGACCTGATCTTGGTTTCAACGTCCCTGGATCTCATCCTGGTGTCAGCGTCACTGGATCTAATCCTGCTGTCAACGTCAATGGATATAATCGGTGTCAACGTCCCTGGATCTAATCCTGGTGTCAACGTCCCTGGTTCTATTCCTGGGGTCAACGTCCCTGGATCTAATCCTGGTGTCAGGGTCCCTGGATCTAATCCTGGTGTCAACGTCACTGGATCTTATCCTAGTGTCAACGTCCCTGGATCAAATATGGTGTCAACGTTTCTGGATCTGATCCTGGATTCAGCGACACTGGATCTGATCCTGGTGTCAGCATCACTGGATCTGATCCTGGTGTCAAAGTCCCTGGATCTGATCCTGGTGTCAACGTCCCTGGATCTGATCCTGGTTAAAACATCCCTGGATCTAATCCTGGAGTCAGCGTCACTGGATCTAATACTTGTGTCAAAGTCCCTGGATCTGATCCTGAGGTCAACGTCCCTGTATCTGATTCTGGTTTCAACGTCCCTGGATCTAATCCTGGTGTCAACGTCACTAGATCTTAACCTGGTGTAATCGTCCCTGGATTTGATCCTAGTGTCAGTGTCACTGGATATAATCCTGGTGTCAAAGTCACTGGATCTAATTCTGGAGTCGACGTCCCTGATTCTAATCCTGGTGTCATCGTCCCTGGATCTAATCCTGGTATCAACGTCACTGGGTCTAATCCTGGTGTCATCGTCCCTGCAACTAATCCTGGTGTCAACGTCATGGATCAGATCATGGTGTCAGTGTCACTGGATCTAATCCTGGTGTCAATGTCACTGGATCTAATCCTGGTGTCATGGTCCCTGGATCTAAACCTGGTGTCAACGTCATTGGATCTTATCTTGATTTCATCGTCCCTGGATCTAATTCTGGTGTTAACGTCCCTGGATCAAATCCTGGTGTCAGCGTCACAGGATCTAATCCTGGTGTCAACGTCCCTGGAACTAATCCTGGTGTCAGCATCACTGGATCTAATCCTGGTGTCAACGTCCCTGGATCTAATCCTGGAATCAACGTCCCTGGATCTAATCCCGGTGTCAAGGTCCCTTGATCTAATCCTGGTGTCAACGTCCCTGGATCTAATCCTGGTGTCAATGTCCGTGGATCTAATCCTGGTGACAGCATCACTGGATCTAATCCTGGTGTCAACGTCCCTGGATCTAATCCTGGTGTCAATGTCCCTGGTTCTAATCCTGGTTTCAACATCCCTGGATCTAATCCTGGAGTCAACGTCCCTGGACCTAATCCTGTTGCCACGTCCCTGGGTCTAATCCTGGTGTCAACCTCCTGGGATCTAATCCTGGTGTCAACGAAACTGGATCTAATCCTGGTGTCAATGTCCCTCAATCTAAGCCTGGTATCAACGTCCCTTGATCTAATCCTTTTTTCAACGTCACTGGATCTAATCCTGGTGTCAACGTCCCTGGATCTAATCCTGGTTTCAACGTCCCTGGATCTAATCCTGGTGTCAACGTCAATGGATCTAATCCTGGTTTCAACGTCACTAGATCTAATCCTGGTGTCAAATTCCTGGATCTAATCCTGGTGTCAACGTCCCTGGATCTAATCCTGGTGTCAACGTCCCTGGATCTAATCCTGGTGTCATGGTACCTTGATCTAATTCTGGTGTCAACGTCATTGGATCTTATCCTAGTGTCAACATTTTTGGATGTAATCTTAGTATCAACGTCCCTGGATCTAATCCTGGTGTCAACATCACTGGATCTAATCCTGGTGTCAACGTCCCTGGATCGAATCCTGCTGTCAACGTCCGTTGATCTAATCCTGGTGTCAGGTCCATGGATCTAATCCTGGTGTCAACTTCTCTGGATCTAATCTTGGTGTCGACGTCCCTGGATCTGATCCTGGTGTCAGTGTCACTGGATCTGATCCTGGTGTCAACGTCCGTGGATCTATTCTGGTGTCAACGTCCCTGGATCTAATCCTGATGTCAGCGTTCTGGATCTAATCCTGGTGTCAACGTCCCTGGATCTAATCCTGGTGTCAGCTTCACTGGATCTAATCCTGGTGTCAAACGTCACTGGATCTAATCCTGGAGATAATGTCCCTGGATCCTATCCTGGAGTCAAGGTCCCTGGATGTAATCCTGGTGTCAGCTTCACTGGATCTAATCCTGGTGTCAAACATCACTGGATCTAATCCTGGAGTCAATGTCCCTGGATCCTATCCTGGTGTCAAGGTCCCTGGACGTAATCCTTGTGTCAACGTCCTGGGATCAAATCCTCGTGTCAACGTCACTGGATCTAATCCTGGTGTCAACGTCCCTGGATTTGATCCTAGTGTCAGCATCACTGGATATAATCCTGGTGTCAAAGTCAGTGGATCTAATTCTGGAGCCGACGTCCCTGATTCTAATCCTTATGTCAACGTCACTGGATCTAATCCTGGTGTCATTGTCCCTGGATCTAATGCTGGTGTCAATGTCACTGGATCGAATCCTGGTTACAACGTCCCTGGATCTGATCCTGGTCTCATCGTCTCTGGATCTGATCCTGGTGTCAACGTCCTTCTATCTGATCCTGGTGTCAACGTCCCTGGATCTGATCCTGGTTTGAACGTCCCTGGATCTAATCCTGGTGTCAACCTCCCTGGATCTATTCCTGGTATCACCATCACTGGATCAAATACTGGTCTCAACGTCACTGGATCTAATCCTGGTTTCAACGTCCCTGGATCTAATCATGGTGTCAATTTCACTGGATCTGATACTGGTGTCAACGTCCCTGGCTCTAATCCTGGTGTCAACGTCCCTGGATCTGATCCTGCTGTCAGTGTCACTGGATATAATCCTGGTGTCAATGTCACTGGATCTAATCCTGGTGTCATGGTCCCTGGATCTAAACCTGGTGTCAACGTCACTGGATCTGATCCTGGTGTCAACGTCCCTGGTCTATTCTGGTGTCAACCTCCCTGGATCTAATCCTGATGTCAGCGTTCTGGATCTAACCTGGTGTCAACGTCCCTGCATCTAATCCTGGTGTCAGCTTCACTGGATCTAATCCTGGTGTCAAACATCCCTGGATCTAATCCTTGAGGCAATGTCCCTGGATCTAATGCTGGTGTCAAGGTCCCTGGATCTAATCCTGGTGTCAACATCCCTGGTTCTATTCCTGTTGTCAAAGTCCCTGGATCTAATCCTGGAGTCAATGTCCCTGGATCTGTCCTGGTGCACCTTCCCTGGGTGTAATCCTTGTGTCAACGTCCCGGGATCTAATCCTCGTGTCAACATCACTGGATCCTATCCTGGTGTCAACGTCCCTGGTTCTAATCCTGGGGTCAACGTCCCTGGATCTAATCCTGGTGTCAGGGTCCCTGGATCTAATCCTGGTGTCAACGTCACTGGATCTTATCCTAGTGTCAACGTCCCTGGATCAAATATGGTGTCAACGTTTCTGGATCTGATCCTGGATTCAGCGACACTGGATCTGATCCTGGTGTCAGCATCACTGGATCTGATCCTGGTGTCACAGTCCCTGGATCTGATCCTGGTGTCAACGTCCCTGGATCTGATCCTGGTTAAAACATCCCTGGATCTAATCCTGGAGTCAGCGTCACTGGATCTAATCCTTGTGTCAAAGTCCCTGGATCTGATCCTGAGGTCAACGTCCCTGTATCTGATTCTGGTTTCAACGTCCCGGGATCTAATCCTGGTGTCAACGTCACTAGATCTTAACCTGGTGTAATCGTCCCTGGATTTGATCCTAGTGTCAGTGTCACTGGATATAATCCTGGTGTCAAAGTCACTGGATCTAATTCTGGAGTCGACGTCCCTGATTCTAATCCTGGTGTCATCGTCCCTGGATCTAATCCTGGTATCAACGTCACTGGGTCTAATCCTGGTGTCATCGTCCCTGCATCTAATCCTGGTGTCAACGTCATGGATCAGATCATGGTGTCAGTGTCACTGGATCTAATCCTGGTGTCATGGTCCCTGGATCTAAACCTGGTGTCAACGTCATTGGATCTTATCTTGATTTCATCATCCCTGGATCTAATTCTGATGTTAACGTCCCTGGATCAAATCCTGGTGTCAGCGTCACAGGATCTAATCCTGGTGTCAACGTCCCTGGAACTAATCCTGGTGTCAGCATCACTGGATCTAATCCTGGTGTCAACGTCCCTGGATCTAATCCTGGAATCAACGTCCCTGGATCTAATCCCGGTGTCAAGGTCCCTTGATCTAATCCTGGTGTCAACGTCCCTGGATCTAATCCTGGTGTCAATGTCCGTGGATCTAATCCTGGTGACAGCATCACTGGATCTAATCCTGGTGTCAACGTCCCTGGATCTAATCCTGGTGTCAATGTCCCTGGTTCTAATCCTGGTTTCAACATCCCTGGATCTAATCCTGGAGTCAACGTCCCTGGACCTAATCCTGTTGCCACGTCCCTGGGTCTAATCCTGGTGTCAACCTCCTGGGATCTAATCCTGGTGTCAACGAAACTGGATCTAATCCTGGTGTCAATGTCCCTCAATCTAAGCCTGGTATCAACGTCCCTGGATCTAATCCTGGTTTCAACGTCCCTGGATCTAATCCTGGTGTCAACGTCAATGATCTAATCCTGGTTTCAACGTCACTAGATCTAATCCAGGTGTCAAATTCCTGGATCTAATCCTGGTGTCAACGTCCCTGGATCTAATCCTGGTGTCAACGTCCCTGGATCTAATCCTGGTGTCATGGTACCTTGATCTAATTCTGGTGTCAACGTCATTGGATCTTATCCTAGTGTCAACATTTTTGGATGTAATCTTAGTATCATCGTCCCTGGATCTAATCCTGGTGTCAACATCACTGGATCTAATCCTGGTGTCAACGTCCCTGGATCGAATCCTGCTGTCAACGTCCGTTGATCTAATCCTGGTGTCAGGTCCATGGATCTAATCCTGGTGTCAACTTCTCTGGATCTAATCTTGGTGTCGACGTCCCTGGATCTGATCCTGGTGTCAGTGTCACTGGATATAATCCTGGTGTCAATGTCACTGGATCTAATCCTGGTGTCATGGTCCCTGGATCTAATCCTGGTGTCAACGTCACTGGATCTGATCCTGGTGTCAACGTCCGTGGATCTATTCTGGTGTCAACGTCCCTGGATCTAATCCTGATGTCAGCGTTCTGGATCTAATCCTGGTGTCAACGTCCCTGGATCTAATCCTGGTGTCAGCTTCACTGGATCTAATCCTGGTGTCAAACGTCACTGGATCTAATCCTGGAGGCAATGTCCCTGGATCCTATCCTGGTGTTAAGGTCCCTGGATGTAATCCTGGTGTCAGCTTCACTGGATCTAATCCTGGTGTCAAACGTCACTGGATCTAATCCTGGAGTCAATGTCCCTGGATCCTATCCTTGTGTCAAGGTCCCTGGATGTAATCCTTGTGTCAACGTCCTAGGATCAAATCCTCGTGTCAACGTCACTGGATCTAATCCTGGTGTCAACGTCCCTGGATTTGATCCTAGTGTCAGCATCACTGGATATAATCCTGGTGTCAAAGTCAGTGGATCTAATTCTGGAGCCGACGTCCCTGATTCTAATCCTTATGTCAACGTCACTGGATCTAATCCTGGTGTCATTGTCCCTGGATCTAATCCTGGTGTCAATGTCACTGGATCGAATCCTGGTTACAACGTCCCTGGATCTGATCCTGGTCTCATCGTCTCTGGATCTGATCCTGGTGTCAACGTCCTTCTATCTGATCCTGGTGTCAACGTCCCTGGATCTGATCCTGGTTTGAACGTCCCTGGATCTTATCCTTGTGTCAACCTCCCTGGATCTATTCCTGGTATCACCATCACTGGATCAAATACTGGTCTCAACGTCACTGGATCTAATCCTGGTTTCAACGTCCCTGGATCTAATCATGGTGTCAATGTCACTGGATCTGATACTGGTGTCAACGTCCCTGGCTCTAATCCTGGTGTCAACGTCCCTGGACCTAATCCTGGTGTCAATGTCACTGGATCTAATCCTGGTGTCAACGTCCCTGGTTCTAATCCTGTTGTCAACGTCCCTGGATCTAATCCTGGAGTCAATGTCCCTGGATCTAATCCTGGTGCCACATCCCTGGGTCTAATCCTTGTGTCAACCTCCCGGGATTAATACTTGTTTCAACGTCACTGGATCTAATCCTGGTGTCAACGTCCCTGGATTTGATCCTAGTGTCAGCGTCACTGGATATAATCCTGGTGTCAAAGTCAGTGGATCTAATTCTGGAGTCTACGTCCCTGATTCTAATCCTTGCGACAACATCACTGGATTTAATCCTGGTGTCAAGGTCCCTGGATCTAATCCTGGTGTCAACGTACCTGGTTCTAATCCTGTTGTCAACATCCCTGGATCTAATCCTGGAGTCAATGTCCCTGGATCTAATCCTGGTGCCACATCCCTGGGTCTAATCCTGGTGTCAACCTCCCGGGATTAATCCTTGTGTCAACGTCACTGGATCTAATCCTGGTGTCAACGTCCCTGGATTTGATCCTAGTGTAAGCGTCACTGGATATAATCCTGGTGTCAAAGTCAGTGGATCTGATTCTGGAGTCTACGTCCCTGATTCTAATCCTTGCGACAACGTCACTGGATCTAATCCTGGTGTCAAGGGCCCTGGATCTAATCCTGGTGTCAATGTCACTGGGCCTAATCCTGGTGTCAACGACACTGGATCTAATCCTGGTGTCAAGATCACTGGATCTATTCCTGGTGTCAACGTCCCTGGATCTAATACTGGTGTCAACGAAACTGGATCTCATCCTGGTGTCAACGTATCTGGATCTAATCCTGGTATCAACGTCACTGGATCTAATCCTGTTGTCAACCTCCCAGGATCTAATCCTGGTGTCAACCTCCCTGGATCTATTTCTGGTATCAACGTCACTGGATCAAATCCTGGTGTCAACGTCACTGGATCTAATCCTGGTTTCAACGTCCCTGGATCTAATCATGGTGTCAACGTCCCTGAACCTAATCCTGGTGTCAACTTCCCTGGATCTAATCCTGGTGTCAACGTCCCTGGGTCTAATCCTGGTGTCAACGAAACTGGATCTAATCCTGGTGTCAACGTCCCTGGATCTAATCCTGGTATCAACGTCCCTGGATCTAATCCTGTTTTCAACGTCACTGGATATAATCCTGGTGTCAACCTCCTTGGATCTATTCCTGGTATCAACGTTACTGGATCAAATCCTGGTGTCAACGTCACTGGAGCTAATCCTGGTTTCAACATCCCTGGATCTAATCATGGTATCGACGTCACTGGATCTGAACCTGGTGTCAACCTCCCTGGATCTGATCCTGGTGTCAACGTCCATGGATCTGATCCTGGTTTCAAAGTCCCTGGATCTAATACTGGTGTCATCGTTACTGGATCTAATACTGGTATCAACGTCAATGGATCTAATCCTGGTGTCAACGTACCTGGATGTAATCCTGGTGTCAACATCCCTGGATCTAATCCTTGTGTCAACGAAACTAAATCTAATCCTATTTCAACGTCCCTGGATCTAATCCTGGTATCGGCGTCCCTGGATCTAATCCTGTTGTTAATGTCACTGGATGTACTCCTGGTTTCAACGTCCCTGGATCTAATCCTGGTACCAACGTCATTGGATCTAATCCTGGTGTCAACGAAACTGGATCTAATCCTGGTGTCAACATTCCTGTATGTAATCTTGGTGTCAACCTCACTGGATCTGATCCTGGTTTATGTCACTGGATATAATCCTGGTGCCAGCGTCTGTGGATCTAATCCTGGTGTCGACGTCACTGAATCTTATCCTGGTGTCAACGTCCCTGGATCTAATCCTTAGTCAACGTCCCTGGACCTAATCCTGGTGTCAAAGTCACTGGATCTAATCCTTGTGTCAACGTCACTGGATCTAATCCTGGTGTCAGCGTCACTTGATATAATCCTAGTGTCACCGTCCCAGGATCTAATCCTGGTGTCAACGATTCTGGATCTAATCCTGGTGTCAACGTCCCTGGATCTAATCCTGGTATCAACGTCCCTGGATGTAATCCTGTTGTCAACGTCCCTTGATCTAATCCTGGTGTCAACGTCAATGGATACTATCCTGGTGTCAACGTCTCTGGATCTAATCCTGGTGTCAACGTCACTGGATCTAATACTGGTTTCAACATCCCTGGATCTGATCTTGGTGTCAGCGTCATTGGATCTGATCCTGGTGTCAACGACCCTGGATCTGATCCTGGTTCAACGTCCAGGGATCTGATCCTGGTTTCAATGTCCCTGGATCTAATCCTGGTGTCAGCGTCACTGGATCTAATCCTGGTGTCAATGTCCCTGGATCTAATCGTGGTGTCAAAGAAACTGGATCTAATCCTGGTGTCAACGTCCCTTGGTCTGATCCTTGTGTCAACATCACTGGATCTGATCCTGGTGTCAACGTACCTGGATCTAATCCCGTTGTGAGCATCCCTGGATCTAATCCTGGTCTCAACGTCCCTGGATCTAATCCTGGTGTCAACGTCCCTGGATCTAATCCTGGTGTCATGGTCCCTGGAACTAATTCTGGTGTCAAAGTCATTGGATCTTATCCTGGGGTCACGTCCCTGGATCTAATCTTGGTGTCAACGTCCCTGGATCTAATCCTGGTGTCAACATCCCTGGATCTAATCCAGGTGTCAACTTTCCTGGATCTAATCCTGGTGTCAACGTCCCTGGATCTAATCCTGGTATCAACGTCCCTGGATCTAATCCTGTTGCCAACGTCACTGGATCTAATCCTGGTGTCAACCTCCTTGGATCTATTCCTGGTATCAACGTCACTGCATCAAATTCTGGTGTCAACGTCACTGGATCTAATCCTGGTTTCAACATTCCTGGATCTAATCATGGTATCGACGTCACTGGATCTGAACCTGGTGTCAACCTCCCTTGATCTGATCCTGTTGTCACCGTCCATGGATCTGATCCTGGTTTCAACGTCCCTGGATCTGATCCTGGTGTCAACGTCCATGGATCTGATCCTGGTTTCAATGTCCCTGGATCTAATCCTGGTGTCAGCGTCACTGGATCTAATCCTGGTGTCAACGTCAATGGATCTAATCCTGGTGTCAACGAACCTGGATCTAATCCTGGTGTCAACGAAACTGGATCTAACCCTGTTTCAACGTCCCTGGATCTAATCCTGGTATCAACGTCCCTGGATCTAAGCCCTGTGTCAACATCACTGGATCTGATCTTGGTGTCAACGTCCCTGGATCTGACCCTGTGTCAACGTCCTTGGAACTAATCCTGGTTTCAACGTCCCTGGATGTAATCCTGGTGTCAACGTCCATGGATCTAATTCTGGAGTCAACGTCCCTGGATCTAATCCTGGTGTCAACGTCAATGGATCTAATCCTGGTGTCAACGTCCCTGGATCTAATCCTGTTGTCAAGGTCCCTGGACCTAATCCTGGTTTCAGCATCACTGGATCTAATCCTGGTATCAGCGTCACTGGATGTAATCTTGGTGTCAACGTCACTGGATCTAATCCTTGTGTCAGCATCACTGGATCTAATCCTGGTGTCAACGTCAATGGATCTAATCCTGGTCTAAACGTCCCTGTATATAATCCCGGTGTCATGGTCCCTGTATCTAACCCTGGTGTCAACGTCAATGGAACTAATCCTGTAGTCAACGTCCCTGGGTCTAATTCTGGTGTCAACGTCCGTGAATCTAATCCTGGTGTCAGCGTCACTCGATCTACTCCTGGTGTCAACGTCCCTGGATCTAATCTTGGTGTCAGTGACACTGGATCTAATCCTGGTGTCAACGTCCTAGCTCTAATCCTGGTGTCAACGTCGCTGGATCTAATCCTGGTGTCAACGTCCATGGATCTGATCCTGGTTTCAAAGTCCCTGGATCTAATACTGGTGTCATCGTTACTGGATCTAATCCTGGTGTCAACGTCAATGGATCTAATCCTGGTGTCAACGTCCCTGGATCTAATCCTGGTGTCAACATCCCTGGATCTAATCCTTGTGTCAACGAAACTAAATCTAATCCTGTTTCAATGTCCCTGGATCTAATCCTGGTATCGACGTCCCGGGATCTAATCCTGGTACCAACGTCATTGGATCTAATTCTGGTGTCAACGAAACTGGATCTAATCCTGGTGTCAACGTTCCTGTATGTAATACTGGTGTCAACCTCACTGGCTCTGATCCTGGTTTATGTCACTGGATCTAATCCTGGTGCCAGCCTCTGTGGATCTAATCCTGGTGTCAACGTCACTGAATCTTATCCTGGTGTCAACGTCCCTGGATCTAATCCTTTAGTCAACGTCCCTGGACCTAATCCTGGTGTCAACATCACTGGATCTAATCCTGATGACAGTGTCACTGGATCTAATCCTTGTGTCAACGTCACTGGATCTAATCCTGTGTCAGCGTCACTTGATATAATCCAAGTGTCACCGTCCCAGGATCTAATCCTGGTATCAACGATAGTGGATCTAATCCTGGTGTCAACGTCCCTTATCTAATCCTGGTATCAACGTCCCTGGATGTAATCCTGTTGTCAACGTCCCTTGATCTAATCCTGGTGTCAACGTCAATGGATACTATCCTGGTGTCAACGTCCATGGATCTAATCCTGGTGTCAACGTCACTGGATCTAATACTGGTTTCAACATCCCTGGATCTGATCTTGGTGTCAGCGTCACTGGATCTCATCCTGGTGTCAACGACCCTGGATCTTATCCTGGTTCAACGTCCATGGATCTGATCCTGGTTTCAATGTCCCTGGATCTAATCCTGGTGTCAGCGTCACTGGATCTAATCCTGGTGTCAACGTCCCTGGATCTAATCCTGGTGTCAATGAAACTGGATCTAATCCTGGTGTCAACGTCCCTTCATCTAATCCTGGTGTAAGCGTCACTGGATCTAATCCTGGTTTCAACGTCCCTGGAACTAATCATGGTGTCAGCGTCCCTGGCTCTAATCCTGGTGTCAACTTCCCTGGATCTAATCCTTTTGTCAACGTCACTGGATCTAATCCTGGTGTCAACGAAACTGTATCTAATCCTGGTGTCAACGTACCTGGATCTAATCCTGTTATCAACGTCACTGGATCTAATCCTGTTGTCAACCTCCCAGGATCTAATCCTGGTGTCAACCTCCCTGGATCTATTCCAGGTATCAACATCATTGGATCAAATCCTGGTGTCAACGTCACTGGATCTAATCCTGGTTTCAACGTCCCTGGATCTAATCATGGTGTCAACGTCCCTGGATCTAATCCTGGTGTCAACTTCCCTGGATATATTCCTGGTGTCAACGTCCATGGGTCTAATCCTGGTGTCAACAAAACTGGATCTAATCCTGGTGTCAACGTCCCTGGATCTAATCCTGGTACCAACGTCCCTGGATCAAATCCTGTTGTCAACGTCACTGGATCTAATCCTGGTGTCAACCTCCTTGGATCTATTCCTAGTATCAACATCACTGCATCAAATCCTGGTGTCAACGTCACTGGATCTAATCCTGGTTTCAACATCCCTGGATCTAATCATGGTATCGACGTCACTGGATCTGAACCTGGTGTCAACCTCCCTGGATCTGATCCTGGTGTCACCGTCCATGGATCTGATCCTGGTTTCAATGTCCCTGGTTCTAATACTGGTGTCATCGTTAATGGATCTAATCCTGGTGTCAACGTAAATGGATCTAATCCTGGTGTCAACGTCCCTGGATCTAATCCTGGTGTCAACGTCCCTGGATCTAATCCTGGTGTCAACGAACCTGGATCTAATCCTTGTGTCAACGAAACTAAATCTAATCCTGTTTCAAAATCCCTGGATCTAATCCTGGTATCAACGTCCCTGGATCTAATCTTGTTGTCAATGTCACTGGATGTAATCCTGGTGTCAACGTCCCTGGATCTAATCCTGGTATCAACGTCATTGGATCTAATCCTGGTGTCAACGAAACTGGATCTAATCCTGGTGTCAACATCCCTGTATGTAATCCTGGTGTCAACCTCACTGGATCTGATCCTGGTTCATGTCACTGGATCTAATCCTGGTGCCAGCGTCTGTGGATCTAATCCTGGTGTCGACATCACTGAATCTTATCCTGGTGTCAACGTCCCTGGATCTAATCCTTTTGTCAACGTCCCTGGACCTAATCCTGGTATCAAGGTCATTGGAGCTAATACTGACGTCAACGTCCCTGGATCTAATCCTGGTGTCAACATCACTGGATCTAATCCTGGTGTCAGCATCACTGGATCTAATCCTGGTGTCAACGTCAATGGATCTAATCCTGGTCTCAACATCCCTGTATATAATCCTGGTGTCATGGTCCCTGTATCTAACCCTGGTGTCAACGTCAATGGAACTAATCCTGGTGTCAACGTCCCTGGGTCTACTTCTGGTGTCAACGTCCCTGGGTCTAATCCTGGTGTCATGGTCCCTGGATCTATTCCTGGTGTCAACATCACTGGATCTTATACTGGTGTCAACGTCCCTGGGTCTAATTCTGGTGTCAACGTCCCTGTATCTAATCCTGGTGTCAGCGTCACTCGATCTACTCCTGGTGTCAACGTCCCTGGATCTAATCTTGGTGTCAGTGACACTGGATCTAATCCTGGTGTCAACGTCAATGGATCTAATCCTGGTGTCAACGTCCTAGCTCTAATCCTGGTGTCAACGTCGCTGGATCTAATCCTGGTGTCAACGTCCCTGGATCTATTCCTGGAGGCAACGTTCCTGGATCTAATCCTGGTTCAACGTCCCTGGATCTGATCCTGGTGTCAACGTCCCTGGATCTAATCCTGGTGTCAACGTCCCTGGATCTAATCCTGTTTTCAACGTCCCAGGATCTGATCCTGGTGTCAGCATCTCCGGATTTGATCCTGGTGTCAACGTCGCTGGATCTGATCCTGGTGTCAACGACCCTGGATCTAATCGTGGTGTCAAAAACTGGATCTAATCCTGGTGTCAACGTCCCTTGGTCTGATCCTTGTGTCAACATCACTGGATCTGATCCTGGTGTCAACGTACCTGGATCTAATCCCGTTGTGAGCATCCCTGGATCTAATCCTGGTCTCAACGTCCCTGGATCTAATCCTGGTGTCAACGTCCCTGGATCTAATCCTGGTGTCATGGTCCCTGGAACTAATTCTGGTGTCAAAGTCATTGGATCTTATCCTGGTGTCACGTCCCTGAATCTAATCTTGGTGTCAACGTCCCTGGATCTAATCCTGGTGTCAACATCCCTGGATCTAATCCAGGTGTCAACTTCCCTGGATCTAATCCTGGTGTCAACGTCCCTGGATCTAATCCTGGTATCAACGTCCCTGGATCTAATCCTGTTGCCAACGTCACTGGATCTAATCATGGTGTCAACCTCCTTGGATCTATTCCTGGTATCAACGTCACTGCATCAAATCCTGGTGTCAACGTCACTGGATCTAATCCTGGTTTCAACATCCCTGGATCTAATCATGGTATCGACGTCACTGGATCTGAACCTGGTGTCAACCTCCCTGGATCAGTACCTGGTGTCACCGTCCATGGATCTGATCCTGGTTTCAACGTCCCTGGATCTGATCCTGGTGTCAGCGTCCATGGATCTGATCCTGGTTTCAACGTCCCTGGATCTAATCCTAGTGTCAGCGTTACTGGATCTAATC
This sequence comes from Rattus norvegicus, assembly GCF_021556685.1. NCBI lineage: Eukaryota > Metazoa > Chordata > Mammalia > Rodentia > Muridae > Rattus > Rattus norvegicus. Next base: position 62,356,955 of record NC_141555.1, on the reverse strand, counting down.
CTGGTGTCAACGTCAATGGATCTAATCCTGGTGTCAACGAACCTGGATCTTATCCTGGTGTCAACGAAACTGGATCTAATCCTGTTTCAACATCCCTGGATCTAATCCTGGTATCAACGTCCCTGGATCTAAGCCCTGTGTCAACATCACTGGATCTGATCTTGGTGTCAACGTCCCTGGATCTGACCCTGTGTCAACGTCCTTGGAACTAATCCTGGTTTCAACGTCCCTGGATGTAATCCTGGTGTCAACGTCCATGGATCTAATTCTGGAGTCAACGTCCCTGGATCTAATCCTGGTGTCAACCTCACTGGATCTAAACCTGGTGTCAGCATAAGTGGATTTAATCCTGGTGTTAACGTCCCTGGATCTAATCCTGGTGTCAACGAAACTGTATCTAATCCTGGTGTCAACGTACCTGGATCTAATCCTGGTATCAACGTCCCTGGATCTAATCCTGTTGTCAACCTCCCAGGATCTAATCCTGGTGTCAACCTCCCTGGATCTATTCCTGGTATCAACATCATTGGATCATATCCTGGTGTCAACGTCACTGGATCTAATCCTGGTTTCAACGTCCCTGGATCTAATCATGGTGTCAACGTCCCTGGCTCTAATCCTGGTGTCAACTTCCCTGGATATATTCCTGGTGTTAACGTCCATGGGTCTAATCCTGGTGTAAACAAAACTGGATCTAATCCTGGTGTCATCGTCCCTGGATCTAATCCTGGTACCAACGTCCCTGGATCAAATCCTGTTGTCAACGTCACTGGATCTAATCCTGGTGTCAACCTCCTTGGATCTATTCCTAGTATCAACGTCACTGCATCAAATCCTGGTGTCAACGTCACTGGATCTAATCCTGGTTTCAACATCCCTGGATCTAATCATGGTATCGACGTCACTGGATCTGAACCTGGTGTCAACCTCCCTGGATCTGATCCTGGTGTCACCGTCCATGGATCTGATCCTGGTTTCAATGTCCCTGGTTCTAATACTGGTGTCATCGTTAATGGATCTAATCCTGGTGTCAACGTAAATGGATCTAATCCTGGTGTCAACGTCCCTGGATCTAATCCTGGTGTCAACGTCCCTGGATCTAATCCTGGTGTCAACGAACCTGGATCTAATCCTTGTGTCAACGAAACTAAATCTAATCCTGTTTCAAAATCCCTGGATCTAATCCTGGTATCAACGTCCCTGGATCTAATCTTGTTGTCAATGTCACTGGATGTACTCCTGGTGTCAACGTCCCTGGATCTAATCCTGGTATCAACGTCATTGGATCCAATCCTGGTGTCAACGAAACTGGATGTAATCCTGGTGTCAACGTCCCTGTATGTAATCCTGGTGTCAACCTCACTGGATCTGATCCTGGTTCATGTCACTGGATCTAATCCTGGTGCCAGCGTCTGTGGATCTAATCCTGGTGTCGACATCACTGAATCTTATCCTGGTGTCAACGTCCCTGGATCTAATCCTTTTGTCAACGTCCCTGGACCTAATCCTGGTATCAACGTCATTGGAGCTAATACTGACGTCAACGTCCCTGGATCTAATCCTGGTGTCAACATCACTGGATCTAATCCTGATGTCAGTGTCACTGGATCTAATCCTGGTGTCAACGTCAATGGATCTAAGCCTGGTGTCAACGTACCAGGATCTAATCCTGGTATCAACGTCCCAGGATCTAATCCTGGTGTCAATGTCACTGGATCTAATCCTGGTTTCAACGTCCCTGGATCTAATCATGGTGTCAACGTCACTGGATCTGATCCTGGTGTCAACGTCCCTGGATCTGATCCTGGTGTCAATGTCCATAGACCTGAACCTGGTTTCATCATCCCTGGATCTAATCCTGTAGTCAGTGTCACTGGATCTAATCCTGGTGTCAACGTCAATGGATCTAATCCTGGTGTCAACGTCCCTGGATCTAATCCTGGTGTCAAGGTCCCTGGATCTAATCTTGGTGTCAACGAACCTGGATCTAATCCAGGTGTCAACGAAACTGGATCTAATCCTGTTTCAACGTCCCTGGATCTAATCCTGGTATCCACGTCCCTGGATCTAATCCTGTTGTCAACGTCCCTGGATCTAATCCTGGTAACAATGTCACTGGATCTAATCCTGGTGTCAATGTCCCTGCATCTAATCCTGGTGTGAACGTTACTGGATCTAATCCTGGTTTATGTCCCTGGATATAATCCTGGTGTCAACGTCCCTGGATCTAATCCTGGTGTCAACGTCCATGGATCTAATCGTGTTGTCAACGTCACTGGATCTAATCCTGTGTCAACGTCCCTGGATCTGATCCTGGTGTCACCGTCCATGGATCTGATCCTGGTTACAACGTCCCTGGATCTAATACTAGTGTCATCGTTACTGGATCTAATCCTGGTGTCAACGTCATGGATCTAATCCTGGTGTCAACGTCCCTGGATCTAATCTTGGTGTCAACATCCCTGGATCCAATCCTGGTGTCAACATCACTGGATCCAATCCAGGTGTCAACGTCCCTGGATCTAATCCTGGTATCCACGTCCCTGGATCTAATCCTGGTGTCAACGTCCCTGGCTCTAATCCTGGTGTCAACGTCCCTGGATCTAATCCTGGTGTCAACGTCCCTGTGTCTAAACCTGGTGTCAGCGTCACTGGGCCTAATCCTGGTGTCAACCTCACTGGATCTAATCCTGGTGTCAACGTCCCTGGGTCTAATCCTGGTGTCAACAAAACTGGATCTAATCCTGGTGTCAACGTCTCTGGATCTAATCCTGGTATCAACGTCTCTGGATCTAATCCTGTTGTCAACGTCACTGGATCTAATCCTGGTGTCAACCTCCTTGGATCTATTCCTGGATTCAACATCTCTGGATCAAATCCTGGTGTCAACGTCACTGGATCTAATCCTGGTTTCAACATCCCTGGATCTAATCATGGTATCGACGTCACTGGATCTGGACCTGGTGTCAACCTCCCTGGATCTGATCCTGGTTTCAACGTCCCTGGATCTAATACTGGTGTCATCGTTACTGGATCTAATCCTGGTGTCAACGTCAATGGATCTAATCCTGGTGTCAATGTCCCTGGATCTAATCCTGGTATCAACGTCATTGGATCTAATCCTGGTGTCAACGAAACTGGATCTATCCTGGTGTCAACGTCCCTGTATGTAATCCTGGTGTCAACTTCACTGGATCTGATCCTGGTTTATGTCATTGGATCTAATCCTGGTGCCAGCGTCTGTGGATCTAATCCTGGTGTCGACGTCACTGAATCTTAACCTGGTGTCAACGAACCTGGATCTAATCCTTTTGTCAACGTCCCTGGACCTAATCCTGGTATCAACGTCATTGGATCTAATACTGATGTCAACATCCCTGGATCTAATCCTGGTGTCAACATCACTGGATCTAATCCTGATGTCAGCGTCACTGGATCTAATCCTGGTGTCAACGTCAATGGATCTAAGCCTGGTGTCAACGTCCCAGGAAATAATCCTGGTGTCAACGTCCCAGGATCTAATCCTGGTGTCAACGTCACTGGATCTAATCCTGGTTTCAACGTCCCTGGATCTGATCCTGGTGTCAACGTCACTGGATCTGATCCTGGAGTCAACGTCCCTGGATCTGATCCTGGTGTCAACGTCCATGGACCTGAACCTGGTTTCATCGTCCCTGGATCTAATCCTGTAGTCAGTGTCACTGGATCTAATCCTGGTGTAAACGTCAATGGATCTAATCCTTGTGTCAACGTGCCTGGATCTAATCTTGGTGTCAACGAACCTGATTCTAATCCAGGTGTCAACGAAACTGGATCTCATCCTGTTTCAACGTCCCTATATCTAATCCTGGTATAAACGTCCCTGGATCTAATCCTCTTGTCAACGTCCCTGGATCTAATCCTGGTATCAATGTCACTGGATCTAATCCTGGTGTCAATGTCCCTGCATCTAATCCTGGTGTGAACGTCACTGGATCTAATCCTGGTTTATGTCCCTGGATATAATCCTGGTGTCAACATCCCTGGATCTAATCCTGGTGTCAAGGTCCTTGGATCTAATCGTGTTGTCAACGTCACTGGATCTAACCTGGTGTCAACGTCCCTGGATCTAATCCTGGTGTCAACATCACTGGATCTAAACCTCGTTTATGTCTCTGGATCTAATCCTGGTACCAGCGTCACAGGATCTAAACCTGGTGTCAACGTCCCTGGACCTAATCCAGTTGTCAACGTCCCTGGTTCTAATCCTGGTGTCAAGGTCCCTTGGTCTAATCCTGGTGTCAGCGTCACTGGACCTAATCCTGATGTCAACGTCACTGGATCTAATCCTGGTGTCAGCATCAGTGCATCTAATCCTGGTGTCAACGTCACTGGATCTAATCCTGGTGTCAATGTCACTGTATCTAATCCTGGTGTCAACGTCCCTGGATCTAATCCTGGTGTCAACGAAACTGGATCTAATCCTGGTGTCAACGTCCCTGCATCTTATCCTGGTATCAACGGCCCTGGATCTAATCCTGTTGACAACGTCACTGGATCTAATCCTGGTGTCAACCTCCCTGGATTTAATCATGGTATCAACGTCACTGGATCAAATCCTGGTGTCAACGTCACTGGATCCTATACTGGTTTCAACGTCCCTGGATCTTATCCTGGTGTCAACGTCCATAGATCTGATCCTGGTTTCAAAGTCCCTGGATCTAATCCTGGTGTCAGCGTCAATGGATCTAATCCTGGTGTCAACGCACCTGGATCTAATCCTGGTGTCAACGAAACTGGATCTAATCCTGGTATCAACGTCCCTGGATCTAAGCCCTGTGTCAACATCACTGGGTCTGATCTTAGTGTCAACGTCCCTGGATCTGACCCTGTGTCAACGTACTTGGAACTAATCCTGGTTTCAACGACACTGGTTCATATACTCGTGTCAACGTCCGTGGGTCTTATTCTGGTGTCAACGTCCCTGGATCTAATCCTGGTTTAGGCGTCACTGTATCTTATCCTGGTGTCAACGTCCATGGATCTAAACTGGTGTCAGCATCACTGGATCTAATCCTGGGGTCAACGTCCCTGGATCTAATCCTGTTGTCAAGTTCCCTGGATCTAATCCTGGTGTCAGCGTCACTGGATCTAATCCTTGTGTCAACATCACTGGATCTAATCCTGGTGTCAGCGTCACTGGATGTAATCCTGGTGTCAACATCACTGGATCTAATCCTGGTGTTAGCATCACTGGATCTAATCCTGGTGTCAACGTCAATGGATCTAATCCTGGTCTCAACGTCCCTGTATATAATCCTGGTGTCATGGTCCCTGTTTCTAATCCTGGTGTCAACGTCAATGGAACTAATCCTGGTGTCATGGTCCCTCGATCTATTCCTGGTGTCAACATCACTGGATCTTATACTGGTGTCAACGTCAATGGATCTAATCCTGGTGGCAACGTCCTAGCTCTAATCCGGGTGTCAACGTCACTGGATCTAATCCTGGTATCAACGTCCCTGGATCTATTCCTGGAGGCAACGTTCCTGGATCTAATCCTGGTTCAACGTCCCTGGATCTGATCCTGGTGTCAACGTCCCTGGATCTAATCCTGGTGTCAACGTCAATGTTACTAATCCTGGTGTCAACGTCAATGGAACTAATCCTGGTGTCAACATCCCTGGGTCTAATTCTGGTGTCAACGTCCCTGGTTCTATTCCTGGTGTCAACATCACTGGATCTTATACTGGTGTCAACGTCCCTAGGTCTAATTCTGGTGTCAACGTCCCTGTATCTAATCCTGGTGTCAGCGTAACTCGATCTAATCCTGGTGTCAATGTCCCTGGATCTAATCTTGGTGTCAGCATCACTGGATCTAATCCTGGTGTCAGCATCACTGGATCTAATCCTGGTGTCAACGTCAATGGATCTAATCCTGGTCTCAACGTCCCTGTATATAATCCTGGTGTCATGGTCCCTGTATCTAACCCTGGTGTCAACGTCAATGGATCTAATCCTGGTGTCAACGTCCTAGCTCTAATCCTGGTGTCAACGTCGCTGGATCTAATCCTGGTGTCAACGTCCCTGGATCTATTCCTGGAGGCAACGTTCCTGGATCTAATCCTGGTTCAACGTCCCTGGATCTGATCCTGGTGTCAACGTCCCTGGATCTAATCCTGGTGTCAACGTCCCTGGATCTAATCCTGTTTTCAACGTCCCAGGATCTGATCCTGGTGTCAGCATCTCCGGATCTGATCCTGGTGTCAACGTCGCTGGATCTGATCCTGGTGTCAACGACCCTGGATCTAATCGTGGTGTCAAAGAAACTGGATCTAATCCTGGTGTCAACGTCCCTTGGTCTGATCCTTGTGTCAACATCACTGGATCTGATCCTGGTGTCAACGTACCTGGATCTAATCCCGTTGTGAGCATCCCTGGATCTAATCCTGGTCTCAACGTCCCTGGATCTAATCCTGGTGTCAACGTCCCTGGATCTAATCCTGGTGTCATGGTCCCTGGAACTAATTCTGGTGTCAAAGTCATTGGATCTTATCCTGGTGTCACGTCCCTGGATCTAATCTTGGTGTCAAAGTCCCTGGATCTAATCTTGGTGTCAACGTCCCTGGATCTAATCCTGGTGTCAACATCCCTGGATCTAATCCTGGTGTCAACGTCCCTGGATCTAATCCTGGTATCAACGTCCCTGGATCTAATCCTGTTGCCAACGTTACTGGATCTAATCCTGGTGTCAACCTCCTTGGATCTATTCCTGGTATCAACGTCACTGCATCAAATCCTGGTGTCAACGTCACTGGATCTAATCCTGGTTTCAACATCCCTGGATCTAATCATGGTATCGACGTCACTGGATCTGAACCTGGTGTCAACCTCCCTGGATCAGTACCTGGTGTCACCGTCCATGGATGTGATCCTGGTTTCAACGTCCCTGGATCTGATCCTGGTGTCAACGTCCATGGATCTGATCCTGGTTTCAACGTCCCTGGATCTAATCCTAGTGTCAGCGTTACTGGATCTAATCCTGGTGTCAACGTCAATGGATCTAATCCTGGTGTCAACGAACCTGGATCTAATCCTGGTGTCAACGAAACTGGATCTAATCGTGTTTCAACGTCCCTGGATCTAATCCTGGTATCAACCTCCGAGGATCTAATCCTGGTGTCAACCTCCCTGGATCTATTCCTGGTATCAACATCATTGGATCATATCCTGGTGTCAACGTCACTGGATCTAATCCTGGTTTCAACGTCCCTGGATCTAATCATGGTGTCAACGTCCCTGGCTCTAATCCTGGTGTCAACTTCCCTGGATATATTCCTGGTGTCAACGTCCATGGGTCTAATCCTGGTGTCAACAAAACTGGATCTAATCCTGGTGTCAACGTCCCTGGATCTAATCCTGGTACCAACGTCCCTGGATCAAATCCTGTTGTCAACGTCACTGGATCTAATCCTGGTGTCAACCTCCTTGGATCTATTCCTGGTATCAACGTCACTGCATCAAATCCTGGTGTCAACGTCACTGGATCTAATCCTGGTTTCAACATCCCTGGATCTAATCATGGTATCGACGTCACTGGATCTGAACCTGGTGTCAACCTCCCTGGATCTGATCCTGGTGTCACCGTCCATGGATCTGATCCTGGTTTCAATGTCCCTGGTTCTAATACTGGTGTCATCGTTAATGGATCTAATCCTGGTGTCAACGTAAATGGATCTAATCCTGGTGTCAACGTCCCTGGATCTAATCCTGGTGTCAACGTCCCTGGATCTAATCCTGGTGTCAACGAACCTGGATCTAATCCTTGTGTCAACGAAACTAAATCTAATCCTGTTTCAAAATCCCTGGATCTAATCCTGGTATCAACGTCCCTGGATCTAATCTTGTTGTCAATGTCACTGGATGTACTCCTGGTGTCAACGTCCCTGGATCTAATCCTGGTATCAACGTCATTGGATCCAATCCTGGTGTCAACGAAACTGGATGTAATCCTGGTGTCAACGTCCCTGTATGTAATCCTGGTGTCAACCTCACTGGATCTGATCCTGGTTCATGTCACTGGATCTAATCCTGGTGCCAGCGTCTGTGGATCTAATCCTGGTGTCGACATCACTGAATCTTATCCTGGTGTCAACGTCCCTGGATCTAATCCTTTTGTCAACGTCCCTGGACCTAATCCTGGTATCAACGTCATTGGAGCTAATACTGACGTCAACGTCCCTGGATCTAATCCTGGTGTCAACATCACTGGATCTAATCCTGATGTCAGTGTCACTGGATCTAATCCTGGTGTCAACGTCAATGGATCTAAGCCTGGTGTCAACGTCCCAGGATCTAATCCTGGTATCAACGTCCCAGGATCTAATCCTGGTGTCAATGTCACTGGATCTAATCCTGGTTTCAAAGTCCCTGGATCTAATCATGGTGTCAACGTCACTGGATCTGATCCTGGTGTCAACGTCCCTGGATCTGATCCTGGTGTCAATGTCCATAGACCTGAACCTGGTTTCATCATCCCTGGATCTAATCCTGTAGTCAGTGTCACTGGATCTAATCCTGGTGTCAACGTCAATGGATCTAATCCTGGTGTCAACGTCTCTGGATCTAATCCTGGTGTCAAGGTCCCTGGATCTAATCTTGGTGTCAACGAACCTGGATCTAATCCAGGTGTCAACGAAACTGGATCTAATCCTGTTTCAACGTCCCTGGACCTAATCCTGGTATCCACGTCCCTGGATCTAATCCTGTTGTCAACGCCCCTGGATCTAATCCTGGTAACAATGTAACTGGATCTAATCCTGGTGTCAATGTCCCTGCATCTAATCCTGGTGTGAACGTTACTGGATCTAATCCTGGTTTATGTCCCTGGATATAATCCTGGTGTCAACGTCCCTGGATCTAATCCTGGTGTCAACGTCCATGGATCTAATCGTGTTGTCAACGTCACTGGATCTAATCCTGTGTCAACGTCCCTGGATCTGATCCTGGTGTCACCGTCCATGGATCTGATCCTGGTTACAACGTCCTTGGATCTAATACTAGTGTCATCGTTACTGGATCTAATCCTGGTGTCAACGTCAATGGATCTAATCCTGGTGTCAACGTCCCTGGATCTAATCTTGGTGTCAACATCCCTGGATCCAATCCTGGAGTCAACATCACTGGATCCAATCCAGGTGTCAACGTCCCTGGATCTAATCCTGGTATCCACGTCCCTGGATCTAATCCTGGTGTCAACGTCCCTGGCTCTAATCCTGGTGTCAACGTCCCTGGATCTAATCCTGGTGTCAACGTCCCTGTGTCTAAACCTGGTGTCAGCGTCACTGGGCCTAATCCTGGTGTCAACCTCACTGGATCTAATCCTGGTGTCAACGTCCGTGGGTCTAATCCTGGTGTCAACAAAACTGGATCTAATCCTGGTGTCAACGTCTCTGGATCTAATCCTGGTATCAACGTCTCTGGATCTAATCCTGTTGTCAACGTCACTGGATCTAATCCTGGTGTCAACCTCCTTGGATCTATTCCTGGATTCAACGTCTCTGGATCAAATCCTGGTGTCAACGTCACTGGATCTAATCCTGGTTTCAACATCCCTGGATCTAATCATGGTATCGACCTCACTGGATCTGGACCTGGTGTCAACCTCCCTGGATCTGATCCTGGTTTCAACGTCCCTGGATCTAATACTGGTGTCATCGTTACTGGATCTAATCCTGGTGTCAACGTCAATGGATCTAATCCTGGTGTCAATGTCCCTGGATCTAATCCTGGTATCAACGTCATTGGATCTAATCCTGGTGTCAATGAAACTGGATCTATCCTGGTGTCAACGTCCCTGTATGTAATCCTGGTGTCAACTTCACTGGATCTGATCCTGGTTTATGTCACTGGATCTAATCCTGGTGCCAGCGTCTGTGGATCTAATCCTGGTGTCGACGTCACTGAATCTTAACCTGGTGTCAACGAACCTGGATCTAATCCTTTTGTCAACGTCCCTGGACCTAATCCTGGTATCAACGTCATTGGATCTAATACTGATGTCAACATCCCTGGATCTAATCCTGGTGTCAACATCACTGGATCTAATCCTGATGTCAGCGTCACTGGATCTAATCCTGGTGTCAACGTCAATGGATCTAAGCCTGGTGTCAACGTCCCAGGAAATAATCCTGGTGTCAACGTCCCAGGATCTAATCCTGGTGTCAACGTCACTGGATCTAATCCTTGTGTCAACATCACTGGATCTAATCCTGGTGTCAGCGTCACTGGATGTAATCCTGGTGTCAACATCACTGGATCTAATCCTGGTGTCAGCATCACTGGATCTAATCCTGGTGTCAACGTCAATGGATCTAATCCTGGTCTCAACGTCCCTGTATATAATCCTGGTGTCATGGTCCCTGTTTCTAATCCTGGTGTCAACGTCAATGGAACTAATCCTGGTGTCATGGTCCCTCGATCTATTCCTGGTGTCAACATCACTGGATCTTATACTGGTGTCAACGTCAATGGATCTAATCCTGGTGTCAACGTCCTAGCTCTAATCCGGATGTCAACGTCACTGGATCTAATCCTGGTGTCAACGTCCCTGGATCTATTCCTGGAGGCAACGTTCCTGGATCTAATCCTGGTTCAACGTCCCTGGATCTGATCCTGGTGTCAACGTCCCTGGATCTAATCCTGGTGTCAACGTCAATGTTACTAATCCTGGTGTCAACGTCAATGGAACTGATCCTGGTGTCAACATCCCTGGGTCTAATTCTGGTGTCAACGTCCCTGGATCTATTCCTGGTGTCAACATCACTGGATCTTATACTGGTGTCAACGTCCCTAGGTCTAATTCTGGTGTCAACGTCCCTGTATCTAATCCTGGTGTCAGCGTAACTCGATCTAATCCTGGTGTCAATGTCCCTGGATCTAATCTTGGTGTCAGCATCACTGGATCTAATCCTGGTGTCAGCATCACTGGATCTAATCCTGGTGTCAACGTCAATGGATCTAATCCTTGTCTCAACGTCCCTGTATATAATCCTGGTGTCATGGTCCCTGTATCTAACCCTGGTGTCAACGTCAATGGATCTAATCCTGGTGTCAACGTCCTAGCTCTAATCCTGGTGTCAACGTCGCTGGATCTAATCCTGGTGTCAACGTCCCTGGATCTATTCCTGGAGGCAACGTTCCTGGATCTAATCCTGGTTCAACGTCCCTGGATCTGATCCTGGTGTCAACGTCCCTGGATCTAATCCTGGTGTCAACGTCCCTGGATCTAATCCTGTTTTCAACGTCCCAGGATCTGATCCTGGTGTCAGCATCTCCGGATCTGATCCTGGTGTCAACGTCGCTGGATCTGATCCTGGTGTCAACGACCCTGGATCTAATCGTGGTGTCAAAGAAACTGGATCTAATCCTGGTGTCAACGTCCCTTGGTCTGATCCTTGTGTCAACATCACTGGATCTGATCCTGGTGTCAACGTACCTGGATCTAATCCCGTTGTGAGCATCCCTGGATCTAATCCTGGTCTCAACGTCCCTGGATCTAATCCTGGTGTCAACGTCCCTGGATCTAATCCTGGTGTCATGGTCCCTGGAACTAATTCTGGTGTCAAAGTCATTGGATCTTATCCTGGTGTCACGTCCCTGGATCTAATCTTGGTGTCAAAGTCCCTGGATCTAATCTTGGTGTCAACGTCCCTGGATCTAATCCTGGTGTCAACATCCCTGGATCTAATCCTGGTGTCAACGTCCCTGGATCTAATCCTGGTATCAACGTCCCTGGATCTAATCCTGTTGCCAACGTTACTGGATCTAATCCTGGTGTCAACCTCCTTGGATCTATTCCTGGTATCAACGTCACTGCATCAAATCCTGGTGTCAACGTCACTGGATCTAATCCTGGTTTCAACATCCCTGGATCTAATCATGGTATCGACGTCACTGGATCTGAACCTGGTGTCAACCTCCCTGGATCAGTACCTGGTGTCACCGTCCATGGATGTGATCCTGGTTTCAACGTCCCTGGATCTGATCCTGGTGTCAACGTCCATGGATCTGATCCTGGTTTCAACGTCCCTGGATCTAATCCTAGTGTCAGCGTTACTGGATCTAATCCTGGTGTCAACGTCAATGGATCTAATCCTGGTGTCAACGAACCTGGATCTAATCCTGGTGTCAACGAAACTGGATCTAATCGTGTTTCAACGTCCCTGGATCTAATCCTGGTATCAACGTCCCTGGATCTAAGCCCTGTGTCAACATCACTGGATCTGATCTTGGTGTCAACGTCCCTGGATCTGACCCTGTGTCAACGTCCTTGGAACTAATCCTGGTTTCAACGTCCCTGGATGTAATCCTGGTGTCAACGTCCATGGATCTAATTCTGGAGTCAACGTCCCTGGATCTAATCCTGGTGTCAACCTCACTGGATCTAAACCTGGTGTCAGCATAAGTGGATCTAATCCTGGTGTTAACGTCCCTGGATCTAATCCTGGTGTCAACGAAACTGTATCTAATCCTGGTGTCAACGTACCTGGATCTAATCCTGGTATTAACGTCACTGGATCTAATCCTGTTGTCAACCTCCGAGGATCTAATCCTGGTGTCAACCTCCCTGGATCTATTCCTGGTATCAACATCATTGGATCATATCCTGGTGTCAACGTCACTGGATCTAATCCTGGTTTCAACGTCCCTGGATCTAATCATGGTGTCAACGTCCCTGGCTCTAATCCTGGTGTCAACTTCCCTGGATATATTCCTGGTGTCAACGTCCATGGGTCTAATCCTGGTGTCAACAAAACTGGATCTAATCCTGGTGTCAACGTCCCTGGATCTAATCCTGGTACCAACGTCCCTGGATCAAATCCTGTTGTCAACGTCACTGGATCTAATCCTGGTGTCAACCTCCTTGGATCTATTCCTGGTATCAACGTCACTGCATCAAATCCTGGTGTCAACGTCACTGGATCTAATCCTGGTTTCAACATCCCTGGATCTAATCATGGTATCGACGTCACTGGATCTGAACCTGGTGTCAACCTCCCTGGATCTGATCCTGGTGTCACCGTCCATGGATCTGATCCTGGTTTCAATATCCCTGGTTCTAATACTGGTGTCATCGTTAATGGATCTAATCCTGGTGTCAACGTAAATGGATCTAATCCTGGTGTCAACGTCCCTGGATCTAATCCTGGTGTCAACGTCCCTGGATCTAATCCTGGTGTCAACGAACCTGGATCTAATCCTTGTGTCAACGAAACTAAATCTAATCCTGTTTCAAAATCCCTGGATCTAATCCTGGTATCAACGTCCCTGGATCTAATCTTGTTGTCAATGTCACTGGATGTACTCCTGGTGTCAACGTCCCTGGATCTAATCCTGGTATCAACGTCATTGGATCCAATCCTGGTGTCAACGAAACTGGATGTAATCCTGGTGTCAACGTCCCTGTATGTAATCCTGGTGTCAACCTCACTGGATCTGATCCTGGTTCATGTCACTGGATCTAATCCTGGTGCCAGCGTCTGTGGATCTAATCCTGGTGTCGACATCACTGAATCTTATCCTGGTGTCAACGTCCCTGGATCTAATCCTTTTGTCAACGTCCCTGGACCTAATCCTGGTATCAACGTCATTGGAGCTAATACTGACGTCAACGTCCCTGGATCTAATCCTGGTGTCAACATCACTGGATCTAATCCTGATGTCAGTGTCACTGGATCTAATCCTGGTGTCAACGTCAATGGATCTAAGCCTGGTGTCAACGTCCCAGGATCTAATCCTGGTATCAACGTCCCAGGATCTAATCCTGGTGTCAATGTCACTGGATCTAATCCTGGTTTCAACGTCCCTGGATCTAATCATGGTGTCAACGTCACTGGATCTGATCCTGGTGTCAACGTCCCTGGATCTGATCCTGGTGTCAATGTCCATAGACCTGAACCTGGTTTCATCATCCCTGGATCTAATCCTGTAGTCAGTGTCACTGGATCTAATCCTGGTGTCAACGTCAATGGATCTAATCCTGGTGTCAACGTCCCTGTATCTAATCCTGGTGTCAAGGTCCCTGGATCTAATCTTGGTGTCAACGAACCTGGATCTAATCCAGGTGTCAACGAAACTGGATCTAATCCTGTTTCAACGTCCCTGGACCTAATCCTGGTATCCACGTCCCTGGATCTAATCCTGTTGTCAACGTCCCTGGATCTAATCCTGGTAACAATGTAACTGGATCTAATCCTGGTGTCAATGTCCCTGCATCTAATCCTGGTGTGAACGTTACTGGATCTAATCCTGGTTTATGTCCCTGGATATAATCCTGGTGTCAACGTCCCTGGATCTAATCCTGGTGTCAACGTCCATGGATCTAATCGTGTTGTCAACGTCACTGGATCTAATCCTGTGTCAACGTCCCTGGATCTGATCCTGGTGTCACCGTCCATGGATCTGATCCTGGTTACAACGTCCCTGGATCTAATACTAGTGTCATCGTTACTGGATCTAATCCTGGTGTCAACGTCAATGGATCTAATCCTGGTGTCAACGTCCCTGGATCTAATCTTGGTGTCAACATCCCTGGATCCAATCCTGGAGTCAACATCACTGGATCCAATCCAGGTGTCAACGTCCCTGGATCTAATCCTGGTATCCACGTCCCTGGATCTAATCCTGGTGTCAACGTCCCTGGCTCTAATCCTGGTGTCAACGTCCCTGGATCTAATCCTGGTGTCAACGTCCCTGTGTCTAAACCTGGTGTCAGCGTCACTGGGCCTAATCCTGGTGTCAACCTCACTGGATCTAATCCTGGTGTCAACGTCCCTGGGTCTAATCCTGGTGTCAACAAAACTGGATCTAATCCTGGTGTCAACGTCTCTGGATCTAATCCTGGTATCAACGTCTCTGGATCTAATCCTGTTGTCAACGTCACTGGATCTAATCCTGGTGTCAACCTCCTTGGATCTATTCCTGGATTCAACGTCTCTGGATCAAATCCTGGTGTCAACGTCACTGGATCTAATCCTGGTTTCAACATCCCTGGATCTAATCATGGTATCGACCTCACTGGATCTGGACCTGGTGTCAACCTCCCTGGATCTGATCCTGGTTTCAACGTCCCTGGATCTAATACTGGTGTCATCGTTACTGGATCTAATCCTGGTGTCAACGTCAATGGATCTAATCCTGGTGTCAATGTCCCTGGATCTAATCCTGGTATCAACGTCATTGGATCTAATCCTGGTGTCAATGAAACTGGATCTATCCTGGTGTCAACGTCCCTGTATGTAATCCTGGTGTCAACTTCACTGGATCTGATCCTGGTTTATGTCACTGGATCTAATCCTGGTGCCAGCGTCTGTGGATCTAATCCTGGTGTCGACGTCACTGAATCTTAACCTGGTGTCAACGAACCTGGATCTAATCCTTTTGTCAACGTCCCTGGACCTAATCCTGGTATCAACGTCATTGGATCTAATACTGATGTCAACATCCCTGGATCTAATCCTGGTGTCAACATCACTGGATCTAATCCTGATGTCAGCGTCACTGGATCTAATCCTGGTGTCAACGTCAATGGATCTAAGCCTGGTGTCAACGTCCCAGGAAATAATCCTGGTGTCAACGTCCCAGGATCTAATCCTGGTGTCAACGTCACTGGATCTAATCCTGGTTTCAACGTCCTTGGATCTGATCCTGGTGTCAATGTCACTGGATCTGATCCTGGAGTCAACGTCCCTGGATCTGATCCTGGTGTCAACGTCCATGGACCTGAACCTGGTTTCATCGTCCCTGGATCTAATCCTGTAGTCAGTGTCACTGGATCTAATCCTGGTGTAAACGTCAATGGATCTAATCCTGGTGTCAACGTGCCTGGATCTAATCTTGGTGTCAACGAACCTGATTCTAATCCAGGTGTCAACGAAACAGGATCTCAGCCTGTTTCAACGTCCCTATATCTAATCCTGGTATAAACGTCCCTGGATCTAATCCTCTTGTCAACGTCCCTGGATCTAATCCTGGTATCAATGTCACTGGATCTAATCCTGGTGTCAATGTCCCTGCATCTAATCCTGGTGTGAACGTCACTGGATCTAATCCTGGTTTATGTCCCTGGATATAATCCTGGTGTCAACGTCCCTGGATCTAATCCTGGTGTCAACGTCCTTGGATCTAATCGTGTTGTCAACGTCACTGGATCTAATCCTGGTGTCAACGTCCCTGGATCTAATCCTGGTGTCAACATCACTGGATCTAAACCTCGTTTATGTCCCTGGATCTAATCCTGGTACCAGCGTCACAGGATCTAAACCTGGTGTCAACGTCCCTGGACCTAATCCAGTTGTCAACGTCCCTGGTTCTAATCCTGGTGTCAAGGTCCCTTGGTCTAATCCTGGTGTCAGCGTCACTGGACCTAATCCTGATGTCAACGTCACTGGATCTAATCCTGGTGTCAGCATCAGTGCATCTAATCCTGGTGTCAACGTCACTGGATCTAATCCTGGTGTCAATGTCACTGTATCTAATCCTGGTGTCAACGTCCCTGGATCTAATCCTGGTGTCAACGAAACTGGATCTAATCCTGGTGTCAACGTCCCTGCATCTTATCCTGGTATCAACGGCCCTGGATCTAATCCTGTTGACAACGTCACTGGATCTAATCCTGGTGTCAACCTCCCTGGATTTAATCATGGTATCAACGTCACTGGATCAAATCCTGGTGTCAACGTCACTGGATCCTCTCCTGGTTTCAACGTCCCTGGATCTTATCCTGGTGTCAACGTCCATAGATCTGATCCTGGTTTCAAAGTCCCTGGATCTAATCCTGGTGTCAGCGTCAATGGATCTAATCCTGGTGTCAACGCACCTGGATCTAATCCTGGTGTCAACGAAACTGGATCTAATCCTGGTATCAACGTCCCTGGATCTAAGCCCTGTGTCAACATCACTGGGTCTGATCTTAGTGTCAACGTCCCTGGATCTGACCCTGTGTCAACGTACTTGGAACTAATCCTGGTTTCAACTACACTGGTTCATATACTCGTGTCAACGTCCGTGGGTCTTATTCTGGTGTCAACGTCCCTGGATCTAATCCTGGTTTAGGCGTCACTGTATCTTATCCTGGTGTCAACGTCCATGGATCTAAACTGGTGTCAGCGTCACTGGATCTAATCCTGGGGTCAACGTCCCTGGATCTAATCCTGTTGTCAAGTTCCCTGGATCTAATCCTGGTGTCAGCGTCACTGGATCTAATCCTTGTGTCAACATCACTGGATCTAATCCTGGTGTCAGCGTCACTGGATGTAATCCTGGTGTCAACGTCACTGGATCTAATCCTGGTGTCAGCATCACTGGATCTAATCCTGGTGTCAACGTCAATGGATCTAATCCTGGTCTCAACGTCCCTGTATATAATTCTGGTGTCATGGTCCCTGTTTCTAATCCTGGTGTCAACGTCAATGGAACTAATCCTGGTGTCATGGTCCCTCGATCTATTCCTGGTGTCAACATCACTGGATCTTATACTGGTGTCAACGTCAATGGATCTAATCCTGGTGTCAACGTCCTAGCTCTAATCCGGGTGTCAACGTCACTGGATCTAATCCTGGTGTCAACGTCCCTGGATCTATTCCTGGAGGCAACGTTCCTGGATCTAATCCTGGTTCAACGTCCCTGGATCTGATCCTGGTGTCAACGTCCCTGGATCTATTCCTGGTGTCAACGTCAATGTTACTAATCCTGGTGTCAACGTCAATGGAACTAATCCTGGTGTCAACATCCCTGGGTCTAATTCTGGTGTCAACGTCCCTGGATCTATTCCTGGTGTCAACATCACTGGATCTTATACTGGTGTCAACGTCCCTAGGTCTAATTCTGGTGTCAACGTCCATGTATCTAATCCTGGTGTCAGCGTAACGCGATCTAATCCTGGTGTCAATGTCCCTGGATCTAATCTTGGTGTCAGCGACACTGGATCTAATCCTGGTGTCAACGTAAATGGATCAAATCCTGGTGTCAAGGTCCCTGGGACTGATCCTTGTGTCATCGTCAGTGGATCTGATCCTGGTGTCAACGTACCTGGATCTAATCGTTGTGTCAACATCAATGGATCTAATCCTGGTGTCAGCGGCACTGGATCTAATCCTGTTGTGAGCATCCCTGTATCTAATCCTGGTTCCAACGTCCCTGGATCTAATCCTGGTATATCGTCAATGGATCTAATCCTGGTGTCAACGTCACTGGATCATATCCTGGTGTCAGTGTCCCTGGATCTAATCCTGTTGTCAACGTCCCTGGATCTAATCCTGGTGTCATGGTCCCTGGATCTAACTCTGGTGTCAACGTCATTGGATCTTATCCTGGTGTCACGTCCCTGGATCTAATCTTGGTGTCAACGTCCCTGGATCCAATCCTGGTGTCAACATCACTGGACCTAATCCAGGTGTCAACGTCACTGGATCTAATCCTGGTGTCAACGTCCCTGGATCTATTCCTGGAGGCAACGTTCCTGGATCTAATCCTGGTTCAACGTCCCTGGATCTGATCCTGGTGTCAACATCCCTGGATCTAATCCTGGTGTCAACGTCAATGTTACTAATCCTGGTGTCAACGTCAATGGAACTAATCCTGGTGTCAACATCCCTGGGTCTAATTCTGGTGTCAACGTCCCTGGATCTATTCCTGGTGTCAACATCACTGGATCTTATACTGGTGTCAACGTCCCTAGGTCTAATTCTGGTGTCAACGTCCCTGTATCTAATCCTGGTGTCAGCGTAACGCGATCTAATCCTGGTGTCAATGTCCCTGGATCTAATCTTGGTGTCAGCGACACTGGATCTAATCCTGGTGTCAATGTAAATGGATCAAATCCTGGTGTCAAGGTCCCTGGGACTGATCCTTGTGTCATCGTCAGTGGATCTGATCCTGGTGTCAACGTACCTGGATCTAATCGTTGTGTCAACATCAATGGATCTAATCCTGGTGTCAGCGGCACTGGATCTAATCCTGTTGTGAGCATCCCTGCATCTAATCCTGGTGTCAACGTCCCTGGATCTAATCCTGGTATCATCGTCAATGGATCTAATCCTGGTGTCAACGTCACTGGATCATATCCTGGTGTCAGTGTCCCTGGATCTAATCCTGTTGTCAACGTCCCTGGATCTAATCCTGGTGTCATGGTCCCTGGATCTAACTCTGGTGTCAACGTCATTGGATCTTATCCTGGTGTCACGTCCCTGGATCTAATCTTGGTGTCAACGTCCCTGTGTCTAAACCTGGTGTCAGCGTCACTGGGCCTAATCCTGGTGTCAACCTCACTGGATCTAATCCTGGTGTCAACGTCCCTGGGTCTAATCCTGGTGTCAACAAAACTGGATCTAATCCTGGTGTCAACGTCTCTGGATCTAATCCTGGTATCAACGTCCCTGGATCTAATCCTGTTGTCAACGTCACTGGATCTAATCCTGGTGTCAACCTCCTTGGATCTATTCCTGGATTCAACGTCACTGGATCTAATCCTGGTTTCAACATCCCTGGATCTAATCATGGTATCGACGTCACTGGATCTGAACCTGGTGTCAACCTCCCTGGATCTGATCCTGGTTTCAACGTCCCTGGATCTAATACTGGTGTCATCGTTACTGGATCTAATCCTGGTGTCAACGTCCCTGGATCTAATCCTTGTGTCAACGTCCCTGGATCTAATCCTGGTGTCAAGAAACCTGGATCTAATCCTTGTGTCAACTAAACTAAATCTATCCTGTTTCAACGTCCCTGGATCTAATCCTGGTGTCAACGTCCCTGGATCTAATCCTGGTATCAACGTCATTGGATCTAATCCTGGTGTCAACGAAACTGGATCTATCCTGGTGTCAACGTCCCTGTATGTAATCCTGGTGTCAACTTCACTGGATCTGATCCTGGTTTATGTCACTGGATCTAATCCTGGTGCCAGCGTCTGTGGATCTAGTCTTGGTATCGACGTCACAGAATCTTATCCTGGTGTCAACGTCCCTGGATCTAATCCTTTTGTCAACGTCCCTGGACCTAATCCTGGTATCAACGTCATTGGATCTAATACTGATGTCAACATCCCTGGATCTAATCCTGGTGTCAACATCACTGGTTCTAATCCTGATGTCAGCGTCACTGTATCTAATCCTGGTGTCAACGTCAATGGATCTAAGCCTGGTGTCAACGTCCCAGGATCTAATCCTGGTGTCAACGTCCCAGGATCTAATCCTGGTTTCAACGTCCCTGGATCTGATCCTGGTGTCAACGTCACTGGATCTGATCCTGTAGTCAACGTCCCTGGAACTAATCTTGGTGTCAACGAACCTGATTCTAATCCAGGTGTCAACGAAACTGGATCTCATCCTGTTTCAACGTCCCTTTATCTAATCCTGGTATCAACGTCCCTGGATCTAATCCTCTTGTCAACGTCCCTGGATCTAATCTTGGTATCAATGTCACTGGATATAATCCTGGTGTCAATGTCCCTGCATCTAATCCTGGTGTGAAAGTCACTGGATCTAATACTGGTATATGTCCCTGGATATAATCCTGGTGTCAACGTCCTTTGATCTAATCGTGTCGTCAACGTCACTGGATCTAATCCTGGTGTCAACGTCCCTGGATCTAATTCTGGTGTCAACATCACTGGATCTAAACCTCGTTTATGTCCCTGGATCTAATCCTGGTACCAGCGTCACTGGATCTAAACCTGGTGTCAACGTCCCTGGATCTAATCCTGTTGTCAACGTCCCTGGTTCTAATCCTGGTGTCAAGGTCCCTTGGTCTAATCCTGGTGTCAGCGTCACTGGACCTAATCCTGATGTCAACGTAACTGGATCTAATCCTGGTGTCAGCATCAGTGCATCTAATCTTGGTGTCAAAGTCACTGGATCTAATCCTGGTGTCAATATCACTGGATCTAATCCTGGTGTCAACGTCCCTGGATCTAATCCTTGTGTCAATGAAACTGGATCTAATCCTGGTGTCAACGTCCCTGCATCTAATCCTGGTATCAACGGCCCTGGATCTAATCCTGTTGTCAACGTCACTGGATCTAATCCTGGTGTCAACCTCCCTGGATTTAATCATGGTATCAACGTCACTGGATCAAATCCTGGTGTCAACGTCCCAGGATCTAATCCTGGTGTCAACGTCCCTGGATCTAATCCTGGTGTCAAGAAACCTGGATTTAATCCTTGTGTCAACGAAACTAAATCTATCCTGTTTCAACGTCCCTGGATCTAATCCTGGTGTCAACGTCCCTGGATCTAATCCTGGTATCAACGTCATTGGATCTAATCCTGGTGTCAATGAAACTGGATCTATCCTGGTGTCAACGTCCCTGTATGTAATCCTGGTGTCAACTTCACTGGATCTGATCCTGGTTTATGTCACTGGATCTAATCCTGGTGCCAGCGTCTGTGGATCTAATACTGGTGTCGACGTCACTGAATCTTATCCTGGTGTCAACGTCCCTGGATCTAATCCTTTTGTCAACGTCCCTGGACCTAATCCTGGTATCAACGTCATTGGATCTAATACTGATGTCAACATCCCTGGATCTAATCCTGGTGTCAACATCACTGGATCTAATCCTGATGTCAGCGACACTGGATCTAATCCTGGTGTCAACGTCAATGGATCTAAGCCTGGTGTCAACGTCCCAGGATATAATCCTGGTGTCAACGTCCCAGGATCTAATCCTGGTGTCAACGTCACTGGATCTAATCCTGGTTTCAACGTGCCTGGATCTGATCCTGGTGTCAACGTCACTGGATCTGATCCTGGAGTCAACGTCCCTGGATCTGATCCTGGTGTCAACGTCCATGGACCTGAACCTGGTTTCATCGTCCCTGGATCTAATCCTGTAGTCAGTGTCCCTGGATCTAATCCTGGTGTCAACGTCAATGGATCTAATCCTGGTGTCAACGTCCCTGGATCTAATCTTGGTGTCAACGAACCTGATTCTAATCCAGGTGTCAACGAAAATGGATCTCATCCTGTTTCAACGTCCCTATATCTAATCCTGGTATCAACGTCCCTGGATCTAATCCTCTTGTCAACGTCCCTGGATCTAATCCTCTTGTCAACGTCCCTGGATCTAATCCTGGTATCAATGTCACTGGACCTAATCCTGTTGTCAATGTCCCTGCATCTAATCCTGGTGTGAACGTCACTGGATCTAATCCTGGTTTATGTCCCTGGATCTAATCCTGGTGTCAACGTCCCTGGATCTAATCCTGGTGTCAACGTCCTTGGATTTTATCGTGTTGTCAACGTCACTGGATCTAATCCTGGTGTCAACGTCCCTGGATCTAATCCTGGTGTCAACATCACTGGATCTAAACCTTGTTTATGTCCCTGGATCTAATCCTGGTACCAGCGTCACTGGATCTAAACCTGGTGTCAACGTCCCTGGATCTAATCCTGTTGTCAACGTCCCTGGTTCTAATCCTGGTGTCAAGGTCCCTTGGTCTAATCCTGGTGTCAGCGTCACTGGACCTAATCCTGATGTCAATGTAACTGGATCTAATCCTGGTGTCAGCATCAGTGCATCTAATCTTGGTGTCAACGTCACTGGATCTAATCCTGGTGTCAATGTCACTGGATCTAATCCTGGTGTCAACGTCCCTGGATCTAATCCTTGTGTCAACGAAACTGGATCTAATCCTGGTGTCAACGTCCCTGCATCTAATCCTGGTATCAACGGCCCTGGATCTAATCCTGTTGTCAACGTCACTGGATCTAATCCTGTTGTCAACGTCCCTGGATCTAATCCTGGTGTCAACGTCCATGGATCTAATTCTGGAGTCAACGTCCCTGGATCTAATCCTGGTGTCAATGTCCCTGGATCTAATCCTGGTGTCAAAGTCACTGGATCTAATCCTGGTGTCAACGTAATGGATCTGATCCTGGTGTCAGCGTCACTGGATCTAATCCTGGTGTCAACGTCCCTGGATCTAATCCTGGTGTCAGCGTCACTGTATCTAATCCTGGTGTCAACGTCCATGGATCTAAACTGGTTTCAGCAACACTGGATCTAATCCTGGTGTCAACGTCAATGGAACTAATCCTGGTGTCATCGTCCCTGGATCTAATACTGGTGTCAAGGTCCCTGGATCTAATCCTGGTGTCAGCGTCACTGGATCTAATCCTTGTGTCAACATCACTGGATGTAATCCTGGTGTCATGTCACTAGATCTAATCCTGGTGTCAGCATCACTGGATCTAATCCTGGTGTCAACGTCAATGGATCTAATCCTGGTGTCAACGTCCCTGTATATAATCCTGGTGTCAACGTCCCTGTATATAATCCTGGTGTAATGGTCCCTGTATCTAATCCTGGTGCCAACGTCCCTGTGTCTAATTCTGGTGTCAACGTTCCTGGATCTAATCCTGGTGTCATGGTCCCTGGATCTAATCCTGGTGTCAGCGTCACTGGATCTAATCCTTGTGTCAACGTCACTGGATCTAATCCTGGTGTCAGCGTCACTGATCGTAATCCTGGTGTCAACGTCACTAGATCTAATCCTGGTCTCAACGTCCCTGTATATAATCCTGGTGTCATGGTCCCTTTATCTAATCCTGGTGTCAACGTCAATGGAACTAATCCTGGTGTAATGGTCCCTGTATCTAATCCTGGTGTCAACATCACTGGATCTTATACTGGTGTCAAGGTCCCTGTGTCTAATTTTGGTGTCAAGGTCCCTGTATCTAATCCTGGTGTCAGCGTCACTCGATCTAATCCTGGTGACAACGTCCCTTGATCTAATCCTGGTGTCAGCGACACTGGATCTAATCCTGGTGTCAACGTCCGAGCTCTAATCCTGCTGTCAACATCCCTGGATCTATTCCTGGAGGCAACGTTCCTGGATCTAATCCTGGTTCAACGTCCCTTGATCTAATCCTGGTGTCAACGTCCATGGATCTAATCCTGTTGTCAACGTCCCTGGATCTAATCCTGGTTTCAACGTCCCAGGATCTGATCCTGGTGTCAGAGTCTCCGGATCTGATCCTGGTGTCAACGTCCCTGGATCTGATCCTGGTGTCAACGACCCTGGATTTGATCCTGGTGTCAATGTACCTGGATCTAATACTGGTGTCAACGACACTGGATCTAATCCTGGTGTCAACGTCCTTGGTTCTAATCCTGGTGTCAACGTCACTGGATCTAATCCTGGTTTTAATGTCCCTGCATCTGATCCAGGTGTCAACGTCACTGGATCTGATCCAGGTGTCAACGTCACTGGATCTGATCCTGGTGTCAACGTCCCTGGACCTGATCCTGGTTTCAACGTCCATGGATCTAATCCTGGTGTCAGCGTCTCTGAATCTAATCCTGGTGTCAACGTCAATGGATCTTATCCTGGTGTCAACGTCCCGGGATCTAATATTGGTGTCAACGTCCCTTGCTCTAATCCTGGTGTCATCGTCACTGGATCAAATCCTGGTGTCAACGTCACTGGATCTTATCCTGAGGTCAATGTCCCTGGTTCTAATCCTTTTTTCAACGTCCCTGGACCTAATCCTGGTGTAAAGTCAGTGGATATAATCCTGCTGTCAACGTCCTGGATGTAATCCTTGTGTCAACGTCCCTAGGTCTAATTCTGGTGTCAACGTCCCTGGATCTAATCCTGGAGTCAACGTCCCTGGATCTAATCCTGGTGTCAACGTCCCTGGATCTAATCCTGGATTCAACGTCACTGGATCTAATCCTGGTGTTTACATCACTGGATCTAATCCTGGTTTTAACGTCCCTGGATCTGATCCTGGTGTCAACGTCACTGGATCTGATCCAGGTGTCAACGTCACTGGATCTGATCCTGGTGTCAACGTCCCTGGACCTGATCTTGGTTTCAACGTCCCTGGATCTCATCCTGGTGTCAGCGTCACTGGATCTAATCCTGCTGTCAACGTCAATGGATCTAATACTGGTGTCAACGTCCCAGGTTCTAATCTTGGTGTCAACGTCCCTTGATCGAATCCTGGTGTCATCGTCACTGGATCTAATCCTGGTGTCAGAGTCACTGGATTTAATTCTGGAGTCAACGTCCCAGATTCTAATCCTGGTGTCAACGTCCCTGGATCTAATCCAGGTATCAACGACACTGGATCTAATCCTGGTTTTAACGTCCCTGGATCTGATCCTGGTGTCAACGTCACTGGATATGATCCAGGTGTCAACGTCACTCGATCTGATCCTGGTGTCAACGTTCCTGGACCTGATTTTGGTTTCAACGTCCCTGGATCTCATCCTGGTGTCAGCGTCACTGGATCTAATCCTGCTGTCAACGTCAATGGATCTAATCCTGGTGTCAACGTCCCTTGATCTAATCTTGGTGTCATCGTCCCTTTATCTAATCCTGGTGTAATCGTCACTGGATCTAATCCAGGTGTCAACGTCACTGGATCTTATCCTGAGGTCAACGTCCCTGGATCTAATCCTTTTTTCAACGTCCCTGGACCAAACCTGGTGTCAAAGTCACTGGATCTAATCCTGCAGTCAACGTCCCTGGATCTAATCCTGTTGTCAACGTCCCTAGATCGAATTCTGGTGTCAACTTCCCTGATTCTAATCCTGGAGTCAACGTCACTGGATCTAATCCTGGTGTCAATGTCACTGGATCTAATCCTGGTGTCAACGTCCCTGGATCTAATCCTTGTGTCAACGAAACTGGATCTAACCTGGTGTCAACCTCCCTGGATTTAATCATGGTATCAACGTCACTGGATCAAATCCTGGTGTCAACGTCACTGGATCCTATCCTGGTTTCAACGTCCCTGGATCTAATCATGGTGTCAACGTCTCTGGATCAGATCCTGGTGTCAACGTCCCTGGATCTTATCCTGGTGTCAACGTCCATGGATCTGATCCTGGTTTCAACGTCCCTGGATCTAATCCTGGTGTCAAGAAACCTGGATTTAATCCTTGTGTCAACGAAACTAAATCTATCCTGTTTCAACGTCCCTGGATCTAATCCTGGTGTCAACGTCCCTGGATCTAATCCTGGTATCAACGTCATTGGATCTAATCCTGGTGTCAACGAAACTGGATCTATCCAGGTGTCAACGTCCCTGCATCTAATCCTGGTATCAACGGCCCTGGATCTAATCCTGTTGTCAACGTCACTGGATCTAATACTGTTGTCAACGTCCCTGGATCTAATCCTGGTGTCAACGTCCATGGATCTAATTCTGGAGTACGTCCCTGGATCTAATCCTGGTGTCAATGTCCCTGGATCTAATCCTGGTGTCAAAGTCACTGGATCTAATCCTGGTGTCAACATAATGGATCTGATCCTGGTGTCAGCGTCCATGGATCTAAACTGGTTTCAGCAACACTGGATCTAATCCTGGTGTCAACGTCAATGGATCTAATCCTGGTGTCATCGTCCCTGGATCTAATACTGGTGTCAAGGTCCCTGGATCTAATCCTGGTGTCAACGTCACTGGATCTAATCCTGGTTTCAACGTGCCTGGATCTGATCCTGGTGTCAACGTCACTGGATCTGATCCTGGAGTCAACGTCCCTGGATCTGATCCTGGTGTCAACGTCCATGGACCTGAACCTGGTTTCATCGTCCCAGGATCTAATCCTGTAGTCAGTGTCCCTGGATCTAATCCTGGTGTCAACGTCAATGGATCTAATCCTGGTGTCAACGTCCCTGGATCTAATCTTGGTGTCAACGAACCTGATTCTAATCCAGGTGTCAACGAAAATGGATCTCATCCTGTTTCAACGTCCCTATATCTAATCCTGGTATCAACGTCCCTGGATCTAATCCTCTTGTCAACGTCCCTGGATCTAATCCTGGTATCAATGTCACTGGACCTAATCCTGGTGTCAATGTCCCTGCATCTAATCCTGGTGTGAACGTCACTGGATCTAATCCTGGTTTATGTCCCTGGATCTATTCCTGGTGTCAACGTCCCTGGATCTAATCCTGGTGTCAACGTCCTTGGATCTAATCGTGTTGTCAACGTCACTGGATCTAATCCTGGTGTCAACGTCCCTGGATCTAATCCTGGTGTCAACATCACTGGATCTAAACCTCGTTTATGTCCCTGGATCTAATCCTGGTACCAGCGTCACTGGATCTAAACCTGGTGTCAACGTCCCTGGATCTAATCCTGTTGTCAACGTCCCTGGTTCTAATCCTGGTGTCAAGGTCCCTTGGTCTAATTCTGGTGTCAGCGTCACTGGACCTAATCCTGATGTCAATGTAACTGGATCTAATCCTGGTGTCAGCATCAGTGCATCTAATCTTGGTGTCAACGTCACTGGATCTAATCCTGGTGTCAATGTCACTGGATCTAATCCTGGTGTCAACGTCCCTGGATCTAATCCTTGTGTCAACGAAACTGGATCTAATCCAGGTGTCAACGTCCCTGCATCTAATCCTGGTATCAACGGCCCTGGATCTAATCCTGTTGTCAACGTCACTGGATCTAATCCTGTTGTCAACGTCCCTGGATCTAATCCTGGTGTCAACGTCCATGGATCTAATTCTGGAGTACGTCCCTGGATCTAATCCTGGTGTCAATGTCCCTGGATCTAATCCTGGTGTCAAAGTCACTGGATCTAATCCTGGTGTCAACATAATGGATCTGATCCTGGTGTCAGCGTCCATGGATCTAAACTGGTTTCAGCAACACTGGATCTAATCCTGGTGTCAACGTCAATGGATCTAATCCTGGTGTCATCGTCCCTGGATCTAATACTGGTGTCAAGGTCCCTGGATCTAATCCTGGTGTCAGCGTCACTGTATCTAATCCTGGTGTCAACGTCCATGGATCTAAACTGGTTTCAGCAACACTGGATCTAATCCTGGTGTCAACGTCAATGGATCTAATCCTGGTGTCATCGTCCCTGGATCTAATACTGGTGTCAAGGTCCCTGGATCTAATCCTGGTGTCAGCGTCACTGGATCTAATCCTTGTGTCAACGTCACTGGATGTAATCCTGGTGTCATGTCACTAGATCTAATCCTGGTGTCAGCATCACTGGATCTAATCCTGGTGTCAACATCAATGGATCTAATCCTGGTGTCAACGTCCCTGTATATAATCCTGGTGTCAACGTCCCTGTATATAATCCTGGTGTAATGGTCCCTGTATCTAATCCTGGTGTCAACGTCCCTGGGTCTAATTCTGGTGTCAACGTTCCTGGATCTAATCCTGGTGTCATGGTCCCTGGATCTAATCCTGGTGTCAGCATCACTGGATCTAATCCTTGTGTCAACGTCACTGGATCTAATCCTGGTGTCAGCGTCACTGATCGTAATCCTGGTGTCAACGTCACTAGATCTAATCCTGGTCTCAACGTCCCTTGATCTAATCCTGGTGTCAACATCACTGGTTCTTATACTGGTGTCAAGGTCCCTGTGTCTAATTTTGGTGTCAACGTCCCTGTATCTAATCCTGGTGTCAGCGTCACTCGATCTAATCCTGGTGACAACGTCCCTTGATCTAATCCTGGTGTCAGCGACACTGGATCTAATCCTGGTGTCAACGTCCGAGCTCTAATCCTTGTGTCAACGTCACTGGATCTAATCCTGCTGTCAACATCCTTGGATCTATTCCTGGAGGCAACGTTCCTGGATCTAATCCTGGTTCAACGTCCCTTGATCTGATCCTGGTGTCAACGTCCATGGATCTAATCCTGTTGTCAACGTCCCTGGATCTAATCCTGGTCAACGTCCCAGGATCTGATCCTGGTGTCAGAGTCTCCGGATCTGATCCTGGTGTCAACGTCCCTGGATCTGATCCTGGTGTCAACGACCCTGGATTTGATCCTGGTGTCAATGTACCTGGATCTAATACTGGTGTCAACGACACTGGATCTAATCCTTGTGTCAACGTCCTTGGATCTAATCCTGCTGTCAACGTCAATGGATCTAATCCTGGTGTCAACGTCCCAGGTTCTAATCTTGGTGTCAACGTCCCTTGATCTAATCCTGGTGTCATCGTCACTGGATCTAATCCTGGTGTCAGAGTCACTGGATTTAATTCTGGAGTCAACGTCCCAGATTCTAATCCTGGTGTCAACGTCCCTGGATCTAATCCTGGTATCAACGACACTGGATCTAATCCTAGTTTTATCGTCCCTGGATCTGATCCTGGTGTCAACGTCACTGGATATGATCCAGGTGTCAACGTCACTCGATCTGATCCTGGTGTCAACGTTCCTGGACCTGATCTTGGTTTCAACGTCCCTGGATCTCATCCTGGTGTCAGCGTCACTGGATCTAATCCTGCTGTCAACGTCAATGGATCTAATCCTGGTGTCAACGTCCCTTGGTCTAATCTTGGTGTCAACGTCCCTTTATCTAATCCTGGTGTAATCGTCACTGGATCTAATCCAGGTGTCAACGTCACTGGATCTTATCCTGAGGTCAACGTCCCTGGATCTAATCCTTTTTTCAACGTCCCTGGACCTAAGCCTGGTGTCAAAGTCACTGGATCTAATCCTGCAGTCAACGTCCCTGGATCTAATCCTGGTGTCAACGACCCTAGATCGAATTCTGGTGTCAACTTCCCTGATTCTAATCCTGGAGTCAACGTCACTGGATCTAATCCTGGTGTCAATGTCACTGGATCTAATCCTGGTGTCAACGTCCCTGGATCTAATCCTTGTGTCAACGAAACTGGATCTAACCTGGTGTCAACCTCCCTGGATTTAATCATGGTTTCAACGTCACTGGATCAAATCCTGGTGTCAACGTCACTGGATCCTATCCTGGTTTCAACGTCCCTGTATCTAATCATGGTGTCAACGTCCCTGGATCTTATCCTGGTGTCAACGTCCATGGATCTGATCCTGGTTTCAACGTCCCTGGATCTAATCCTGGTGTCCGCGTTCCTGGATCTAATCCTGGTTTCAACGTCAATGGATCTAATCCTGGTATCAACGAACCTGTGTCTAATCCTGGTGTCAACGAAACTGGATCTAATCCTGTTTCAACGTCCCTGGATCTAATCCTGGTATCTACGTCCCTGGATCTAAGCCCTGTGTCAACATCACTGGATCTGATCTTGGTGTCAACGTCCCTGGATCTGACCCTGTGTCAACGTCCTTGGAACTAATCCTGGTTTCAACGTCCCTGGATCTAATCCTGGTGTCAACGTCCCTGTATATAATCCTGGTGTCATGGTCCCTGTATCTAATCCTGGTGTCAACGTCAATGGAACTAATCCTGGTGTCAACGTCCCTGGGTCTAATTCTGGTGTCAACGTTCCTGGATCTAATCCTGGTGTCATGGTCCCTGGATCTAATCCTGGTGTAAACATCACTGGATCTTATACTGGTGTCAAGGTCCCTGTGTCTAATTTTGGTGTCAACATCCCTGTATCTAATCCTGGTGTCAGCGTCACTCGATTTAATCCTGGTGACAACGTCCCTTGATCTAATCCTGGTGTCAGCGACACTGGATATAATCCTGGTGTCAACGTCAATGGATCTAATCCTGGTGTCAACGTCCTAGCTCTAATCCTTGTGTCAACGTCACTGGATCTAATCCTGGTGTCAACATCCCTGGATCTATTCCTGGAGGCAACGTTCCTGGATCTAATCCTGGTTCAACGTCCCTTGATCTGATCCTGGTGTCAACGTCCCTGGATCTGATCCTTGTGTCAACGTCCCTTGATCTGATCCTGGTGTCAATGTCCCTGCATCTAATCCTGTTGTCAACGTCCCTGGATCTAATCCTGGTTTCAACGTCCCAGGATCGATCCTGGTGTCAGAGTCTCCGGATCTGATCCTGGTGTCAACGTCCCTGGATCTGATCCTGGTGTCATCGACCCAGGATTTGATCCTGGTGTCAATGTACCTGGATCTAATCATGGTGTCAACGAAACTGGATCTAATCCTGATGTCCACGTCACTCGTTCTAATCCTGGTATCAACGTCCCTGGATATAATCCTGTTGTCAACGTCACTGGATCTAATCCTGGTGTCAACGTCCCTAGATCTAATGTTGTGTCAACGTCCCTGGATCTAATCCTGCTGTCAACGTCCTGGATGTAATCCTGGTGTCAACGTCCCTAGGTCTAATTCTGTTGTCAACGTCCCTGGATCTAATCCTGGTTTCAACGTCACTGGATCTAATCCTGGTGTTTACATCACTGGATCTAATCCTGGTTTTAACGTCCCTGGATCTGATTCTGGTGTCAACGTCACTGGATCTGATCCATGTGTCAACGTCACTGGATCTGATCCTGGTGTCAACGTCCCTGGACCTGATCTTGGTTTCAACGTCCCAGGATCTCATCCTGGTGTCAGCATCACTGGATCTAATCCTGCTGTCAACGTCAATGGATCTAATCCTGGTGTCAACGTCACAGGATCTAATCTTGGTGTCAACGTCCCTTGATCTAATCCTGGTGTAATCGTCACTGGATCTAATCCTGGTGTCAACGTCCCTGGATCTAATCCTGGTATCAACGACACTGGATCTAATCCTGGTTTTAACGTCCCTGGATCTGATCCTGGGGTCAACGTCACTGGATATGATCCAGGTGTCAACGTTACTAGATCTTATCCTTAGGTCAACGTCCCTAGATCTAATCCTTTTTTCAACGTCCTTGGACCTAAGCCTGGTGTCAAAGTCACTGGATCTAATCCTGCTTTCAACGTCCCTGGATCTAATCCTGGTGTCAACGTCCCTAGATCGAATTTTGGTGTCAAAGTCACTGGATCTAATCCTGGAGTCAACCTCCCTGGATCTAATACTGGTGTCACCATCCCTGGATCTAATCCTTTTGTCAACGTCACTGGATCTAATCCTGGTTTCAACGTCCATGGACCTGATCCTGGTGTAGGCGTCACCGGATCTGATCCTGGTGTCAACGTCCCTGGATCTGATCCTTGTGTCAACGTCCCTGGATCTGATCCTGGTGTCAACGTACCTGAATCTAATCGCGGTTTCAACGAAACTGGATCTAATCCTGGTGTCCACGTCCCTCGATCTAATCCTGGCATCAACGTCCCTGGATCTAATCCTGTTGTCAATGACACTGGATCTAATCCTGGTGTCAACGTCCCTGTATCTAATCCTGGTTTCAATGTCCCTGCATCTAATCCTGGTGTCAAAGTCACTGGATCTGATCCTGGTGTCAACGTCCCTGGATCTGATCCTGGTGTCAACGTCCCTGGACCTAATCCTGGTTTCAACGTCCCTGTATCTAATCCTGGTGTCAACGTCCCTGGATCTAATCCTGGAGGCAACGTCCCTGTATCTAATCCTGGTTTCAATGTCCCTGCATCTAATCCTGGTGTCAAAGTCACTGGATCTGATCCAGGTGTCAACGTCCCTGGATCTGATCCTGGTGTCAACGTCCCTGGACCTAATCCTGGTTTCAACGTCCCTGTATCTAATCCTGGTGTCAACGTCCCTGGATCTAATCCTGGAGGCAACGTCCCTAGATCTAATCCTGGTGTCAATTTTCCGGGATCTAATCCTGGTGTCAAAGTAACTGGATCTTATCCTGGTGTCAACGTCATGGATCTGATCCTTGTGTCAACGTCACTGGATCTCACCCTGGTGTCAACGTCCCTGGACCTGATCCTGGTGTCAACGTCCCTGGGTCTATTCCAGGTTTCAACGTCCCTGGATCTAATCCTGGTGTCAACGTCACTGGATCTGATCCTGGTGTCAACGTCCCTGGTTCTGATCCTGGTGTCATCTTCCCTGGTTCTAATCCTGGATTCAACATCCCTGGATCTAATCCTGTTGTCCACGTCTCTGGATCTAATCCTGGAGTCACCTTCCCTGGATCTAATCCTTGTGTCAACGTCCCTGGATGTAATCCTGTTGTCAAAATCCCTGGATCTTATCCTGGTGTCAATGTCATGGATCTGATCCTGGTGTCAGCGTCACTGGATCTGATCCTGGTGTCAACGTCACTGGTTCTATTCCTGGTGTCATGGTACGTGGATCTAAACCTGCTGTCAACATCACTGGATCTTATCCTGGTGTAAATGTCCCTGGATCTAAATCTGGTGTGAACGTCCCTGGATCTAATCCTGGTGTCAACATCACTGTATCTAATCATGGTGTCAACGTCCATGGATCTGACCCTGTGTCTACGTCCTTGGAACTAATCCTGGTTTCAACGTCCCTCGATCTAATCCTGGTGTCAACGTCCATGGATCTAATTCTGGAGTCAACGTCCCTGGATCTAATACTGGTGTCAATGTCCCTGGATTTAATCCTGGTGTCAAAGTCACTGGATCTATTCCTGGTGTCAACGTCATGGATCTGATCCTGGTGTCAGCGTCACTGGATCTAATCCTGGTGTCAACGACACTGGTTCATATCCTGGTGTCAGCGTCCCTGGGTCTAATTCTGGTGTCAACGTCCCTGGATCTAATCCTGGTGTCAGCGTCACTGTATCTAATCCTGGTGTCAATGTCCATGGATCTAGACTGGTTTCAGCGTCACTGGATATAATCCTGGTGTCAACGTCAATGGATCTAATCCTGGTGTCAGCGTCACTGGATGTAATCCTGGTGTCAACGTCACTGGATCTAATTCTGGTGTCAGCATCTCTGGATCTAATCCTGGTAACAACGTCAATGGATCTAATCCTGGTGTCAACGTCCTAGCTCTAATCCTTGTGTCAACGTCACTGGATCTAATCCTGGTGTCAACATCCCTGGATCTATTCCTGGAGGCAACGTTCCTGGATCTAATCCTGGTTCAACGTCCCTGGATCTGATCCTGGTGTCAACGTCCCTGGATCTAATCCTGTTGTCAACGTCCCTGGATCTAATCCTGGTTACAACGTCCCAGGATCTGATCCTGGTGTCACAGTCTCCGGATCTGATCCTGGTGTCAACGTCCCTGGATCTAATCGTGGTGTCAACAAAACTGGATCTAATCATGGTGTCCACGTCACTCGTTCTAATCCTGCTGTCAACGTCCTGGATGTAATCCTGGTGTCAACGTCCCTAGGTCTAATTCTGGTGTCAACATCCCTGGATCTAATCCTGGAGTCAACCTCCTTGGATCTAATCCTGGTGTCAACGTCCCTGGATCTAATACTGGTTTCAACGTAACTGGATCTAATCCTGGTGATTACATCACTGGATCTAATCCTGGTTTTAACGTCCCTGGATCTGATCCTGGTGTCAACGTCACTGGATCTTATCCTGAGGTCAACATCCCTGGATCTAATCCTTTTTTCAACGTCCCTGGACCTAAGCCAGGTGTCAAAGTCACTGGATCTCACCCTGGTGTCAACGTCCCTGGACCCGATCCTGGTGTCAACGTTCCTGGGTCTATTCCAGGTTTCAACGTCCCTGGATCTAATCCTGGTGTCAATGTCACTAGATCTGATCCTGGTGTCAACGTCTCTGGTTCTGAATCTGGTGTCATCTTCCCTGGTTCTAATCCTGGATTCAACGTCCCTGGATCTAATCCTGTTGTCCACGTCTCTGGATCTAATCCTGGAGTCACCTTCCCTGGATCTAATCCTTGTGTCAACGTCCCTGGATGTAATCCTGGTGTCAAAATCCCTGGATCTAATCCTGGTGTCAACGTCATGGATCTGATCCTGGTGTCATCGTCACTGGATCGAATCCTGGTGTCAACGTCACTGGACCTTATCCTGAGGTCAATGTCCCTGGTTCTAATCCTTTTTTCAACGTCCCTGGACCTAATCCTGGTGTGAAGTCACTGGATATAATCCTGCTGTCAACGTCCTGGATGTAATCCTGGTGTCAACGTCCCTAGGTCTAATTCTGGTGTCAACGTCCCTGGATCTAATCCTGGAGTCAACGTCCCTGGATCTAATCCTGGTGTCAACGTCCCTGGATCTAATCCTGGTTTCAACGTCACTGGATCTAATCCTGGTGTTTACATCACTGGATCTAATCCTGGTTTTAACGTCCCTGGATCTGATCCTGGTGTCAACGTCACTGGATATGATCCAGGTGCCAACGTCACTCGATCTGATCCTGGTGTCAACGTTCCTGGACCTGATCTTGGTTTCAACGTCCCTGGATCTCATCCTGGTGTAATCGTCACTGGATCTAATCCTGCTGTCAACGTCAATGGATCTAATCCTGGTGTCAACGTCCCTTGATCTAATATTGGTGTCAACGTCCCTTGATCTAATCCTAGTGTAATCGTCACTGGATCTAATCCTGGTGTCAACGTCCCTAGATCGAATTCTGGTGTCAACTTCCCTGATTCTAATCCTGGAGTCAACGTCCCTGGATCTAATACTGGTGTCACCATCCCTGGATCTAATTCTGGTATCAAAGTCACTGGATCTAATCCTGGTTTCAACGTCCCTGGATCTGATCCTGGTGTAGGCGTCACCGGATCTGATCCTGGTGTAAAAGTCCCTGGATCTGATCCTGGTGTCAACGTCCCTGGATCTGATCCTGGTGTCAACGTACCTGAATCTAATCGCGGTGTCAACGAAACTGGATCTAATCCTGGTGTCCACGTCCCTCGATCTAATCCTGGCATCAACGTCCCTGGATCTAATCCTGTTGTCAATGACACTGCATCTAATCCTGGTGTCAACGTCCCTGTATCTAATCCTGGTTTCAATGTCCGTGCATCTAATCCTGATGTCAAAGTCACTGGATCTGATCCTGGTGTCAACGTCCCTGGATCTGATCCTGGTGTCAATGTCCCTGGATATAATCCTGGTGTCAACGTCCCTGGATCTAATCCTGGTTTCAACGTCACTGGATCTAATCCTGGTGTTTACATCACTGGATCTAATCCTGGTTTTAACATCCCTGGATCTGATCCTGGTGTCAACGTCACTGGATATGATCCAGGTGCCAACGTCACTCGATCTGATCCTGGTGTCAACCTTCCTGGACCTGATCTTGGTTTCAACGTCCCTGGATCTCATCCAGGTGTCAGCGTCACTGGATCTAATCCTGCTGTCAACGTCAATGGATCTAATCCTGGTGTCAACGTCCCTTGATCTAATCTTGGTGTCAACGTCCCTTGATCTAATCCTGGTGTAATCGTCACTGGATCTAATCCTGGTGTCAACGTCCCTAGATCGAATTCTGGTGTCAACTTCCCTGATTCTAATCCTGGAGTCAACGTCCCTGGATCTAATACTGGTGTCACCATCCCTGGATCTAATCCTGGTGTCAACGTCACTGGATCTAATCCTGGTTTCAACGTCCCTGGATCTGATCCTGGTGTAGGCGTCACCGGATCTGATCCTGGTGTCAACGTCCCTGGATCTGATCCTGGTGTCAACGTACCTGAATCTAATCGTGGTGTCAACGAAACTGGATCTAATCCTGGTGTCCACGTCCCTCGATCTAATCCTGGCATAAACGTCCCTGGATCTAAATCTGGTGTCAACGTCCCTGGATCTAATCCTGGTTTCAACGTCACTGGATCTAATCCTGGTGTTTACATCACTGGATCTAATCCTGGTTTTAACGTCCCTGGATCTGATCCTGGTGTCAACGTCACTGGATATGATCCAGGTGCCAACGTCACTCGATCTGATCCTAGTGTCAACGTTCCTGGACCTGATCTTGGTTTCAACATCCCTGGATCTCATCCTGGTGTCAGCATCACTGGATCTAGCCTGCTGTCAACGTCAATGGATCTAATCCTGGTGTCAACGTCCCTTGATCTAATCTTGGTGTCAACGTCCCTTGATCTAATCCTGGTGTAATCGTCACTGGATCTAATCCTGGTGTCAACGTCACTGGATCTTATCCTGAGGTCAACGTCCCTGGATCTAATCCTTTTTTCAACGTCCCTGGACCTAAGCCTGGTGTCAAAGTCACTGGATCTAATCCTGCTGTCAACGTCCCTGGATCTAATCCTCGTGTCAACGTCCCTAGATCGAATACTGGTGTCAACTTCCCTGATTCTAATCCTGGAGTCAACGTCTCTGGATCTAATACTGGTGTCACCATCCCTGGATCTAATCCTGGTGTCAACGTCACTGGATTTAATCCTGGTTTCAACGTCCCTGGATCTGATCCTGCTGTAGGCGTCCCCGGATCTGATCCTGGTGTCAACGTCCCTGGATCTGATCCTGGTGTCAACGTCCCTGGATCTGATCCTGGTGTCAACGTACCTGAATCTAATCGCGGTGTCAACGAAACTGGATCTAATCCTGGTGTCCATGTCCCTCGATCTAATCCCGGCATCAACGTCCCTGGATCTAATCCTGTTGTCAATGACACTGGATCTAATCATGGTGTCAACGTCCCTGTATCTAATCCTGGTTTCAATGTCCCTGCATCTAATCCTGGTGTCAAAGTTACTGGATCTGACCCTGGTGTCAACGTCCCTGGATCTGATTCTGGTGTCAACGTCCCTGGATCTAATCCTGGTGTCAACGTCACTGGATCTGATCCTGGTGTCAACGTCCCTGGTTCTGATCCTGGTGTCATCTTCCCTGGTTCTAATCCTGGATTCAACGTCCCTGGATCTAATCCTGTTGTCCACGTCTCTGGATCTAATCCTGGAGTCACCTTCCCTGGATCTAATCCTTGTGTCAACGTCCCTGGATGTAATCCTGGTGTCAAAATCCCTGGATCTAATCCTGGTGTCAACGTCATGGATCTGATCCTGGTGTCATCGTCACTGGATCGATCCTGGTGTCAACGTCACTGGACCTTATCCTGATGTCAATGTCCCTGGTTCTAATCCTTTTTTCAACGTCCCTGGACCTAATCCTGGTGTGAAGTCACTGGATATAATCCTGCTGTCAACGTCCTGGATGTAATCCTGGTGTCAACGTCCCTAGGTCTAATTCTGGTGTCAACGTCCCTGGATCTAATCCTGGAGTCAACGTCCCTGGATCTAATCCTGGTGTCAACGTCCCTGGATCTAATCCTGGTTTCAACGTCACTGGATCTAATCCTGGTGTTTACATCACTGGATCTAATCCTGGTTTTAACGTCCCTGGATCTGATCCTGGTGTCAACGTCACTGGATATGATCCAGGTGCCAACGTCACTCGATCTGATCCTGGTGTCAACGTTCCTGGACCTGATCTTGGTTTCAACGTCCCTGGATCTCATCCTGGTGTCAGCGTCACTGGATCTAATCCTGCTGTCAACGTCAATGGATCTAATCCTGGTGTCAACGTCCCTTGATCTAATCTTGGTGTCAACGTCCCTTGATCTAATCCTGGTGTAATCGTCACTGGATCTAATCCTGGTGTCAACGTCACTGTTTCTTATCCTGAGGTCAACGTCCCTGGATCTAATCCTTTTTTCAACGTCCCTGGACCTAAGCCTGGTGTCAAAGTCACTGGATCTAATCCTGCTGTCAACGTCCCTGGATCTAATCCTCGTGTCAACGTCCCTAGATCGAATACTGGTGTCAACTTCCCTGATTCTAATCCTGGAGTCAACGTCCCTGGATCTAATACTGGTGTCATCATCCCTGGATCTAATCCTGGTGTCAACGTCACTGGATCTAATCCTGGTTTCAACGTCCCTGGATCTGATCCTGGTGTAGGCGTCCCCGGATCTGAACCTGGTGTCAACGTCCCTGGATCTGATCCTGGTGTCAACGTCCCTGGATCTGATCCTGGTGTCAACGTACCTGAATCTAATCGCGGTGTCAACGAAACTGGATCTAATCCTGGTGTCCACGTCCCTCGATCTAATCCCGGCATCAACGTCCCTGGATCTAATCCTGTTGTCAATGACACTGGATCTAATCATGGTGTCAACGTCCCTGTATCTAATCCTGGTTTCAATGTCCCTGCATCTAATCCTGGTGTCAAAGTCACTGGATCTGACCCTGGTGTCAACGTCCCTGGATCTGATTCTGGTGTCAACGTCCCTGGATCTAATCCTGGTTTCAACGTCCCTGTATCTAATCCTGGTGTCAACGTCCCTGGATCTAATCCTGGAGGCAACGTCCCTAGATCTAATCCTGGTGTCAACTTTCCGGGATCTAATCCTGGTGTCAAAGTAACTGGATCTTATCCTGGTGTCAACGTCATGGATCTGATCCTTGTGTCAACGTCACTGGATCTCACCCTGGTGTCAACGTCCCTGGACCCGATCCTGGTGTCAACGTTCCTGGGTCTATTCCAGGTTTCAACGTCCCTGGATCTAATCCTGGTGTCAACGTCACTGGATCTGATCCTGGTGTCAACGTCCCTGGTTCTGAATCTGGTGTCATCTTCCCTGGTTCTAATCCTGGATTCAACGTCCCTGGATCTAATCCTGTTGTCCACGTCTCTGGATCTATTCCTGGAGTCACCTTCCCTGGATCTAATCCTTGTGTCAACGTCCCTGGATCTGATCCTGGTGTCAACGTACCTGAATCTAATCGCGGTGTCAACGAAACTGGATCTAATCCTGGTGTCCACGTCCTTCGATCTAATCCTGGCATAAACGTCCCTGGATCTAAATCTGGTGTCAACGTCCCTGGATCTAATCCTGGTTTCAACGTCACTGGATCTAATCCTGGTGTTTACATCACTGGATCTAATCCTGGTTTTAACGTCCCTGGATCTGATCCTGGTGTCAACGTCACTGGATATGATCCAGGTGCCAACGTCACTCGATCTGATCCTAGTGTCAACGTTCCTGGACCTGATCTTGGTTTCAACGTCCCTGGATCTCATCCTGGTGTCAGCATCACTGGATCTAATCTTGGTGTCAACGTCCCTTGATCTAATCCTGGTGTAATCGTCACTGGATCTAATCCTGGTATCAACGTCACTGGATCTTATCCTGCGGTCAACGTCCCTGGATCTAATCCTTTTTTCAACGTCCCTGGACCTAAGCCTGGTGTCAAAGTCACTGGATCTAATCCTGCTGTCAACGTCCCTGGATCTAATCCTCGTGTCAACGTCCCTAGATCGAATACTGGTGTCAACTTCCCTGATTCTAATCCTGGAGTCAACGTCCCTGGATCTAATACTGGTGTCACCATCCCTGGATCTAATCCTGGTGTCAACGTCACTGGATTTAATCCTGGTTTCAATGTCCCTGGATCTGATCCTGCTGTAGGCGTCCCCGGATCTGATCCTGGTGTCGACGTCCCCGGATCTGATCCTGGTGTCAACGTCCCCGGATCTGATCCTGGTGTCAACGTACCTGAATCTAATCGCGGTGTCAACGAAACTAGATCTAATCCTGGTGTCCACGTCCCTCGATCTAATCCCGGCATCAACGTCCCTGGATCTAATCCTGTTGTCAATGACACTGGATCTAATCATGGTGTCAACGTCCCTGTATCTAATCCTGGTTTCAATGTCCCTGCATCTAATCCTGGTGTCAAAGTTACTGGATCTGACCCTGGTATCAACGTCCCTGGATCTGATTCTGGTGTCAACGTCCCTGGATCTAATCCTGGGTTCAACGTCCCTGTATCTAATCCTGGTGTCAACATCCCTGGATCTAATCCTGGAGGCAACGTCCCTAGATCTAATCCTGGTGTCAACTTTCCGGGATCTAATCCTGGTGTCTAAGTAACTGGATCTTATCCTGGTGTCAACGTCATGGATCTGATCCTTGTGTCAACGTCACTCTATCTCACCCTGGTGTCAACATCCCTGGACCCGATCCTGGTGTCAACGTTCCTGGGTCTATTCCAGGTTTCAACGTCCCTGGATCTAATCCTGGTGTCAACGTCACTGGATCTGATCCTGGTGTCAACGTCCCTGGTTCTGAACCTGGTGTCATCTTCCCTGGTTCTAATCCTGGATTCAACGTCCCTGGATCTAATCCTGTTGTCCACGTCTCTGGATCTAATCCTGGAGTCACCTTCCCTGGATCTAATCCTTGTGTCAACATCCCTGGATGTAATCCTGGTGTCAAAATCCCTGGATCTAATCCTGGTGTCAACGTCATGGATCTGATCCTGGTGTCATCGTCACTGGATCGAATCCTGGTGTCAACGTAACTGGACCTTATCCTGAGGTCAATGTCCCTGGTTCTAATCCTTTTTTCAACGTCCCTGGACCTAATCCTGGTGTGAAGTCACTGGATATAATCCTGCTGTCAACGTCCTGGATGTAATCCTGGTGTCAACGTCCCTAGGTCTAATTCTGGTGTCAACGTCCCTGGATCTAATCCTGGAGTCAACGTCCCTGGATCTAATCCTGGTGTCAACGTCCCTGGATCTAATCCTGGTTTCAACGTCACTGGATCTAATCCTGGTGTTTACATCACTGGATCTAATCCTGGTTTTAACGTCCCTGGATCTGATCCTGGTGTCAACGTCACTGGATATGATCCAGGTGCCAACGTCACTCGATCTGATCCTGGTGTCAACGTTCCTGGACCTGATCTTGGTTTCAACGTCCCTGGATCTCATCCTGGTGTCAGCGTCACTGGATCTAATCCTGCTGTCAACGTCAATGGATCTAATCCTGGTGTCAACGTCCCTTGATCTAATCTTGGTGTCAACGTCCCTTGATCTAATCCTGGTGTAATCGTCACTGGATATAATCCTGGTGTCAACGTCACTGTTTCTTATCCTGAGGTCAACGTCCCTGGATCTAATCCTTTTTTCAACGTCCCTGGACCTAAGCCTGGTGTCAAAGTCACTGGATCTAATCCTGCTGT
The DNA here is from genome assembly GCF_021556685.1 of Rattus norvegicus. Classification (NCBI taxonomy): domain Eukaryota; kingdom Metazoa; phylum Chordata; class Mammalia; order Rodentia; family Muridae; genus Rattus; species Rattus norvegicus. The sequence goes on along the minus strand of NC_141555.1, from coordinate 62,315,407 downwards.
CAACGTCCCTGGATCTAATCCTCGTGTCAACGTCCCTAGATCGAATACTGGTGTCAACTTCCCTGATTCTAATCCTGGAGTCAACGTCCCTGGATCTAATACTGGTGTCATCATCCCTGGATCTAATCCTGGTGTCAACGTCACTGGATCTAATCCTGGTTTCAACGTCCCTGGATCTGATCCTGGTGTAGGCGTCCCCGGATCTGAACCTGGTGTCAACGTCCCTGGATCTGATCCTGGTGTCAACGTCCCTGGATCTGATCCTGGTGTCAACGTACCTGAATCTAATCGCGGTGTCAACGAAACTGGATCTAATCCTGGTGTCCACGTCCCTCGATCTAATCCCGGCATCAACGTCCCTGGATCTAATCCTGTTGTCAATGACACTGGATCTAATCATGGTGTCAACGTCCCTGTATCTAATCCTGGTTTCAATGTCCCTGCATCTAATCCTGGTGTCAAAGTCACTGGATCTGACCCTGGTGTCAACGTCCCTGGATCTGATTCTGGTGTCAACGTCCCTGGATCTAATCCTGGTTTCAACGTCCCTGTATCTAATCCTGGTGTCAACGTCCCTGGATCTAATCCTGGAGGCAACGTCCCTAGATCTAATCCTGGTGTCAACTTTCCGGGATCTAATCCTGGTGTCAAAGTAACTGGATCTTATCCTGGTGTCAACGTCATGGATCTGATCCTTGTGTCAACGTCACTGGATCTCACCCTGGTGTCAACGTCCCTGGACCCGATCCTGGTGTCAACGTTCCTGGGTCTATTCCAGGTTTCAACGTCCCTGGATCTAATCCTGGTGTCAACGTCACTGGATCTGATCCTGGTGTCAACGTCCCTGGTTCTGAATCTGGTGTCATCTTCCCTGGTTCTAATCCTGGATTCAACGTCCCTGGATCTAATCCTGTTGTCCACGTCTCTGGATCTATTCCTGGAGTCACCTTCCCTGGATCTAATCCTTGTGTCAACGTCCCTGGATCTGATCCTGGTGTCAACGTACCTGAATCTAATCGCGGTGTCAACGAAACTGGATCTAATCCTGGTGTCCACGTCCTTCGATCTAATCCTGGCATAAACGTCCCTGGATCTAAATCTGGTGTCAACGTCCCTGGATCTAATCCTGGTTTCAACGTCACTGGATCTAATCCTGGTGTTTACATCACTGGATCTAATCCTGGTTTTAACGTCCCTGGATCTGATCCTGGTGTCAACGTCACTGGATATGATCCAGGTGCCAACGTCACTCGATCTGATCCTAGTGTCAACGTTCCTGGACCTGATCTTGGTTTCAACGTCCCTGGATCTCATCCTGGTGTCAGCATCACTGGATCTAATCCTGCTGTCAACGTCAATGGATCTAATCCTGGTGTCAACGTCCCTTGATCTAATCTTGGTGTCAACGTCCCTTGATCTAATCCTGGTGTAATCGTCACTGGATCTAATCCTGGTATCAACGTCACTGGATCTTATCCTGCGGTCAACGTCCCTGGATCTAATCCTTTTTTCAACGTCCCTGGACCTAAGCCTGGTGTCAAAGTCACTGGATCTAATCCTGCTGTCAACGTCCCTGGATCTAATCCTCGTGTCAACGTCCCTAGATCGAATACTGGTGTCAACTTCCCTGATTCTAATCCTGGAGTCAACGTCCCTGGATCTAATACTGGTGTCACCATCCCTGGATCTAATCCTGGTGTCAACGTCACTGGATTTAATCCTGGTTTCAATGTCCCTGGATCTGATCCTGCTGTAGGCGTCCCCGGATCTGATCCTGGTGTCGACGTCCCCGGATCTGATCCTGGTGTCAACGTCCCCGGATCTGATCCTGGTGTCAACGTACCTGAATCTAATCGCGGTGTCAACGAAACTAGATCTAATCCTGGTGTCCACGTCCCTCGATCTAATCCCGGCATCAACGTCCCTGGATCTAATCCTGTTGTCAATGACACTGGATCTAATCATGGTGTCAACGTCCCTGTATCTAATCCTGGTTTCAATGTCCCTGAATCTAATCCTGGTGTCAAAGTTACTGGATCTGACCCTGGTATCAACGTCCCTGGATCTGATTCTGGTGTCAACGTCCCTGGATCTAATCCTGGGTTCAACGTCCCTGTATCTAATCCTGGTGTCAACATCCCTGGATCTAATCCTGGAGGCAACGTCCCTAGATCTAATCCTGGTGTCAACTTTCCGGGATCTAATCCTGGTGTCTAAGTAACTGGATCTTATCCTGGTGTCAACGTCATGGATCTGATCCTTGTGTCAACGTCACTCTATCTCACCCTGGTGTCAACATCCCTGGACCCGATCCTGGTGTCAACGTTCCTGGGTCTATTCCAGGTTTCAACGTCCCTGGATCTAATCCTGGTGTCAACGTCACTGGATCTGATCCTGGTGTCAACGTCCCTGGTTCTGAACCTGGTGTCATCTTCCCTGGTTCTAATCCTGGATTCAACGTCCCTGGATCTAATCCTGTTGTCCACGTCTCTGGATCTAATCCTGGAGTCACCTTCCCTGGATCTAATCCTTGTGTCAACATCCCTGGATGTAATCCTGGTGTCAAAATCCCTGGATCTAATCCTGGTGTCAACGTCATGGATCTGATCCTGGTGTCATCGTCACTGGATCGAATCCTGGTGTCAACGTAACTGGACCTTATCCTGAGGTCAATGTCCCTGGTTCTAATCCTTTTTTCAACGTCCCTGGACCTAATCCTGGTGTGAAGTCACTGGATATAATCCTGCTGTCAACGTCCTGGATGTAATCCTGGTGTCAACGTCCCTAGGTCTAATTCTGGTGTCAACGTCCCTGGATCTAATCCTGGAGTCAACGTCCCTGGATCTAATCCTGGTGTCAACGTCCCTGGATCTAATCCTGGTTTCAACGTCACTGGATCTAATCCTGGTGTTTACATCACTGGATCTAATCCTGGTTTTAACGTCCCTGGATCTGATCCTGGTGTCAACGTCACTGGATATGATCCAGGTGCCAACGTCACTCGATCTGATCCTGGTGTCAACGTTCCTGGACCTGATCTTGGTTTCAACGTCCCTGGATCTCATCCTGGTGTCAGCGTCACTGGATCTAATCCTGCTGTCAACGTCAATGGATCTAATCCTGGTGTCAACGTCCCTTGATCTAATCTTGGTGTCAACGTCCCTTGATCTAATCCTGGTGTAATCGTCACTGGATATAATCCTGGTGTCAACGTCACTGTTTCTTATCCTGAGGTCAACGTCCCTGGATCTAATCCTTTTTTCAACGTCCCTGGACCTAAGCCTGGTGTCAAAGTCACTGGATCTAATCCTGCTGTCAACGTCCCTGGATCTAATCCTCGTGTCAACGTCCCTAGATCGAATACTGGTGTCAACTTCCCTGATTCTAATCCTGGAGTCAACGTCCCTGGATCTAATACTGGTGTCATCATCCCTGGATCTAATCCTGGTGTCAACGTCACTGGATCTAATCCTGGTTTCAACGTCCCTGGATCTGATCCTGGTGTAGGCGTCCCCGGATCTGAACCTGGTGTCAACGTCCCTGGATCTGATCCTGGTGTCAACGTCCCTGGATCTGATCCTGGTGTCAACGTACCTGAATCTAATCGCGGTGTCAACGAAACTGGATCTAATCCTGGTGTCCACGTCCCTCGATCTAATCCCGGCATCAACGTCCCTGGATCTAATCCTGTTGTCAATGACACTGGATCTAATCATGGTGTCAACGTCCCTGTATCTAATCCTGGTTTCAATGTCCCTGCATCTAATCCTGGTGTCAAAGTCACTGGATCTGACCCTGGTGTCAACGTCCCTGGATCTGATTCTGGTGTCAACGTCCCTGGATCTAATCCTGGTTTCAACGTCCCTGTATCTAATCCTGGTGTCAACGTCCCTGGATCTAATCCTGGAGGCAACGTCCCTAGATCTAATCCTGGTGTCAACTTTCCGGGATCTAATCCTGGTGTCAAAGTAACTGGATCTTATCCTGGTGTCAACGTCATGGATCTGATCCTTGTGTCAACGTCACTGGATCTCACCCTGGTGTCAACGTCCCTGGACCCGATCCTGGTGTCAACGTTCCTGGGTCTATTCCAGGTTTCAACGTCCCTGGATCTAATCCTGGTGTCAACGTCACTGGATCTGATCCTGGTGTCAACGTCCCTGGTTCTGAATCTGGTGTCATCTTCCCTGGTTCTAATCCTGGATTCAACGTCCCTGGATCTAATCCTGTTGTCCACGTCTCTGGATCTATTCCTGGAGTCACCTTCCCTGGATCTAATCCTTGTGTCAACGTCCCTGGATCTGATCCTGGTGTCAACGTACCTGAATATAATCGCGGTGTCAACGAAACTGGATCTAATCCTGGTGTCCACGTCCTTTGATCTAATCCTGGCATAAACGTCCCTGGATCTAAATCTGGTGTCAACGTCCCTGGATCTAATCCTGGTTTCAACGTCACTGGATCTAATCCTGGTGTTTACATCACTGGATCTAATCCTGGTTTTAACGTCCCTGGATCTGATCCTGGTGTCAACGTCACTGGATATGATCCAGGTGCCAACGTCACTCGATCTGATCCTAGTGTCAACGTTCCTGGACCTGATCTTGGTTTCAACGTCCCTGGATCTCATCCTGGTGTCAGCATCACTGGATCTAATCCTGCTGTCAACGTCAATGGATCTAATCCTGGTGTCAACGTCCCTTGATCTAATCTTGGTGTCAACGTCCCTTGATCTAATCCTGGTGTAATCGTCACTGGATCTAATCCTGGTATCAACGTCACTGGATCTTATCCTGCGGTCAACGTCCCTGGATCTAATCCTTTTTTCAACGTCCCTGGACCTAAGCCTGGTGTCAAAGTCACTGGATCTAATCCTGCTGTCAACGTCCCTGGATCTAATCCTCGTGTCAACGTCCCTAGATCGAATACTGGTGTCAACTTCCCTGATTCTAATCCTGGAGTCAACGTCCCTGGATCTAATACTGGTGTCACCATCCCTGGATCTAATCCTGGTGTCAACGTCACTGGATTTAATCCTGGTTTCAACGTCCCTGGATCTGATCCTGCTGTAGGCGTCCCCGGATCTGATCCTGGTGTCAACGTCCCCGGATCTGATCCTGGTGTCAACGTCCCCGGATCTGATCCTGGTGTCAACGTACCTGAATCTAATCGCGGTGTCAACGAAACTAGATCTAATCCTGGTGTCCACGTCCCTAGATCTAATCCCGGCATCAACGTCCCTGGATCTAATCCTGTTGTCAATGACACTGGATCTAATCATGGTGTCAACGTCCCTGTATCTAATCCTGGTTTCAATGTCCCTGCATCTAATCCTGGTGTCAAAGTTACTGGATCTGACCCTGGTATCAACGTCCCTGGATCTGATTCTGGTGTCAACGTCCCTGGATCTAATCCTGGGTTCAACGTCCCTGTATCTAATCCTGGTGTCAACATCCCTGGATCTAATCCTGGAGGCAACGTCCCTAGATCTAATCCTGGTGTCAACTTTCCGGGATCTAATCCTGGTGTCTAAGTAACTGGATCTTATCCTGGTGTCAACGTCATGGATCTGATCCTTGTGTCAACGTCACTCTATCTCACCCTGGTGTCAACATCCCTGGACCCGATCCTGGTGTCAACGTTCCTGGGTCTATTCCAGGTTTCAACGTCCCTGGATCTAATCCTGGTGTCAACGTCACTGGATCTGATCCTGGTGTCAACGTCCCTGGTTCTGAACCTGGTGTCATCTTCCCTGGTTCTAATCCTGGATTCAACGTCCCTGGATCTAATCCTGTTGTCCACGTCTCTGGATCTAATCCTGGAGTCACCTTCCCTGGATCTAATCCTTGTGTCAACATCCCTGGATGTAATCCTGGTGTCAAAATCCCTGGATCTAATCCTGGTGTCAACGTCATGGATCTGATCCTGGTGTCATCGTCACTGGATAGAATCCTGGTGTCAACGTAACTGGACCTTATCCTGAGGTCAATGTCCCTGGTTCTAATCCTTTTTTCAACGTCCCTGGACCTAATCCTGGTGTGAAGTCACTGGATATAATCCTGCTGTCAACGTCCTGGATGTAATCCTGGTGTCAACGTCCCTAGGTCTAATTCTGGTGTCAACGTCCCTGGATCTAATCCTGGAGTCAACGTCCCTGATCTAATGCTGGTGTCAACGTCCCTGGATCTAAGCCTGGTTTCAACGTCACTGGATCTAATCCTGGTGTTTACATCACTGGATCTAATCCTGGTTTTAACGTCCCTGGATCTGATCCTGGTGTCAACATCACTGGATATGATCCAGGTGCCAACGTCACTCGATCTGATCCTGGTGTCAACGTTCCTGGACCTGATCTTGGTTTCAACGTCCCTGGATCTCATCCTGGTGTCAGCGTCACTGGATCTAATCCTGCTGTCAACGTCAATGGATCTAATCCTGGTTTCAACGTCCCTTGATCTAATATTGGTGTCAACGTCCCTTGATCTAATCCTGGTGTAATCGTCACTGGATCTAATCCTGGTGTCAACGTCCCTAGATCGAATTCTGGTGTCAACTTCCCTGATTCTAATCCTGGAGTCAACGTCCCTGGATCTAATACTGGTGTCACCATCCCTGGATAATTCTGGTGTCAAAGTCACTGGATCTAATCCTGGTTTCAACGTCCCTGGATCTGATCCTGGTGTAGGCGTCACCGGATCTGATCCTGGTGTAAAAGTCCCTATATCTGATCCTGGTGTCAACGTCCCTGGATCTGATCCTGGTGTCAACGTACCTGAATCTAATCGCGGTGTCAACGAAACTGGATCTATTCCTGGTGTCCACGTCCCTCGATCTAATCCTGGCATCAAGGTCCCTGGATCTAATCCTGTTGTCAATGACACTGCATCTAATCCTGGTGTCAACGTCCCTGTATCTAATCCTGGTCTCAATGTCCCTGCATCTAATCCTGATGTCAAAGTCAGTGGATCTGATCCTGGTGTCAACATCCCTGGATCTGATCCTGGTGTCAACGTCCCTGGATCTAATCCTGGTGTCAACGTCACTGGATCTAATCCTGGTTTCAACGTCACTGGATCTAATCCTGGTGTTTACATCACTGGATCTAATCCTGGTTTTAACGTCCCTGGATCTGATCCTGGTGTCAACGTCACTGGATATGATCCAGGTGCCAACGTCACTCGATCTGATCCTGGTGTCAACGTTCCTGGACCTGATCTTGGTTTCAACGTCCCTGGATCTCATCCTGGTGTCAGCGTCACTGGATCTAATCCTGCTGTCAACGTCAATGGATCTAATCCTGGTGTCAACTCCCTTGATCTAATCTTGGTGTCAACGTCCCTTGATCTAATCCTGGTGTAATCGTCACTGGATCTAATCCTGGTGTCAACGTCCCTAGATCGAATTCTGGTGTCAACTTCCCTGATTCTAATCCTGGAGTCAACATCCCTGGATCTAATACTGGTGTCACCATCCCTGGATCTAATCCTGGTGTCAACGTCACTGGATCTAATCCTGGTTTCAACGTCCCTGGATCTAATCCAGGAGGCAACATCCCTAGATCTAATCCTGGTGTCAACTTTCCGGTATCTAATCATGGTGTCAAAGTAACTGGATCTTATCCTGGTGTCAACGTAATGGATCTGATCCTTGTGTCAACGTCACTGGATCTCACCCTGGTGTCAACGTCGCTGGACCCGAATCCTGGTGTCAACGTCCCTGGGTCTATTCCAGGTTTCAACGTCCCTGGATCTAATCCTGGTGTCAACGTCACTGGATCTGATCCTGGTGTCAACGTCCCTGGTTCTGATCCTGGTGTCATCTTCCCTGGTTCTAATCCTGGATTCAACGTCCCTGGATCTAATCCTGTTGTCCATGTCTCTGGATCTAATCCTGGAGTCACCTTCCCTGGATCTAATCCTTGTGTCAACGTCCCTGGATGTAATCCTGGTGTCAAAATCCCTGGATCTAATCCTGGTGTCAACGTCATGGATCTGATCCTGGTGTCAGCGTCCCTGGATCTGATCCTGGTGTCAACGTCACTGGATCTATTCCTGGTGTCATGTTACGTGGATCTAAACCTGCTGTCAACATCACTGGATCTTATCCTGGTGTCAATGTCCCTGGATCTAAATCTGGTGTGAACGTCCCTGGATCTAATCCTGGTGTCAACATTACTGTATCTAATCATGGTGTCAACGTCCATGGATCTGACCCTGTGTCTACGTCCTTGGAACTAATCCTGGTTTCAACGTCCCTGGATCTAATCCTGGTGTCAACGTCCATGGATCTAATTCTGGAGTCAACGTCCCTGGATCTAATACTGGTGTCAATGTCCCTGGATCTAATCCTGGTGTCAACGTCATGGATCTGATCCTGGTGTCAGCGTCACTGGATCTAATCCTGGTGTCAACGACACTGGTTCATATCCTGGTGTCAACGTCCCTGGGTCTAATTCTGGTGTCAGCGTCACTGTATCTAATCCTGGTGTCAACGTCCATGGATCTAAACTGGTTTCAGCGTCACTGGATATAATCCTGGTGTCAACGTCAATGGATCTAATCCTGGTTCAGCATCACTGGATGTATTCCTGGTGTCAACGTCACTGGATCTAATCCTGGTGTCAGCATCACTGGATCTAATCGTGGTATCAACGTCAATGGATCTAATCCTGGTGTCAACGTCCCTGTATATAATCCTGGTGTCATGGTCCCTGTATCTAATCCTGGTGTCAACGTCAATGGAACTAATCATGTGTCAACGTCCCTGGGTCTAATTCTGGTGTCAACGTTCCTGGATCTAATCCTGGTGTCATGGTCCCTGGATATAATCCTGGTGTCAACATCACTGGATCTTATACTGGTGTCAAGGTCCCTGGGTCTAATTCTGGTGTCAACCTCCCTGTATCTAATCCTGTTGTCAGCGTCATTCGATCTAATTCTGGTGTCAACGTCCCTTGATCTAATCCTGGTGTCATCGACCCTGGAATTAATCCTGGTGTCAACGTCAATGGATCTAATCCTGGTGTCAACGTCCTAGCTCTAATCCTTGTGTCAACGTCACTGGATCTAATCCTGGTGTCATGGTCCCTGGATCTAATTCTGGTGTCAATGTCATTGGATCTTATCCTGGTGTCACGTCCCTGGATCTAATCTTGGTGTCAACGTCCCTGGATCCAATCCTGGTGTCAACATCACTGGATCTAATCCAGGTGTCAACGTCCCTGGCTCTAATCCTGGTGTCAACGTCCCTGGATCTAATCCTGGTGTCAACGTCCCTGTGTCTAAACCTGGTGTCAGCGTCACTGGGCCTAATCCTGGTGTCAACCTCACTGGATCTAATCCTGGTGTCAACGTCCCTGGGTCTAATCCTGGTGTCAACAAAACTGGATCTAATCCTGGTGTCAACGTCCCTGGATCTAATCCTGGTGTCAACGTCCCTGGATCTAATCCTGGTGTCAAGGAAACTGGATCTAATCCTTGTGTCAACGAAACTAAATCTAATCCTGTTTCAACGTCCCTGGATCTAATCCTGGTGTCAACGTCCCTGTATCTAATCCTGGTTTCAATGTCCCTGCATCTAATCCTGATGTCAAAGTCACTGGATCTGATCCTGGTGTCAACGTCCCTTGATCTGATCCTGGTGTCAACGTCCCTGGATCTAATCCTGGTGTCAACGTCCCTGGTTCTAATCCTGGTTTCAACGTCACTGGATCTAATCCTGGTGTTTACATCACTGGATCTAATCCTGGTTTTAACGTCCCTGGATCTGATGCTGGTGTCAACGTCACTGGATATGATCCAGGTGCCAACGTCACTCGATCTGATCCTGGTGTCAACGTTCCTGGACCTGATCTTGGTTTCAACGTCCCTGGATCTCATACTGGTGTCAGCGTCACTGGATCTAATCCTGCTGTCAACGTCAATGGATCTAATCCTGGTGTCAACGTCCCTTGATCTAATCTTGGTGTCAACGTCCCTTGATCTAATCCTGGTGTAATCGTCACTGGATCTAATCCTGGTGTCAACGTCCCTAGATCGAATTCTGGTGTCAACTTCCCTGATTCTAATCCTGGAGTCAACGTCCCTGGATCTAATACTGGTGTCACCATCCCTGGATCTAATCCTGGTGTCAACGTCACTGGATCTAATCCTGGTTTCAATGTCCCTGCATCTAATCCTGGTGTCAAAGTCACTGGATCTGACCCTGTGTCTACGTCCTTGGAACAAATCCTGGTTTCAACGTCCCTGGATCTAATCCTGGTGTCAACGTCCATGGATCTAATTCTGGAGTCAACGTCCCTGGATCTAATACTGGTGTCAATGTCCCTGGATCTAATCCTGGTGTCACCGTCATGGATCTGATCCTGGTGTCAGCGTCACTGGATCTAATCCTGGTGTCAACGACACTGGTTCATATCCTGGTGTCAACGTCCCTGGGTCTAATTCTGGTGTCAACGTCCCTGGATCTAATCCTGGTGTCAGCGTCACTGTATCTAATCCTGGTGTCAACGTCCATGGATCTAAAATGGTTTTAGCGTCACTGGATATAATCCTGTGTTAACGTCAATGGATCTAATCCTGGTGTCAGCATCACTGGATGTATTCCTGGTGTCAACGTCACTGGATCTAATCCTGGTGTCAGCATCACTGGATCTAATCCTGGTATCAACGTCAATGGATCTAATCCTGGTGTCAACGTCCCTGTATATAATCCTGGTGTCATGGTTCCTGTATCTAATCCTGGTGTCAACATCCCTGGATCTAATCCTGGAGGCAACGTCCCTAGATCTAATCCTGGTGTCAACTTTCCGGGATCTAATCCTGGTGTCTAAGTAACTGGATCTTATCCTGGTGTCAACGTCATGGATCTGATCCTTGTGTCAACGTCACTCTATCTCACCCTGGTGTCAACATCCCTGGACCCGATCCTGGTGTCAACGTTCCTGGGTCTATTCCAGGTTTCAACGTCCCTGGATCTAATCCTGGTGTCAACGTCACTGGATCTGATCCTGGTGTCAACGTCCCTGGTTCTGAACCTGGTGTCATCTTCCCTGGTTCTAATCCTGGATTCAACGTCCCTGGATCTAATCCTGTTGTCCACGTCTCTGGATCTAATCCTGGAGTCACCTTCCCTGGATCTAATCCTTGTGTCAACATCCCTGGATGTAATCCTGGTGTCAAAATCCCTGGATCTAATCCTGGTGTCAACGTCATGGATCTGATCCTGGTGTCATCGTCACTGGATCGAATCCTGGTGTCAACGTAACTGGACCTTATCCTGAGGTCAATGTCCCTGGTTCTAATCCTTTTTTCAACGTCCCTGGACCTAATCCTGGTGTGAAGTCACTGGATATAATCCTGCTGTCAACGTCCTGGATGTAATCCTGGTGTCAACGTCCCTAGGTCTAATTCTGGTGTCAACGTCCCTGGATCTAATCCTGGAGTCAACGTCCCTGATCTAATCCTGGTGTCAACGTCCCTGGATCTAATCCTGGTTTCAACGTCACTGGATCTAATCCTGGTGTTTACATCACTGGATCTAATCCTGGTTTTAACGTCCCTGGATCTGATCCTGGTGTCAACATCACTGGATATGATCCAGGTGCCAACGTCACTCGATCTGATCCTGGTGTCAACGTTCCTGGACCTGATCTTGGTTTCAACGTCCCTGGATCTCATCCTGGTGTCAGCGTCACTGGATCTAATCCTGCTGTCAACGTCAATGGATCTAATCCTGGTGTCAACGTCCCTTGATCTAATATTGGTGTCAACGTCCCTTGATCTAATCCTGGTGTAATCGTCACTGGATCTAATCCTGGTGTCAACGTCCCTAGATCGAATTCTGGTGTCAACTTCCCTGATTCTAATCCTGGAGTCAACGTCCCTGGATCTAATACTGGTGTCACCATCCCTGGATAATTCTGGTGTCAAAGTCACTGGATCTAATCCTGGTTTCAACGTCCCTGGATCTGATCCTGGTGTAGGCGACACCGGATCTGATCCTGGTGTAAAAGTCCCTATATCTGATCCTGGTGTCAACGTCCCTGGATCTGATCCTGGTGTCAACGTACCTGAATCTAATCGCGGTGTCAACGAAACTGGATCTATTCCTGGTGTCCATGTCCCTCGATCTAATCCTGGCATCAAGGTCCCTGGATCTAATCCTGTTGTCAATGACACTGGATCTAATCCTGGTGTCAACGTCCCTGTATCTAATCCTGGTTTCAATGTCCCTGCATCTAATCCTGATGTCAAAGTCAGTGGATCTGATCCTGGTGTCAACGTCCCTGGATCTGATCCTGGTGTCAACGTCCCTGGATCTAATCCTGGTGTCAACGTCCCTGGATCTAATCCTGGTTTCAACGTCACTGGATCTAATCCTGGTGTTTACATCACTGGATCTAATCCTGGTTTTAACGTCCCTGGATCTGATCCTGGTGTCAACGTCACTGGATATGATCCAGGTGCCAACGTCACTCGATCTGATCCTGGTGTCAACGTTCCTGGACCTGATCTTGGTTTCAACGTCCCTGGATCTCATCCTGGTGTCAGCGTCACTGGATCTAATCCTGCTGTCAACGTCAATGGATCTAATCCTGGTGTCAACTCCCTTGATCTAATCTTGGTGTCAACGTCCCTTGATCTAATCCTGGTGTAATCGTCACTGGATCTAATCCTGGTGTCAACGTCCCTAGATCGAATTCTGGTGTCAACTTCCCTGATTCTAATCCTGGAGTCAACATCCCTGCATCTAATACTGGTGTCACCATCCCTGGATCTAATCCTGGTGTCAACGTCACTGGATCTAATCCTGGTTTCAACGTCCCTGGATCTGATCCTGGTGTAGGCGTCACTGGATCTGATCCTGGTGTCAACGTCCCTGGATCTGATCCTGGTGTCAACGTACCTGAATTTAATCGCGGTGTCAACGAAACTGGATCTAATCCTGGTGTCCACGTCCCTCGATCTAATCCTGGCATAAACGTCCCTGGATCTAATCCTGTTGTCAATGACACTGGATCTAATCCTGGTGTCAACGTCCCTGTATCTAATCCTGGTTTCAATGTCCCTGCATCTAATCCTGGTGTCAAAGTCACTGGATCTGACCCTAGTGTCAACGTCCCTGGATCTGATCCTGGTGTCAACGTCCCTGGATCTAATCCTGGTTTCATCGTCCCTGTATCTAATCCTGGTGTCAACGTCCCTGGATCTAATCCTGGAGGCAACGTCCCTAGATCTAATCCTGGTGTCAACTTTCCGAGATCTAATCCTGGTGTCAAAGTAACTGGATCTTATCCTGGTGTCAACGTAATGGATCTGATCCTTGTGTCAACGTCACTGGATCTCACCCTGGTGTCAACGTCGCTGGACCCGAATCCTGGTGTCAACGTCCCTGGGTCTATTCCAGGTTTCAACGTCCCTGGATCTAATCCTGGTGTCAACGTCACTGGATCTGATCCTGGTGTCAACGTCCCTGGTTCTGATCCTGGTGTCATCTTCCCTGGTTCTAATCCTGGATTCAACGTCCCTGGATCTAATCCTGTTGTCCATGTCTCTGGATCTAATCCTGGAGTCACCTTCCCTGGATCTAATCCTTGTGTCAACGTCCCTGGATGTAATCCTGGTGTCAAAATCCCTGGATCTAATCCTGGTGTCAACGTCATGGATCTGATCCTGGTGTCAGCGTCCCTGGATCTGATCCTGGTGTCAACGTCACTGGATCTATTCCTGGTGTCATGTTACGTGGATCTAAACCTGCTGTCAACATCACTGGATCTTATCCTGGTGTCAATGTCCCTGGATCTAAATCTGGTGTGAACGTCCCTGGATCTAATCCTGGTGTCAACATTACTGTATCTAATCATGGTGTCAACGTCCATGGATCTGACCCTGTGTCTACGTCCTTGGAACTAATCCTGGTTTCAACGTCCCTGGATCTAATCCTGGTGTCAACGTCCATGGATCTAATTCTGGAGTCAACGTCCCTGGATCTAATACTGGTGTCAATGTCCCTGGATCTAATCCTGGTGTCAACGTCATGGATCTGATCCTGGTGTCAGCGTCACTGGATCTAATCCTGGTGTCAACGACACTGGTTCATATCCTGGTGTCAACGTCCCTGGGTCTAATTCTGGTGTCAACGTCCCTGGATCTAATCCTGGTGTCAGAGTCACTGTATCTAATCCTGGTGTCAACGTCCATGGATCTAAACTGGTTTCAGCGTCACTGGATATAATCCTGGTGTCAACGTCAATGGATCTAATCCTGGTGTCAGCATCACTGGATGTATTCCTGGTGTCAACGTCACTGGATCTAATCCTGGTGTCAGCATCACTGGATCTAATCGTGGTATCAACGTCAATGGATCTAATCCTGGTGTCAACGTCCCTGTATATAATCCTGGTTTCATGGTCCCTGTATCTAATCCTGGTGTCAACGTCAATGGAACTAATCATGTGTCAACGTCCCTGGGTCTAATTCTGGTGTCAACGTTCCTGGATCTAATCCTGGTGTCATGGTCCCTGGATCTAATCCTGGTGTCAACATCACTGGATCTTATACTGGTGTCAAGGTCCCTGGGTCTAATTCTGGTGTCAACCTCCCTGTATCTAATCCTGTTGTCAGCGTCACTCGATCTAATTCTGGTGTCAACGTCCCTTGATCTAATCCTGGTGTCAGCGACCCTGGAATTAATCCTGGTGTCAATGTCAATGGATCTAATCCTGGTGTCAACGTCCTAGCTCTAATCCTTGTGTCAACGTCACTGGATCTAATCCTGGTGTCATGGTCCCTGGATCTAATTCTGGTGTCAATGTCATTGGATCTTATCCTGGTGTCACGTCCCTGGATCTAATCTTGGTGTCAACGTCCCTGGATCCAATCCTGGTGTCAACATCACTGGATCTAATCCAGGTGTCAACGTCCCCGGCTCTAATCCTGGTGTCAACGTCCCTGGATCTAATCCTGGTGTCAACGTCCCTGTGTCTAAACCTGGTGTCAGCGTCACTGGGCCTAATCCTGGTGTCAACCTCACTGGATCTAATCCTGGTGTCAACGTCCCTGGGTCTAATCCTGGTGTCAACAAAACTGGATCTAATCCTGGTGTCAACGTCCCTGGATCTAATCCTGGTGTCAACGTCCCTGGATCTAATCCTGGTGTCAAGGAAACTGGATCTAATCCTTGTGTCAACGAAACTAAATCTAATCCTGTTTCAACGTCCCTGGATCTAATCCTGGTGTCAACGTCCCTGTATCTAATCCTGGTTTCAATGTCCCTGCATCTAATCCTGATGTCAAAGTCACTGGATCTGATCCTGGTGTCAACGTCCCTGGATCTGATCCTGGTGTCAACGTCCCTGGATCTAATCCTGGTGTCAACGTCCCTGGATCTAATCCTGGTTTCAACGTCACTGGATCTAATCCTGGTGTTTACATCACTGGATCTAATCCTGGTTTTAACGTCCCTGGATCTGATGCTGGTGTCAACGTCACTGGATATGATCCAGGTGCCAACGTCACTCGATCTGATCCTGGTGTCAACGTTCCTGGACCTGATCTTGGTTTCAACGTCCCTGGATCTCATACTGGTGTCAGCGTCACTGGATCTAATCCTGCTGTCAACGTCAATGGATCTAATCCTGGTGTCAACGTCCCTAGATCGAATTCTGGTGTCAACTTCCCTGATTCTAATCCTGGAGTCAACGTCCCTGGATCTAATACTGGTGTCACCATCCCTGGATCTAATCCTGGTGTCAACGTCACTGGATCTAATCCTGGTTTCAATGTCCCTGCATCTAATCCTGGTGTCAAAGTCACTGGATCTGACCCTGTGTCTACGTCCTTGGAACAAATCCTGGTTTCAACGTCCCTGGATCTAATCCTGGTGTCAACGTCCATGGATCTAATTCTGGAGTCAACGTCCCTGGATCTAATACTGGTGTCAATGTCCCTGGATCTAATCCTGGTGTCACCGTCATGGATCTGATCCTGGTGTCAGCGTCACTGGATCTAATCCTGGTGTCAACGACACTGGTTCATATCCTGGTGTCAACGTCCCTGGGTCTAATTCTGGTGTCAACGTCCCTGGATCTAATCCTGGTGTCAGCGTCACTGTATCTAATCCTGGTGTCAACGTCCATGGATCTAAAATGGTTTCAGCGTCACTGGATATAATCCTGTGTTAACGTCAATGGATCTAATCCTGGTGTCAGCATCACTGGATGTATTCCTGGTGTCAACGTCACTGGATCTAATCCTGGTGTCAGCATCACTGGATCTAATCCTGGTATCAACGTCAATGGATCTAATCCTGGTGTCAACGTCCCTGTATATAATCCTGGTGTCATGGTCCCTGTATCTAATCCTGGTGTCAACGTCAATGGAACTAATCATGGTGTCAACGTCCCTGGGTCTAATTCTGGTGTCAACGTTCCTGGATCTAATCCTGGTGTCATGGTCCCTGGATCTAATACTGGTGTCAGCATCACTGGATCTTATACTGGTGTCAAGGTCCCTGGGTCTAATTCTGGTGTCAACCTCCCTGTATCTAATCCTGTTGTCAGCGTCACTCGATCTAATTCTGGTGTCAACGTCCCTTGATCTAATCCTGGTGTCAGCGACCCTGGAATTAATCCTGGTGTCAACGTCAATGGAACTAATCCTGGTGTCAACGTCCTAGCTCTAATCCTTGTGTCAACGTCACTGGATCTAATCCTGGTGTCATGGTCCCTGGCTCTAATTCTGGTGTCAACGTCATTGGAACTTATCCTGGTGTCACGTCCCTGGATCTAATCTTGGTGTCAACGTCCCTGGATCCAATCTTGGTGTCAACGTCCCTGGATCCAATCCTGGTGTCAACATCACTGGATCTAATCCAGGTGTCAACGTCCCTGGATCTAATCCTGGTATCCACGTCCCTGTGTCTAAACCTGGTGTCAGCGTCACTGGGCCTAATCCTGGTGTCAACCTCACTGGATCTAATCCTGGTGTCAACGTCCCTGGGTCTAATCCTGGTGTCAACAAAACTGGATCTAATCCTGGTGTCAACGTCTCTGGATCTAATCCTGGTATCAACGTCCCTGGATCTAATCCTGTTGTCAACGTCACTGGATCTAATCCTGGTGTCAACCTCCTTGGATCTATTCCTGGTATCAACGTCACTGGATCAAACCCTGGTGTCAACGTCACTGGATCTAAGACTGGTTTCAACATCCCTGGATCTAATCATGGTATCGACGTCACTGGATCTGAACCTGGTGTAAACCTCCCTGGATCTGATCCTGGTTTCGACGTCCCTGGATCTAATACTGGTGTCATCGTTACTGGATCTAATCCTGGTGTCAACGTCAATGGATCTAATCCTGGTGTCAACGTCCCTGGATCTAATCCTGGTGTCAACGTCCCTGGATCTAATCCTGGTGTCAAGGAAACTGGATCTAATCCTTGTGTCAACGAAACTAAATCTAATCCTGTTTCAACGTCCCTTAATCTAACCCTGGTGTCAACGTCCCTGGATCTAATCCTGGTATCAACGTCATTGGATCTAATCCTGGTGTCAACGAAACTGGATCTAATCCTGGTGTCAACGTCCCTGTATGTAATCCTGGTGTCAACTTCACTGGATCTGATCCTGGTTTATGTCACTGGATCTAATCCTGTTGCCAGCGTCTGTGGATCTAATCCTGGTGTCGACGTCACTGAATCCTATCCTGGTGTCATCGTCCCTGGATCTAATCCTTTTGTCAACGTCCCTGGACCTAATCCTGGTATCAACGTCATTGGATCTAATACTGATGTCAACATCCCTGGATCTATTCCTGGTGTCAACATCACTGGATCTAATCCTGATGTCAGCGTCACTGGATCTAATCCTGGTGTCAACGTCAAGGATCTAAGCCTGGTGTCAACGTCCCAGGATATAATCCTGGTGTCAACGTCCCAGGATCTTATCCTGGTGTCAACGTCACTGGATCTAATCCTGGTTTCAACGTCCCTGGATCTGATCCTGGTGTCAACGTCACTGGATCTGATCCTGGAGTCAACGTCCCTGGATCTGATCCTGGTGTCAACGTCCCTTGATCTAATCCTGGAGGCAACGTCCCTAGATCTAATCCTGGTGTCAACTTTCCGAGATCTAATCCTGGTTTCAAAGTAACTGGATCTTATCCTGGTGTCAACGTCATGGATCTGATCCTTGTGTCAACGTCACTGGATCTCACCCTGGTGTCAATGTCGCTGGACCCGATCCTGGTGTCAAGGTCCCTGGGTCTATTCCAGGTTTCAACGTCCCTGGATCTAATCCTGGTGTCAACGTCACTGGATCTGATCCTGGTGTCAACGTCCCTGATTCTGATCCTGGTGTCATCTTCCCTGGTTCTAATCCTGGATTCAACGTCCCTGGATCTAATCCTGTTGTCCACGTCTCTGGAACTAATCCTGGAGTCACCTTCCCTGGATCTAATCCTTGTGTCAACGTCCCTGGATGTAATCCTGGTGTCAAAATCCCTGGATCTAATCCTGGTGTCAACGTCATGGATCTGATCCTGGTGTCAGCGTCCCTGGATCTGATCCTGGTGTCAACGTCAGTGGTTCTATTCCTGGTGTCATGGTACGTGGATCTAAACCTGCTGTCAACATCACTGGATCTTATCCTGGTGTCAATGTCCCTGGATCTAAATCTGGTGTGAACGTCCCTGGATCTAATCCTGGTGTCAACATTACTGTATCTAATCATGGTGTCAACGTCCATGGATCTGACCCTGTGTCTACGTCCTTGGAACTAATCCTGGTTTCAACGTCCCTGGATCTAATCCTGGTGTCAACGTCCATGGATCTAATTCTGGAGTCAACGTCCCTGGATCTAATACTGGTGTCAATGTCCCTGGATCTAATCCTGGTGTCACCGATATGGATCTGATCCTGGTGTCAGCGTCACTGGATCTAATCCTGGTGTCAACGACACTGGTTCATATCCTGGTGTCAGCGTCCCTGGGTCTAATTCTGGTGTCAACGTCCCTGGATCTAATCCTGGTGTCAGCGTCACTGTATCTAATCCTGGTGTCAACGTCCATGGATCTAAACTGGTTTCAGCGTCACTGGATATAATCCTGGTGTCAACGTCAACGGATCTAATCCTGGTGTCAGCATCACTGGATGTATTCCTGGTGTCAACGTCACTGGATCTAATCCTGGTGTCAGCATCACTGGATCTAGTCCTGGTATCAACGTCAATGGATCTAATCCTGGTGTCAACGTCCCTGTATATAATCCTGGTGTCATGGTCCCTGTATCTAATCCTGGTGTCAACGTCAATGGAACTAATCATGGTGTCAACGTCCCTGGGTCTAATTCTGGTGTCAACGTTCCTGGATCTAATCCTGGTGTCATGGTCCCTGGATCTAATCCTGGTGTCAACATCACTGGATATTATACTGGTGTCAAGGTCCCTGGCTCTAATTCTGGTGTCAACCTCCCTGTATCTAATCCTGTTGTCAGCGTCACTCTATCTAATTCTGGTGTCAACGTCCCTTGATCTAATCCTGGTGTCAGCGACCCTGGAATTAATCCTGGTGTCAACGTCAATGGATCTAATCCTGGTGTCAACGTCCTAGCTCTAATCCTTGTGTCAACGTCACTGGATCTAATCCTGGTGTCATGGTCCCTGGATCTAATTCTGGTGTCAACGTCATTGGAACTTATCCTGGTGTCACGTCCCTGGATCTAATCTTGGTGTCAACGTCCCTGGATCCAATCCTGGTGTCAACATCACTGGATCTAATCCAGGTGTCAACGTCCCTGGATCTAATCCTGGTATCCACGTCCCTGGATCTAATCCTGGTGTCAACGTCCCTGTGTCTAAACCTGGTGTCAGCGTCACTGGGCCTAATCCTGGTGTCAACCTCACTGGATCTAATCCTGGTGTCAACGTCCCTGGGTCTAATCCTGGTGTCAACAAAACTGGATCTAATCCTGGTGTCAACGTCTCTGGATCTAATCCTGGTATCAACGTCCCTGGATCTAATCCTGTTGTCAACGTCACTGGATCTAATCCTGGTGTCAACCTCCTTGGATCTATTCCTGGTATCAACGTCACTGGATCAAACCCTGGTGTCAACGTCACTGGATCTAAGACTGGTTTCAACATCCCTGGATCTAATCATGGTATCGACGTCACTGGATCTGAACCTGGTGTAAACCTCCCAGGATCTGATCCTGGTTTCGACGTCCCTGGATCTAATACTGGTGTCATCGTTACTGGATCTAATCCTGGTGTCAACGTCAATGGATCTAATCCTGGTGTCAACGTCCCTGGATCTAATCCTGGT
Source organism: Rattus norvegicus (assembly GCF_021556685.1). Classification (NCBI taxonomy): domain Eukaryota; kingdom Metazoa; phylum Chordata; class Mammalia; order Rodentia; family Muridae; genus Rattus; species Rattus norvegicus. The sequence continues at coordinate 62,295,084 of NC_141555.1, read as the reverse complement.
GTCAACGTCCCTGGATCTAATCCTGGTGTCAAGGAAACTGGATCTAATCCTTGTGTCAACGAAACTAAATCAAATCCTGTTTCAACGTCCCTGGATCTAACCCTGGTGTCAACGTCCCTGGATCTAATCCTGGTATCAACGTCATTGGATCTAATCCTGGTGTCAACTTCACTGGATCTGATCCTGGTTTATGTCACTGGATCTAATCCTGTTGCCAGCGTCTGTGGATCTAATCCTGGTGTCGACGTCACTGAATCTTATCCTGGTGTCAACGTCCCTGGATCTAATCCTTTTGTCAACGTCCCTGGACCTAATCCTGGTATCAACGTCATTGGATCTAATACTGATGTCAACATCCCTGGATCTATTCCTGGTGTCAACATCACTGGATCTAATCCTGATGTCAGCGTCACTGGATCTAATCCTGGTGTCAACGTCAAGGATCTAAGCCTGGTGTCAACGTCCCAGGATATAATCCTGGTGTCAAAGTCCCAGGATCTTATCCTGGTGTCAACGTCACTGGATCTAATCCTGGTTTCAACGTCCCTGGATCTGATCCTGGTGTCAGCGTCCCTGGATCTGATCCTGGTGTCAACGTCACTGGTTCTATTCCTGGTGTCATGGTACGTGGATCTAAACCTGCTGTCAACATCACTGGATCTTATCCTGGTGTCAATGTCCCTGGATCTAAATCTGGTGCGAACATCCCTGGATCTAATCCTGGTGTCAACATTACTGTATCTAATCATGGTGTCAACGTCCATGGATCTGACCCTGTGTCTACGTCCTTGAAACTAATCCTGGTTTCAACGTCCCTGGATCTAATCTTGGTGTCAACATCCATGGATCTAATTCTGGAGTCAACGTCCCTGGATCTAATACTGGTGTCAATGTCCCTGGATCTAATCCTGGTGTCAACCTCCTTGGATCTATTCCTGGTATCAACGTCACTGGATCAAACCCTGGTGTCAACGTCACTGGATCTAAGACTGGTTTCAACATCCCTGGATCTAATCATGGTATCGACGTCACTGGATCTGAACCTGGTGTAAACCTCCCTGGATCTGATCCTGGTTTCAACGTCCCTGGATCTAATACTGGTGTCATCGTTACTGGATCTAATCCTGGTGTCAACGTCAATGGATCTAATCCTGGTGTCAACGTCCCTGGATCTAATCCTGGTGTCAACGTCCCTGGATCTAATCCTGGTGTCAAGAAAACTGGATCTAATCCTTGTGTCAACGAAACTAAATCTAATCCTGTTTCAACGTCCCTGGATCTAATCCTGGTGTCAACGTCCCTGGATCTAATCCTGGTATCAACGTCATTGGATCTAATCCTGGTGTCAACGAAACTGGATCTAATCCTGGTGTCAACGTCCCTGTATGTAATCCTGGTGTCAACTTCACTGGATCTGATCCTGGTTTATGTCACTGGATCTAATCCTGTTGCCAGCGTCTGTGGATCTAATCCTGGTGTCGACGTCACTGAATCTTATCCTGGTGTCAACGTCCCTGGATCTAATCCTTTTGTCAACGTCCCTGGACCTAATCCTGGTATCAACGTCATTGGATCTAATACTGATGTCAACATCCCTGGATCTTATCCTGGTGTCAACGTCACTGGATCTAATCCTGGTTTAACGTCCCTGGATCTGATCCTGGTGTCAACGTCACTGGATCTGATCCTGGAGTCAACGTCCGTGGATCTGATCCTGGTGTCAACGTCCATGGACATGAACCTGGTTTCATCATCCCTGGATCTAATCCTGTAGTCAGTGTCACTGGATCTAAGCCTGGTGTCAATGTCCCAGGATATAATCCTGGTGTCAACGTCCCAGGATCTAATCCTGGTGTCAACGTCACTGGATCTAATCCTGGTTTCAACGTCCCTGGATCTGGTCCTGGTGTCAACGTCACTGGATCTGATCCTGGAGTCAACGTCCCTGGATCTGATCCTGGTGTCAACGTCCATGGACCTGAACCTGGTTTCATCATCCCTGGATCTAATCCTGTAGTCAGGGTCACTGGAACTAATCCTGGTGTCAACGTCAATGGATCTAATCCTTGTGTCAACGTCCCTGGATCTAATCTTGGTGTCAACGAACCTGATTCTAATCCAGGTGTCAACGACAATGGATCTCATCCTGTTTCAACGTCCCTATATCTAATCCTGGTTTCAACGTCCCAGGATCTAATCCTGGTGTCAACATCACTGGATCTAAACCTCGTTTAAGTCCCTGGATCTAATCCTGGTACCAGCGTCACTGGATCTAAACCTGGTGTCAACGTCCCTGGATCTAATCCTGTTGTCAACGTCCCTGGTTCTAATCCTGGTGTCAACATCACTGGATCTAAACCTCGTTTAAGTCCCTGGATCTAATCCTGGTACCAGCGTCACTGGATCTAAACCTGGTTTCAACGTCCCTGGATCTAATCCTGTTGTCAACGTCCCTGGTTCTAATCCTGGTGTCAAGGTCCCTTGTTCTAATCCTGGTGTCAATGTCACTGGACCTAATCCTGATGTCAACGTAACTGGATCTAATCCTGGTGTCAGCATCAGTGCATCTAATCTTGGTGTCAACGTCACTGGATCTAACCCTGGTGTCAATGTCACTGGATATAATCCTGGTGTCAAGGTCCCTGGATCTAATACTTGTGTCAACGAAACTTGATCTAATCCTGGTGTCAACGTCCCTGCATCTAATCCTGGTACCAACGGCCCTGGATCTAATCCTGTTGTCAACGTCACTGTCTAATCCTGGTGTCAACCTCCCTGGATTTAATCATGGTATCAACGTCACTGGATAAAATCCTGGTGTCAACGTCACTGGATCCTATCCTGGTTTCAAATTCCCTGGATCTAATCATGGTGTCAACGTCTCTGGATCAGATCCTGGTGTCAACGTCCCTGGATCTTATCCTGGTGTCAACGTCCATGGATCTGATCCTGGTTTCAACGTCCCTGGATCTAATCCTGGTGTCCACGTCACTGGATCTAATCCTGGTTTCAACGTCAATGGATCTAATCCTGGTGTCAACGAACCTGGATCTAATCCTGGTGTCAACGAAACTGGATCTAATCCTGTTTCAACGTCCCTGGATCTAATCCTGGTATCTATTTCCCTGGATCTAAGCCCTGTGTCAACATCATTGGATCTGATCTTGGTGTCAACGTCCCTGGATCTGACCCTGTGTCAACGTCCTTGGAACTAATCCTGGTTTCAACGTCCCTGGATCTAATCCTGGTGTCAACGTCCATGGATCTGACCCTGTGTCTACGTCCTTGGAACTAATCCTGGTTTCAACGTCCCTGGATCTAATCTTGGTGTCAACGTCCATGTATCTAATTCTGGAGTCAACGTCCCTGGATCTAATACTGGTGTCAATGTCCCTGGATCTAATCCTGGTGTCAACCTCCTTGGATCTATTCCTGGTATCAACGTCACTGGATCAAACCCTGGTGTCAACGTCACTGGATCTAAGACTGGTTTCAACATCCCTGGATCTAATCATGGTATCGACGTCACTGGATCTGAACCTGGTGTAAACCTCCCTGGATCTGATCCTGGTTTCAACGTCCCTGGATCTAATACTGGTGTCATCGTTACTGGATCTAATCCTGGTGTCAACGTCAATGGATCTAATCCTGGTGTCAACGACCCTGGATCTAATCCTGGTGTCAACGTCCCTGGATCTAATCCTGGTGTCAAGAAAACTGGATCTAATCCTTGTGTCAACGAAACTAAATCTAATCCTGTTTCAACGTCCCTGGATCTAATCCTGGTGTCAACGTCCCTGGATCTAATCCTGGTATCAACGTCATTGGATCTAATCCTGGTGTCAACGAAACTGGATCTAATCCTGGTGTCAACGTCCCTGTATGTAATCCTGGTGTCAACTTCACTGGATCTGATCCTGGTTTATGTCACTGGATCTAATCCTGTTGCCAGCGTCTGTGGATCTAATCCTGGTGTCGACGTCACTGAATCTTATCCTGGTGTCAACGTCCCTGGATCTAATCCTTTTGTCAACGTCCCTGGACCTAATCCTGGTATCAACGTCATTGGATCTAATACTGATGTCAACATCCCTGGATCTTATCCTGGTGTCAACATCACTGGATCTAATCCTGATGTCAGCGTCACTGGATCTAAGCCTGGTGTCAACGTCAAGGATCTAAGCCTGGTGTCAACGTCCCAGGATATAATCCTGGTGTCAACGTCCCAGGATCTAATCCTGGTGTCAACGTCACTGGATCTAATCCTGGTTTAACGTCCCTGGATCTGATCCTGGTGTCAACGTCACTGGATCTGATCCTGGAGTCTACGTCCCTGGATCTGATCCTGGTGTCAACGTCCATGGACCTGAACCTGGTTTCATCATCCCTGGATCTAATCCTGTAGTCAGTGTCACTGGATCTAAGCCTGGTGTCAACGTCCCAGGATATAATCCTGGTGTCAACGTCCCAGGATCTAATCCTGGTGTCAACGTCACTGGATCTAATCCTGGTTTCAACGTCCCTGGATCTGATCCTGGTGTCAACGTCACTGGATCTGATCCTGGAGTCAACGTCCCTGGATCTGATCCTGGTGTCAACGTCCATGGACCTGAACCTGGTTTCATCATCCCTGGATCTAATCCTGTAGTCAGGGTCACTGGAACTAATCCTGGTGTCAACGTCAATGGATCTAATCCTTGTGTCAACGTCCCTGGATCTAATCTTGGTGTCAACGAACCTGATTCTAATCCAGGTGTCAACGAAAATGGATCTCATCCTGTTTCAACGTCCCTATATCTAATCCTGGTTTCAACGTCCCTGGATCTAATCCTGGTGTCAACATCACTGGATCTAAACCTCGTTTAAGTCCCTGGATCTAATTCTGGTACCAGCGTCACTGGATCTAAACCTGGTGTCAACGTCCCTGGATCTAATCCTGTTGTCAACGTCCCTGGTTCTAATCCTGGTGTCAACATCACTGGATCTAAACCTCGTTTAAGTCCCTGGATCTAATCCTGGTACCAGCGTCACTGGATCTAAACCTGGTGTCAACGTCCCTGGATCTAATCCTGTTGTCAACGTCCCTGGTTCTAATCCTGGTGTCAAGGTCCCTTGTTCTAATCCTGGTGTCAATGTCACTGGACCTAATCCTGATGTCAACGTAACTGGATCTAATCCTGGTGTCAGCATCAGTGCATCTAATCTTGGTGTCAACGTCACTGGATCTAACCCTGGTGTCAATGTCACTGGATATAATCCTGGTGTCAAGGTCCCTGGATCTAATACTTGTGTCAACGAAACTTGATCTAATCCTGGTGTCAACGTCCCTGCATCTAATCCTGGTACCAACGGCCCTGGATCTAATCCTGTTGTCAACGTCACTGTCTAATCCTGGTGTCAACCTCCCTGGATTTAATCATGGTATCAACGTCACTGGATAAAATCCTGGTGTCAACGTCACTGGATCCTATCCTGGTTTCAAATTCCCTGGATCTAATCATGGTGTCAACGTCTCTGGATCAGATCCTGGTGTCAACGTCCCTGGATCTTATGCTGGTGTCAACGTCCATGGATCTGATCCTGGTTTCAACGTCCCTGGATCTAATCCTGGTGTCCACGTCACTGGATCTAATCCTGGTTTCAACGTCAATGGATCTAATCCTGGTGTCAACGAACCTGGATCTAATCCTGGTGTCAACGAAACTGGATCTAATCCTGTTTCAACGTCCCTGGATCTAATCCTGGTATCTATTTCCCTGGATCTAAGCCCTGTGTCAACATCACTGGATCTGATCTTGGTGTCAACGTCCCTGGATCTGACCCTGTGTCAACGTCCTTGGATCTAATTCTGGAGTCAACGTCCCTGGATCTAATCCTGGTGTCAACGTCCATGGATCTAATTCTGGAGTCAACGTCCCAGGATCTAATCCTGGTGTCAATGTCCCTGGATCTAATCCTGATGTCAAAGTCACTGGATCTAATCCTAGTGTCAACGTAATGGATCTGATCCTGGTGTCAGCGTCACTGGATCTAATCCTGGTGTCAACGACACTGGTTCATATCCTCGTGTCAACGTCCCTGGGTCTAATTCTGGTGTCAACGTCCCTGGATCTAATCCTGGTGTCAGCGTCACTGTATCTAATCCTGGTGTCAACGTCCATGGATCTAAACTGGTTTCAGCGACACTGGATCTAATCCTGGTGTAAACGTCAATGGATCTAATCCTGGTGTCATCGTCCCTGGATCTAATACTGGTGTCAAGGTCCCTGGATCTAATCCTGGTGTCAGCGTCACTGGATCTAATCCTTGTGTCAACGTCACTGGATCTAATCCTGGTGTCAGCGTCACTGGATGTAATCCTGGTGTCAACGTCACTAGATCTAATCCTGGTGTCAGCATAACTGGATCTAATCCTGGTGTCAACTTCAATGGATCTAATCCTGGTGTCAACGTCCCTGTATATAATCCTGGTGTCATGGTCCCTGTATCTAATCCTGGTGTCAACGTCAATGGAACTAATCCTGGTGTCAACGTCCTTGGGTCTAATTATGGTGTCAACGTTCCTGGATCTAATCCTGGTGTCATGGTCCCTGGATCTAATCCTGGTGTCAGTGTCACTGGATCTAATCCTTGTGTCAACGTCACTGGATCTAATCCTGGTGTCAGCCTCACTGGATGTAATCCTGGTGTCAACGTCACTAGATCTAATCCTGGTGTCAACGTCCCTGTATATAATCCTGGTGTCATGGTCCCTGTATCTAATCCTGGTGTCAACGTCAATGGAACTAATCCTGGTGTCAACATCACTGGGTCTAATTCTGGTGTCAACGTTCCTGGATCTAATCCTGGTGTCATGGTCCCTGGATCTAATCCTGGTGTCAACATCACTGGATCTTATACTGGTGTCAAGGTCCCTGGGTCTAATTCTGGTGTCAACGTCCCTGTATCTAACCCTGTTGTCAGTGTCACTCGATCTAATCCTGGTGTCAACGTCCCTTGATCTAATCCTGGTGTCAGCGACACTGGAATTAATCCTGGAGTCAATGTCAATGGATCTAATCCTGGTGTCAACGACCTAGCTCTAATCCTTGTGTCAACGTCACTTGATCTAATCCTGCTGTCAACATCCCTGGATCTATTCCTGGAGGCAACGTTCCTGGATCTAATCCTGGTTCAACGTCCCTTGATCTGATCCTGGTGTCAACGTCCCTGGATCTAATCCTGTTGTCAACGTCCCTGGATCTAATCCTGGTTTCAACGTCCCAGGATCTGATCCTGGTGTCAGAGTCTCCGGATCTGATCCTGGTGTCAATGTCCCTGGATCTGATCCTGGTGTCAACGTCCCTGGATCTGATCCTGGTGTCAACGACCCTGGATTTGATCCTGGTGTCAATGTACCTGGATCTAATCATGGTGTCAACGAAACTGGATCTAATCCTGATGTCCACGTCACTCGTTCTAATCCTGGTATCAACGTCCCTGGATATAATCCTGTTGTCAACGTCACTGGATCTAATCCTGGTGTCAATGTCCCTATATCTAATCCTAGTTTCAAAGTCCCTGGATCTAATCCTGGAGTCAACGTCCCTGGATCTAATCCTGGTGTCAACGTCCCTGGATCTAATCCTGGTGTCAACGTCCCTGGATCTAATACTGGTGTCAACGTCACTGGATCTAATCCTGGTTTTAATGTCCCTGGATCTGATCCTCGTGTCAACTTCACTGGATCTGATCCAGGTGTCAACGTCACTGGATCTGATCCTGGTGTCAACGTCCCTGGATCTAATCCTGGTGTCAGCGTCACTGGATCTAATCCTGGTGTCAGCGTCACTGGATCTAATCCTGGTGTCAACGTCAATGGATCTTATCCTGGTGTCAACGTCCCGGGATCTAATATTGGTGTCAACGTCCCTTGCTCTAATCCTGGTGTCATCGTCACTGGATCAAATCCTGGTGTCAACGTCACTGGACCTTATCCTGAGGTCAATGTCCCTGGGTCTAATCCTTTTTTCAACGTCCCTGGACCTAATCCTGGTGTGAAGTCACTGTATATAATCCTGCTGTCAACGTCCTGGATGTAATCCTGGTGTCAACGTCCCTAGGTCTAATTCTGGTGTCAACGTCCCTGGATCTAATCCTGGAGTCAACGTCCCTGGATCTAATCCTGGTGTCAACGTCCCTGGATCTGATCCTGGTTTCAACGTCACTGGATCTAATCCTGGTGTTTACATCACTGGATCTAATCCTGGTTTTAACGTCCCTGGATCTAATCCTGGTGTCAACGTCACTGGATCTGATCCAGGTGTCAACGTCACTGGATCTGATCCTGGTGTCAACGTCCGTGGACCTGATCTTGGTTTCAACGTCCCTGGATCTCATCCTGGTGTCAGCGTCACTGGATCTAATCCTGCTGTCAACGTCAATGGATCTTTTCCTGGTGTCAACGTCCCAGGATCTAATCTTGGTGTCAACGTCCCTTGATCTACTCCTGGTGTCATCGTCACTGGATCTAATCCTGGTGTCAAAGTCACTGGATTTAATTCTGGAGTCAACGTTCCAGATTCTAATCCTGGTGTCAACGTCCCTGGATCTAATCCTGGTATCAACGACACTGGATCTAATCCTGGTTTTAACGACCCTGGATCTGATCCTGGAGTCAACGTCACTGGATATGATCCAGGTGTCAACGTCACTCGATCTGATCCTGGTGTCAACGTTCCTGGACCTTATCTTTGTTTCAACATCCCTGGATCTCATCCTTGTGTCAGCGTCACTGGATCTAATCCTGCTGTCAACGTCAATGGATCTAATCCTGGTGTCAACGTCCCTTGATCTAATCTTGGTGTCAACGTCCCTTGATCTAATCCTGGTGTAATCGTCACTGGATCTAATCCTGGTGTCAAAGTCACTGGATCTTATCCTGAGGTCAACATCCCTGGATCTAATCCTTTATTCAACGTCCCTGGACCTAAGCCTGGTGTCAAAGTCACTGGATCTAATTCTGCTGTCAACGTCCCTGGATCTAATCCTGGTGTCAACGTCCCTAGATCGAATTCTGGTGTCAACTTCCCTGATTCTAATCCTGGAGTCAAGGTCACTGGATCTAATCCTGGTGTCAATGTCACTGGATCTAATCCTGGTGTCAACGTCCCTGGATCTAATCCTTGTGTCAACGAAACTGGATCTAATCCTGGTGTCAACGTCCCTGCATCTAATCCTGGTATCAACGGCCTTGGATCTAATCCTGTTGTCAACGTCACTGGATCTAATCCTGGTGTCAACCTCCCTGGATTTAATCATTGTATCAACGTCACTGGATCAAATCCTGGTGTCAACGTCACTGGATCCTATCCTGGTTTCAACGTCCCTGGATCTAATCATGGTGTCAACGTCTCTGGATCAGATCCTGGTGTCAACGTCCCTGGATCTTATCCTGGTGTCAACGTCCATGGATCTGATCCTGGTTTCAACGTCCCTGGATCTAATCCTGGTGTCCGCGTCACTGGATCTAATCCTGGTTTCAACGTCAATGGATCTAATCCTGGTGTCAACGAACCTGGATCTAATCCTGGTGTTAACGTAACTGGATCTTATCCTGTTTCAACGTCCCTGGATCTAATCCTGGTATCTACGTACCTGGATCTAAGCCCTGTGTCAACATCACTGGATCTGATCTTGGTGTCAACGTCCCTGGATCTGACCCTGTGTCAACATCCTTGGAATTAATCCTGGTTTCAACGTCCCTGGATCTAATCCTGGAGTCAACGTCCATGGATCTATTTCTGGAGTCAACGTCCCTGGATCTAATCCTGGTGTCAATGTCCCTGGATCTAATCCTGGTGTCAAAGTCACTGGATCTAATCCTGGTGTCAACGTAATGGATCTGATCCTGGTGTCAGCGTCACTGGATCTAATCCTGGTGTCAACGACACTGGTACATATCCTCGTGTCAACGTCCCTGGGTCTAATTCTGGTGTCAACCTCCCTGGATTTGATCCTGGTGTCAATGTACCTGGATCTAATCGTGGTGTCATCGAAACTGGATCTAAACTGGTTGCAGCGACACTGGATCTAATCCTGGTGTAAACGTCAATGGATCTAACCCTGGTGTCATCGTCCCTGGATCTAATCCTGGTGTCAAGGTCCCTGGATCTAATCCTGGTGTCAGCGTCACTGGATCTAATCCTTGTGTCAACATCACTGGATCTAATCCTGGTGTCAGCGTCACTGGATGTAATCCTGGTGTCAACGTCACTAGATCTAATCCTGGTGTCAGTATCACTGGATCTAATCCTGGTGTCAACGTCAATGGATCTAATCCTGGTGTCAACGTCCCTGTATATAATCCTGGTGTCATGGTCCCTGTATCTAATCCTGGTGTCAACGTCAATGGAACTAATCCTGGTGTCAACGTCCCTGGGTCGAATTCTGGTCTCAACATTCCTGGATCTAATCCTGGTGTCATGGTCCTTGGATCTAATCCTGGTGTCAGCGTCACTGGATCTAATCCTTGTGTCAACGTCACTGGATCTAATCCTGGTGTCAGCCTCACTGGATGTAATCCTGGTGTAAACGTCACTAGATCCTATCCTGGTGTCAACATCCCTGGATCTATTCCTGGAGGCAACGTCCCTTGATCTAATCCTGGTGTCAACGTCCCTGGATCTAATCCTGTTGTCAACGTCCCTGGATCTAATCCTGGTTTCAACGTCCCAGGATCGATCCTGGTGTCAGAGTCTCCGGATCTGTTCCTGGTTTCAACGTCCCTGGATCTGATCCTGGTGTCAACGACCCTGGATTTGATCCTGGTGTCAATGTACAGGGATCTAATCATGGTGTCAACGAAACTGGATCTAATCCTGATGTCCATGTCACTCGTTCTAATCCTGGTATCAACGTCCCTGGATATAATCCAGTTGTCAACGTCACTGGATCTAATCCTGGTGTCAACGTCCCTGGATCTAATCCTGGTTTCAAAGTCCCTGGATCTAATCCTGGAGTCAACGTCCCTGGATCTAATCCTGGTGTCAACGTCCCTGGATCTAATCCTGGTGTCAATGTCCCTGGATCTAATACTGGTGTCAACGTCACTGGATCTAATCCTGGTTTAATGTCCCTGGATCTGATCCTCGTGTCAACTTCACTGGATCTGATCCAGGTGTCAACGTCACTGGATCTGATCCTGGTGTTAACGTCCCTGGACCTGATCCTGGTTTCAACGTCCCTGGATCTAATCCTGGTGTCAGCGTCACTGGATCTAATCCTGGTGTCAACGTCAATGGATCTTATCCTGGTGTCAACTTCCCGGGATCTAATATTGGTGTCAACGTCCCTTGCTCTAATCCTGGTGTCATCGTCACTGGATCGTATCCTGGTGTCAACGTCACTGGATCTTATCCTGAGGTCAATGTCCCTGGTTCTAATCCTTTTTTCAACGTCCTTGGACCTAATCCTGGTGTGAAGTCACTGGATATAATCCTGCTGTCAACGTCCTGGATGTAATCCTGGTGTCAACGTCCCTAGGTCTAATTCTGGTGTCAACGTCCCTGGATCTAATCCTGGAGTCAACGTCCCTGGATCTAATCCTGGTGTCAACGTCCCTGGATCTAATCCTGGTTTCAACATCACTGGATCTAATCCTGGTTTTAATGTCCCTGGATCTGATCCTGGTGTCAACGTCACTGGATCTGATCCAGGTGTCAACGTCACTGGATCTGATCCTGGTGTCAACGTCCCTGGACCTGATCTTGGTTTCAACGTCCCTGGATCTCATCCTGGTGTCAGCGTCACTGGATCTAATCCTGCTGTCAACGTCATGGATCTAATCCTGGTGTCAACGTCCCAGGATCTAATCTTGGTGTCAACGTCCCTTGATCTAATCCTGGTGTCATCGTCACTGGATCTAATCCTGGTGTCAAAGTCACTGGATTTAATTCTGGAGTCAACGTCCCAGATTCTAATCCTGGTGTCAACGTCCCTGGATCTAATCCTGGTATCAACGACACTGGATCTAATCCTGGTTTTAACGTCCCTGGATCTGATCCTGGAGTCAACGTCACTGGATATGATCCAGGTGTCAACGTCACTCGATCTAATCCTGTTGTCAACGTCCCTGGATCTAATCCTGGTTTCAACGTCCCAGGATCTGATCCTGGTGTCAGAGTCTCCGGATCTGTTCCTGGTTTCAACGTCCCTGTATCTGATCCTGGTGTCAACGACCATGGATTTGATCCTGGTGTCAATGTACCGGGATCTAATCATGGTGTCAACGAAACTGGATCTAATCCTGATGTCCATGTCACTCGTTCTAATCCTGGTATCAACGTCCCTGGATATAATCCTGTTGTCAACGTCACTGGATCTAATCCTGGTGTCAACGTCCCTGGATCTAATCCTGGTTTCAAATTCCCTGGATCTAATCCTGGAGTCAACGTCCCTGGATCAAATCCTGGTGTCAACGTCACTGGATCTTATCCTGAGGTCAATGTCCCTGGTTCTAATCCTTTTTTCAACGTCCTTGGACCTAATCCTGGTGTGAAGTCACTGATAATCCTGCTGTCAACGTCCTGGATGTAATCCTGGTGTCAACGTCCCTAGGTCTAATTCTGGTGTCAACGTCCCTGGATCTAATCCTGGAGTGAACGTCCCTGGATCTAATCCTGGTGTCAACGTCCCTGGATCTAATCCTGGTTTTAACGTCACTGGATCTAATCCTGGTTTTAACGTCCCTGGATCTGATCCTGGTGTCAACGTTACTGGATCTGATCCAGGTGTCAACGTCACTGGATCTGATCCTGGTGTCAACGTCCCTGGACCTGATCTTGGTTTCAACGTCCCTGGATCTCATCCTGGTGTCAGCGTCACTGGATCTAATCCTGCTGTCAACGTCAATGAATCTAATCCTGGTGTCAACGTCCCAGGATCTAATCTTGGTGTCAACGTCCCTTGATCTAATCCTGGTGTCATCGTCACTGGATCTAATCCTGGTGTCAAAGTCACTGGATTTAATTCTGGAGTCAACGTCCCAGATTCTAATCCTGGTGTCAACGTCCCTGGATCTAATCCTGGTATCAACGACACTGGATCTAATCCTGGTTTTAACGTCCCTGGATCTGATCCTGGAGTCAACGTCACTGGATATGATCCAGGTGTCAACGTCACTCGATCTGATCCTGGTGTCAACGTTCCTGGACCTAATCTTGGTTTCAACGTCCCTGGATCTCATCCTGGTGTCAGCGTCACTGGATCTAATCCTGCTGTCAACGTCAATGGATATAATCCTGGTGTCAACGTCCCTTGATCTAATCTTGGTGTCAACGTCCCTGGATCTAATCATGGTGTCAGCGTCTCTGGATCAGATCCTGGTGTCAACGTCCCTGGATCTTATCCTGGTGTCAACGTCCATGGATCTGATCCTGGTTTCAACGTCCCTGGATCTAATCCTGGTGTCCGCGTCACTGGATCTAATCCTGGTTTCAACGTCAATGGATCTAATCCTGGTGTCAACGAACCTGGATCTAATCCTGGTGTCAACGAAACTGGATCTAATCCTGTGTCAACGTCCCTGGATCTAATCCTGGTATCTACGTCCCTGGATCTAAGCCCTGTGTCAACATCACTGGATCTGATCTTGGTGTCAACGTCCCGGGATCTGACCCTGTGTCAATGTCCTTGGAACTAATCCTGGTTTCAACGTCCCTGGATCTAATCCTGGTGTCAACGTCCATGGATCTAATTCTGGAGTCAACATCCCTGGATCTAATCCTGGTGTCAATGTCCCTGGATCTAATCCTGGTGTCACAGTCACTGGATCTAATCCTGGTGTCAACGTAATGGATCTGATCCTGGTGTCAGCGTCACTGGACCTAATCCTGGTGTCAACGACACTGGTTCATATCCTCGTGTCAACGTCCCTGGGTCTAATTCTGGTGTCAACATCCCTGGATCTAATCCTGGTGTCAGCGTCACTGTATCTAATCCTGGTGTCAACGTCCATGGATCTAAACTGGTTTCAGCGACAATGGATCTAATCCTGGTGTAAACGTCAATGGATCTAATCCTGGTGTCAACGTCCATGGATCTAAACTGGTTTCAGCGACAATGGATCTAATCCTGGTGTGAAGTCACTGGATATAATCCTGCTGTCAACGTTCTGGATGTAATCCTGGTGTCAACGTCCCTAAGTCTAATTCTGGTGTCAACGTCCCTGGATCTAATCCTGGAGTCAACGTCCCTGGATCTAATCCTGGTGTCAACGTCCCTGGATCTAATCCTGGTTTCAACGTCACTGGATCTAATCCTGGTGTTTACATCACTGGATCTAATCCTGGTTTTAACGTCCCTGGATCTGATCCTGGTGTCAACGTCACTGGATCTGATCCAGGTGTCAATGTCACTGGATCTGATCCTGGTGTCAACGTCCCTGGACCTGATCTTGGTTTCAACGTCCCTGGATCTCATCCTGGTGTCAGCGTAACTGGATCTAATCCTGCTGTCAACCTCAATGGATCTAATCCTGGTGTCAACGTCCCAGGATCTAATCTTGGTGTCAACGTCCCTTGATCTAATCCTGGTGTCATCGTCACTGGATCTAATCCTGGTGTCAAAGTCACTGGATTTAATTCTGGAGTCAACGTCCCAGATTCTAATCCTGGTGTCAACGTCCCTGGATCTAATCCTGGTATCAACGACACTGGATCTAATCCTGGTTTTAACGTCCCTGGATCTGATCCTGGAGTCAACGTCACTGAATATGATCCAGGTGTCAACGTCACTCGATCTGATCCTGGTGTCAAAGTTCCTGGACCTGATCTTGGTTTCAACGTCCCTGGATCTCATCCTGGTGTCAGCGTCACTGGATCTAATCCTGCTGTCAACGTCAATGGATCTAATCCTGGTGTCAACGTCCCTTGATTTAATCTTGGTGTCAACGTCACTGGATCTAATCCTGGTGTAATCGTCACTGGATCTAATCCTGGTGTCAACGTCACTGGATCTTATCCTGAGGTCAACATCCCTGGATCTAATCCTTTTTTCAACGTCCCTGGACCTAAGCCTGGTGTCAAAGTCACTGGATCTAATCCTGCTGTCAACGTCCCTGGATCTAATCCTGGTGTCAACGTCCCTAGATCGAATTCTGGTGTCAACTTCCCTGATTCTAATCCTGGAGTCAACGTCACTGGATCTAATCCTGGTGTCAATGTCACTGGATCTAATCCTGGTGTCAACGTCCCTGGGTCTAATCCTTGTGTCAACGAAACTAGATCTAATCCTGGTGTCAACGTCCCTGCATCTAATCCTGGTTTCAACGTCCCTGCATCTGATCCTGGTGTAGGCGTCACCGGATCTGATCCTGGTGTCAACGTACCTGAATCTAATCGCGGTGTCAACGAAACTGGATCTAATCCTGGTGTCCACGTCCCTCGATCTAATCCTGGCATCAACGTCCCTGGATTTAATCCTGTTGTCAATGACACTGGATCTAATCCTTGTGTCAACGTCCCTGGATCTAATCCTGGTTTCAACGTCCCTGGATCTAATCCTGGTGTCAACGTCCATGGATCTAATTCTGGAGTCAACGTCCCTGGATCTAATCCTGGTGTCAATGTCCCTGGATCTAATCCTGGTGTCAATGTCACTGGATCTAATCCTGGTGTCAACGTCATGGATCTGATCCTGGTGTCAGCGTCACTGGATCTAATCCTGGTGTCAACGACACTGGTTCATATCCTGGTGTCAACGTCCCTGGGTCTAATTCTGGTGTCAACGTCCCTGGATCTAATCCTGGTGTCAGCGTCACTGTATCTAATCCTGGTGTCAACGTCCATGGATCTAAACTGGTTTCAGCGTCACTGGATCTAATCCTGGTGTCAACGTCAATGGATCTAATCCTGGTGTCAGCGTCACTGGATGTAATCCTGGTGTCAACGTCACTGGATCTAATCCTGGTGTCAGCATCAATGGATCTAATCCTGGTATCAACGTCAATGGATCTAATCCTGGTGTCAACGTCCCTGTATATAATCCTGGTGTCATGGTCCCTGTATCTAATCATGGTGTCAACGTCAATGGAACTAATCCTGGTGTCAACGTCCCTGGGTCTAATTCTGGTGTCAACGTTCCTGGATCTAATCCTGGTGTCATGGTCCCTGGATCTAATCCTGGTGTCAACATCACTGGATCTTATACTGGTGTCAAGGTCCCTGGGTCTAATTCTGGTGTCAACGTCCCTGTATCTAACCCTGTTGTCAGCGTCACTCGATCTAATCCTGGTGTTAACGTCCCTTGATCTAATCCTGGTGTCAACGTCAATGGATCTAATCCTGGTGTCAACGTCCTAGCTCTAATCCTTGTGTCAACGTCACTGGATCTATTCCTGGTGTCAACATCCCTGGATCTATTCCTGGAGGCAACGTTCCTGGATCTAATCATGGTTCAACGTCCCTGGATCTGATCCTGGTGTCAACGTCCCTGGATCTAATCCTGTTGTCAACGTCCCTGGATCTAATCCTGGTTTCAACGTCCCAGGATCTGATCCTGGTGTCAGAGTCTCCGGATCTGATCCTGGTGTCAATGTCCCTGGATCTGATCCTGGTGTCAACGACCCTGGATTTGATCCTGGTGTCAATGTACCTGGATCTAATCGTGGTGTCAACGAAACTGGATCTAATCATGGTGTCCACGTCACTCGTTCTAATCCTGGTATCAACGTCCCTGGATATAATCATGTTGTCAACGTCACGGGATCTAATCCTGGTGTCAACGTCCCTGGATCTAATCCTGGTTTCAACGTCCCTAGATCTAATCCTGGTGTCAGCGTCACTGGATCTAATCCTGGTGTCAACGTCACCGGATCTATTCCTGGTGTCAGCGTCACTGGATCTAATCCTGGTTTCAGCGTCCCTGGATCTAATCCTGGTGTCAATGTCCCTGGATCTAATCTTGGTGTCAACGTCCCTGTATCTAGTCCTGGTGTTAACGTCCCTAGATCTAATGTTGTGTCAACGTCCCAGGATCTAATCCTGGAGTCAACGTCCTGGATCTAATACTGGTGTCAACCTCCCTGGATCTAATCCTGGTGTCAACGTCCCTGGATCTAATCCTGGTGTCAACGACACTGGATCGAATTCTGGTGTCAACGTCCCTGGATCTAATCCTGGAGTCAACGTCCCTGGATCTAATCCTGGTTCAACGTCCCTGGATCTGATCCTGGTGTCAACGTCCCTGGATCTAATCCTGTTGTCAACGTCCCTGGATCTAATCCTGGTTTCAACGTCCCAGGATCTGATCCTGGTGTCAGAGTCTCCGGATCTGATCCTGGTGTCAATGTCCCTGGATCTGATCCTGGTGTCAACGACCCTGGATTTGATCCTGGTGTCAATGTACCTGGATCTAATCGTGGTGTCAACGAAACTGGATCTAATCATGGTGTCCACGTCACTCGTTCTAATCCTGGTATCAACGTCCCTGGATATAATCATGTTGTCAACGTCACTGGATCTAATCCTGGTGTCAACGTCCCTGGATCTAATCCTGGTTTCAACGTCCCTAGATCTAATCCTGGTGTCAGCGTCACTGGATCTAATCCTGGTGTCAACGTCACCGGATCTATTCCTGGTGTCAGCGTCACTGGATCTAATCCTGGTTTCAGCGTCCCTGGATCTAATCCTGGTGTCAATGTCCCTGGATCTAATCTTGGTGTACGTCCCGGTATCTAGTCCTGGTGTTAACGTCCCTAGATCTAATGTTGTGTCAACGTCCCAGGATCTAATCCTGGAGTCAACGTCCTGGATCTAATACTGGTGTCAACCTCCCTGGATCTAATCCTGGTGTCAACGTCCCTGGATCTAATCCTGGTGTCAACGACACTGGATCGAATTCTGGTGTCAACGTCCCTGGATCTAATCCTGGAGTCAACGTCCCTGGATCTAATCCTGGTGTCAACGTCCCTGGATCTAAACCTGGTGTCAACGTCACTGGATCTAATCCTGGTTTCAACATCCCTGGATCTGATCCTGGTGTAGGCGCCACCGCATCTGATCCTGGTGTCAACGTCCCTGGATCTGATCCTGGTGTCAACGTACCTGAATCTAATCGCGGTGTCAATGAAACTGGATCTAATCCTGGTGTCAACGTCACTGGATCTAATCCTGGTGTCAACGTCACTGGATCTAATCCTGGTGTCAACGTCCCTGGATCTAATCCTGGTTTCAACGTCCCTGCATCTAATCCTGGTGTCAACGTCAGAGGATCTGATCCTGGTGTCAACGTCCCTGGATCTGATCCTGGTGTGAACGTCCCTGGATCTATTCCTGGTTTCAACGTCCCTGTATCTAATCCTGGTGTCAACGTCCCTGGATCTAATCCTGGAGTCTACGTCCCTAGATCGAATCCTGGTGTCAACGTTCCTGGATCTAATCCTGGTGTCAAAGTCACCGGATATTATCCTGGTGTAAACGTCATGGATCTGATCCTTGTTTCAACGTCACTGGATCTCACCCTGGTGTCAACGTCCCTTGGCCTGATCCTGGTGTCAACGTCCCTGGGTCTATTCCTGGTTTAAACGTCCCTCGATCTAATCCTGGTGTCAACGTCACTAGATCTGATCCTGGTGTCAACGTCCTTGGTTCTGATCCTGGTATCAACTTCCCTGGATCTAATCCTGGTTTCAACATCCCTGGATCTAATCCTGGTGTCCACGTCCCTGGATCTAATCCTGGAGTCACCGTCCCTGGATCTAATCCTTGTGTCAATGTCCCTGGATTTAATCCTGGTATCAGCGTCACTGGATCTGATCCTGGTGTCAACGTCACTGGTTCTAATCCTGGTTTCATGGTCCCTGGATCTAATCCTGGTTTCAATGTCCCTGCATCTAATCCTGGTGTCAAAGTCACTGAATCTAATCCTGGTGTCAACGTCCCTGGATCTAATCCTGGAGGCAACGTCCCTAGATCTAATCCTGGTGTCAACTTTCCGGGATCTAATCCTGGTGTCAAAGTAACTGGATCTTATCCTGGTGTCAACGTCATGGATCTGATCCTTGTGTCAACGTCACTGGATCTCACCCTGGTGTCAACGTCCCTGGACTTGATCCTGGTGTCAACGTCCCTGGGTCTATTCCAGGTTTCAACGTCCCTGGATCTAATCCTGGTGTCAACGTCCCTGGTTCTGATCCTGGTGTCATCTTCCCTGGTTCTAATTCTGGATTCAACGTCCCTGGATCTAATCCTGTTGTCCATGTCTCTGGATCTAATCCTGGAGTCACCTTCCCTGGATCTAATCCTTGTTTCAATGTCCCTGGATGTAATCCTGGTGTCAAAATCCCTGGATCTAATCCTGGTGTCAACGTCATGGATCTGATCCTGGTGTCAAGGTCACTGGATCTGATCCTGGTGTCAACGTCACTGGTTCTATTCCTGGTGTCATGGTACGTGGATCTAAACCTGCTGTCAACATCACTGGATCTTATCCTGGTGTCAATGTCCCTGCATCTAAATCTGGTGTGAACGTCCCTGGATCTAATCCTGGTGTCAACATCACTGTATCTAATCATGGTGTCAACGTCCATGGATCTGACCCTGTGTCTACGTCCTTGGAACTAATCCTGGTTTCAACGTCCCTGGATCTAATCCTGGTGTCAACGTCCATGGATCTAATTCTGGAGTCAACGTCCCTGGATCTAATACTGGTGTCAATGTCCCTGGATCTAATCCTGGTGTCAATGTCACTGGATCTAATCCTGGTGTCAACGTCATGGATCTGATCCTGGTGTCAGCGTCACTGGATCTAATCCTGGTGTCAACGACACTGGTTCATATCCTGGTGTCAACGTCCCTGGGTCTAATTCTGGTGTCAACGTCCCTGGATCTAATCCTGGTGTCAGCGTCACTGTATCTAATCCTGGTGTCAACGTCCATGGATCTAAACTGGTTTCAGCGTCACTGGATCTAATCCTGGTGTCAACGTCAATGGATCTAATCCTGGTGTCAGCGTCACTGGATGTAATCCTGGTGTCAACGTCACTGGATCTAATCCTGGTGTCAGCATCAATGGATCTAATCCTGGTATCAACGTCAATGGATCTAATCCTGGTGTCAACGTCCCTGTATATAATCCTGGTGTCATGGTCCCTGTATCTAATCCTGGTGTCAACGTCAATGGAACTAATCCTGGTGTCAACGTCCCTGGGTCTAATTCTGGTGTCAACGTTCCTGGATCTAATCCTGGTGTCATGGTCCCTGGATCTAATCCTGGTGTCAACATCACTGGATCTTATACTGGTGTCAAGGTCCCTGGGTCTAATTCTGGTGTCAACGTCCCTGTATCTAACCCTGTTGTCAGCGTCACTCGATCTAATTCTGGTGTTAACGTCCCTTGATCTAATCCTGGTGTCAACGTCCCTGGAACTAATCCTGGTTTCAACGTCCCTAGATCTAATCCTGGTGTCAGCGTCACTGGCTCTAATCCTGGTGTCAACGTCACCGGATCTATTCCTGGTGTCAGCGTCACTGGATCTAATCCTGGTTTCAGCGTCCCTGGATCTAATCCTGGTGTCAATGTCCCTGGATCTAATCTTGGTGTCAACGTCCCTGTATCTAGTCCTGGTGTTAACGTCCCTAGATCTAATGTTGTGTCAACGTCCCAGGATCTAATCCTGGAGTCAACGTCCTGGATCTAATACTGGTGTCAACCTCCCTGGATCTAATCCTGGTGTCAACGTCCCTGGATCTAATCCTGGTGTCAACGACACTGGATCGAATTCTGGTGTCAACGACACTGGATCTAATCCTGGTGTCAATGTCACTGGATCTATTCCTGAGGTCAATGTCCCTGGTTCTAATTCTTTTTTCAACGTCCCTGGACCTAATCCTGGTGTCAAAGTCACTGGATATAATCCTGCTGTCAACGTCTTGATTCTAATCCTGGTGTCAACGTCCCTAGGTCTAATACTGGTGTCAACGTCCCTGGATCTAATCCTGGAGTCAATGTCCCTGGATCTAATCCTGGTGTCAACGTCCCTGGATCTAATCCTGGATTCAACGTCACTGGATCTTATCCTGGTGTTTACGTCACTGGATCTAATCCTGGTTTTAACGTCCCTGGATCTGATCCTGGTGTCAACGTCACTGGATCTGATCCAGGTGTCAACGTCACTGGATCTGATCCTGGTGTCAATGTCCCTGGACCTGATCTTGGTTTCAACGTACCTGGATCTCATCCTGGTGTCAGCGTCACTGGATCTAATCCTGCTGTCAACCTGAATGGATCTAATCCTGGTGTCAACGTCCCTGGATCTAATCTTGGTGTCAACGTCCCTTGATCTAATCCTGGTGTCATCGTCACTGGATCTAATCCTGGTGTCAAAGTCACTGGATTTAATTCTGGAGTCAACGTCCCTGATTCTAATCCTGGTGTCAACATCCCTCGATCTAATCCTGGTATCATCGTCACTGGATCTAATCCTGGTTTTAATGTCCTTAGATCTGATCCTGGTGTGAAAGTCACTGGATCTGATCCAGGTGTCAACGTCACTGCATCTGATCCTGCTGTCAACGTTCCTGGACCTGCTCTTGGTTTCAACGTCCCTGGATCTCATCCTGGTGTCAGCGTCACTGGATCTAATCCTGCTGTCAACATCAATGGATCTAATACTGGAGTCATCGTCACTGGATCTAATCCTGGTGTCAGCGTCACTGGATCTTATCCTGAGGTCAACGTCCCTGGTTCTAATCCTTTTTTCAACGTCCCTGGACCTAAGCCTGGTGTCAAAGTCACTGGATCTAATCCTGCTGTCCTCGTCCGTGGATCTAATCCTGGTGTCAATGTACCTAGATCGAATTCTGGTGTCAACGTCCCTGGATCTAATACTGGAGTCAACGTCCCTTGATCTAATACTGGTGTCACCATCCCTGGATCTAATCCTGGTGTCAACGTCACTGGATATAAGCCTGGTTTCAACGTCCCTGGATCTGATCCTGGTGTAGGCGTCACCGGATCTGATCTTGGTGTCAAAGTCCCTGGATCTGATCATGGTGTCAACGTACCTGAATCTAATCGCGGTGTCAACGAAACTGGATCTAATCCTGGTGTCAACGTCCCTGGATCTAATCCTGTTGTCAATGACACTGGATCTAATCCTGGTGTCAAGTCCCTGGATCTAATCCTGGTATCAACGTCCCTGTATCTAATCCTGGTCTCAACATCCCTGGATCAAATCCTGGAGTCAACGTCCCTAGATCTAATCCTGGTGTCAACGTTCCTGGATCTAATCCTGGTGTCAAAGTAACTGGATTTTATCCTGGTGTCAAAGTGATGGATCTGATCCTTGTGTCAACGTCACTGGATCTCAACCTGGTGTCAACGTCCCTGGACGTGATCCTGGTGTCAACGTCCCTGGGTCTATTCCTGGTTTCAACGTCCCTGGATCTAATCCTGGTGTCAACGTCACTGCATCTGATCCTGGTGTCAACGTCCCTGGTTCTGATCCTGGTGTCAACTTCCCTGGTTCTAATCCTGGATTCAACGTCCCTGGATCTAATCCTGTTGTCCACGTCTCTGGATCTAATCCTAGAGTCACCTTCCCTGGATCTAATCCTTGTGTCAACGTCCCTGGATGTAATCCTGGTGTCAAAGTCACTGGATCTAATCCTGGTTTCAACGTCATGGATCTGTACCTGGTGTCAAGGTCACTGGATCTGATCCTGGTGTCAACGTCACTGGTTCTAATCCTGGTGTCATGGTACGCGGATCTAATACTGCTGTCAACATCACTGGATCTTATCCTGGTGTCAATGTCCCTGGATCTAAATCTGGTGTGAACATCCCTGGATCTAATCCTGGTGTCAACATCACTGTATCTAATCCTGGTGTCAACGTCCATGGATCTAATCCTGGTATCAGCGTCACTGGATCTAAACCTGGTGTCAATATCAATGGATCTAATACGAGTTTAAACCTGCCTGTATATAATCCTGGTGACAGCGTCACTGGGTCTAATCGTGGTGTCAACATCAATGGAACTAATCCTGGTGTCAACGTCCATGGATCTTATCATGGTGTCAACGTCCCTGGGTCTAATTCTTGTGTCAACGTCCCTGGATCTAAACCTGGTGTCAACGTCACTGGATCTAATCCTGGTTTCAACATCCCTGGATCTGATCCTGGTGTAGGCGCCACCGGATCTGATCCTGGTGTCAAAGTCCCTGGATCTGATCCTGGTGTCAACGTACCTGAATATAATCGCGGTGTCAACGAAACTGGATCTAATCCTGGTGTCAACGTCACTGGATCTAATCCTGGTGTCAACGTCACTGGATCTAATCCTGGTGTCAACGTCCCTGGATCTAATCCTGGTTTCAACGTCCCTGCATCTAATCCTGGTGTCAACGTCAGAGGATCTGATCCTGGTGTCAACGTCCCTGGATCTGATCCTGGTGTGAACGTCCCTGGATCTATTCCTGGTTTCAACGTCCCTGTATCTAATCCTGGTGTCAACGTCCCTGGATCTAATCCTGGAGTCTACGTCCCTAGATCGAATCCTGGTGTCAACGTTCCTGGATCTAATCCTGGTGTCAAAGTCACCGGATATTATCCTGGTGTTAACGTCATGGATCTGATCCTTGTTTCAACGTCACTGGATCTCACCCTGGTGTCAACGTCCCTTGGCCTGATCCTGGTGTCAACGTCCCTGGGTCTATTCCTGGTTTAAACGTCCCTCGATCTAATCCTGGTGTCAACGTCACTGGATCTGATCCTGGTGTCAACGTCCCTGGTTCTGATCCTGGTGTCAACTTCCCTGGATTTAATCCTGGTTTCAACATCCCTGGATCTAATTCTGGTGTCCACGTCCCTGGATCTAATCCTGGAGTCACCGTCCCTGGATCTAATCCTTGTGTCAATGTCCCTGGATTTAATCCTGGTGTCAGCGCCACTGGATCTGATCCTGGTGTCAACGTCACTGGTTCTAATCCTGGTTTCATGGTCCCTGGATCTAATCCTGCTGTCAACATCACTGGATCTTATCCTGGTGTCAATGTCCCTGGGTCTATATCTGGTGTGAACGTCCCTGGATCTAATCCTGGTGTCAACATCACTGTATCTAATCCTGGTGTCAACGTCCATGGTTCTAATCTTGGTATCAGCGTCACTGGATCTAATCCTGGTGTCAACGTCAATGGATCTAATCCGAGTGTCAACGTCCCTGTATATAATCCTGGTGACAGCGTCACTGGGTCTATTCGTGGTGTCAACGTCAATGGAACTAATCCTGGTGTCAACGTCCCTAATCTTATCATGGTGTCAACGTCCCTGGGTCTAATTCTGGTGTTACGTCCCTGGATGTAATCCTGGTGTCATGGTCCCTGGATCTAATCCTGGGCTCAACGTCCTGGATCTAATCCTGGTGTCAACCTCCCTGGATCTAATCCTGGTGTCAACCCCCTGGATCTAATCCTGGTATCAACGACACTGGATCTAATTCTGGTGTCAACGACACTGGATTTAATCCTGGTGTCAACGTCACTGGATCTTATCTTGTGGTCAATGTCCCTGGTTCTAATTCTTTTTTCAACGTCCCTGGACCTAATCCTGGTGTCAAAGTCACTGGATATAATCCTGCTGTCAACGTCCTGGATCTAATCCTGGTGTCAACGTCCCTAGGTCTAATTCTGGTGTCAACGTCCCTGGATCTAATCCTGGAGTCAATGTCCCTGGATCTAATCCTGGTGTCAACGTCCCCGGATCTAATCCTGGATTCAACGTCACTGGATCTAATCCTGGTGTCAAAGTCACTGGATATAATCCTGCTGTCAACGTCCTGGATCTAATCCTGGTGTCAACGTCCCTAGGTCTAATTCTGGTGTCAACGTCCCTGGATCTAATCCTGGAGTCAATGTCCCTGGATCTAATCCTGGTGTCAACGTCCCTGGATCTAATCCTGGATTCAACGTCACTGGATCTAATCCTGGTGTCAACGTAATGGATCTGATCCTGGTGTCAGCGTCACTGGATCTAATCCTGGTGTCAACGACACTGGTTCATATCCTCGTGTCAACGTCCCTGGGTCTAATTCTGGTGTCAACGTCCCTGGATCTAATCCTGGTGTCAGCGTCACTGTATCTAATCCTGGTGTCAACGTCCATGGATCTAAACTGGTTTCAGCGACACTGGATCTAATCCTGGTGTAAACGTCAATGGATCTAATCCTGGTGTCATCGTCCCTGTATCTAATACTGGTGTCAAGGTCCCTGGATCTAATCCTGGTGTCAGCGTCACTGTATCTATTCCTTGTGTCAACGTCACTGGATCTAATCCTGGTGTCAGCGTCACTGGATGTAATCCTGGTGTCAACGTCACTAGATCTAATCCTGGTGTCAGCATCACTGGATCTAATCCTGGTCAACGTCAATGGATCTAATCCTGGTGTCAACATCCCTGTATATAATCCTGGTGTCATGGTCCCTGTATCTAATCCTGGTGTCAACGTCAATGGAACTAATCCTGGTGTCAACGTTCCTGGGTCTAATTCTGGTGTCAACGTTCCTGGATCTAATCCTGGTGTCATGGTCCCTGGATCTAATCCTGGTGTCAGCGTCACTGGATCTAATCCATGTCAACGTCACTGGATCTAATCCTGGTGTCAGCCTCACTGGATGTAATCCTGGTGTCAACCTCACTAGATCTAATCCTGGTGTCAACGTCCCTCTATATAATCCTGGTGTCATGGTCCCTGTATCTAATCCTGGTGTCAACGTCAATGGAACTAATCCTGGTGTCAACGTCACTGGGTCTAATTCTGGTGTCAACGTTCCTGGATCTAATCCTGGTGTCATGGTCCCTGGATCTAATCCTGGTGTCAACATCACTGGATCTTATACTGGTGTCAAGGTCCCTGGGTCTAATTCTGGTGTCAACGTCCCTGTATCTAACCCTGTTGTCAGCGTCACTCGATCTAATCCTGGTGTCAACGTCCCTTGATCTAATCCTGGTGTCAGCGACACTGGAATTAATCCTGGTGTCAACGTCAATGGATCTAATCCTGGTGTCAACGTCCTAGCTCTAATCCTTGTGTCAACGTCACTGGATCTAATCCTGCTGTCAACATCCCTGGATCTATTCCTGGAGGCAACATTCCTGGATCTAATCCTGGTTCAACGTCCCTTGATCTGATCCTGGTGTCAACGTCCCTGGATCTAATCCTGTTGTCAACGTCCCTGGATCTAATCCTGGTTTCAACGTCCCAGGATCTGATCCTGGTGTCAGAGTCTCCGGATCTGATCCTGGTGTCAACGTCCCTGGATCTGATCCTGGTGTCAACGACCGTGGATTTGATCCTGGTGTCAATGTACCTGGATCTAATCAAGGTGTCAACGAAACTGGATCTAATCCTGATGTCCACGTTACTCGTTCTAATCCTGGTATCAACGTCCCTGGATATAATCCTGTTGTCAACGTCACTGGATCTAATCCTGGTATCAACGTCCCTGGATCTAATCCTGGTTTCAAAGTCCCTGGATCTAATCCTGGAGTCAACGTCCCTGGATCTAATCCTGGTGTCAACGTCCCTGGATCTAATCCTGGTGTCAACGTCCCTGGATCTAATACTGGTGTCAACGTCACTGGATCTAATCCTGGTTTTAATGTCCCTGGATCTGATCCTCGTGTCAACTTCACTGGATCTGATCCAGGTGTCAACGTCACTGGATCTGATCCTGGTGTCAACGTCCCTGGACCTGATCCTGGTTTCAACGTCCCTGGATCTAATCCTGGTGTCAGCGTCACTGGATCTAATCCTGGTGTCAACGTCAATGGATCTTATCCTGGTGTCAACGTCCCGGGATCTAATATTGGTGTCAACGTCCCTTGCTCTAATCCTGGTGTCATCGTCACTGGATCGAATCCTGGTTTCAACGTCACTGGATCTTATCCTGAGGTCAATGTCCCTGGTTCTAATCCTTTTTTCAACGTCCCTGGACCTAATCCTGGTGTGAAGTCACTGGATATAATCCTGCTGTCAACGTCCTGGATGTAATCCTGGTGTCAACGTCCCTAGGTCTAATTCTGGTGTCAACGTCCCTGGATCTAATCCTGGAGTCAACGTCCCTGGATCTAATCCTGGTGTCAACGTCCCTGGATCTAATCCTGGTTTCAACGTCACTGGATCTAATCCTGGTGTTTACATCACTGGATCTAATTCTGGTTTTAACGTCCCTGGATCTGATCCTGGTGTCAACGTCACTGGATCTGATCCAGGTGTCAACGTCACTGGATCTGATCCTGGTGTCAACGTCCCTGGACCTGATCTTGGTTTCAACGTCCCTGGATCTCATCCTGGTGTCAGCGTAACTGGATCTAATCCTGCTGTCAACGTCAATGGATCTAATCCTGGTGTCAACGTCCCAGGATCTAATCTTGGTGTCAACGTCCCTTGATCTAATCCTGGTGTCATCGTCACTGGATCTAAACCTGGTGTCAAAGTCACTGGATTTAATTCTGGAGTCAACGTCCCAGATTCTAATCCTGGTGTCAACGTCCCTGGATCTAATCCTGGTATCAACGACACTGGATCTAATCCTGGTTTTAACGTCCCTGGATCTGATCCTGGAGTCAACGTCACTGGATATGATCCAGGTGTCAACGTCACTCGATCTGATCCTGGTGTCAACGTTCCTGGACATGATCTTGGTTTCAACGTCCCTGGATCTCATCCTGGTGTCAGCATCACTGGATCTAATCCTGCTGTCAACGTCAATGGATCTAATGCTGGTGTCAACGTCCCTTGATTTAATCTTGGTGTCAATGTCTCTTGATCTAATCCTGGTGTAATCGTCACTGGATCTAATCCTGGTGTCAACGTCACTGGATCTTATCCTGAGGTCAACATCCCTGGATCTAATCTTTTTTTCAACGTCCCTGGACCTAAGCCTGGTGTCAAAGTCACTGGATCTAATCCTGCTGTCAACGTGCCTGGATCTAATCCTGGTGTCAACGTCCCTAGATCGAATTCTGGTGTCAACTTCCCTGATTCTAATCCTGGAGTCAAAGTCACTGGATCTAATCCTGGTGTCAATGTCACTGGATCTAATCCTGGTGTCAACGTCCCTGGATCTAATCCTTGTGTCAACGAAACTGGATCTAATCCTGGTGTCAACGTCCCTGCATCTAATCCTGGTTTCAACGTCCCTGGATCTGATCCTGGTGTAGGCGTCACCGGATCTGATCCTGGTGTCAACGTACCTGAATCTAATCGCGGTGTCAACGAAACTGGATCTAATCCTGGTGTCCACGTCCCTCGATCTAATCCTGGCATCAACGTCCCTGGATTTAGTCCTGTTGTCAATGACACTGGATCTAATCCTTGTGTCAACGTCCCTGGATCTAATCCTGGTTTCAATGTCCCTGCATCTAATCCTGGTGTCAAAGTCACTGAATCTGATCCTGGTGTCAACGTCCCTGGATCTGATCCTGGTGTCAACGTCCCTGGATCTAATCCTGGTTTCAATGTCCCTGCATCTAATCCTGGTGTCAAAGTCACTGAATCTAATCCTGGTGTCAACGTCCCTGGATCTAATCCTGGAGGCAACGTCCCTAGATCTAATCCTGGTGTCAACTTTCCGGGATCTAATCCTGGTGTCAAAGTAACTGGATCTTATCCTGGTGTCAACGTCATGGATCTGATCCTTGTGTCAACGTCACTGGATCTCACCCTGGTGTCAACGTCCCTGGACCTGATCCTGGTGTCAACGTCCCTGGGTCTATTCCAGGTTTCAACGTCCCTGGATCTAATCCTGGTGTCAACGTCACTGGATCTGATCCTGGTGTCAACGTCCCTGGTTCTGATCCTGGTGTCATCTTCCCTGGTTCTAATCCTGGATTCAACGTCCCTGGATCTAATCCTGTTGTCCATGTCTCTGGATCTAATCCTGGAGTCACCTTCCCTGGATCTAATCCTTGTGTCAACGTCCCTGGATGTAATCCTGGTGTCAAAATCCCTGGATCTAATCCTGGTGTCAACGTCATGGATCTGATCCTGGTGTCAAGGTCACTGGATCTGATCCTGGTGTCAACGTCACTGGTTCTATTCCTGGTGTCATGGTACGTGGATCTAAACCTGCTGTCAACATCACTGGATCTTATCCTGGTGTCAATGTCCCTGCATCTAAATCTGGTGTGAACGTCCCTGGATCTAATCCTGGTGTCAACATCACTGTATCTAATCATGGTGTCAACGTCCATGGATCTGACCCTGTGTCTACGTCCTTGGAACTAATCCTGGTTTCAACGTCCCTGGATCTAATCCTGGTGTCAACGTCCATGGATCTAATTCTGGAGTCAACGTCCCTGGATCTAATACTGGTGTCAATGTCCCTGGATCTAATCCTGGTGTCAATGTCACTGGATCTAATACTGGTGTCAACGTCATGGATCTGATCCTGGTGTCAGCGTCACTGGATCTAATCCTGGTGTCAACGACACTGGTTCATATCCTGGTGTCAACGTCCCTGGGTCTAATTCTGGTGTCAACGTCCCTGGATCTAATCCTGGTGTCAGCGTCACTGTATCTAATCCTGGTGTCAACGTCCATGGATCTAAACTGGTTTCAGCGTCACTGGATCTAATCCTGGTGTCAACGTCAATGGATCTAATCCTGGTGTCAGCGTCACTGGATGTAATCCTGGTGTCAACGTCACTGGATCTAATCCTGGTGTCAGCATCAATGGATCTAATCCTGGTATCAACGTCAATGGATCTAATCCTGGTGTCAACGTCCCTGTATATAATCCTGGTGTCATGGTCCCTGTATCTAATCCTGGTGTCAACGTCAATGGAACTAATCCTGGTGTCAACGTCCCTGGGTCTAATTATGGTGTCAACGTTCCTGGATCTAATCCTGGTGTCATGGTCCCTGGATCTAATCCTGGTGTCAATATCACTGGATCTTATACTGGTGTCAAGGTCCCTGGGTCTAATTCTGGTGTCAAAGTCCCTGTATCTAACCCTGTTGTCAGCGTCACTCGATCTAATCCTGGTGTTAACATCCCTTGATCTAATCCTGGTGTCAACATCAATGGATCTAATCCTGGTGTCAACGTCCTAGCTCTAATCCTTGTGTCAACGTCACTGGATCTAATCCTGGTGTCAACATCCCTGGATCTATTCCTGGAGGCAACGTTCCTGGATCTAATCCTGGTTCAACGTCCCTGGATCTGATCCTGGTGTCAACGTCCCTGGATCTAATCCTGTTGTCAACGTCCCTGGATCTAATCCTGGTTTCAACGTCCCAGGATCTGATCCTGGTGTCAGAGTCTCCGGATCTGATCCTGGTGTCAATGTCCCTGGATCTGATCCTGGTGTCAACGTCCCTGGATTTGATCCTGGTGTCAATGTACCTGGATCTAATCGTGGTGTCATCGAAACTGGATCTAATCATGGTGTCCACGTCACTCGTTCTAATCCTGGTATCAACGTCCCTGGATATAATCATGTTGTCAACGTCACTGGATCTAATCCTGGTGTCAACGTCCCTGGATCTAATCCTGGTTTCAACGTCCCTGGATCTAATCCTGGTGTCAGCGTCACCGGATCTAATCCTGGTGTCAACGTCACCGGATCTATTCCTGGTGTCAGCGTCACTGGATTTAATCCTGGTTTCAGCGTCCCTGGATCTAATCCTGGTGTCAATGTCCCTGGATCTAATCTTGGTGTCAACGTCCCTGTATCTAATCCTGGTGTTAACGTCCCTAGATCTAATGTTGTGTCAACGTCCCAGGATCTAATCCTGGAGTCAACGTCCCTGGATCTAATCCTGGTGTCAACGTAACTAGATCTGATCCTGGTGTCAACGTCCCTGGTTCTGATCCTGGTGTCAACGTCCCTGGATCTAATCCTGGTGTCATGGTCCCTGGATCTAATCCTGGAGTCAACGTCCCTGGATCTAATCCTGGAGTCAACGTCCCTGGATCTAATCCTGGTGTCAACGTCCCTGGATCTAAACCTGGTGTCAACGTCACTGGATCTAATCCTGGTTTCAACATCCCTGGATCTGATCCTGGTGTAGGCGCCACCGGATCTGATCCTGGTGTCAACGTCCCTGGATCTGATCCTGGTGTCAACGTACGTGAATCTAATCGCGGTGTCAACGAAACTGGATCTAATCCTGGTGTCAACGTCACTGGATCTAATCCTGGTGTCAACGTCACTGGATCTAATCCTGGTGTCAACGTCCCTGGATCTAATCCTGGTTTCAACGTCCCTGCATCTAATCCTGGTGTCAACGTCAGAGGATCTGATCCTGGTGTCAACGTCCCTGGATCTGATCCTGGTGTGAACGTCCCTGGATCTATTCCTGGTTTCAACGTCCCTGTATCTAATCCTGGTGTCAACGTCCCTGGATCTAATCCTGGAGTCTACGTCCCTAGATCGAATCCTGGTGTCAACGTTCCTGGATCTAATCCTGGTGTCAAAGTCACCGGATATTATCCTGGTGTAAACGTCATGGATCTGATCCTTGTTTCAACGTCACTGGATCTCACCCTGGTGTCAACGTCCCTTGGCCTGATCCTGGTGTCAACGTCCCTGGGTCTATTCCTGGTTTAAACGTCCCTCGATCTAATCCTGGTGTCAACGTCACTGGATCTGATCCTGGTGTCAACGTCCCTGGTTCTGATCCTGGTGTCAACTTCCCTGGATCTAATCCTTGTGTCAATGTCCCTGGATCTAATCCTGGTGTCCACGTCCCTGGATCTAATCCTGGAGTCACCGTCCCTGGATCTAATCCTTGTGTCAATGTCCCTGGATTTAATCCTGGTGTCAGCGTCACTGGATCTGATCCTGGTGTCAACGTCACTGGTTCTAATCCTGGTTTCATGGTCCCTGGATCTAATCCTGCTGTCAACATCACTGGATCTTATCCTGGTGTCAATGTCCCGGGGTCTAAATCTGGTGTGAACGTCCCTGGATCTAATCCTGGTGTCAACATCACTGTATCTAATCCTGGTGTCAACGTCCATGGTTCTAATCTTGGTATCAGCGTCACTGGATCTAATCCTGGTGTCAACGTCAATGGATCTAATCCGAGTGTCAACGTCCCTGTATATAATCCTGGTGACAGCGTCACTGGGTCTATTCGTGGTGTCAACGTCAATGGAACTAATCCTGGTGTCAACGTCCCTAAATCTTATCATGGTGTCAACGTCCCTGGGTCTAATTCTGGTGTTACGTCCCTGGATGTAATCCTGGTGTCATGGTCCCTGGATCTAATCCTGGGCTCAACGTCCTGGATCTAATCCTGGTGTCAACGTCCCTGGATCTAATCCTGGTGTCAACCCCCTGGATCTAATCCTGGTATCAACGACACTGGATCTAATTCTGGTGTCAACGACACTGGATTTAATCCTAGTGTCAACGTCACTGGATCTTATCTTGTGGTCAATGTCCCTGGTTCTAATTCTTTTTTCAACGTCCCTGGATCTAATCCTGGTGTCAAAGTCACTGGATATAATCCTGCTGTCAACGTCCTGGATCTAATCCTGGTGTCAACGTCCCTAGGTCTAATTCTGGTGTCAACGTCCCTGGATCTAATCCTGGAGTCAATGTCCCTGGATCTAATCCTGGTGTCAACGTCCCTGGATCTAATCCTGGATTCAACGTCACTGGATCTAATCCTGGTGTCAACGTAATGGATCTGATCCTGGTGTCAGCGTCACTGGATCTAATCCTGGTGTCAACGTCCCTGGATCTAATCCTGGTATCCAACGTCCCTGGATCTAATCCTGGTGTCAACGTCCGTGGCTCTAATCCTGGTGTCAACGTCCATGGATCTAATCCTGGTGTCAACGTCCCTCGGTCTAAACCTGGTGTCAGCGTCACTGGGCCTAATCCTGGTGTCAACCTCACTGGATCTAATCCTGGTGTCATCATCAGTGGATCTAATCCTGGTGTCAAGGTCCCTAGATCTAATGCTGGTGTCATCGTCACTGGATCTAATCCTTGTATCAAAGTCATGGATCTAATCCTGGTGTCAGCGTCACTGGATGTAATCCTGGTGTCAACGTCACTGGATCTAATCCTGGTGTAGGCGTCACCCGATCTGATCCTGTTGTCAACGTCCCTGGATCTGATCCTGGTGTCAACATACCTGAATCTAATTGCGGTGTCAACGAAACTGGATCTAATCCTGGTGTCAACGTCACTGGATCTAATCCTGGTGTCAACATCCCTGGATCTAATCCTGGTTTCAACGTCCCTGCATCTAATCCTGGTTTCAACGTCAGAGGATCTGATCCTGGTGTCAATGTCCCTGGATCTGATCCTGGTGTCAAGGTCCCTGGATCTATTCCTGGTTTCAACGTCCCTGTATCTAATCCTGGTGTCAACGTCCCTGGATCTAATCCTGGAGTCTACGTCCCTAGATCTAATCCTGGTGACAACGTTCCTGGATCTAATCCTGGTGTCAAAGTCACTGGATATTATCCTGGTGTCAACGTCATGGATCTGATCCTGGTGTCAACGTCACTGGTTCTAATCCTGGTTTCATTGTCCCTGGATCTAATCCTGCTGTCAACATCACTGGATCTTATCCTGGTGTCAACATCACTGTATCTAATCCTGGTGTCAACGTCCATGGTTCTAATCCTGGTATCAGCGTCACTGGATCTAATCCTGGTGTCAACATCAATGGATCTAATCCGAGTGTCAACGTCCCTGTATATAATCCTGGTGACAGCGTCACTGGGTCTATTCGTGGTGTCAACGTCAATGGAACTAATCCTGGTGTCAACGTCCCTGGATCTTATCATGGTGTCAACATCCCTGGGTCTAATTCTGGTGTCAACGTCCCTGGATCTAATCCTGGTGTCATGGTCCCTGTATCTAATCCTGGTGTCAGCGTCACTCGATCTAATCATGGTGTCAACATCCCTGGATCTAATCCTGGTGTCAGCATCTCTGGATCTAATCCTGGTGTCAACGTCAATGGATCTAATTCTGGTGTCAACGTCCCTGGATCTAATTGTGGTGTTAACGTCGCAGGATCTAAGCCAGGTGTCAACGTCCCTGGATCTAATCCTGGTGTCAACGTCCCTGGATCTAATCCTGGTGTCAGCATCACTGGATCTAATCCTGGTGTCAACATCCCTGTATCTAATCCTGGTGTCAACGTCCCTGGGTCTAATTCTGGTGTCAACGTCCCTGGATCTAATCCTGGTGTCAGCGTCACTGGATATAATCCTGGTTTCAACGTACCTGGATCAAATCCTGGTTCAGCGTCACTGGATCTAATCCTGGTGTCAACGTCAATGGATCTATTCCTGGTGTCAACATCCCTGGATCTAATCCTGGTGTCAACGTCCCTGGATCTAATCCTGGTGTCAACGTCCCTGGGTCTAATTCTGGTGTCAACGTCCCTGGATCTAATCCTGGTGTCAGCGTCACTGTATCTAATCCTGGTTTCAACGTCCCTGGATCTAATCCTGGTGTCAACGTCCCTGGATCTAATCCTGGTTTCAACGTCCCAAGATCTGATCCTGGTGTCAGCGTCTCCAGATCTGATCCTGGTGACAACGTCCCGGGATCTGATCCTGGTGTCAACGACCCTGGATTTGATCCTGGTGTCAACGTACATAGATCTAATCGTGGTGTTAAAGAAACTGGATCTAATCCTGGTGTCACGTCACTCGTTCTAATCCTGGAATCAACGTCCCTGGATCTAATCCTGTTGTCAACGTCACTGGATCTAATCCTGGTGTCAACGTCCCTGGATCTAATCCCGGTCTCAACGTTCCTGGATCTAATCGTGGTGTCAGCGTCACTGGATCTAATCTTGGGGTTAACGTCCCTGGATCTAATATTGGTGTCAACGTCCCTTCCTCTAATCCTGGTGTCATCGTCACTGGATCTAATCCTGGTGTCAACGTCACTGGATCTTATCCTGAGGTCAACGTCCCTGGTTCTAATTTTTTTTCAACGTCCCTGGACCTAATCCTGCTGTCAACGTCCTGGATCTAATCCTGGTGTCAATGTCCCTGGATCTAATACTGGAGTCAACGTCCCCAGATCTAACCCTGTGTCAACGTCCCTGGATCTAATCCTGATGTCTGCGTCTCTGGATCTAATCCTGGTGTCAACGTCACAAGATCTAATCCTGGTATCAACGTCCCTGGATCTATTCCTGGAGGAAATGTCGCAGGATCTAATCTTGGTGTCAACTTCCCTTTATCTAATCCAGGTGTCAATGTCCCTGGATCTAATCCTGGAGTCAACGTCCCTGGTCTAATCCTGGTGTCAGCATCACTGGATCTAATCCTGGTGTCAACGTCACTGGATCTAATCCTGGTGTCAACGTCAATGGATCTAATCCTGGTGTCAACGTCCCTGGCTCTAATCCTGGTGTCAACGTCCCTTGATCTAATCCTGGTGTCACTGTCCCTGGATCTAATCCTGGGGTCAGCGTCACTGTATCTAATCCTTGTGTCAACGTCACTGGATCTAAACCTGGTGTCAGAGTCACTGGATCTAATACTGGTGTCAAGGTCCCTGGATCTAATCCTGGTGTCAGCGTCACTGGATCTAATCCTGGTGTCAGCTCCCTGGATCTAATCCTGGTGTAAACGTCCCTGGATCTAATTTTGTGTCAACGACCCTTGATCTAATCCTGGTGTCATAGTCATTGGATCTAATCCTGGTGTCAACGTCACTGGATCTTATCCTGGTGTCAACGTCCCTGGTTCTAATCCTTTTTTCAAAGTCCCTGGACCTAATCCTGGTGTCAAAGTCACTGGATCTAATCTTGCTGTCAACGTCCCTGTATCTAATACTGGTGTCAACGTCCCTGGATCTAATCCTGGTGTCAACGTCCCTGGATCTAATCCTGGTTTCAACGTCCCAGGATCTGATCCTGGTGTCAGCGTCTCCGGATCTGATCCTGGTGACAACGTCCCTGGATCTGATCCTGGTGTTAACGACCCTGGATTTGATCCTGGTGTCAACATACATAGATCTAATCGTGGTTCAACGAAACTGGATCTAATCCTGGTGTCCACGTCACTCGTTCTAATCCTGGAATCAAAGTCCCTGGATCTAATCCTGTTGTCAACGTCACTGGATCTATTCCTGGTGTGAACGTCCCTGGATCTAATCCTGGTTTCAACGTTCCTGGATCTAATCCTGGTGTCAGCGTCACTGGATCTAATCCTGGTGTCAGCGTCCCTGGATCTAATCCTGGTGTCAATGTCCCTGGATCTAATCTTGGTGTTAACGTCCCTGGATCTAATCCTGGTGTCAACGTCCCTAGATCTAATGTTGTGTCAACGTCCCTGGATCTAATCCTGGAGTCAACGTCCCTGGATCTAATCCTGGTGTCAACGTCCCTGGATCTAATCCTGGTGTCAACGTCCCTGGATCTAATCCTGGTGTCAACGTCTCTGGATCTAATCCTGGTTTCAATGTCCCTGGATCTGATCCTAGTGTCAACTTCAGTGGATCTGATCCAGGTGTCAACGTCACTGGATCTGATCCTGGTGTCAACGTCCCTGGACCTGATCCTTGTTTCAACGTCCCTGGATCTAATCCAGGTGTCAGCGTCATTCGATCTAATCCTGGTGTCAACGTCAATGGATCTAATCCTGGTGTCAACGTCCCTGGATCTAATATTGGTGTCAACGTCCCTTGCTCTAATCCTGGTGTCATCGTCACTGGATCTAATCCTGGGGTCAACGTCACTGGATCTTATCCTGAGGTCAACGTCCCTGGTTCTAATTTTTTTTCAACGTCCCTGGACCTAATCCTGGTGTCAAAGTCACTGGATCTAATCCTGCTGTCAACGTCCTGGATCTAATACTGGAGTCAACGTCCCTAGATCTAACCCTGTGTCAACGTCCCTGGATCTAATCCTTGTTTCAACGTCACTGGATCTAATCCTGGTGTTTACGTCACTGGATCTAATCCTGGTGTCAACGTCTCTGGATCTGACCCTTGAGTCAGCGTCACTGGATCTAATCCTGGTGTCAAAGTCACTGGATTTAATTCTGGAGTCAACGTCCCTGATTCTAATCCTGGTGTCAACGTCCCTGTATTTAATCCTGGTATCAACGTCACTGGATCTAATCCTGGTTTTAACGTCCCTGGATCTGATCCTGGTGTCAATGTCACTGGATCTGATCCAGGTGTCAACGTCACTGGATCTGATCCTGGTTTCAACGTTCCTGGACCTGATCTTGGTTTCAACGTTCCTGGATCTCATCCTGGTGTCAGTGTCACTGGATCTAATCCTGGTGTCAACTTCAATGGATCTAATCCTGGTATCAATGTCCCTGGATCTAATCTTGGTGTCAACGTCCCTTGATCTAATCCTGGTGTCATCGTCACTGGATCTAATCTTGGTGTCAACGTCACTGGATCTTATCCTGAGGTCAACGTCCCTGGTTCTAATCCTTTTTTCAACGTCCCTTGACCTAAGCCTGGTGTCAAAGTCACTGGATCTAATCCTGCTGTCAACGTCCCTAGATCTAATCCTGGTGTCACCGTCCCTGGATCTAATCCTGGTGTCAACGTCACTGGATCTAATCCTGGTTTCAACGTCCCTGGATCTGATCCTGGTGTAGGCGTCATCGGATCTGATCCTGGTGTCAACGTCCCTGGATCTGATCCCGGTGTCAACGTACCTGAATCTAATCGCGGTGTCAACGAAACTGGATCTAATCCTGGTGTCCACGTCCCTCGTCTAATCCTGGCATCAACGTCCGTGGTTCTAATCCTGTTGTCAATGTCACTGGATCTGATCCCGGTGTCAACGTACCTGAATCTAATCGCGGTGTCAACGAAACTGGATCTAATCCTGGTGTCCACGTCCCTCGTCTAATCCTGGCATCAACGTCCGTGGTTCTATTCCTGTTGTCAATGTCACTGGATCTAATCCTGGTGTCAACGTCTCTGGATCTGACCCTTGAGTCAGCGTCACTGGATCTAATCCTGGTGTAAAAGTCACTGGATTTAAATCTGGAGTCAACGTCCCTGATTCTAATCCTGGTGTCAACGTCCCTGTATTTAATCCTGGTATCAACGTCACTGGATCTAATCCTGGTTTTAACGTCCCTGGATCTGATCCTGGTGTCAATGTCACTGGATCTGATCCAGGTGTCAACGTCACTGGATCTGATCCTGGTTTCAACGTTCCTGGACCTGATCTTGGTTTCAACGTTCCTGGATCTCATCCTGGTGTCAGCGTCACTGGATCTAATCCTGGTGTCAACTTCAATGGATCTAATCCTGGTATCAATGTCCCTGGATCTAATCTTGGTGTCAACGTCCCTTGATCTAATCCTGGTGTCATCGTCACTGGATCTAATCTTGGTGTCAACGTCACTGGATCTTATCCTGAGGTCAACGTCCCTGGTTCTAATCCTTTTTTCAACGTCCCTTGACCTAAGCCTGGTGTCAAAGTCACTGGATCTAATCCTGCTGTCAACGTCCCTGGATCTAATCCTGGTGTCACCGTCCCTGGATCTAATCCTGGTGTCAACGTCACTGGATCTAATCCTGGTTTCAACGTCCCTGGATCTGATCCTGGTGTAGGCGTCATCGGATCTGATCCTGGTGTCAACGTACCTGAATCTAATCGCGGTGTCAACGAAACTGGATCTAATCCTGGTGTCCACGTCCCTCGTCTAATCCTGGCATCAACGTCCGTGGTTCTAATCCTGTTGTCAATGTCACTGGATCTGATCCCGGTGTCAACGTACCTGAATCTAATCGCGGTGTCAACGAAACTGGATCTAATCCTGGTGTCCACGTCCCTCGTCTAATCCTGGCATCAACGTCCGTGGTTCTAATCCTGTTGTCAATGTCACTGGATCTAATCCTGGTGTCAACGTTCCTGGATCTAATCCTGGTTTCAACGTCCCTGCATTTAATCCTGGTGTCAAGGTCACTGGATCTGTTCCTGGTTTCAACGTCCCTGGATCTGATCCTGGTGTTAACGTCTCTGGATCTAATCCTGGTTTCAACGTCCTTGTATCTAATCCTGGTGTCAACGTCCCTGGATCTAATCCTGGAGTCAACGTCCCTAGATCTAATCCTGGTGTCAACGTCCCTGGGTCTATTCCTGGTTTCAGGGTACCTGGATCTAATCCTGGTGTCAACGTCACTAGATCTGATCCTGGTGTCAACGTCCCTGGTTCTGATCCTGGTGTCAACGTCCCTGGATCTAATTTTGTGTCAGCGTCCCTTGATCTAATCCTGGTGTCATAGTCATTGGATGTTATCCTGGTGTCAACGTCCCTGGTTCTAATCCTTTTTCAACGTCCCTGGACCTAGTCCTGGTGTCAAAGTCACTGGATATAATCTTGCTGTCAACGTCCCTGAATCTAATACTGGTTTCAACGTCCCTGGATCTAATACTGGTGTCAACGTCCCTGGATCTAATCCTGGTGTCATCGTTACTGGATCTTATCCTGGTGTCAACGTAACTGGATCTTATCCTGGTGTCAACGTCCCTGGATTTGATCCTGGTGTAAACGTCCCTGGATATAATCCTGGTGTCAACAGCACTGGATCTAATCCTGGTGTCAGCGTCCCTGGATTTGATCCTGGTGTCAACGTCCCTGGATCTAATCCTGGTGTCATGGTCCCTGGATCTAATTCTAGTGTCAACGTCATTGTTTCTAATCCTGGTGTCAATATCCCCGGATATATTCCTGGTATCAACGTCCTTGGATCAAATCCTGGTGTCAACATCACTGGATCTAATCCTGGTTTCAACGTCCCTGGATCTAATCATGGTGACAACGTCCCTGGCTCTAATCCTGGTGTCAACTTCCCTGGATTTAATACTAGTGTCAACGTTCCTGGGTCTAATCCTGGTGTCAACGAAACTGGATCTAATCCTGGTGTCAACGTCCCTGGATCTAATCCTGTTTTCAATGTCACTGGATGTACTCCTGGTGTCAACGTCCCTGGATCTATTCCTGTTTTCAATGTCACTGGATGTACTCCTGGTGTCACCGTCCCTGGATCTAATCCTGGTGTCAACGTCACTGGATCTAATCCTGGTTTCAACGTCCCTGGATCTGATCCTGGTGTAGGCGTCATCGGATCTGATCCTGGTGTCAACGTCCCTGGATCTGATCCCGGTGTCAACGTACCCGAATCTAATCGCGGTGTCAACGAAACTGGATCTAATCCTGGTGTCCACGTCCCTCGTCTAATCCTGGCATCAACGTCCGTGGTTCTAATCCTGTTGTCAATGTCACTGGATCTGATCCCGGTGTCAACGTACCTGAATCTAATCGCGGTGTCAACGAAACTGGATCTAATCCTGGTGTCCACGTCCCTCGTCTAATCCTGGCATCAACGTCCGTGGTTCTAATCCTGTTGTCAATGTCACTGGATCTAATCCTGGTGTCAACGTTCCTGGATCTAATCCTGGTTTCAATGTCCCTGCATTTAATCCTGGTGTCAAGGTCACTGGATCTGTTCCTGGTTTCAACGTCCCTGGATCTGATCCTGGTGTTAACGTCTCTGGATCTAATCCTGGTTTCAACGTCCTTGTATCTAATCCTGGTGTCAACGTCCCTGGATCTAATCCTGGAGTCAACGTCCCTAGATCTAATCCTGGTGTCAACCTCCCTGGGTCTATTCCTGGTTTCAAGGTCCCTGGATCTAATCCTGGTGTCAACGTCACTAGATCTGATCCTGGTGTCAACGTCCCTGGTTCTGATCCTGGTGTCAACGTCCCTGGATCTAATTTTGTGTCAGCGTCCCTTGATCTAATCCTGGTGTCATAGTCATTGGATGTTATCCTGGTGTCAACGTCCCTGGTTCTAATCCTTTTTCAACGTCCCTGGACCTAGTCCTGGTGTCAAAGTCACTGGATATAATCTTGCTGTCAACGTCCCTGAATCTAATACTGGTTTCAACGTCCCTGGATCTAATACTGGTGTCAACGTCCCTGGATCTAATCCTGGTGTCATCGTTACTGGATCTTATCCTGGTGTCAACGTAACTGGATCTTATCCTGGTGTCAACGTCCCTGGATTTGATCCTGGTGTAAACGTCCCTGGATATAATCCTGGTGTCAACAGCACTGGATCTAATCCTGGTGTCAGCGTCCCTGGATTTGATCCTGGTGTCAACGTCCCTGGATCTAATCCTGGTGTCATGGTCCCTGGATCTAATTCTAGTGTCAACGTCATTGTTTCTAATCCTGGTGTCAATATCCCCGGATATATTCCTGGTATCAACGTCCTTGGATCAAATCCTGGTGTCAACATCACTGGATCTAATCCTGGTTTCAACGTCCCTGGATCTAATCATGGTGACAACGTCCCTGGCTCTAATCCTGGTGTCAACTTCCCTGGATTTAATACTAGTGTCAACGTTCCTGGGTCTAATCCTGGTGTCAACGAAACTGGATCTAATCCTGGTGTCAACGTCCCTGGATCTAATCCTGTTTTCAATGTCACTGGATGTACTCCTGGTGTCAACGTCCCTGGATCTATTCCTGTTTTCAATGTCACTGGATGTACTCCTGGTGTCACCGTCCCTGGATCTAATCCTGGTGTCAACGTCACTGGATCTAATCCTGGTTTCAACGTCCCTGGATCTGATCCTGGTGTAGGCGTCATCGGATCTGATCCTGGTGTCAACGTCCCTGGATCTGATCCCGGTGTCAACGTACCCGAATCTAATCGCGGTGTCAACGAAACTGGATCTAATCCTGGTGTCCACGTCCCTCGTCTAATCCTGGCATCAACGTCCGTGGTTCTAATCCTGTTGTCAATGTCACTGGATCTGATCCCGGTGTCAACGTACCTGAATCTAATCGCGGTGTCAACGAAACTGGATCTAATCCTGGTGTCCACGTCCCTCGTCTAATCCTGGCATCAACGTCCGTGGTTCTAATCCTGTTGTCAATGTCACTGGATCTAATCCTGGTGTCAACGTTCCTGGATCTAATCCTGGTTTCAATGTCCCTGCATTTAATCCTGGTGTCAAGGTCACTGGATCTGTTCCTGGTTTCAACGTCCCTGGATCTGATCCTGGTGTTAACGTCTCTGGATCTAATCCTGGTTTCAACGTCCTTGTATCTAATCCTGGTGTCAACGTCCCTGGATCTAATCCTGGAGTCAACGTCCCTAGATCTAATCCTGGTGTCAACCTCCCTGGGTCTATTCCTGGTTTCAAGGTCCCTGGATCTAATCCTGGTGTCAACGTCACTAGATCTGATCCTGGTGTCAACGTCCCTGGTTCTGATCCTGGTGTCAACGTCACTGGATCTAATTTTGTGTCAGCGTCCCTTGATCTAATCCTGGTGTCATAGTCATTGGATGTTATCCTGGTGTCAACGTCCCTGGTTCTAATCCTTTTTCAACGTCCCTGGACCTAGTCCTGGTGTCAAAGTCACTGGATATAATCTTGCTGTCAACGTCCCTGGATCAAATACTGGTTTCAACGTCCCTGGATCTAATACTGGTGTCAATGTCCCTGCATCTAATCCTGGTGTCATCGTCACTGGATCTAATCCTGGTGTCAACGTCACTGGATCTTATCCTGGTATCAACGTCCCTAGATCTAATCCTGGTGTCAACGTCCCTGGATCTAATCCTGGTGTCATGGTCTCTGGATCTAATTCTGGTGTCAACGTCATTGGATCTTATCCTGGTGTCACGTCCCTGGATCTTATCTTGGTGTCAACGTCCCTGGATCTGATCCTGGTGTGAACGTCCCTGGATCTATTCCTGGTTTCAACGTCCCTGTATCTAATCCTGGTGTCAACGTCCCTGGATCTAATCCTGGAGTCTACGTCCCTAGATTGAATCCTGGTGTCAACGTTCCTGGATCTAATCCTGGTGTCAAAGTCACCGGATATTATCCTGGTGTAAACGTCATGGATCTGATCCTTGTTTCAACGTCACTCGATCTCACCCTGGTGTCAACGTCCCTTGGCCTGATCCTGGTGTCAACGTCCCTGGGTCTATTCCTGGTTTAAACGTCCCTCGATCTAATCCTGGAGTCAACGTCCCTGGATCTAATCCTTGTGTCAATGTCCCTGGATTTAATCCTGGTGTCAGCGTCACTGGATCTGATCCTGGTGTCAACGTCACTGGTTCTAATCCTGGTTTCATGGTCCCTGGATCTAATCCTGCTGTCAACATCACTGGATCTTATCCTGGTGTCAATGTCCCTGGGTCTAAATCTGGTGTGAACGTCCCTGGATCTAATCCTGGTGTCAACATCACTGTATCTAATCCTGGTGTCAACGTCCATGGTTCTAATCTTGGTATCAGCGTCACTGGATCTAATCCTGGTGTCAACGTCAATGGATCTAATCCGAGTGTCAACGTCCCTGTATATAATCCTGGTGACAGCGTCACTGGGTCTATTCGTGGTGTCAACGTCAATGGAACTAATCCTGGTGTCAACGTCCCTAAATCTTATCATGGTGTCAACGTCCCAGGGTCTAATTCTGGTGTTACGTCCCTGGATGTAATCCTGGTGTCATGGTCCCTGGATCTAATCCTGGGCTCAACGTCCTGGATCTAATCCTGGTGTCAACGTCCCTGGATCTAATCCTGGTGTCAACCCCCTGGATCTAATACTGGTATCAACGACACTGGATCTAATTCTGGTGTCAACGACACTGGATTTAATCCTGGTGTCAACGTCACTGGATCTTATCTTGTGGTCAATGTCCCTGGTTCTAATTCTTTTTTCAACGTCCCTGGACCTAATCCTGGTGTCAAAGTCACTGGATATAATCCTGCTGTCAACGTCCTGGATCTAATCCTGGTGTCAACGTCTCTAGGTCTAATTCTGGTGTCAACGTCCCTGGATCTAATCCTGGAGTCAATGTCCCTGGATCTAATCCTGGTGTCAACGTCCCTGGATCTTATCCTGGATTCAACGTCACTGGATCTAATCCTGGTGTCAACGTAATAGATCTGATCCTGGTGTCAGCGTCACTGGATCTAATCCTGGTGTCAACGTCCCTGGATCTAATCCTGGTATCCAACGTCCCTGGATCTAATCCTGGTGTCAACGTCCGTGGCTCTAATCCTGGTGTCAACGTCCATGGATCTAATCCTGGTGTCAACGTCCCTCGGTCTAAACCTGGTGTCAGCGTCACTGGGCCTAATCCTGGTGTCAACCTCACTGGATCTAATCCTGGTGTCATCATCAGTGGATCTAATCCTGGTGTCAAGGTCCCTAGATCTAATGCTGGTGTCATCGTCACTGGATCTAATCCTTGTATCAAAGTCACTGGATCTAATCCTGG
This sequence comes from Rattus norvegicus, assembly GCF_021556685.1. Taxonomy (NCBI): domain Eukaryota; kingdom Metazoa; phylum Chordata; class Mammalia; order Rodentia; family Muridae; genus Rattus; species Rattus norvegicus. The sequence goes on along the minus strand of NC_141555.1, from coordinate 62,250,818 downwards.
TGTCAGCGTCACTGGATGTAATCCTGGTGTCAACGTCACTGGATCTAATCCTGGTGTAGGCGTCACCCGATCTGATCCTGTTGTCAACGTCCCTGGATCTGATCCTGGTGTTAACGTACCTGAATCTAATTGCGGTGTCAACGAAACTGGATCTAATCCTGGTGTCAACGTCACTGGATCTAATCCTGGTGTCAACATCCCTGGATCTAATCCTGGTTTCAACGTCCCTGCATCTAATCCTGGTGTCAACGTCAGAGGATCTGATCCTGGTGTCAATGTCCCTGGATCTGATCCTGGTGTCAAGGTCCCTGGATCTATTCCTGGTTTCAACGTCCCTGTATCTAATCCTGGTGTCAACGTCCCTGGATCTAATCCTGGAGTCTACGTCCCTAGATCTAATCCTGGTGACAACGTTCCTGGATCTAATCCTGGTGTCAAAGTCACTGGATATTATCCTGGTGTCAACGTCATGGATCTGATCCTGGTGTCAACGTCACTGGTTCTAATCCTGGTTTCATTGTCCCTGGATCTAATCCTGCTGTCAACATCACTGGATCTTATCCTGGTGTCAACATCACTGTATCTAATCCTGGTGTCAACGTCCATGGTTCTAATCCTGGTATCAGCGTCACTGGATCTAATCCTGGTGTCAACATCAATGGATCTAATCCGAGTGTCAACGTCCCTGTATATAATCCTGGTGAAAGCGTCACTGGGTCTATTCGTGGTGTCAACGTCAATGGAACTAATCCTGGTGTCAACGTCCCTGGATCTTATCATGGTGTCAACGTCCCTGGGTCTAATTCTGGTGTCAACATCCCTGGATCTAATCCTTGTGTCATGGTCCCTGGATCTAATCCTGGTGTCAAAGTCACTGGATCTTATACTGGTGTCAACGTCCCTGGGTATAATCTGGTGTCAACGTCCCTGTATCTAATCCTGGTGTCAGCGTCACTCGATCTAATCATGGTGTCAACATCCCTGGATCTAATCCTGGTGTCAGCATCTCTGGATCTAATCCTGGTGTCAACGTCAATGGATCTAATTCTGGTGTCAACGTCCCTGGATCTAATTGTGGTGTTAACGTCCCAGGATCTAAGCCAGGTGTCAACGTCCCTGGATCTAATCCTGGTGTCAACGTCCCTGGATCTAATCCTGGTGTCAGCATCACTGGATCTAATCCTGGTGTCAACGTCCCTGGATCTAATCCTGGTGTCAACGTCCCTGGGTCTAATACTGGTGTCAACGTCCCTGGATCTAATCCTGGTGTCAGCGTCACTGTATCTAATCCTGGTTTCAACGTACCTGGATCAAATCCTGGTTCAGCGTCACTGGATCTAATCCTGGTGTCAACGTCAATGGATCTATTCCTGGTGTCAACATCCCTGGATCTAATCCTGGTGTCAACGTCCCTGGATCTAATCCTGGTGTCAACGTCCCTGGGTCTAATCCTTGTGTCAACGTCCCTGGATCTAATCCTGGTTTCAACGTCCCAAGATCTGATCCTGGTGTCAGCGTTTCCAGATCTGATCCTGGTGACAACGTCCCTGGATCTGATCCTGGTGTCAACGACCCTGGATTTGATCCTGGTGTCAACGTACATAGATCTAATCGTGGTGTCAAAGAAACTGGATCTAATCCTGGTGTCACGTCACTCGTTCTAATCCTGGAATCAACGTCCCTGGATCTAATCCTGTTGTCAACGTCACTGGATCTAATACTGGTGTCAACGTCCCTGGATCTAATATTGGTGTCAACGTCCCTTCCTCTAATCCTGGTGTCATCGTCACTGGATCTAATCCTGGTGTCAACGTCACTGGATCTTATCCTGGTGTCAACGTCCCTAGATCTAATCCTGGTGTCAACGTCCCTGGATCTAATCCTGGTGTCATGGTCTCTGGATCTAATTCTGGTGTCAACGTCTTGGATCTTATCCTGGTGTCACGTCCCTGGTTCTTATCTTGGTGTCAACGTCCCTGGATCTAATCCTGGTGTCAACATCACTGGATCTAATCCAGGTGTCAACGTCCCTGGATCTAAAACTGGTATCCAACGTCCCTGGATCTATTCCTGGTGCCAACGTCCCTGGATCTAATCCTGGTGTCAACGTCCATGGATCTAATCCTGGTGTCAACGTCCCTGGGTCTAAACCTGGTGTCAGCGTCACAGGACCTAATCCTGGTGTCAACCTCACTGGATCTAATCCTGGTTTCAGCATCAGTGGATCTAATCCTGGTGTCAACGTCCCTGGCTCTAATACTGGTGTCAACTTCCCTGGATCTAATACTGGTGTCAACGTTCCTGGGTCTATTCCTGGTGTCAACGAAACTGGATCTAATCCTGGTGTCAACGTCCCTGGATCTAATCCTGGTATCAACGTCCCTGGATCTAATCCTGTTGTCAACGACACTGGATCTAATCCTGGTGTCAACCTCCTTGGATCTATTCCTGGTATCAACGTCACTGGATCAAATCCTGGTGTCAACGTCACTGGATCTAATCCAGGTTTCAACATCCCTGGATCTAATCCTGGTGTCATGGTCCCTGGATCTAATCCTGGTTTCAACGTCAATGGATCTAATCGTGGTGTCAAGGTCCCTGGATCTAATGCTGGTGTCATCGTCACTGGATCTAATCCTTGTGTCAACGTCCCTGTATATAATCCTGGTGTCATCTTCCCTGTATCTAATCCTGGTGTCAACGTCAATGGAACTAATTTAGGTGTCAACGTCAATGGAACTAATCCTGGTGTCAACGTCCCTGGATCTAATCCTGGTGTCATGGTCCCTGGATCTAATCTTGGTGTCAACATCACTGGATCTTATATTGGTGTCAACATCCCTGGGTCTAATTCTGGTGTCAACATCCCTGTATCTAATCCTGGTGTCAGCGTCACTCGATCTAATCCTGGTGTCAACATCCCTGGATCTAATCTTGGTGTCAGCAAAACTGGATCTAATCCTGGTGCCAACGTCAATGGATCTAATCCTGGTGTCAATGTCCTAGCTCTAATCCTGGTGTCAACGTCACTGGATCTAATCCTGGTGTCAACGTCCCTGGATCTAATCGTGGTGTCAACGTCCCTGGATCTAATCCTGTTTTCAACGTCCCAGGATCTGATCCTGGTGTCAGCGTCTCCGGATCTGATCCTGGTGTCAACTTCCCTGGATCTGATCCTGGTGTCAACGACCCTGGATCTGATCCTGTTGTCAACGTACCTGCATCTAATCGTTGTGTCAACATCAATGGGTCTAATCCTGGTGTCAGCGGCACTGGATCTAATCGCGTTGTGAGCATCCCTGGATCTAATCCTTGTGTCAACGTCCCTGGATCTAATCCTGGTGTCATCGTTACTGGATCTTATACTGGTGTCAACGTAACTGGATCTTATCCTGGTGTCAACGTCCCTGGATTTGATCCTGGTGTAAACGTCCCTGGATATATCCTGGTGTCAACAGCACTGGATCTAATCCTGGTGTCAACGTCCCTGGATTTAATCCTGGTGTCAACGTCCCTGGATCTAATCCTGGTGTCATGGTCCCTGGATCTAATTCTAGTGTCAACGTCATTGTTTCTAATCCTGGTGTCAATATCCCTGGATATATTCCTGGTATCAACGTCCTTGGATCAAATCCTGGTGTCAACATCACTGGATCTAATCCTGGTGTCATGGTCCCTGGATCTAATCTTGGTGTCAACATCACTGGATCTTATATTGGTGTCAACATCCCTGGGTCTAATTCTGGTGTCAACATCCCTGTATCTAATCCTGGTGTCAGCGTCACTCGATCTAATCCTGGTGTCAACATCCCTGGATCTAATCTTGGTGTCAGCAAAACTGGATCTAATCCTGGTGCCAACGTCAATGGATCTAATCCTGGTGTCAATGTCCTAGCTCTAATCCTGGTGTCAACGTCACTGGATCTAATCCTGGTGTCAACGTCCCTGGATCTAATCGTGGTGTCAACGTCCCTGGATCTAATCCTGTTTTCAACGTCCCAGGATCTGATCCTGGTGTCAGCGTCTCCGGATCTGATCCTGGTGTCAACTTCCCTGGATCTGATCCTGGTGTCAACGACCCTGGATCTGATCCTGGTGTCAACGTACCTGCATCTAATCGTTGTGTCAACATCAATGGGTCTAATCCTGGTGTCAGCGGCACTGGATCTAATCGCGTTGTGAGCATCCCTGGATCTAATCCTTGTGTCAACGTCCCTGGATCTAATCCTGGTGTCATCGTTACTGGATCTTATACTGGTGTCAACGTAACTGGATCTTATCCTGGTGTCAACGTCCCTGGATTTGATCCTGGTGTAAACGTCCCTGGATATATCCTGGTGTCAACAGCACTGGATCTAATCCTGGTGTCAACGTCCCTGGATTTAATCCTGGTGTCAACGTCCCTGGATCTAATCCTGGTGTCATGGTCCCTGGATCTAATTCTAGTGTCAACGTCATTGTTTCTAATCCTGGTGTCAATATCCCTGGATATATTCCTGGTATCAACGTCCTTGGATCAAATCCTGGTGTCAACATCACTGGATCTAATCCTGGTTTCAACGTCCCTGGATCTAATCATGGTGACAACGTCCCTGGCTCTAATCCTGGTGTCAACTTCCCTGGATCTAATACTGGTGTCAACGTTCCTGGGTCTAATCCTGGTGTCAACGAAACTGGATCTAATCCTGGTGTCAACGTCCCTGGATCTAATCCTGTTTTCAATGTCACTGGATGTACTCCTGGTGTCAACGTCCCAGGATCTATTCCTGTTTTAAATGTCACTGGATGTACTCCTGGTGTCACCGTCCCTGGATCTAATCCTGGTGTCAACGTCACTGGATCTAATCCTGGTTTCAACGTCCCTGGATCTGATCCTGGTGTAGGCGTCATCGGATCTGATCCTGGTGTCAACGTCCCTGGATCTGATCCCGGTGTCAACGTACCTGAATCTAATCGCGGTGTCAACGAAACTGGATCTAATCCTGGTGTCCACGTCCCTCGTCTAATCCTGGCATCAACGTCCGTGGTTCTAATCCTGTTGTCAATGTCACTGGATCTGATCCCGGTGTCAACGTACCTGAATCTAATCGCGGTGTCAACGAAACTGGATCTAATCCTGGTGTCCACGTCCCTCGTCTAATCCTGGCATCAACGTCCCTGGTTCTAATCCTGTTGTCAATGTCACTGGATCTAATCCTGGTGTCAACGTTCCTGGATCTAATCCTGGTTTCAACGTCCCTGCATTTAATCCTGGTGTCAAGGTCACTGGATATGTTCCTGGTTTCAACGTCCCTAGATCTGATCCTGGTGTTAACGTCTCTGGATCTAATCCTGGTTTCAACGTCCTTGTATCTAATCCTGGTGTCAACGTCCCTGGATCTAATCCTGGAGTCAACGTCCCTAGATCTAATCCTGGTGTCAACGTCCCTGGGTCTATTCCTGGTTTCAAGGTCCCTGGATCTAATCCTGGTGTCAACGTCACTAGATCTGATCCTGGTGTCAACGTCCCTGGTTCTGATCCTGGTGTCAACGTCCCTGGATCTAATTTTGTGTCAGCGTCCCTTGATCTAATCCTGGTGTCATAGTCATTGGATGTTATCCTGGTGTCAACGTCCCTGGTTCTAATCCTTTTTCAACGTCCCTGGACCTAGTCCTGGTGTCAAAATCACTGGATATAAACTTGCTGTCAACGTCCCTGGATCTAATACTGGTTTCAACGTCCCTGGATCTAATACTGGTGTCAATGTCCCTGGATCTAATCCTGGTGTCATCGTCACTGGATCTAATCCTGGTGTCAACGTCCTTGTATCTAATCCTGGTGTCAACGTCCCTGGATCTAATCCTGGAGTCAACGTCCCTAGATCTAATCCTGGTGTCAACGTCCCTGGGTCTATTCCTGGTTTCAAGGTCCCTGGATCTAATCCAGGTGTCAACGTCACTAGATCTGAGCCTGGTGTCAACGTCCCTGGTTCTGATCCTGGTGTCAACGTCCCTGGATCTAATTTTGTGTCAGCGTCCCTTGATCTAATCCTGGTGTCATAGTCATTGGATGTTATCCTGGTGTCAACGTCCCTGGATCTAATCCTTTTGTCAATGTCACTGGACCTAATCCTGGTGTAAACGTCATAGGATCTAATACTTATGTCAACGTCCCTGGATCTAATCCTGGTGTCAACATCACTGGATCTAATCCTGATGTCAGCGTCACTGGATCTAATCCTGGTGTCAACGTCAATGGATCTAAGCCTGGTGTCAACGTCCCAGGATCTAATCCTGGTGTCAACGTCACTGGATCTAATCCTGGTTTCAGCGTCCCTGGATCTAATCATGGTGTCAAAGTCACTGGATCTGATCCTGGTGTCAACGTCCCTGGATCTGATCCTGGTGTCAATGTCCATGGACCTGAACCTGGTTTCATCGTCCCTGTATCTAATCCTGTAGTCAGTGTCATGGATCTAATCCTGGTGTCAACGTCAAAGGATCTAATCCTGGTGTCATCATCCCTGGATCTAATCCTGGTGTCAACGTCCCTGGATCTAATCTTGGTGTCAACGAACCTGGATCTAATCCAGGTGTCAACGAAACTGGATCTAATCCTGTTTCAACGTCCCTGGATCTAAACCTGGTATCAACGTCCCTGGATCTAATCCTGTTGTCAACGTCCCTGGATCTAATCCTGGTATCGATGTCACTGGATCTAATCCTGGTGTCAATGATCCTGCATCTAATCCTGGTGTGAACGTCACTGGATCTAATCCTGGTTTATGTCCCTGGATATAATCCTGGTGTCAACGTCCCTGGATCTAATCCTGGTGTCAAAGTCCATGGATCTAATCGTGTTGTAAACGTCACTGGATCTAATCCTGGTGTCAACGTCCCTGGATCTAATTCTGGTGTCAACATCACTCGATCTAATCCTCGTTTATGTCCCTGGATCTAATCCTGGTACCAGCGTCACTGGATCTAAACCTGGTGTTAATGTCCCTGGATCTAATCCTGTTGTCAACGTCCCTGGATCTAATCCTGGTGTCAAGGTCCCTTGGTCTAATCCTGGTGTCAGCGTCACTGGACCTAATCCTGATGTCAACGTCACTGGATCTAATCCTGGTGTCAGCCTAAGTGCATCTAATCCTGGTGTCAACGTCACTGGATCTAATCCTGGTGTCAATGTCACTGGATCTAATCCTGGTGTCAATGTCCCTGGATCTAATCCTTGTGTCAACGAAACTGGATATAATCCTGGTATCAACGTCCCTGCATCTAATCCTGGTATCAACGGACCTGGATCTAATCCTGTTGTCAACGTCACTGGATCTAACCCTGGTGTCAACCTCCCTGGATCATATCATGGTATCAACGTCACTGGATCAAATCCTGGAGTCAACATCACTGGTCTAATCCTGGTGTCACCGTCTCTGGATCTAATCCTGGTATCAGCGTCACTGTATCTAATCCTTGTGTCAATGTCACTGGATCTAATCCTGGTGTCAGCGTCACTGGATCTAATACTGGTGTCAACGTCACTGGATCTAATCCTGGTGTCAGCGTCACTGGATCTAATCCTGGTGTCAGCTTCCCTGGATCTAATCCTGGTGTAAACGTCCCTGGATTTGATCCTGGTGTCATGGTCCCTGGATCTAATCCTGGGGTCAACGTCACTGGATCTTATACTGGTGTCAACGTCCCTGGGTCTAATCTGGTGTCAACGTCCCTGTATCTAATCCTCGTGTCAGCGTCACTCGATCTAATCCTGGTGGCAACGTCCCTGGATCTAATCCTGGTGTCAGCGTCTCTGGATCTAATCCTGGTGTCAACGTCAATGGATCTAATTCTGGTGTCAACGTCCCTGGATCTAATCCTGGTGTCAACGTCCTAGATCTAATCCTTGTGTCAACTTCACTGGATCTAATCCTGGTGTCAATGTCCCTGGATCTATTCATGGAGGCAACGTCCCTGGATCTAATCCTGCTGTTAACGTCCCTGGATCTAATCCAGTTGTCAACATCCCTGGATCTAATCCTGGTGTCAACGTCCCTGGATCTAATCATGGTGTCAGCATCACTGGATCTAATCCTGGTGTCAACGTCAATGGATCTAATTCTGGTGTCAACGTCCTTGGATCGAATCCTGGTGTCAACGTCCTAGATCTAATCCTGGTGTCAACGTCACTGGATCTAATCCTGATGTCAACGTCCTGGATCTATCCATGGAGGCAACGTCACTGGATCTAATCCTGGTGTTAACATCCCTGGATCTAATCCAGGTGTCAACGTCCCTGGATCTAATCCTGGTGTTAACGTCCCTGGATCTAATCCTGGTGTCAGCATCACTGGATCTAATCCTGGTGTCAACGTCCCTGGATCTAATCCTGGTGTCAATGTCCCTGGGTCTAATTCTGGTGTCAACGTCCCTGGATCTAATCCTGGTGTCAGCGTCACTGTATCTAATCCTGGTGTCAACGTCCCTGGATCAAATCCTGGTTCAGCGTCACTGGATCTAATCCTGGTGTCAACGTCAATGGATCTAATTCTGGTGTCAACGTCCTTGGATCGAATCCTGGTGTCAACGTCCTAGATCTAATCCTGGTGTCAACGTCACTGGATCTAATCCTGATGTCAACGTCCTGGATCTATCCATGGAGGCAACGTCACTGGATCTAATCCTGGTGTTAACGTCCCTGGATCTAATCCAGGTGTCAACGTCCCTGGATTTAATCCTGGTGTTAACGTCCCTGGATCTAATCCTGGTGTCAGCATCACTGGATCTAATCCTGGTGTCAACGTCCCTGGATCTAATCCTGGTGTCAACGTCCCTGGGTCTAATTCTGGTGTCAACGTCCCTGGATCTAATCCTGGTGTCAGCGTCACTGTATCTAATCCTGGTGTCAACGTCCCTGGATCAAATCCTGGTTCAGCGTCACTGGAGCTAATCCTGGTGTCAACGTCAATGGATCTATTCCTGGTGACAACATCCCTCGATCTAATCCTGGTGCCATGGTCCCTGGATCTAATCCTGGTTTCAACGACAATGGATCCAATCCTGGTGTCAACGTCCCTGGATCTAATCCTGTTGTCAAGGTGCCTGGATCTAATCCTGGTGTCAGCGTCACTGGATCTAATCCTTGTGTCAACGGCACTGGATATAATTTTGGTGTCAGCGTCACTGGATGTAATCCTGGTGTCAACGTCACTGGATCTAATCCTGGTGTCAGCATCACTGGATCTAATCCTGGTGTCAACGTCAATGGATCTAATCCTGGTCTCAACGTCCCTGTATATAATCCTGGTGTCATGGTCCCTGTATCTAATCCTGGTGTCAACGTCAATGGAACTAATCCTGGGGTCAACGTCAATGGAACTAATCCTGGTGTCAACGTCCCTGGGTCTAATTGTGTTGTCAACGTCCCTAGATCTAATCCTGGTGTCATGGTCCCTGGATCTAATACTGGTGTCAACATCACTGGATCTTATACTGGTGTCAACGTCCCTGGGTCTAATTCTGGTGTCAACGTCCCTGTATCTAATCCTGGTGTCAGCGTCACTCGTTCTAATCCTGGTGTCAACGTCCCTGGATCTAATCTTGGTGTCAGCGACACTGGATCTAATCCTGGTGTCAACGTCAATGGATCTAATCCTGGTTTCAACGTCCCTGGATCTATTCTTGGAGGCAACGTTCCTGGATCTAATCCTGGTTCAACGTCCCTGGATCTTATCCTGGTGTCAACGTCCCTGGATCTAATCCTGGTGTCAACGTCCCTGGATCTAATCCTAGTGTCAACGTCCCTGCATCTGATCCTGGTGTCAACGACCCTGGATTTGATCCTGGTGTCAGCGTACCTGGATCTAATCGTTGTGTCAACGTCCCTGGGTCTGATCCTTGTGTCAACGTCACTGGATCTGATCCTGGTGTCAACGTCACTGGATCTAATCCTGGTGTCTTCGTCACTGGATCTAATCCTGGTGACAACGTCACTGGATCTTATCCTGGTGTCAACGTCCCTAGAACTAATCCTGGTGTCAACGTCCCTGGATCTAATCCTGGTGTCATGGTCCCTGGAACTAATTCTGGTATCATCGTCATTGGATCTTATCCTGGTGTCACGTCCTTGGATCTAATCTTGGTGTCAACGTCCCTGGATCTAATCCTGGTGTCAACATCACTGCATCTAATCCAGGTGTCAACGTCCCTGGATCTAATCCTGGTATCCAACGTCCCTGGATCTAATCCTGGTGTCAACGTCCCTGGCTCTAATCCTGGTGTCAACGTCCATGGATCTAATCCTGGTGTCAACGTCCCTGGGTCTAAACCTGGTGTCAGCGTCACTGGGCCTAATCCTGGTGTCAACCTCACTGGATCTAATCCTGGTGTAAACATCAGTGGATCTAATCCTGGTGTCAAAGTCCCTGGGTCTAATCCTGATGTCAACGTCACTGGATCTAATCCTGGTTTCAACATCCCTGGATCTAATCCTGGTGTCAACGTCCCTGGGTCTAATTCTGGTGTCAACGTCCCTGGATCTAATCCTGGTGTCATGGTCCCTAGATCTAATCCTGTTGTCAACATCACTGGATCTTATACTGGTGTCAATGTCCCAGGGTCTAATTCTGGTGTCAACGTCCCTGTATCTAATCCTGGTGTCAGCGTCACTCGATCTAATCCTGGTGTCAACGTCCCTGGATCTAATCTTGGTGTCAGCGACACTGGATCTAATCCTGGTGTCAACGTCAATCTATCTAATCCTGGTGTCAACGTCCTAGCTCTAATCCCGGTGTCATCGTCACTGGATCTAATCCTGGTGTCAACGTCCCTGGATCTATACATGGAGGCAACGTTCCTGGATCTAATCCTGTTTTCAACGTCCCAGGATCTGATCCTGGTGTCAGCGTCTCCGGATCTGATCCTGGTGTCAATGTCCCTGCATGTGATCCTGGTGTCAACGACCCTGGATTTGATCCTGGTGTCAACGTACCTGGACCTAATCGTGGTGTCAACGAAACTGGATCTAATCCTGGTGTCAACGTCCCTGGGTCTGATCCTTGTGTCAACGTCACTGGATCTGATCCTGGTGACAACGTACCTGGATCTAATCGTTGTGTCAACATCAATGGATCTAATCATGGTGTCAGTGGCACTGGATCTAATCCCGTTGTGAGCATCACTGGATCTAATCCTGGTGTCAATGTCCCTGGATCTAATCCTGATGTCATCGTCACTGGATCTAATCATGGTGTCAACGTCACTGGATCTTATCCTGGTGTCAACGTCCCTAGATCTATTCCTGGTGTCAACGTCCCTGGATTTAATATGGTGTCATGGTCCCTGGATCTAATTCTGGTGTCAACGTAATTGGATCTTATCCTGGTGTCACGTCCCTGGATCTAATCTTGTTGTCAACGTCCCTGGATCTAATACTGGTGTCAACATCAATGGATCTAATCCAGGTGTCAACGTCCCTGGATCTAATCCTGGTATCCAACGTCCCTGGATCTAATCCTGGTGTCAACATCCGTGGCTCTAATCCTGGTGTCAACGTCCATGGATCTAATCCTGGTGTCAACGTACCTCGGTCTAAACCTGGTGTCAGCGTCACTGGGCCTAATCCTGGTGTCAACCTCACTGGATCTAATCCTGGTGTCAACGTCCCTGGATCAAATCCTGGTTCAGCGTCACTGGATCTAATCCTGGTGTCAACGTCAATGGATCTAATTCTGGTGTCAACGTCCTTGGATCGAATCCTGGTGTCAACGTCCTAGATCTAATCCTGGTGTCAACGTCACTGGATCTAATCCTGATGTCAACGTCCTGGATCTATCCATGGAGGCAACGTCACTGGATCTAATCCTGGTGTTAACGTCCCTGGATCTAATCCAGGTGTCAACGTCCCTGGATTTAATCCTGGTGTTAACGTCCCTGGATCTAATCCTGGTGTCAGCATCACTGGATCTAATCCTGGTGTCAACGTCCCTGGATCTAATCCTGGTGTCAACGTCCCTGGGTCTAATTCTGGTGTCAACGTCCCTGGATCTAATCCTGGTGTCAGCGTCACTGTATCTAATCCTGGTGTCAACGTCCCTGGATCAAATCCTGGTTCAGCGTCACTGGAGCTAATCCTGGTGTCAACGTCAATGGATCTATTCCTGGTGACAACATCCCTCGATCTAATCCTGGTGCCATGGTCCCTGGATCTAATCCTGGTTTCAACGACAATGGATCCAATCCTGGTGTCAACGTCCCTGGATCTAATCCTGTTGTCAAGGTGCCTGGATCTAATCCTGGTGTCAGCGTCACTGGATCTAATCCTTGTGTCAACGGCACTGGATATAATTTTGGTGTCAGCGTCACTGGATGTAATCCTGGTGTCAACGTCACTGGATCTAATCCTGGTGTCAGCATCACTGGATCTAATCCTGGTGTCAACGTCAATGGATCTAATCCTGGTCTCAACGTCCCTGTATATAATCCTGGTGTCATGGTCCCTGTATCTAATCCTGGTGTCAACGTCAATGGAACTAATCCTGGGGTCAACGTCAATGGAACTAATCCTGGTGTCAACGTCCCTGGGTCTAATTGTGTTGTCAACGTCCCTAGATCTAATCCTGGTGTCATGGTCCCTGGATCTAATACTGGTGTCAACATCACTGGATCTTATACTGGTGTCAACGTCCCTGGGTCTAATTCTGGTGTCAACGTCCCTGTATCTAATCCTGGTGTCAGCGTCACTCGTTCTAATCCTGGTGTCAACGTCCCTGGATCTAATCTTGGTGTCAGCGACACTGGATCTAATCCTGGTGTCAACGTCAATGGATCTAATCCTGGTTTCAACGTCCCTGGATCTATTCTTGGAGGCAACGTTCCTGGATCTAATCCTGGTTCAACGTCCCTGGATCTTATCCTGGTGTCAACGTCCCTGGATCTAATCCTGGTGTCAACGTCCCTGGATCTAATCCTAGTGTCAACGTCCCTGCATCTGATCCTGGTGTCAACGACCCTGGATTTGATCCTGGTGTCAGCGTACCTGGATCTAATCGTTGTGTCAACGTCCCTGGGTCTGATCCTTGTGTCAACGTCACTGGATCTGATCCTGGTGTCAACGTCACTGGATCTAATCCTGGTGTCTTCGTCACTGGATCTAATCCTGGTGACAACGTCACTGGATCTTATCCTGGTGTCAACGTCCCTAGAACTAATCCTGGTGTCAACGTCCCTGGATCTAATCCTGGTGTCATGGTCCCTGGAACTAATTCTGGTATCATCGTCATTGGATCTTATCCTGGTGTCACGTCCTTGGATCTAATCTTGGTGTCAACGTCCCTGGATCTAATCCTGGTGTCAACATCACTGCATCTAATCCAGGTGTCAACGTCCCTGGATCTAATCCTGGTATCCAACGTCCCTGGATCTAATCCTGGTGTCAACGTCCCTGGCTCTAATCCTGGTGTCAACGTCCATGGATCTAATCCTGGTGTCAACGTCCCTGGGTCTAAACCTGGTGTCAGCGTCACTGGGCCTAATCCTGGTGTCAACCTCACTGGATCTAATCCTGGTGTAAACATCAGTGGATCTAATCCTGGTGTCAAAGTCCCTGGGTCTAATCCTGATGTCAACGTCACTGGATCTAATCCTGGTTTCAACATCCCTGGATCTAATCCTGGTGTCAACGTCCCTGGGTCTAATTCTGGTGTCAACGTCCCTGGATCTAATCCTGGTGTCATGGTCCCTAGATCTAATCCTGTTGTCAACATCACTGGATCTTATACTGGTGTCAATGTCCCAGGGTCTAATTCTGGTGTCAACGTCCCTGTATCTAATCCTGGTGTCAGCGTCACTCGATCTAATCCTGGTGTCAACGTCCCTGGATCTAATCTTGGTGTCAGCGACACTGGATCTAATCCTGGTGTCAACGTCAATCTATCTAATCCTGGTGTCAACGTCCTAGCTCTAATCCCGGTGTCATCGTCACTGGATCTAATCCTGGTGTCAACGTCCCTGGATCTATACATGGAGGCAACGTTCCTGGATCTAATCCTGTTTTCAACGTCCCAGGATCTGATCCTGGTGTCAGCGTCTCCGGATCTGATCCTGGTGTCAATGTCCCTGCATGTGATCCTGGTGTCAACGACCCTGGATTTGATCCTGGTGTCAACGTACCTGGACCTAATCGTGGTGTCAACGAAACTGGATCTAATCCTGGTGTCAACGTCCCTGGGTCTGATCCTTGTGTCAACGTCACTGGATCTGATCCTGGTGACAACGTACCTGGATCTAATCGTTGTGTCAACATCAATGGATCTAATCATGGTGTCAGTGGCACTGGATCTAATCCCGTTGTGAGCATCACTGGATCTAATCCTGGTGTCAATGTCCCTGGATCTAATCCTGATGTCATCGTCACTGGATCTAATCATGGTGTCAACGTCACTGGATCTTATCCTGGTGTCAACGTCCCTAGATCTATTCCTGGTGTCAACGTCCCTGGATTTAATATGGTGTCATGGTCCCTGGATCTAATTCTGGTGTCAACGTAATTGGATCTTATCCTGGTGTCACGTCCCTGGATCTAATCTTGTTGTCAACGTCCCTGGATCTAATACTGGTGTCAACATCAATGGATCTAATCCAGGTGTCAACGTCCCTGGATCTAATCCTGGTATCCAACGTCCCTGGATCTAATCCTGGTGTCAACATCCGTGGCTCTAATCCTGGTGTCAACGTCCATGGATCTAATCCTGGTGTCAACGTACCTCGGTCTAAACCTGGTGTCAGCGTCACTGGGCCTAATCCTGGTGTCAACCTCACTGGATCTAATCCTGGTGTCAGCATCAGTGGATCTAATCCTGGTGTCAAGGTCCCTAGATCTAATGCTGGTGTCATCGTCACTGGATCTAATCCTTGTATCAAAGTCACTGGATCTAATCCTGGTGTCAGCGTCACTGGATGTAATCATGGTGTCAACGTCACTGGATCTAATCCTGGTGTAGGCGTCACCCGATCTGATCCTGTTGTCAACGTCCCTGGATCTGATCCTGGTGTCAACGTACCTGAATCTAATTGCGGTGTCAACGAAACTGGATGTAATCCTGGTGTCAACGTCACTGGATCTAATCCTGGTGTCAACATCCCTGGATCTAATCCTGGTTTCAACGTCCCTGCATCTAATCCTGGTGTCAACGTCAGAGGATCTGATCCTGGTGTCAATGTCCCTGGATCTGATCCTGGTGTCAAGGTCCCTGGATCTATTCCTGGTTTCAACGTCCCTGTATCTAATCCTGGTGTCAACGTCCCTGGATCTAATCCTGGAGTCTATGTCCCTAGATCTAATCCTGGTGACAACGTTCCTGGATCTAATCCTGGTGTCAAAGTCACTGGAAATTATCCTGGTGTCAACGTCATGGATCTGATCCTGGTGTCAACGTCACTGGTTCTAATCCTGGTTTCATTGTCCCTGGATCTAATCCTGCTGTCAACATCACTGGATCTTATCCTGGTGTCAACATCACTGTATCTAATCCTGGTGTCAACGTCCATGGTTCTAATCCTGGTATCAGCGTCACTGGATCTAATCCTGGTGTCAACATCAATGGATCTAATCCGAGTGTCAACGTCCCTGTATATAATCCTGGTGACAGCGTAACTGGGTCTATTCGTGGTGTCAACGTCAATGGAACTAATCCTGGTGTCAACGTCCCTGGATCTTATCATGGTGTCAACGTCCCTGGGTCTAATTCTGGTGTCAACGTCCCTGGATCTAATCCTGGTGTCATGGTCCCTGGATCTAATCCTGGTGTCAACGTCACTGGATCTTATACTGGTGTCAACGTCCCTGGGTATAAGCTGGTGTCAACGTCCCTGTATCTAATCCTGGTGTCAGCGTCACTCGATCTAATCATGGTGTCAACGTCCCTGGATCTAATCCTGGTGTCAGCATCTCTGGATCTAATCCTGGTGTCAACGTCAATGGATCTAATTCTGGTGTCAACGTCCCTGGATCTAATCGTGGTGTTAACGTCCCAGGATCTAAGCCAGGTGTCAAAATCCCTAGATCTAATCCTGGTGTCAACGTCCCTGGATCTAATCCTGGTGTCAGCATCACTGGATCTAATCCTGGTGTCAACGTCCCTGGATCTAATCCTGGTGTCAACGTCCCTGGGTCTAATTCTGGTGTCAACGTCCCTGGATCTAATCCTGGTGTCAGCGTCACTGTATCTAATCCTGGTTTCAACGTACCTGGATCAAATCCTGGTTCAGCGTCAATGGATCTAATCCTGGTGTCAACGTCAATGGAAATATTCCTGGTGTCAACATCCCTGGATCTAATCCTGTTGTCATGGTCCCTAGATCTAATCCTGGTTTCAACGTCACTGGATCTTATACTGGTGTCAACGTCCCTGGGTCTAATTCTGGTGTCAACGTCCCTGAATCTAATCGTGGTGTTAACGTCCCAGGATCTAAGCCAGGTGTCAACGTCCCTGGATCTAATCCTGGTGTCAACGTCCATGGATCTAATCCTGGTGTCAGCATCACTGGATCTAATCCTGGTGTCAACGTCCCTGGGTCTAATTCTGGTGTCAATGTCCCTGGATCTAATCCTGGTGTCAGCGTCACTGTATCTAATCCTGGTTTCAACGTACCTGGATCAAATCCTGGTTCAGCGTCACTGGATCTAATCCTGGTGTCAACGTCAATGGATCTATTCCTGGTGTCAACATCCCTGGATCTAATCCTGGTGTCATGGTCCCTGGATCTAATCCTGGTTTCAACGTCACTGGATCTTATACTGGTGTCAACGTCCCTCGTCTAATTCTGGTTTCAACGTCCCTGGATCTAATCCTGGTGTCAGCGTCACTCGATCTAATCCTGGTGTCAGCGTCACTGGATCTAATCCTGGTGTCAACGTCACTGGATCTAATCCTGGTGTCAACGTCCCTGGATCTATTCCTGGAGGCAATGTCGCTGGATCTAATCTTGGTGTCAACTCCCCTTTATCTAATCCAGGTGTCAACGTCCCTGGATCTAATCCTGGAGTCAACGTCACTGGATCTAATCCTGGTGTCAACGTCAATGGATCTAATCCTGCAGTCAACGTCACTGGATCTAATCCTGGTTTCAACGTCACTGGATCTAATACTGGAGTCAACGTCCCTAGATCTAACCCTGTGTCAACGTCCCTGGATCTAATCCTGGTGTCAGCATCTCTGGATCTAATCCTGGTGTCAACGTCACAAAATCTAATCCTGGTATCAACGTCCCTAGATCTATTCCTGGAGGAAATGTCGCTGGATCTAATCTTGGTGTCAACTTCCCTTTATCTAATCCAGGTGTCAATGTCCCTGGATCTAATCCTGGAGTCAACGTCCCTGGTCTAATCCTGGTGTCAGCATCACTGGATCTAATCCTGGTGTCAACGTCACTGGATCTAATCCTGGTGTCAACGTCAATGGATCTAATCCTGGTGTCAACGTCCCTGGCTCTAATCCTGGTGTCAACGTCCCTTGATCTAATCCTGGTGTCACTGTCCCTGGATCTAATCCTGGGGTCAGAGTCACTGTATCTAATCCTTGTGTCAACGTCACTGGATCTAAACCTGGTGTCAGAGTCACTGGATCTAATACTGGTGTCAACGTCCCTGGATCTAATCCTGGTGTCAACGTCACTGGATCTAATCCTGGTGTCAGCTCCCTGGATCTAATCCTGGTGTAAACGTCCCTGGATCTAATTTTGTGTCAACGACCCTTGATCTAATCCTGGTGTCATAGTCATTGGATCTAATCCTGGTGTCAACGTCACTGGATCTTATCCTGGTGTCAACGTCCCTGGTTCTAATCCTTTTTTCAAAGTCCCTGGACCTAATCCTGGTGTCAAAGTCACTGGATCTAATCTTGCTGTCAACGTCCCTGTATCTAATACTGGTGTCAACGTCCCTGGATCTAATCCTGGTGTCAACGTCCCTGGATCTAATCCTGGTTTCAACGTCCCAGGATCTGATCCTGGTGTCAGCGTCTCCGGATCTGATCCTGGTGACAACGTCCCTGGATCTGATCCTGGTGTTAACGACCCTGGATTTGATCCTGGTGTCAACGTACATAGATCTAATCGTGGTGTCAACGAAACTGGATCTAATCCTGGTGTCCACGTCACTCGTTCTAATCCTGGAATCAAAGTCCCTGGATCTAATCCTGTTGTCAACGTCACTGGATCTATTCCTGGTGTCAACGTCCCTGGATCTAATCCTGGTTTCAACGTTCCTGGATCTAATCCTGGTGTCAGCGTCACTGGATCTAATCCTGGTGTCAGCGTCCCTGGATCTAATCCTGGTGTCAATGTCCCTGGATCTAATCTTGGTGTTAACGTCCCTGGATCTAATCCTGGTGTCAACGTCCCTAGATCTAATGTTGTGTCAACGTCCCTGGATCTAATCCTGGAGTCAACGTCCCTGGATCTAATCCTGGTGTCAACGTCCCTGGATCTAATCCTGGTGTCAACGTCCCTGGTCTAATCCTGGTGTCAGCATCACTGGATTTAATCCTGGTGTCAACGTCACTGGATCTAATCCTGGTGTCAACGTCAATGGATCTAATCCTGGTGTCAACGTCCCTGGCTCTAATCCTGGTGTCAACGTCCCTTGATCTAATCCTGGTGTCACTGTCCCTGGATCTAATCCTGGGGTCAGAGTCACTGTATCTAATCCTTGTGTCAACGTCACTGGATCTAAACCTGGTGTCAGAGTCACTGGATCTAATACTGGTGTCAACGTCCCTGGATCTAATCCTGGTGTCAACGTCACTGGATCTAATCCTGGTGTCAGCTCCCTGGATCTAATCCTGGTGTAAACGTCCCTGGATCTAATTTTGTGTCAACGACCCTTGATCTAATCCTGGTGTCATAGTCATTGGATCTAATCCTGGTGTCAACGTCACTGGATCTTATCCTGGTGTCAACGTCCCTGGTTCTAATCCTTTTTTCAAAGTCCCTGGACCTAATCCTGGTGTCAAAGTCACTGGATCTAATCTTGCTGTCAACGTCCCTGTATCTAATACTGGTGTCAACGTCCCTGGATCTAATCCTGGTGTCAACGTCCCTGGATCTAATCCTGGTTTCAACGTCCCAGGATCTGATCCTGGTGTCAGCGTCTCCGGATCTGATCCTGGTGACAACGTCCCTGGATCTGATCCTGGTGTTAACGACCCTGGATTTGATCCTGGTGTCAACGTACATAGATCTAATCGTGGTGTCAACGAAACTGGATCTAATCCTGGTGTCCACGTCACTCGTTCTAATCCTGGAATCAAAGTCCCTGGATCTAATCCTGTTGTCAACGTCACTGGATCTATTCCTGGTGTCAACGTCCCTGGATCTAATCCTGGTTTCAACGTTCCTGGATCTAATCCTGGTGTCAGCGTCACTGGATCTAATCTTGGTGTCAGCGTCCCTGGATCTAATCCTGGTGTCAATGTCCCTGGATCTAATCTTGGTGTTAACGTCCCTGGATCTAATCCTGGTGTCAACGTCCCTAGATCTAATGTTGTGTCAACGTCCCTGGATCTAATCCTGGAGTCAACGTCCCTGGATCTAATCCTGGTGTCAACGTCCCTGGATCTAATCCTGGTGTCAACCTCCCTGGATCTAATCCTGGTGTCAACATCACTGGATCTAATCCTGGTTTCAATGTCCCTGGATCTGATCCTAGTGTCAACTTCAGTGGATCTGATCCAGGTGTCAACGTCACTGGATCTGATCCTGGTGTCAACGTCCCTGGACCTGATCCTTGTTTCAACGTCCCTGGATCTAATCCAGGTGTCAGCGTCACTCGATCTAATCCTGGTGTCAACGTCAATGGATCTAATCCTGGTGTCAACGTCCCTGGATCTAATATTGGTGTCAACGTCCCTTGCTCTAATCCTGGTGTCATCGTCACTGGATCTAATCCTGGTGTCAACGTCACTGGATCTTATCCTGAGGTCAACATCCCTGGTTCTAATTTTTTTTCAACGTCCCTGGACCTAATCCTGGTGTCAAAGTCACTGGATCTAATCCTGCTGTCAACGTCCTGGATATAATACTGGTGTCAACGTCCCTAGGTCTAATTCTGGTGTTAACGTCCCTGGATCTAATACTGGAGTCAACGTCCCTAGATCTAACCCTGTGTCAACGTCCCTGGATCTAATCCTTGTTTCAACGTCACTGGATCTAATCCTGGTGTTTACTTCACTGGATCTAATCCTGGTGTCAACGTCTCTGGATCTGACCCTTGAGTCAGCGTCACTGGATCTAATCCTGGTGTCAAAGTCACTGGATTTAATTCTGGAGTCAACGTCCCTGATTCTAATCCTGGTGTCAACGTCCCTGTATTTAATCCTGGTATCAACGTCACTGGATCTAATCCTGGTTTTAACGTCCCTGGATCTGATCCTGGTGTCAATGTCACTGGATCTGATCCAGGTGTCAACGTCACTGGATCTGATCCTGGTTTCAACGTTCCTGGACCTGATCTTGGTTTCAACGTTCCTGGATCTCATCCTGGTGTCAGCGTCACTGGATCTAATCCTGGTGTCAACTTCAATGGATCTAATCCTGGTATCAATGTCCCTGGATCTAATCTTGGTGTCAACGTCCCTTGATCTAATCCTTGTGTCATCGTCACTGGATCTAAAATTGGTGTCAACGTCACTGGATCTTATCCTGAGGTCAACGTCCCTGGTTCTAATCCTTTTTTCAACGTCCCTTGACCTAAGCCTGGTGTCAAAGTCACTGGATCTAATCCTGCTGTCAACGTCCCTGGATCTAATCCTGGTGTCACCGTCCCTGGATCTAATCCTGGTGTCAACGTCACTGGATCTAATCCTGGTTTCAACGTCCCTGGATCTGATCCTGGTGTAGGCGTCATCGGATCTGATCCTGGTGTCAACGTCCCTGGATCTGATCCCGGTGTCAACGTACCTGAATCTAATCACGGTGTCAACGAAACTGGATCTAATCCTGGTGTCCACGTCCCTCGTCTAATCCTGGCATCAACGTCCGTGGTTCTAATCCTGTTGTCAATGTCACTGGATCTGATCCCGGTGTCAACGTACCTGAATCTAATCGCGGTGTCAACGAAACTGGATCTAATCCTGGTGTCCACGTCCCTCGTCTAATCCTGGCATCAACGTCCGTGGTTCTAATCCTGTTGTCAATGTCACTGGATCTAATCCTGGTGTCAACGTTCCTGGATCTAATCCTGGTTTCAACGTCCCTGCATTTAATCCTGGTGTCAAGGTCACTGGATCTGTTCCTGGTTTCAACGTCCCTGGATCTGATCCTGGTGTTAACGTCTCTGGATCTAATCCTGGTTTCAACGTCCTTGTATCTAATCCTGGTGTCAACGTCCCTGGATCTAATCCTGGAGTCAACGTCCCGAGATCTAATCCTGGTGTCAACGTCCCTGGGTCTATTCCTGGTTTCAAGGTCCCTGGATCTAATCCTGGTGTCAACGTCACTAGATCTGATCCTGGTGTCAACGTCCCTGGTTCTGATCCTGGTGTCAACGTCCCTGGATCTAATTTTGTGTCAGTGTCCCTTGATCTAATCCTGGTGTCATAGTCATTGGATGTTATCCTGGTGTCAACGTCCCTGGTTCTAATCCTTTTTCAACGTCCCTGGACCTAGTCCTGGTGTCAAAGTCACTGGATATAATCTTGCTGTCAACGTCCCTGGATCTAATACTGGTTTCAACGTCCCTGGATCTAATCCTGGTGTCAACGTCACTGGATCTAATCCTGGTTTCAACGTCCCTGGATCTGATCCTGGTGTAGGCGACAGCGGATCTGATCCTGGTGTCAACGTCCCTGGATCTGATCCCAGTGTCAACGTTCCTGAATCTAATCGCGGTGTCAACGAAACTGGATCTAATCCTGGTGTCCACGTCCCTCGTCTAATCCTGGCATCAACGTCCGTGGTTCTAATCCTGTTGTCAATGTCACTGGATCTGATCCCGGTGTCAAAGTACCTGAATCAAATCGCGGTGTCAACGAAACTGGATCTAATCCTGGTGTCCACGTCCCTCGTCTAATCCTGGCATCAACGTCCTGGTTCTAATCCTGTTGTCAATGTCACTGGATCTAATCCTGGTGTCAACGTTCCTGGATCTAATCCTGGTTTCAACGTCCCTGCATTTAATCCTCGTGTCAAGGTCACTGGATCTGTTCCTGGTTTCAACGTCCGTGGATCTGATCCTGGTGTTAACGTCTCTGGATCTAATCCTGGTTTCAACGTCCTTGTATCTAATCCTGGTGTCAACGTCCCTGGATCTAATCCTGGAGTCAACGTCCCTAGATCTAATCCTGGTGTCAACGTCCCTGGGTCTATTCCTGGTTTCAAGGTCCCTGGATCTAATCCTGGTGTCAACGTCACTAGATCTGATCCTGGTGTCAACGTCCCTGGTTATGATCCTGGTGTCAACGTCCCTAGATCTAATTTTGTGTCAGCGTCCCTTGATCTAATCCTGGTGTCATAGTCATTGGATGTTATCCTGGTGTCAACGTCCCTGGTTCTAATCCTTTTTCAACGTCCCTGGACCTAGTCCTGGTGTCAAAGTCACTGGATATAATCTTGCTGTCAATGTCCCTGGATCTAATACTGGTTTCAACGTCCCTGGATCTAATACTGGTGTCAATGTCCCTGGATCTAATACTGGTGTCATCGTCACTGGATCTAATCCTGGTGTCAACGTCACTGGATCTTATCCTGGTGTCAACGTCCCTAGATCTAATCCTGGTGTCAACGTCCCTGGATCTAATCCTGGTGTCATGGTCTCTGGATCTAATTCTGGTGTCAACGTCATTGGATCTTATCCTGGTGTCACGTCCCTGGATCTTATCTTGGTGTCAACGTCCCTGGATCTAATCCTGGTGTCAACATCACTGGATCTAATCCAGGTGTCAACGTCCCTGGATCTAATCCTGGTATCCAACGTCCCTGGATCTATTCCTGGTGCCAACGTCCCTGGATCTAATCCTGGTGTCAACGTCCATGGATCTAATCCTGGTGTCAACGTCCCTGGGTCTAAACCTGGTGTCAGCGTCACTGGGCCTAATCCTGGTGTCAACCTCACTGGATCTAATCCTGGTTTCAGCATCAGTGGATCTAATCCTGGTGTCAACGTCCCTGGGTCTAAGTCTGGTGTCAACGTCACCGGATCTAATCCTGGTTTCAACGTCCCTGGATCTAATCATGGTGTCAACGTCCCTGGCTCTAATACTGGTGTCAACTTCCCTGGATCTAATACTGGTGTCAACGTTCCTGGGTCTAATCCTGGTGTCAACGAAACTGGATCTAATCCTGGTGTCAACGTCCCTGGATCTAATCCTGGTATCAACGTCCCTGGATCTAATCCTGTTGTCAATGACACTGGATCTAATCCTGGTGTCAACCTCCTTGGATCTATTCCTGGTATCAACGTCACTGGATCAAATCCTGGTGTCAACGTCACTGGATCTAATCCTGGTATCAACATCCCTGGATCTACTCCTGGTGTCATGGTCCCTGGATCTAATCCTGGTTTCAACGTCAATGGATCTAATCGTGGTGTCAAGGTCCCTGGATCTAATGCTGGTGTCATCGTCACTGGATCTAATCCTTGTGTCAACATCACTGGATCTAATCCTGGTGTCAGCATCACTGGATCTAATCCTTGTGTCAACGTCAATGGATCTAATCCTGGTGTCAACGTCCCTGTATATAATCCTGGTGTCATCTTCCCTGTATCTAATCCTGGTGTCAACGTCAATGGAACTAATTTAGGTGTCAACGTCAATGGAACTAATCCTGGTGTCAACGTCCCTGGATCTAATCCTGGTGTCATGGTCCCTGGATCTAATCTTGGTGTCAACATCACTGGATCTTATATTGGTGTCAACATCCCTGGGTCTAATTCTGGTGTCAACGTCCCTGTATCTAATCCTGGTGTCAGCGTCACTCGATCTAATCCTGGTGTCAACATCCCTGGATCTGATCCCGGTGTCAACGTACCTGAATCTAATCACGGTGTCAACGAAACTGGATCTAATCCTGGTGTCCACGTCCCTCGTCTAATCCTGGCATCAACGTCCGTGGTTCTAATCCTGTTGTCAATGTCACTGGATCTGATCCCGGTGTCAACGTACCTGAATCTAATCGCGGTGTCAATGAAACTGGATCTAATCCTGGTGTCCACGTCCCTCGTCTAATCCTGGCATCAACGTCCGTGGTTCTAATCCTGTTGTCAATGTCACTGGATCTAATCCTGGTGTCAACGTTCCTGGATCTAATCCTGGTTTCAACGTCCCTGCATTTAATCCTGATGTCAAGGTCATTGGATCTGTTCCTGGTTTCAACGTCCCTGGATCTGATCCTGGTGTTAACGTCTCTGGATCTAATCCTGGTTTCAACGTCCTTGTATCTAATCCTGGTGTCAACGTCCCTGGATCTAATCCTGGAGTCAACGTCCCTAGATCTAATCCTGGTGTCAACGTCCCTGGGTCTATTCCTGGTTTCAAGGTCCCTGGATCTAATCCTGGTGTCAACGTCACTAGATCTGATCCTGGTGTCAACGTCCCTGGTTATGATCCTGGTGTCAACGTCCCTGGATCTAATTTTGTGTCAGCGTTCCTTGATCTAATCCTGGTGTCATAGTCATTGGATGTTATCCTGGTGTCAACGTCCCTGTTTCTAATCCTTTTTCAACCTCCTTGGATCTATTCCTGGTGTCAAAGTCACTGGATATAATCTTGCTGTCAACGTCCCTGGATCTAATACTGGTTTCAACGTCCCTGGATCTAATACTGGTGTCAATATCCCTGGATCTAATCCTGGTGTCATCGTCACTGGATCTAATCCTGGTGTCAACGTCACTGGATCTTATCCTGGTGTCAACGTCCCTAGATCTAATCCTGGTGTCAACGTCCCTGGATCTAATCCTGGTGTCATGGTCTCTGGATCTAATTCTGGTGTCAACGTCATTGGATCTTATCCTGGTGTCACGTCCCTGGATCTTATCTTGGTGTCAACGTCCCTGGATCTAATCCTGGTGTCAACATCACTGGATCTAATCCAGGTGTCAACGTCCCTGGATCTAATCCTGGTATCCAACGTCCCTGGATCTATTCCTGGTGCCAACGTCCCTGGATCTAATCCTGGTGTCAACGTCCATGGATCTAATCCTGGTGTCAACGTCCCTGGGTCTAAACCTGGTGTCAGCGTCACTGGGCCTAATCCTGGTGTCAACCTCACTGGATCTAATCCTGGTTTCAGCATCAGTGGATCTAATCCTGGTGTCAACGTCCCTGGATCTAAGTCTGGTGTCAACGTCACCGGATCTAATCCTGGTTTCAACGTCCCTGGATCTAATCATGGTGTCAACGTCCCTGGCTCTAATACTGGTGTCAACTTCCCTGGATCTAATACTGGTGTCAACGTTCCTGGGTCTAATCCTGGTGTCAACGAAACTGGATCTAATCCTGGTGTCAACGTCCCTGGATCTAATCCTGGTATCAACGTCCCTGGATCTAATCCTGTTGTCAATGACACTGGATCTAATCCTGGTGTCAACCTCCTTGGATCTATTCCTGGTATCAACGTCACTGGATCAAATCCTGGTGTCAACGTCACTGGATCTAATCCTGGTATCAACATCCCTGGATCTACTCCTGGTGTCATGGTCCCTGGATCTAATCCTGGTTTCAACGTCAATGGATCTAATCGTGGTGTCAAGTTCCCTGGATCTAATGCTGGTGTCATCGTCACTGGATCTAATCCTTGTGTCAACATCACTGGATCTAATCCTGGTGTCAGCATCACTGGATCTAATCCTTGTGTCAACGTCAATGGATCTAATCCTGGTGTCAACGTCCCTGTATATAATCCTGGTGTCATCTTCCCTGTATCTAATCCTGGTGTCAACGTCAATGGAACTAATTGAGGTGTCAACGTCAATGGAACTAATCCTGGTGTCAACGTCCCTGGATCTAATCCTGGTGTCATGGTCCCTGGATCTATCTTGGTGTCAACATCACTGGATCTTATATTGGTGTCAACATCCCTGGGTCTAATTCTGGTGTCAACGTCCCTGTATCTAATCCTGGTGTCAGCGTCACTCGATCTAATCCTGGTGTCAACATCCCTGGATCTAATCTTGGTGTCAGCAAAACTGGATCTAATCCTGGTGCCAACGTCAATGGATCTAATCCTGGTGTCAATGTCCTAGCTCTAATCCTGGTGTCAACGTCACTGGATCTAATCCTGGTGTCAACGTCCCTGGATCTAATCGTGGTGTCAACGTCTCTGGATCTAATCCTGTTTTCAACGTCCCAGGATCTGATCCTGGTGTCAGCGTCTCCGGATCTGATCCTGGTGTCAACTTCCCTGGATCTGATCCTGGTGTCAACGACCCTGGATCTGATCCTGGTGTCAACGTACCTGCATCTAATCGTTGTGTCAACATCAATGGGTCTAATCCTGGTGTCAGCGGCACTGGATCTAATCGCGTTGTGAGCATCCCTGGATCTAATCCTTGTGTCAACGTCCCTGGATCTAATCCTGTTGTCAACGTCCCTAGACCTAATCCTGGTGTCAACGTCACTGGATCTAATCCTGGATTCAACGTCCCTGAATCTAATCGCGGTGTCAACGAAACTGGATCTAATCCTGGTGTCCACGTCCCTCGATATAATCCTGGTGTCAACGTCACTGGATCTGATCCTGAGGTCAACGTCCCTGGATCTAATCCTGGTGTCAGCGTCACTGGATCTAATCCTGGTGTCTGCGTCACTGGATCTAAACCTGGTGTCAGCGTCAGTGGATCTAATCCTGGTGTCAACGTCCCTGGATCTGATCCTGGTGTCAACGTCCCTGAATCTAATCGCGGTGTCAACGAAACTGGATCTAATCCTGGTGTCCACGTCCCTCGATATAATCCTGGTATCAACGTCACTTGATCTGATCCTTGAGTCAGCGTCACTGGATCTAATCCTGGTGTCAAAGTCACTGGATTTAATTCTGGAGTCAACGTCCCTGATACTAATCCTGGTGTCAACGTCCCTGGATCTAATCCTGGTATCAACGTCACTGGATCTAATCCTGGTTTAAACGTCCCTGGATCTGATCCTGGTGTCAATGTCACTGGATCAGATCCAGGTGTCAACGTCACTGGATCTGATCCTGAGGTCAACGTCCCTGGTTCTAATCCTTTTTTCAACGTCCCTGGACCTAAGCCTGGTGTCAAAGTCACTGGGTCTAATCCTGCTGTCAACGTCCCTGGATCTAATCCTGGTGTCAACATCCCTAGATCTAATTCTGGTGTCAACGTCCCTGGATCTAATCCTGGAGTGAACGTCACTGGATCTAATCCTGGTGTCTACGTCCATGGATCTAATCCTGGTGTCAGCTTCACTGGATCTAATCCTGGTGTCAACGTCAATGGATCTAATCCTGGTGTCAACGTCCCTGGCTCTAATCATGGTGTCAACATCCCTGGGTCTAATTCTGGTGTCAGCGTCGCTGTATCTAATCCTGGTGTCAGCGTCACTCGATCTAATCCTGGTGTCAACGTCCCTGGATCTAATCCTGGTGTCAGCGTCACTGGATCTAATCCTGGTGTCTACGTCAATGGATCTAATTCTGGTGTCAACGTCCCTGTATCTAATCCTGGTGTCAGCGTCACTCGATCTAATCCTGGTGTCAACGTCCCTGGATCTAATCCTGGTGTCAGCGTCACTGGATCTGATCCTGGTGTCAACGTCAATGGATCTAATTATGGTGTCAACGTCCCTGGATCTAATCCTGGTGTCAGCATCACAGGATCTAATCCTGGTGTCAACGTCCCTGGATCTAATCCTGGTGTCAACAACACTGGATCTGATCCTGGTGTCAACATCCCAGGATCTGATCCTGGTGTCAACGTACCTGAATCTAATCACGGTGTCAACGAAACTGGATCTAATCCTGGTGTCAACGTCCCTCGATCTAATCTTGGTATCAACGTACTTGGTTCTAATCCTTTTTTCAAAGTCCCTGGACCTAATCCTGGTGTCAAAGTCACTGGAACTAATCCTGGTGTCAACGTTAGTGGATCTAATCCTGGTGTCAACGTCCCTGGATCTAATCCTGGTGTCAACGTCCCTGTATCTAATCCTGGTTTCAACGTCCCTGGATCTGATCCTGGTGTAGGCGTCACCGGATCTGATCCTGGTGTCAACGTCCCTGGATCTGATCCTGGTGTCAACGTCCCTGGATCTGATCCTGGTGTCAACGTCCCTGAATCTAATCGCGGTGTCAACGAAACTGGATCTAATCCTTGTGTCCATGTCCCTCGATCTAATCCTGGTATCAACGTCACTGGATCTGATCCTTGAGTCAGCGTCACTGGATCTAATCCTGGTGTCAAAGTCACTGGATTTAATTCTGGAGTCAACGTCCCTGATACTAATCCTGGTGTCAACGTCCCTGGATCTAATCCTGGTATCAACGTCACTGGATCTAATCCTGCTTTAAACGTCCCTGGATCTGATCCTGGTGTCAATGTCCCTGGATCAGATCCAGGTGTCAACGACACTGGATCTGATCCTGAGGTCAACGTCCCTGGTTCTAATCCTTTTTTCAACGTCCCTGGACCTAAGCCTGGTGTCAAAGTCACTGGATCTAATCCTTCTGTCAACGTCCCTGGATCTAATCCTGGTGTCAACATCCCTGGATCTAATTCTGGTGTCAACGTCCCTGGATCTAATCCTGGAGTGAACGTCACTGGATCTAATCCTGGTGTCAAAGTCCCTGGATCTAATCCTGGTTTCAACGTCACTAGATTTAATCCTGGTGTCAACGTCACTGGATCTAATCCTGGTGTCAACGTCCCTGGACATAATCCTGGTGTCAACGTCCCTGGACCTAATCCTGGTGTCTACGTCCCTGGATCTCATCCTGGATTTTAGCGTCACTGGATCTAATCATGGTGTCAACGTACCTTGAACTCATCCTGTTGTCAACGTCACTGGATCTAATCCTGGTGTCAACGTCCCTGGACCTAATCCTTGTGTCAACGTCCCTGGACCTAATCCTGGTGTCAACGTCCCTGGATCTAATCCTGGTTTCAACGTCACTGGATCTAATCCTGGTGTCAATGTCGCTGGATCTAATCCTGGTGTCAATATCCCTGGATCTAATCCTGGTTTCAGCGTCCCTGGATCTGATCCTGGTGTCCACGTCCCTGGACCTAATCCTGGTGTCAATGTCACAGGATCTAATCCTGGTGTCAACGTCACTGGATTTATTCCTGTTGTCAACGTCCATGGATCTAATCCTGGTGTCAGCGTCCCTGGATCTATTCCTGGTGTCAATGTCACTGGATCTAATCCTGGTGTCCATGTCACTAATCTAAACCTGGTGTCAGCGTCAGTGGATCTAATCCTGGTGTCAACATCACTGGATCTAATCCTGGTGTCAATGTCACTGGATCTAATCCTGGTGTCAACGAAACAGGATCTAATCCTGGTTTCAACGTCCCTGGATCTAATCCTGGGGTCAACGTCACTTTATCTAATCCTGTTGTCAACGTCACTGGATCTAAACCTGGTGTCAACGTCCATGGACGTAATCGTGGTGTCAACGTCCCTGGACCTAATCCTGGTGGCTACATCCCTGGATCTCATCCTGGTGTCAGCGTCACTGGATCTAATCATTGTGTCAACGTACCTGGAACTCATCCTGGTGTCAACGTCCCTGGATCTAATCCTGCTGTCAACGTCCCTGGACCTAATCCTGGTGTCAACGTCCCTGGATCTAATCCTGGTGTCAAAGTCCCTGGATCTAATCCTGGATTCAGCGTCACTGGATCTAATTTTGGTGTCAACGTCACTGGATCTATTCCTGGTGTCAACGTCCATGGATCTAATCCTGGTGTCAACGTCCAAGGATCTAATCCTGGTGTCAGCGTCCCTGGATCTATTCCTGGTGTCAACTTCACTAGATCTATTCCTGGTGTCAGCGTCTCTGGATCTAATCCTGGTGTCAGTGTCACTGGAACTAACCCTGGTGTCAACGTCACTGGAGCTAATCCTGGTGTCAGCGTCAGTGGATCTAATCCTGGTGTCAACATCACTGGATCTAATCCTGGTGTCATCGTCAATGGATCTAATCCTGGTGTCAACGTCCCTGGATCTAATCCTGGTGTCAACCTCCCTGGATCTAATCCTGGTGTCAACGTCCTGGAACTAATCCTGGTGTCAACGTCCTGGATCTAATCCTGGTGTCAACGTCTGTGGATCTAATCCTGGTGTCAACGTCCCTGGATCTAATCCTGGTGTGAACGTCCTGGATCTAATCCTGGTGTCAACGTCACTGGATCTAATCCTGGTGTCAACGTCACTGGATCTAATCCTGGTGTCAACGTCCCTGGACGTAATCCTGGTGTCAACGTCCCTGGACCTAATCCTGGTGTCTACGTCCCTGGATCTCATCCTGGTGTTAGCGTCACTGGATCTAATCATGGTGTCAACGTACTTTGAACTCATCCTGGTGTCAACGTCACTGGATCTAATCCTGGTGTCAACGTCCCTGGACCTAATCCTGGTGTCTACGTCCCTGGATCTCATCCTGGTGTTAGCGTCACTGGATCTAATCACGGTGTCAACGTACCTTGAACTCATCCTGGTGTCAACGTCACTGGATCTAATCCTGGTTTCAACGTCCCTGGATCTAAATCTGGGGTCAAAGTCCCTGGATCTAATCCTGGTGTCAACGTCACTGGATATGATCTTCGTGTCAACGTCAGTGGATTTAACCCTGGTGTCACTGTCACTGGATCTAATACTGATGTCAACGTCCCTGGACCTAATCCTGGTGTCAACGTCACTGGATCTAATCCTGGTGTCAGCTTACTGGATCTGATCCTGGTGTCAACGTCACTGGACCTGATCCTCGTGTAAACGTCACGGATCTAACCCTGGTTTCAACGTCACGGATCTAATCCCGGTGTCAACGTCACTGAATGTAACCCTGTGTCAAGGTCACTGGATCTAATCCTGGTGTCACGTCCCTGTATCTAATCCTGGGGTCAAAGTCCCCGGATCTAATCCTGGTGTCAACGTCACTGGATCTAATCCTGGTGTCACCGTCACTGGATCTCATCCTGGTGTCAACGTCACCGGTTCTAATCCTTTTCTCAACATCCCTAGATCTAATCCTGGTGTCAGCGTCACTGGATCAAATCTGGTGTCAACGTCCCTGGATCTAATCCTGGTGTCAACGTCCCTAGTCCTAATCTTGGTGTCAAAGTCACTAGATCTAATCCTGGTGTCAACGTTACTGGATCTAATCCTGGTGTCAACGTCCCTGGATCTAATCCTGGTGTCAACGTCACTGGATCTGATCCTGGTGTCAACGTCCCTGTATCTTATCCTGGGGTCAACGTCACTGGATCTAATCTTTTTTTATGTCCCTGGATCTGATCCTGATGTCAACGTCACTGGACCTGATCCTGGTGTCAACGTCAATGGATCTAACACTGGTGTCAACGTCCCTGGATCTAATCCTGGTCTCAACGACCGTGGATCTAATCCTGGTGTCAAAGTCCCTGGATCTAATCCTGGGTCAACGTCCCTTGATCTAATCCTGGTGTCAACGTCCCTTGATCTAATCTTGGTGTCAACATCCCTGGATCTAATCCTGGTGTCAGCTTCACTGGATCTAATCCTGGTGTCAACGTCCCTGGATCTAATCCTGGTGTCAACGTCCCTGGATCTAATACTGTTGTCATGGTACTTGTATCTAATCCTTGTGTCAACGTCACTTGATCCTATCCTGGGGTCAACGTCCCTGGATCTAATCCTTGTGTCAACGTCCCTGGATCTAATCCTGGTGTAAACATCACTGGATCTAATCCTTGAGTCAACGTCCCTGGATCTAATCCTGGTGTCAATGTCACTGGATCTAATCCTGGTGTCAATGTCACTGGATCTAACCCTGTGTCAACATTTCTTGATCTAATCCTGGTGTCAACGAAACTGGATCTAATCCTGGTGTCAAAGTCCCTGGATCTAATCCTGGTTTCAGCGTCACTGGATCTAATCCTGGTGTCAACGTCCCTGGACCTAATCCTGGTGTCAATGTCACTGGATCTAATCCTGGTGTCAATGTCACTGGATCTATTCCTGGTGTCAACGTCCATGGATCTAATCCTGGTGTCAGCGTCCCTGGATCTATTAAGGGTGTCAGCGTCACTGGATCTATTCCTGGTGTCAGCGTCACTTGATCTAATCATGGTGTCAATGTCACTGGATCTAATCCTGGTGTCAACGTCACTAATCTAATCCTGGTGTCAGCGTCAGTGGATCTAATCCTGGTGTCAACATCACTGGATCTAATCCTGGTGTCAATGTCACTGGATCTAATCCTGGTGTCAAAGAAAAAGGATCTAATCCTGGTTTCAACGTCCCTGGATCTAATCCTGGTGTCAACAAAACTGGATCTAATCCTGTTGTCAACGTCACTGGATCTAATCCTGGTGTCAATGTCACTGGATCTAATCCTGGTGTCAACAAAACTGGATCTAATCCTTGTGTCAACGGCACTGGATCTAATCCTGGTGTCAATATCCCTGGATCTAATCCTGGTGTAAGCATCACTGGACCTAATCCTGGTGTCAACGTCACTGGATCTAATCCTGGTGTCAGCGTCAGTGGATCTAATCTTGGTGTCAATGTCACTGGATCTAATCCTCGTGTCAACGTCACTGGATATAATCCTAGTGTCAACGTCCCTGGATCTAATCCTGGTGTCAACATACTGGATCTAATCCTGGTGTCAACGTCCATGGATCTAATCCAGCTATCAACGTCCCTGGATCTAATCCTGGTGTCAACAAAACTGGATCTAATCCTGGTGTCAACGTCCCTGGATCTAATCCAGCTATCAAAGTCCCTGGATCTAATCCTGGTGTCAACGTCCCTGGATCTCATCCTGGTGTCAGCATCACTGGATCTAATCTTGGTGTTAACGTTCCTCGATCTCATCTTGGTGTCAATGTCACTGGATCTAATCCTGGTTCAACGTCACTGGATCTAATCCTGGTGTCAACATCACTGGACCTAATCCTGGTGTCAACCTCCCTGGGTCTAATCCTGTTGTCAATGTCCATGGATCTAATCTCGGTGTCAGCGTCACTGGATCTAATCCTGGTGTCAACGTCCCTGGAACTAATCTTAGTGTCAACATCACTTTATCTAATCCTGTTGTCAACGTCACTGGATCTAATCCTGGTGTCAATGTCCCTGGACGTAATCCTGGTGTCAACGTACCTGGACCTAATCCTGGTTTCTGCGTCCCTGGATCTCATTCTGGTGTCAGCGTCACTGGATCTAATTATGGTGTCAACGTACCTGGAACTCATCCTGGTGTCAACGTCGCTGGATCTAATCCTGGTGTCAACGTCCCTGGACCTTATCCTGGTGTCAACGTCCCTGGACCTAATCCTGGTGTCAACGTCCCTGGATATAATCCTGGTGTCAAAGTCACTGGATTTAATTCTGGAGTCAACGTCCCTGATACTAATCCTGGTGTCAACGTCCCTGGATCTAATCCTGGTATCAACGTCACTGGATCTAATCCTGGTTTAAACGTCCCTGGATCTGATCCTGGTGTCAATGTCCCTGGATCAGATCCAGGTGTCAACGACACTGGATCTGATCCTGAGGTTAACGTCCCTGGTTCTAATCCTTTTTTCAACGTCCCTGGACCTAAGCCTGGTGTCAAAGTCACTGGATCTAATCCTTCTGTCAACGTCCCTGGATCTAATCCTGGTGTCAACATCCCTGGATCTAATTCTGGTGTCAACGTCCCTGGATCTAATCCTGGAGTGAACGTCACTGGATCTACTCCTGGTGTCAAAGTCCCTGGATCTAATCCTGGTTTCAACGTCACTAGATTTAATCCTGGTGTCAACGTCACTGGATCTAATCCTGGTGTCAACGTTCCTGGACATAATCCTGGTGTCAACGTCCCTGGACCTAATCCTGGTGTCTACGTCCCTGGATCTCATCCTGGATTTTAGCGTCACTGGATCTAATCATGGTGTCAACGTACCTTGAACTCATCCTGGTGTCAACGTCACTGGATCTAATCCTGGTGTCAACGTCCCTGGACCTAATCCTTGTGTCAACGTCCCTGGACCTAATCCTGGTGTCAACGTCCCTGGATCTAATCCTGGTTTCAACGTCACTGGATCTAATCCTGGTGTCAATGTCGCTGGATCTAATCCTGGTGTCAATATCCCTGGATCTAATCCTGGTTTCAGCGTCCCTGGATCTGATCCTGGTGTCCACGTCCCTGGACCTAATCCTGGTGTCAATGTCACTGGATCTAATCCTGGTGTCAACGTCACTGGATTTATTCCTGTTGTCAACGTCCATGGATCTATTCCTGGTGTCAACGTCACTGGATCTAATCCTGGTGTCCATGTCACTAATCTAAACTTGGTGTCAGCGTCAGTGGATCTAATCCTGGTGTCAACATCACTGGATCTAATCCTGGTGTCAATGTCACTGGATCTAATCCTGGTGTAAACGAAACAGGATCTAATCCTGGTTTCAACGTCCCTGGATCTAATCCTGGGGTCAACGTCACTTTATCTAATCCTGTTGTCAACGTCACTGGATCTAAACCTGGTGTCAACGTCCATGGACGTAATCGTGGTGTCAACGTCCCTGGACCTAATCCTGGTGGCTACATCCCTGGATCTCATCCTGGTGTCAGCGTCACTGGATCTAATCATTGTGTCAACGTACCTGGAACTCATCCTGGTGTCAACGTCCCTGGATCTAATCCTGCTGTCAACATCCCTGGACCTAATCCTGGTGTCAACGTCCCTGGATCTAATCCTGGTGTCAAAGTCCCTGGATCTAATCCTGGATTCAGCGTCACTGGATCTAATTTTGGTGTCAACGTCACTGGATCTATTCCTGGTGTCAACGTCCATGGATCTAATCCTGGTGTCAACGTCTAAGGATCTAATCCTGGTGTCAGCGTCCCTGGATCTATTCCTGGTGTCAGCTTCACTAGATCTATTCCTGGTGTCAGCGTCCCTGGATCTAATCCTGGTGTCAGTGTCACTGGAACTAACCCTGGTGTCAACGTCACTGGAGCTAATCCTGGTGTCAGCGTCAGTGGATCTAATCCTGGTGTCAACATCACTGGATCTAATCCTGGTGTCATCGTCAATGGATCTAATCCTGGTGTCAACGTCCCTGGATCTAATCCTGGTGTCAACCTCCCTGGATCTAATCCTGGTGTCAAGGTCCTGGAACAAATCCTGGTGTCAACGTCCTGTATCTAATCCTGGTGTCAACGTCCGTGGATCTAATCCTGGTGTCAACGTCCCTGGATCTAATCCTGGTGTGAACGTCCTGGATCTAATCCTGGTGTCAACGTCACTGGATCTAATCCTGGTGTCAACGTCACTGGATCTAATCCTGGTGTCAACGTCCCTGGACGTAATCCTGGTGTCAACGTCCCTGGACCTAATCCTGGTGTCTACGTCCCTGGATCTCATCCTGGTGTTAGCGTCACTGGATCTAATCATGGTGTCAACGTACTTTGAACTCATCCTGGTGTCAACGTCACTGGATCTAATCCTGGTGTCAACGTCCCTGGACCTAATCCTGGTGTCTACGTCCCTGGATCTCATCCTGGTGTTAGCGTCACTGGATCTAATCACGGTGTCAACGTACCTTGAACTCATCCTGGTGTCAACGTCACTGGATCTAATCCTGGTTTCAACGTCCCTGGATCTAAATCTGGGGTCAAAGTCCCTGGATCTAATCCTGGTGTCAACGTCACTGGATATGATCTTCGTGTCAACGTCAGTGGATTTAACCCTGGTGTCACTGTCACTGGATCTAATACTGATGTCAACGTCCCTGGGCCTAATCCTGGTGTCAACGTCACTGGATCTAATCCTGGTGTCAGCTTACTGGATCTGATCCTGGTGTCAACGTCACTGGACCTGATCCTCGTGTAAACGTCACGGATCTAACCCTGGTTTCAACGTCACGGATCTAATCCCGGTGTCAACGTCACTGAATGTAACCCTGTGTCAAGGTCACTGGATCTAATCCTGGTGTCACGTCCCTGTATCTAATCCTGGGGTCAAAGTCCCCGGATCTAATCCTGGTGTCAACGTCACTGGATCTAATCCTGGTGTCACCGTCACTGGATCTCATCCTGGTGTCAACGTCACCGGTTCTAATCCTTTTCTCAACATCCCTAGATCTAATCCTGGTGTCAGCGTCACTGGATCAAATCTGGTGTCAACGTCCCTGGATCTAATCCTGGTGTCAACGTCCCTAGTCCTAATCTTGGTGTCAAAGTCACTAGATCTAATCCTGGTGTCAACGTTACTGGATCTAATCCTGGTGTCAACGTCCCTGGATCTAATCCTGGTGTCAACGTCACTGGATCTGATCCTGGTGTCAACGTCCCTGTATCTTATCCTGGGGTCAACGTCACTGGATCTAATCTTTTTTTATGTCCCTGGATCTGATCCTGATGTCAACGTCACTGGACCTGATCCTGGTGTCAACGTCAATGGATCTAACACTGGTGTCAACGTCCCTGGATCTAATCCTGGTCTCAACGACCGTGGATCTAATCCTGGTGTCAAAGTCCCTGGATCTAATCCTGGGTCAACGTCCCTTGATCTAATCCTGGTGTCAACGTCCCTTGATCTAATCTTGGTGTCAACATCCCTGGATCTAATCCTGGTGTCAACGTCCCTGGATCTAATACTGTTGTCATGGTACTTGTATCTAATCCTTGTGTCAACGTCACTTGATCCTATCCTGGGGTCAACGTCCCTGGATCTAATCCTTGTGTCAACGTCCCTGGATCTAATCCTGGTGTAAACATCACTGGATCTAATCCTTGAGTCAACGTCCCTGGATCTAATCCTGGTGTCAATGTCACTGGATCTAATCCTGGTGTCAACGTCACTGGATCTAACCCTGTGTCAACATTTCTTGATCTAATCCTGGTGTCAACGAAACTGGATCTAATCCTGGTGTCAAAGTCCCTGGATCTAATCCTGGTTTCAGCGTCACTGGATCTAATCCTGGTGTCAACGTCCCTGGACCTAATCCTGGTGTCAATGTCACTGGATCTAATCCTGGTGTCAATGTCACTGGATCTATTCCTGGTGTCAACGTCCATGGATCTAATCCTGGTGTCAGCGTCCCTGGATCTATTAAGGGTGTCAGCGTCACTGGATCTATTCCTGGTGTCAGCGTCACTTGATCTAATCATGGTGTCAATGTCACTGGATCTAATCCTGGTGTCAACGTCACTAATCTAATCCTGGTGTCAGCGTCAGTGGATCTAATCCTGGTGTCAACATCACTGGATCTAATCCTGGTGTCAATGTCACTGGATCTAATCCTGGTGTCAAAGAAAAAGGATCTAATCCTGGTTTCAACGTCCCTGGATCTAATCCTGGTGTCAACAAAACTGGATCTAATCCTGTTGTCAACGTCACTGGATCTAATCCTGGTGTCAATGTCACTGGATCTAATCCTGGTGTCAACAAAACTGGATCTAATCCTTGTGTCAACGGCACTGGATCTAATCCTGGTGTCAATATCCCTGGATCTAATCCTGGTGTAAGCATCACTGGACCTAATCCTGGTGTCAACGTCACTGGATCTAATCCTGGTGTCAGCGTCAGTGGATCTAATCTTGGTGTCAATGTCACTGGATCTAATCCTCGTGTCAACGTCACTGGATTTAATCCTAGTGTCAACGTCCCGGATCTAATCCTGGTGTCAACATACTGGATCTAATCCTGGTGTCAACGTCCATGGATCTAATCCAGCTATCAACGTCCCTGGATCTAATCCTGGTGTCAACAAAACTGGATCTAATCCTGGTGTCAACGTCCCTGGATCTAATCCAGCTATCAAAGTCCCTGGATCTAATCCTGGTGTCAACGTCCCTGGATCTCATCCTGGTGTCAGCATCACTGGATCTAATCTTGGTGTTAACGTTCCTCGATCTCATCTTGGTGTCAACGTCACTGGATCTAATCCTGGTTCAACGTCACTGGATCTAATCCTGGTGTCAACATCACTGGACCTAATCCTGGTGTCAACCTCCCTGGGTCTAATCCTGTTGTCAATGTCCATGGATCTAATCTCGGTGTCAGCGTCACTGGATCTAATCCTGGTGTCAACGTCCCTGGAACTAATCTTGGTGTCAACATCACTTTATCTCATCCTGTTGTCAACGTCACTGGATCTAATCCTGGTGTCAATGTCCCTGGACGTAATCCTGGTGTCAACGTACCTGGACCTAATCCTGGTTTCTGCGTCCCTGGATCTCATTCTGGTGTCAGCGTCACTGGATCTAATTATGGTTTCAACGTACCTGGAACTCATCCTGGTGTCAACGTCGCTGGATCTAATCCTGGTGTCAACGTCCCTGGACCTTATCCTGGTGTCAACGTCCCTGGACCTAATCCTGGTGTCAACGTCCCTGGATATAATCCTGGTGTCAACATCACTGGATCTATTCCTGGTGTCAACGTCCATGGATCTAATCCAGGGGTCAGCGTCCCTGGATATATTCCTAGTGTCAGCCTCACTGGATCTATTTTTTGTGTCAGCGTCCCTGGATCTAATCCTGGTGTCAGCGTCACTGGATCTAATCCTGGTGTCAACGTCACTGGATCTAATCCTGGTGTCAACGTCACTAATCTAATCCTGGTGTCAGCGTCAGTGGATCTAATCCTGGTGTCAACATCACTGGATCTAATCCTGGTGTCAACGTTACTGGATCTAATCCTGGGGTCAACGTCCCTGGATCTAATCCTGGTATCAACGTCACTGAATCTAATCCTGGTGTCAACGTCCCTGCATCTAAACCTGGTGTCAACGTCACTGGATATGATCCTCGTGTCAACGTCACTGGATGTAACCCTGGTGTCAACGTCACTGGATCTAATCCTGGTGTCAACGTCCCTGGATCTCATCCTGGTGTCAGCGTCACTGGATCTAATCTTGGTGTTAACGTCCCTGTATCTATTCTTTGTGTCAACGTCCCTGGATTTCATCCTGGTGTCAGCGTCACTGGATCTAATCTTGGTGTTAACGTTCCTCCATCTCATCTTGGCGTCAACGTCACTGGATCTAATCCTGGTGTCAACGTCCCTGGAAACTATCCTGGTGTCAACGTCACTTTATCTACTCCTGTTGTCAACGTCACTGGATCTAATCCTGGTGTCAACGAAATTGGATCTAATCCTGGTGTCAACGTCCCTGGATCTAATCCAGCTATCAACGTCCCTGGATCTAATCCTGTTGTCAACGTTCCTTGATCTCATCCTGGTGTCAGCGTCACTGGATCTAATCTTGGTGTTAACGTTCCTCGATCTCATCTTGGTGTCAAGGTCACTGGATCTAATCCTGGTTCAACGTCACTGGATCTAATCCTGGTGTCAACGTCACTGGACCTAATCCTGTTGTCAACGTCCCTGGATCTAATCCTGGTGTCAATGTCCATTCATCTAATCTCGGTGTCAGCGTCACTGGATCTAATCCTGGTGTCAACTTCCCTGGAACTATTCCTGGTGTCAACGTCACTTTATCTAATCCTGTTGTCAACGTCACTGGTTCTAATCCTGGTGTCAACGTCCCTGGACGTAATCCTGGTGTCAACGTCCTGGACCTAATCCTGGTGTCTATGTCCCTGGATCTCATCCTGGTGTCAGCGTCACTGGATCTAATCATGGTGTCAATGTCACTGGACCTGATCCTCCTGTCAACATCATTGGATCTAACACTTTTGTCAACGTCACGGATCTAATCCCGGTGTCAACGTCACTGGATGTAACCCTGGTGTCAACGTCACTGTATCTAATCCTGGTGTCAACATCCCTGGATCTTATTCTGTTGTCAGTGTCACTGGATCAAATCTGTTGTCAACGTCCCGGGATCTAATCCTGGTGTCAACGTCCCTAGACCTAATCTTGGTGTCAACGTCACTGGATCTAATCCTGGTGTCAACGTCCCTGGGTCTAATCCTGGTGTCATCGAAACTGGATCTAATTCTGGTGTCAACGTCCCTGGATCTAATCCCGGTATCAACGTCCCTGGATCTAATCCCGGTTTCAACGTCCCTGGATCTAATCCTGGTGTCAACGTCCCTGGATCTAATCCTGTTGTCAACGAAACTGGATCTAATCCTGGTGTCAATGTCCCTGGATCTTATCCTGGTGTCAACGTCCCTGGATCTAATCCTGGTGTCAGCGTCACTGGATCTAATCCTGGTGTTAACGTTCCTCGATCTCTTCTTGGTGTCAACGTCACTGGATCTAATCCTGGTTCAACGTCACTGGATCTAATCCTGGTGTCACCGTCCCAGGATCTAATTCTGGTGTCAATGTCAATGGATCGAATCCTTTTGTCAACGTCCCTGGATCTAATCCTGGTGTCAACGTCCCAGGATCTAATCCTGGTGTCAACGTCCCTGGATCTAATCCTGGAGTCAACGTTCCTGATTCTAATCCTGGTGTCAACCTCCCTGGATCAAATCCTGGTTTCAACGTCACTGGATCTAATCCTGGTGTCAGCGTCACTGAATCATATCTGGTGTCAACGTCCCTGGATCTAATCCTGGTGTCAACGTCCCTAGATCTAATCCTGGTGTCAACATCCCTGGATCTAATCCTGGTGTCAACCTATCTGGATTTAATCCTGGTGTCAACGTCCCTGGATTTTATCCTGGTGTCAACGTTCCTGATTCTAATCCTGGTGTCAACCTCCTTGATTCTAATCCTGGTTTCAACGTCACTGGATCTGATACTGGTGTCAAGGTCACTGGATTTAATCCTGGTGTCAATGTCCCTGGATCTAATCCTGGTGTCAGCGTCACTGGATCAAATCTGGTGTCAACGTCCCTGGATCTAATCCTGGTGTCAACAACTCTAGTTCTAATCCTGGTGTCAACGTCCCTGGATCTAATCCTGGTGTCAACGTCCCAGGATCTAATCCTGGTGTCAACCTCCCTGGATATAGTCCTGGTGTAAGCGTCACTGGATCTAATCCTGGTGTCAACGTCCCTGGATCTAATCCTGGTGTCAACGTCACTGGATCATATCCTGGTGTCAACGTCCCTGGATCTAATCCTGGTGTCATCGTCCCTGGTTCTAATCCTGGTATCAACGTCACTGGATCTAATCCTGGTGTCAACGTCCCTGTATCTAATCCTGGTGTCAACATCACTGGATCTGATCCTGGTGTCAACGTCCCTGGACCTGATCCTGGTGTCAACGTACCTGAATCTAATCGCGGTTCAACGAAACTGGATCTAATCCTGGTGTCCACGTCCCTCGTCTAATCCTGGCATCAACATCTGTGGTTCTAATCCTGTTGTCAATGTCACTGGATCTAATCTTGGTGTCAACGTTCCTGGATCTAATCCTGGTTTCAAGGTCCCTGCATTTAATCCTGGTGTCAACGTCCCTGGATTTTA
The DNA here is from genome assembly GCF_021556685.1 of Rattus norvegicus. Taxonomy (NCBI): domain Eukaryota; kingdom Metazoa; phylum Chordata; class Mammalia; order Rodentia; family Muridae; genus Rattus; species Rattus norvegicus. The sequence continues at coordinate 62,209,304 of NC_141555.1, read as the reverse complement.
TCCTGGTGTCAACGTTCCTGATTCTAATCCTGGTGTCAACCTCCCTGATTCTAATCCTGGTTTCAACGTCACTGGATCTAATCCTGGTGTCACCGTCCCTGGATCTAATCCTGGTGTCAACGTCACTGGATCTAATCCTGGTTTCAACGTCCCTGGATCTGATCCTGGTGTCAACGTACCTGGATCTAATCCTGGTGTCAACCTCCCTGGATCTAATCCTGCTATCAACATCCCTGCATCTGATCCTGGTGTCAACGTCACTGGATCAAATCCTGGTGTCAACGTCAATGTATCTAATCTTGGTTTCAACGTCCCTGGATCTAATCCTGGGGTCAGCATCACTGAATCTAATCCTGGTGTCAATGTCCCTGGATCTAATCCTGTAGTCAACGTCACTGGATCTATCCTGGTGTCAACGTCACTTGATCTAATCCTGGTGTCAACGTCTGGATCTAATCCTGGTGTCAACGTCCCTGTATCTAATCCTGCTATCAACATCCCTGGATCTGATCATGGTGTCAGCGTCACTGGATTTTATCCTGGTTTCAACGTCCCTGGAATTAATCCTGGGTCAACATCATTGGATCTAATCCTGGTATCAACGTCCCTGCATATAATCCTGGTGTCAACGTCCCTGGATCTAATCCTGGTGTCAGCCTCACTGGATCTAATCCTGGTATCACCGTCCCTGGATCTAATCCTGGTGTCAATGTCAATGGATCGAATCCTTTTGTCAACGTCCCTGGATCTAATCCTGGTGTCAACGTCCCAGGATCTAATCCTGGTGTCAACGTCCCTGGATCTAATCCTGGAGTCAACGTTCCTGATTCTAATCCTGGTGTCAACCTCCCTGGATCAAATCCTGGTTTCAACGTCACTGGATCTAATCCTGGTGTCAGCGTCACTGAATCATATCTGGTGTCAACGTCCCTGGATCTAATCCTGGTGTCAACGTCCCTAGATCTAATCCTGGTGTCAACATCCCTGGATCTAATCCTGGTGTCAACCTATCTGGATTTAATCCTGGTGTCAACGTCCCTGGATTTTATCCTGGTGTCAACGTTCCTGATTCTAATCCTGGTGTCAACCTCCTTGATTCTAATCCTGGTTTCAACGTCACTGGATCTGATACTGGTGTCAAGGTCACTGGATTTAATCCTGGTGTCAATGTCCCTGGATCTAATCCTGGTGTCAGCGTCACTGGATCAAATCTGGTGTCAACGTCCCTGGATCTAATCCTGGTGTCAACAACTCTAGTTCTAATCCTGGTGTCAACGTCCCTGGATCTAATCCTGGTGTCAACGTCCCAGGATCTAATCCTGGTGTCAACCTCCCTGGATATAGTCCTGGTGTAAGCGTCACTGGATCTAATCCTGGTGTCAACGTCCCTGGATCTAATCCTGGTGTCAACGTCACTGGATCATATCCTGGTGTCAACGTCCCTGGATCTAATCCTGGTGTCATCGTCCCTGGTTCTAATCCTGGTATCAACGTCACTGGATCTAATCCTGGTGTCAACGTCCCTGTATCTAATCCTGGTGTCAACATCACTGGATCTGATCCTGGTGTCAACGTCCCTGGACCTGATCCTGGTGTCAACGTACCTGAATCTAATCGCGGTTCAACGAAACTGGATCTAATCCTGGTGTCCACGTCCCTCGTCTAATCCTGGCATCAACATCTGTGGTTCTAATCCTGTTGTCAATGTCACTGGATCTAATCTTGGTGTCAACGTTCCTGGATCTAATCCTGGTTTCAAGGTCCCTGCATTTAATCCTGGTGTCAACGTCCCTGGATTTTATCCTGGTGTCAACGTTCCTGATTCTAATCCTGGTGTCAACCTCCCTGATTCTAATCCTGGTTTCAACGTCACTGGATCTAATCCTGGTGTCACCGTCCCTGGATCTAATCCTGGTGTCAACGTCACTGGATCTAATCCTGGTTTCAACGTCCCTGGATCTGATCCTGGTGTCAACGTACCTGGATCTAATCCTGGTGTCAACCTCCCTGGATCTAATCCTGCTATCAACATCCCTGCATCTGATCCTGGTGTCAACGTCACTGGATCAAATCCTGGTGTCAACGTCAATGTATCTAATCTTGGTTTCAACGTCCCTGGATCTAATCCTGGGGTCAGCATCACTGAATCTAATCCTGGTGTCAATGTCCCTGGATCTAATCCTGTAGTCAACGTCACTGGATCTATCCTGGTGTCAACGTCACTTGATCTAATCCTGGTGTCAACGTCTGGATCTAATCCTGGTGTCAACGTCCCTGTATCTAATCCTGCTATCAACATCCCTGGATCTGATCATGGTGTCAGCGTCACTGGATTTTATCCTGGTTTCAACGTCCCTGGAATTAATCCTGGGTCAACATCATTGGATCTAATCCTGGTATCAACGTCCCTGCATATAATCCTGGTGTCAACGTCCCTGGATCTAATCCTGGTGTCAGCCTCACTGGATCTAATCCTGGTATCACCGTCCCTGGATCTAATCCTGGTGTCAATGTCAATGGATCGAATCCTTTTGTCAACGTCCCTGGATCTAATCCTGGTGTCAACGTCCCAGGATCTAATCCTGGTGTCAACGTCCCTGGATCTAATCCTGGAGTCAACGTTCCTGATTCTAATCCTGGTGTCAACCTCCCTGGATCAAATCCTGGTTTCAACGTCACTGGATCTAATCCTGGTGTCAGCGTCACTGAATCATATCTGGTGTCAACTTCCCTGGATCTAATCCTGGTGTCAACGTCCCTAGATCTAATCCTGGTGTCAACGTCCCTGGATCTAATCCTGGTGTCGACCTCCCTGGATTTATTCCTGGTGTCAACGTCCCTGGATTTTATCCTGGTGTCAACGTTCCTGATTCTAATCCTGGTGTCAACCTCCCTGATTCTAATCCTGGTTTCAGCGTCACTGGATCTGATACTGGTGTCAAGGTCACTGGATTTAATCCTGGTGTCAACGTCCCTGGATCTAATCCTGGTGTCAGCGTCACTGGATCAAATCTGGTGTCAACGTCACTGGATCTAATCCTGGTGTCAACAACTCTAGTTCTAATCCTGGTGTCAACGTCCCTGGATCTAATCCTTGTGTCAACGTCCCACGATCTAATCCTGCTGTCAACGTCCCTGGATATAGTCCTGGTGTAAGCATCACTGGATCTAATCCTGGTGTCAACGTCCCTGGATCTAATCCTGGTGTCAACATCCCTGGATCTAATTCTGGTGTCAACGTCCCTGGATCTAATCTTGGTGTCAACATCCCTGGATCTAATCCTGGTGTTAACGTCACTGTATCTAATCCTGGTGTCAACGAAACAGGATCTAATCCTGGTTTCAACGTCCCTGGATCTAATCCTGGGGTCAATGTCCCTGGATCTAAACCTGATGTCAACGTCACTGGATATGATCCTCGTGTCAACGTCACTGGATGTAACCCTTGTGTCAACGTCACTGGATCTAATACTGATTTCAACGTCACTGGACATAATCCTGGTGTCAACATCCCTGGATCTTATCCTGGTGTCAGCGTCACTGGATCAAATCTGGTGTCAACATCCCTGGATCTAATCCTGGTGTCAACGTCCCTAGACATAATCCGAGTGTCAGCTTCACTGGATCTAATCTTGGTGTCAACGTCCCTGGATCTAATCCTGGTGTCAACGTCCCTGGATCAAATACTGTTTTCATGGTACTTGGATCTAATCCTTGTGTCAACCTCACTGGATCCTATCCTGGTGTCAACGGCACTGGATCTAATCCTGGTGTCAACGTCCCTGGAACTAATCCTGGTGTCAACGTCACTTTATTTAATCCTGTTGTCAACGTCACGGGATCTAATCCTGGTGTCAACGTCCCTGGACGTAATCCTGGTGTCAACGTCCCTGGACCTAATCCTGGTGTCTACGTCCCTGGATCTCATCCTGGTGTCAGCGTCACTGGATCTAATCCTGGTGTCAATATCCCTGGATCTAATCCTGGTTTCAGCGTCACTGGATCTAATCCTGGTGTCAACGTCCCTGGACTTAATCCTGGTGTCAACGTCACTTGATGTAACCCTGGTGTCAACGTCACTGGATCTAATACTGATGTCAACGTCACTGGACCTAATCCTGGTGTCAACATCCCTGGACCTTATCCTGGTGTCAGCGTCACTGGATCAAATCTGGTATCAATATCCCTGGATCTAATCCTGGTGTCAACGTCCCTAGACATAATCCTGGTGTCAACTCACTGGATCTAATCCTGGTGTCAAAGTCCCTGGATCTAATCCTGTTGTCAACGTCACTGGATCTAATCCTGGTGTCAACGTCCCAGGATCTAATCCTGGTGTCAACGTCCTTGGATCTAATACTGGTGTCAGCGTCACCGGATTAAATCTGGTGTCAACATATCTGGATCTAATCCTGTTGTCAACGTCCCTAGACCTAATCCTGGTGTCAACGTCTCTGGATCTAATCCTGGTGTCAACGTCCCTGGATCTAATCCTGTTGTCAACATCCCTGGATCTAATCCCGGTGTCAACGAAACAGGATCTAATCCTGGTGTCAACATCCCTGGATCCAATCCTGTTGTCAACGAAACTGGATCTAATCCTGGTGTCAACGACCCTGGGTCTAATCCTGGTGTCATCGAAACTGGATCTAATCTTGGTGTCAATGTCCCTGGATCTATTCCTGGTGTCAACGAAACTGGATCAAATCCTGGTGTCAAGGTCCCTGGATCTAATCCTGTTGTCAACAAAACTGGATCTAATCCTGGTGTCAGCATCACTGGATCAAATCTGGTGTCAACATATCTGGATGTAAGCCTGTTGTCAACGTCCCTAGACCTAATCCTGGTGTCAAAGTCACTGGATCTAATCCTGGTGTCAACGTCCCTGGATCCAATCCTGTTGTCAAAGTCCCTGGATCTAATCCTGGTGTCAACCTCCCTGGATCTAATCTTCTGTCAACCTCCCTGGATCTAATCCTGGTTTCAACGTCCCTAGATCTAATCTTGGTGTCATCAAAACTGGATATAATCCTGGTGTCAACGTCCCTGGATCTAATCCTGGTGTCAATGTCCCTCGATCTAATCCCGGTGTCAACGAAACTGGATCTAATCCTGGTGTCAACATCCCTGGATCCAATCCTGTTGTCAAAGAAACTGGATCTAATCCTGGTGTCAACGTCCCTGGATCTAATCCTGGTGTCAACGTCCGTGTATCTAATCCTGGTGTCAGCGTCACTGGATTAAATCTGGTGTCAACGTATCTGGATCTAATCCTGTTGTCAACGTCCCTAGACCTAATCCTGGTGTCAACGTCACTGGATCTAATCCTGGATTCAACGTCCCTGAATCTAATCGCGGTGTCAACGAAACTGGATCTAATCCTGGTGTCCACGTCCCTCGATATAATCCTGGTGTCAATGTCACTGGATCTGATCCTGAGGTCAACGTCCCTGGATCTAATCCTGGTGTCAGCGTCACTGGATCTAATCCTGGTGTCAGCGTCAGTGGATCTAAACCTGGTGTCAGCGTCAGTGGATCTAATCCTGGTGTCAACGTCCCTGGATCTGATCCTGGTGTCAACGTCCCTGAATCTAATCGCGGTGTCAACGAAACTGGATCTAATCCTGGTGTCCACGTCCCTCGATATAATCCTGGTATCAACGTCACTTGATCTGATCCTTGAGTCAGCGTCACTGGATCTAATCCTGGTGTCAAAGTCACTGGATTTAATTCTGGAGTCAACGTCCCTGATACTAATCCTGGTGTCAACGTCCCTGGATCTAATCCTGGTATCAACGTCACTGGATCTAATCCTGGTTTAAACGTCCCTGGATCTGATCCTGGTGTCAATGTCACTGGATCAGATCCAGGTGTCAACGTCACTGGATCTGATCCTGAGGTCAACGTCCCTGGTTCTAATCCTTTTTTCAACGTCCCTGGACCTAAGCCTGGTGTCAAAGTCACTGGATCTAATCCTGCTGTCAACGTCCCTGGATCTAATCCTGTTGTCAAAGTCCCTGGATCTAATCCTGGTGTCAACCTCCCTGGATCTAATCTTGTGTCAACCTCCCTGGATCTAATCCTGGTTTCAACGTCCCTAGATCTAATCTTGGTGTCATCAAAACTGGATATAATCCTGGTGTCAACGTCCCTGGATCTAATCCTGGTGTCAACGTCCCTCGATCTAATCCCGGTGTCAACGAAACTGGATCTAATCCTGGTGTCAACATCCCTGGATCCAATCCTGTTGTCAAAGAAACTGGATCTAATCCTGGTGTCAACGTCCCTGGATCTAATCCTGGTGTCAACGTCCGTGTATCTAATCCTGGTGTCAGCGTCAATGGATTAAATCTGGTGTCAACGTATCTGGATCTAATCCTGTTGTCAACGTCCCTAGACCTAATCCTGGTGTCAACGTCACTGGATCTAATCCTGGATTCAACGTCCCTGAATCTAATCGCGGTGTCAACGAAACTGGATCTAATCCTGGTGTCCACGTCCCTCGATATAATCCTGGTGTCAACGTCACTGGATCTGATCCTGAGGTCAACGTCCCTGGATCTAATCCTGGTGTCAGCGTCACTGGATCTAATCCTGGTGTCAGCGTCACTGGATCTAAACCTGGTGTCAGCGTCAGTGGATCTAATCCTGGTGTCAACGTCCCTGGATCTGATCCTGGTGTCAACGTCCCTGAATCTAATCGCGGTGTCAACGAAACTGGATCTAATCCTGGTGTCCACGTCCCTCGATATAATCCTGGTATCAACGTCACTTGATCTGATCCTTGAGTCAGCGTCACTGGATCTAATCCTGGTGTCAAAGTCACTGGATTTAATTCTGGAGTCAACGTCCCTGATACTAATCCTGGTGTCAACGTCCCTGGATCTAATTCTGGTATCAACGTCACTGGATCTAATCCTGGTTTAAACGTCCCTGGATCTGATCCTGGTGTCAATGTCACTGGATCAGATCCAGGTGTCAACGTCACTGGATCTGATCCTGAGGTCAACGTCCCTGGTTCTAATCCTTTTTTCAACGTCCCTGGACCTAAGCCTGGTGTCAAAGTCACTGGATCTAATCCTGCTGTCAACGTCCCTGGATCTAATCCTGGTGTCAACATCCCTAGATCTAATTCTGGTGTCAACGTCCCTGGATCTAATCCTGGAGTGAACGTCACTGGATCTAATCCTGGTGTCTACGTCCATGGATCTAATCCTGGTGTCAGCTTCACTGGATCTAATCCTGGTGTCAACGTCAATGGATCTAATCCTGGTGTCAACGTCCCTGGCTCTAATCATGGTGTCAACATCCCTGGGTCTAATTCTGGTGTCAACGTCGCTGTATCTAATCCTGGTGTCAGCGTCACTCGATCTAATCCTGGTGTCAACGTCCCTGGATCTAATCCTGGTGTCAGCGTCACTGGATCTAATCCTGGTGTCTATGTCAATGGATCTAATTCTGGTGTCAACGTCCCTGTATCTAATCCTGGTGTCAGCGTCACTCGATCTAATCCTGGTGTCAACGTCCCTGGATCTAATCCTGGTGTCAGCGTCACTGGATCTGATCCTGGTGTCAACGTCAATGGATCTAATTATGGTGTCAACGTCCCTGGATCTAATCCTGGTGTCAGCATCACAGGATCTAATCCTGGTGTCAACGTCCCTGGATCTAATCCTGGTGTCAACAACACTGGATCTGATCCTGGTGTCAACATCCCAGGATCTGATCCTGGTGTCAACGTACCTGAATCTAATCACGGTGTCAACGAAACTGGATCTAATCCTGGTGTCAACGTCCCTCGATCTAATCTTGGTATCAACGTACTTGGTTCTAATCCTTTTTTCAAAGTCCCTGGACCTAATCCTGGTGTCAAAGTCACTGGAACTAATCCTGGTGTCAACGTCCCTGGATCTAATCCTGGAGTGAACGTCACTGGATCTAATCCTTGTGTCAAAGTCCCTGGATCTAATCCTGGTTTCAACGTCACTAGATTTAATCCTGGTGTCAACGTCACTGGATCTAATCCTGGTGTCAACGTCCCTGGACATAATCCTGGTGTCAACGTCCCTGGACCTAATCCTGGTGTCTACGTCCCTGGATCTCATCCTGGATTTTAGCGTCACTGGATCTAATCATGGTGTCAACGTACCTTGAACTCATCCTGGTGTCAACGTCACTGGATCTAATCTTGGTGTCAACGTCCCTGGACCTAATCCTTGTGTCAACGTCCCTGGACCTAATCCTGGTGTCAACGTCCCTGGATCTAATCCTGGTTTCAACGTCACTGGATCTAATCCTGGTGTCAATGTCGCTGGATCTAATCCTGGTGTCAATATCCCTGGATCTAATCCTGGTTTCAGCGTCCCTGGATCTGATCCTGGTGTCCACGTCCCTGGACCTAATTTTGGTGTCAATGTCACTGGATCTAATCCTGGTGTCAACGTCACTGGATCTATTCCTGTTGTCAACGTCCATGGATCTAATCCTGGTGTCAGCGTCCCTGGATCTATTCCTGGTGTCAACGTCACTGGATCTAATCCTGGTGTCCATGTCACTAATCTAAACCTGGTGTCAGCGTCAGTGGATCTAATCCTGGTGTCAACATCACTGGATCTAATCCTGGTGTCAATGTCACTGGATCTAATCCTGGTGTCAACGAAACAGGATCTAATCCTGGTTTCAACGTCCCTGGATCTAATCCTGGGGTCAACGTCACTTTATCTAATCCTGTTGTCAACGTCACTGGATCTAAACCTGGTGTCAACGTCCATGGACGTAATCGTGGTGTCAACGTCCCTGGACCTAATCCTGGTGTCTACATCCCTGGATCTCATCCTGGTGTCAGCGTCACTGGATCTAATCATTGTGTCAACGTACCTGGAACTCATCCTGGTGTCAACGTCCCTGGATCTAATCCTGGTGTCAACGTCCCTGGACCTAATCCTGGTGTCAACGTCCCTGGATCTAATCCTGGTGTCAAAGTCCCTGGATCTAATCCTGGATTCAGCGTCACTGGATCTAATCCTGGTGTCAACGTCACTGGATCTATTCCTGGTGTCAACGTCCATGGATCTAATCCTGGTGTCAACGTCCAAGGATCTAATCCTGGTGTCAGCGTCCCTGGATCTATTCCTGGTGTCAGCTTCACTAGGTCTATTCCTGGTGTCAGCGTCCCTGGATCTAATCCTGGTGTCAGTGTCACTGGAACTAACCCTGGTGTCAACGTCACTGGAGCTAATCCTGGTGTCAGCGTCAGTGGATCTAATCCTGGTGTCAACATCACTGGATCTAATCCTGGTGTCATCTTCAATGGATCTAATCCTGGTGTCAACGTCCCTGGATCTAATCCTGGTGTCAACCTCCCTGGATCTAACCCTGGTGTCATGGTCCCTGAATCTAATTATGGTGTCAACGTCATTGGATCTTATCCTGGTGTCACGTCCCTGGATCTAATCTTGGTGCCAACGTCACTGGATCTAATCCTGGTGTCAACGTCCTGGAACTAATCCTGGTGTCAACGTCCTGGATCTAATCCTGGTGTCAACGTCCGTGGATCTAATCCTGGTGTCAACGTCACTGGATCTAATCATGGTGTCAACGTACTTTGAACTCATCCTGGTGTCAACGTCACTGGATCTAATCCTGGTGTCAACGTCCCTGGACCTAATCCTGGTGTCTACGTCCCTGGATCTCATCCTGGTGTTAGCGTCACTGGATCTAATCACGGTGTCAACGTACCTTGAACTCATCCTGGTGTCAACGTCACTGGATCTAATCCTGGTTTCAACGTCCCTGGATCTAAATCTGGGGTCAAAGTCCCTGGATCTAATCCTGGTGTCAACGTCACTGGATATGATCTTCGTGTCAACGTCAGTGGATTTAACCCTGGTGTCACCGTCACTGGATCTAATACTGATGTCAACGTCCCTGGACCTAATCCTGGTGTCAACATCACTGGATCTAATCCTGGTGTCAGCTTACTGGATCTGATCCTGGTGTCAACGTCACTGGACCTGATCCTCGTGTAAACGTCACGGATCTAACCCTGGTTTCAACGTCACGGATCTAATCCCGGTGTCAACGTCACTGAATGTAACCCTGTGTCAAGGTCACTGGATCTAATCCTGGTGTCACGTCCCTGTATCTAATCCTGGGGTCAAAGTCCCCGGATCTAATCCTGGTGTCAACGTCACTGGATCTAATCCTGGTGTCACCGTCACTGGATCTCATCCTGGTGTCAACGTCACCGGTTCTAATCCTTTTCTCAACATCCCTAGATCTAATCCTGGTGTCAGCGTCACTGGATCAAATCTGGTGTCAACGTCCCTGGATCTAATCCTGGTGTCAACGTCCCTAGTCCTAATCTTGGTGTCAAAGTCACTAGATCTAATCCTGGTGTCAACGTTACTGGATCTAATCCTGGTGTCAACGTCCCTGGATCTAATCCTGGTGTCAACGTCACTGGATCTGATCCTGGTGTCAACGTCCCTGTATCTTATCCTGGGGTCAACGTCACTGGATCTAATCTTTTTTTATGTCCCTGGATCTGATCCTGATGTCAACGTCACTGGACCTGATCCTGGTGTCAACGTCAATGGATCTAACACTGGTGTCAACGTCCCTGGATCTAATCCTGCTCTCAACGACCGTGGATCTAATCCTGGTGTCAAAGTCCCTGGATCTAATCCTGGGTCAACGTCCCTTGATCTAATCCTGGTGTCAACGTCCCTTGATCTAATCTTGGTGTCAACATCCCTGGATCTAATCCTGGTGTCAGCTTCACTGGATCTAATCCTGGTTTCAACGTCCTTGTATCTAATCCTGGTGTCAAAGTCCCTGGATCTAATCCTGGGTCAACGTCCCTTGATCTAATCCTGGTGTCAACGTCCCTTGATCTAATCTTGGTGTCAACATCCCTGGATCTAATCCTGGTGTCAGCTTCACTGGATCTAATCCTGGTGTCAACGTCCCTGGATCTAATCCTGGTGTCAACGTCCCTGGATCTAATACTGTTGTCATGGTACTTGTATCTAATCCTTGTGTCAACGTCACTGGATCCTATCCTGGGGTCAACGTCCCTGGATCTAATCCTTGTGTCAACGTCCCTGGATCTAATCCTGGTGTAAACATCACTGGATCTAATCCTTGAGTCAAAGTCCCTGGATCTAATCCTGGTGTCAATGTCACTGGATCTAATCCTGGTGTCAACGTCACTGGATCTAACCCTGTGTCAACATTTCTTGATCTAATCCTGGTGTCAACGAAACTGGATCTAATCCTGGTGTCAAAGTCCCTGGATCTAATCCTGGTTTCAGCGTCACTGGATCTAATCCTGGTGTCAACGTCCCTGGACCTAATCCTGGTGTCAATGTCACTGGATCTAATCCTGGTGTCAATGTCACTGGATCTATTCCTGGTGTCAACGTCCATGGATCTAATCCTGGTGTCAGCGTCCCTGGATCTATTAAGGGTGTCAGCGTCACTGGATCTATTCCTGGTGTCAGCGTCACTTGATCTAATCATGGTGTCAATGTCACTGGATCTAATCCTGGTGTCAACGTCTCTAATCTAATCCTGGTGTCAGCGTCAGTGGATCTAATCCTGGTGTCAACATCACTGGATCTAATCCTGGTGTCAACGTCACTGGATCTAATCCTGGTGTCAAAGAAAAAGGATCTAATCCTGGTTTCAACGTCCCTGGATCTAATCCTGGTGTCAACAAAACTGGATCTAATCCTGTTGTCAACGTCACTGGATCTAATCCTGGTGTCAATGTCACTGGATCTAATCCTGGTGTCAACAAAACTGGATCTAATCCTTGTGTCAACGGCACTGGATCTAATCCTGGTGTCAATATCCCTGGATCTAATCCTGGTGTAAGCATCACTGGACCTAATCCTGGTGTCAACGTCACTGGATCTAATCCTGGTGTCAGCGTCAGTGGATCTAATCTTGGTGTCAATGTCACTGGATCTAATCCTCGTGTCAACGTCACTGGATTTAATCCTAGTGTCAACGTCCCTGGATCTAATCCTGGTGTCAACATACTGGATCTAATCCTGGTGTCAACGTCCATGGATCTAATCCAGCTATCAACGTCCCTGGATCTAATCCTGGTGTCATCAAAACTGGATCTAATCCTGGTGTCAACGTCCCTGGATCTAATCCAGCTATCAAAGTCCCTGGATCTAATCCTGGTGTCAACGTCCCTGGATCTCATCCTGGTGTCAGCATCACTGGATCTAATCTTGGTGTTAACGTTCCTCGATCTCATCTTGGTGTCAACGTCACTGGATCTAATCCTGGTTCAACGTCACTGGATCTAATCCTGGTGTCAACATCACTGGACCTAATCCTGGTGTCAACCTCCCTGGGTCTAATCCTGTTGTCAATGTCCATGGATCTAATCTCGGTGTCAGCGTCACTGGATCTAATCCTGGTGTCAACGTCCCTGGAACTAATCTTGGTGTCAACATCACTTTATCTAATCCTGTTGTCAACGTCACTGGATCTAATCCTGGTGTCAATGTCCCTGGACGTAATCCTGGTGTCAACGTACCTGGACCTAATCCTGGTTTCTGCGTCCCTGGATCTCATTCTGGTGTCAGCGTCACTGGATCTAATTATGGTGTCAACGTACCTGGAACTCATCCTGGTGTCAACGTCGCTGGATCTAATCCTGGTGTCAACGTCCCTGGACCTTATCCTGGTGTCAACGTCCCTGGACCTAATCCTGGTGTCAACGTCGCTGGATATAATCCTGGTGTCAACATCACTGGATCTATTCCTGGTGTCAACGTCCATGGATCTAATCCAGGGGTCAGCGTCCCTGGATATATTCCTAGTGTCAGCCTCACTGGATCTATTTTTTGTGTCAGCGTCCCTGGATCTAATCCTGGTGTCAGCGTCACTGGATCTAATCCTGGTGTCAACGAAACTGGATCTAATCCTGGTGTCCACGTCCCTCGTCTAATCCTGGCATCAACATCTGTGGTTCTAATCCTGTTGTCAATGTCACTGGATCTAATCTTGGTGTCAACGTTCCTGGATCTAATCCTGGTTTCAAGGTCCCTGCATTTAATCCTGGTGTCAACGTCCCTGGATTTTATCCTGGTGTCAACGTTCCTGATTCTAATCCTGGTGTCAACGTCACTGGATCTAATCCTGGTGTCAACGTCACTAATCTAATCCTGGTGTCAGCGTCAGTGGATCTAATCCTGGTGTCAACATCACTGGATCTAATCCTGGTGTCAACGTTACTGGATCTAATCCTGGGGTCAACGTCCCTGGATCTAATCCTGGTATCAACGTCACTGAATCTAATCCTGGTGTCAACGTCCCTGCATCTAAACCTGGTGTCAACGTCACTGGATATGATCCTCGTGTCAACGTCACTGGATGTAACCCTGGTGTCAACGTCACTGGATCTAATCCTGGTGTCAACGTCCCTGGATCTCATCCTGGTGTCAGCGTCACTGGATCTAATCTTGGTGTTAACGTCCCTGTATCTATTCTTTGTGTCAACGTCCCTGGATTTCATCCTGGTGTCAGCGTCACTGGATCTAATCTTGGTGTTAACGTTCCTCCATCTCATCTTGGCGTCAACGTCACTGGATCTAATCCTGGTTCAACGTCACTGGATCTAATCCTGGTGTCAACGTCACTGGACCTAATCTGGTGTCAACGTCCCTGGATCTTATCCTGGTGTCAATGTCCATGGATCTAATCTCGATGTCAGCGTCACTGGATCTAATCCTGGTGTCAACGTCCCTGGAAACTATCCTGGTGTCAACGTCACTTTATCTACTCCTGTTGTCAACGTCACTGGATCTAATCCTGGTGTCAACGAAATTGGATCTAATCCTGGTGTCAACGTCCCTGGATCTAATCCAGCTATCAACGTCCCTGGATCTAATCCTGTTGTCAACGTCCCTTGATCTCATCCTGGTGTCAGCGTCACTGGATCTAATCTTGGTGTTCACGTTCCTCGATCTCATCTTGGTGTCAAGGTCACTGTATCTAATCCTGGTTCAACGTCACTGGATCTAATCCTGGTGTCAACGTCACTGGACCTAATCCTGTTGTCAACGTCCCTGGATCTAATCCTGGTGTCAATGTCCATTCATCTAATCTCGGTGTCAGCGTCACTGGATCTAATCCTGGTGTCAACTTCCCTGGAACTATTCCTGGTGTCAACGTCACTTTATCTAATCCTGTTGTCAACGTCACTGGTTCTAATCCTGGTGTCAACGTCCCTGGACGTAATCCTGGTGTCAACGTCCTGGACCTAATCCTGGTGTCTATGTCCCTGGATCTCATCCTGGTGTCAGCGTCACTGGATCTAATCATGGTGTCAATGTCACTGGACCTGATCCTCGTGTCAACGTCATTGGATCTAACACTTTTGTCAACGTCACGGATCTAATCCCGGTGTCAACGTCACTGGATGTAACCCTGGTGTCAACGTCACTGTATCTAATCCTGGTGTCAACATCCCTGGATCTTATTCTGTTGTCAGCGTCACTGGATCAAATCTGTTGTCAACGTCCCGGGATCTAATCCTGGTGTCAACGTCCCTAGACCTAATCTTGGTGTCAACGTCACTGGATCTAATCCTGGTGTCAACGTCCCTGGGTCTAATCCTGGTGTCATCGAAACTGGATCTAATTCTGGTGTCAACGTCCCTGGATCTAATCCCGGTATCAACGTCCCTGGATCTAATCCCGGTTTCAACGTCCCTGGATCTAATCCTGGTGTCAACGTCCCTGGATCTAATCCTGTTGTCAACGAAACTGGATCTAATCCTGGTGTCAATGTCCCTGGATCTTATCCTGGTGTCAACGTCCCTGGATCTAATCCTGGTGTCAGCGTCACTGGATCTAATCCTGGTGTTAACGTTCCTCGATCTCATCTTGGTGTCAACGTCACTGGATCTAATCCTGGTTCAACATCACTGGATCTAATCCTGGTGTCACCGTCCCAGGATCTAATTCTGGTGTCAATGTCAATGGATCGAATCCTTTTGTCAACGTCCCTGGATCTAATCCTGGTGTCAACGTCCCAGGATCTAATCCTGGTGTCAACGTCCCTGGATCTAATCCTGGAGTCAACGTTCCTGATTCTAATCCTGGTGTCAACCTCCCTGGATCAAATCCTGGTTTCAACGTCACTGGATCTAATCCTGGTGTCAGCGTCACTGAATCATATCTGGTATCAACGTCCCTGGATCTAATCCTGGTGTCAACGTCCCTAGATCTAATCCTGGTGTCAACGTCCCTGGATCTAATCCTGGTGTCAACCTATCTGGATTTAATCCTGGTGTCAACGTCCCTGGATTTTATCCTGGTGTCAACGTTCCTGATTCTAATCCTGGTGTCAACCTCCTTGATTCTAATCCTGGTTTCAACGTCACTGGATCTGATCCTGGTGTCAAGGTCACTGGATCTAATCCTGGTGTTAACGTTCCTCGATCTCATCTTGGTGTCAACGTCACTGGATCTAATCCTGTTTCAACGTCACTGGATCTAATCCTGGTGTCAACATCACTGGACCTAATCCTGGTGTCATCCTCCCTGGGTCTAATCCTGGTGTCAATGTCCATGGATCTAATCTCGGTGTCAGCGTCACTGGATCTAATCCTGATGTCAACGTCCCTGGAACTAATCTTGGTGCCAACATCACTTTATCTAATCCTGTTGTCAATGTCACTGGATCTAATCCTGGTGTCAATGTCCCTGTACGTAATCCTGGTGTCAACGTACCTGGACCTAATCCTGGTTTCTGCGTCCCTGGATCTCATTCTGGTGTCAGCGTCACTGGATCTAATTATGGTGTCAACGTACCTGGAACTCATCCTGGTGTCAACGTCACTGGATCTAATCCTGGTGTCAACGTCCCTGGACCTTATCCTGGTGTCAACGTCCCTGGACCTAATCCTGGTGTCAACGTCCCTGGATCTAATCCTAGTGTCAACATAACTGGATCTAATCCTGGTGTCAACGTCCCTGGATCTAATCCTGGTGTCAAAATTCCTGGATCTAATCCTGGTTTCAGCGACACTGGATCTAATCCTGGTGTCAACGTCCCTGGACCCAATCCTGGTGTCAATGTAACTGGATCTAATCCTGGTGTCAACGTCACTGGATCTATTCCTGGTGTCAACGTCCATGGATCTAATCCTGGTGTCAACGTCCCTGGCTCTAATCCTGGTGTCAACGAAATTGGATCTAATCCTGGTGTCAACGTCCCTGGATCTAATCCAGCTATCAACGTCCCTGGATCTAATCCTGGTGTCAACGTCGCTGGATCTCAACCTGGTGTCAGTGTCACTGGATCTAATCTTGGTGTTAACGTTCCTCGATCTCATCTTGGTTTCAACGTCACTGGATCTAATCCTGGTTCAACGTCACTGGATCTAATCCTGGTGTCATGTCCATGGATCTAATCTCGGTGTCAGCGTCACTTGATCTAATCCTGGTGTCAAGGTCAGTGGATCTAATCCTGGTGTCACCGTCACTGGATTTAATCCTAGTGTCAACGTCCCTGGATCGAATCCTGGTGTCAACAAAACTGGATCTAATCCTGGTGTCAACATCTCTGGATCTAATCCTAGTGTCAACGTCCCTGGATCTAATCCTGGTGTCAACAAAACTGGATCTAATCCTGGTGTCAACGTCCCTGGATCTAATCCAGCTATCAACGTCCCTGGATCTAATCCTGGTGTCAACAAAACTGGATCTAATCCTGGTGTCAACGTCCCTGGATCTAATCCAGCTATCAACGTCCCTGTATCTAATCCTGGTGTCAACGTCCCTGGATCTCATCCTGGTGTCAGCGTCACTGGATCTAATCTTGGTGTTAACGTTCCTTGTTCTCATCTAGGTGTCAACGTCACTGGATCTAATCCTGTTTCAACGTCCCTGGATCTAATCCTGGTGTCAACGTCCCTGGATCTAATCCTGGTGTCAACGTCACTGTACCTGATCCTCGTGTCAAGGTCCGTGGATCTAAACCTGGTGTCAACGTCACGGATCTAATCCCGGTGTCAACGTCATTGGATGTAACCCTGGTGTCAACGTCACTGGATCTAATCCTGGTGTCAACATCCCTGGATCTTATCCTGGTGTCTGCGTCACTGGACCAAGTCTGGTGTCAACGTCCCTGGATCTAATCCTGGTGTCAATGTCCCTAGACCTAATACTGGTGTCAACGTCACTGGATCTAATCCTGGTGTCAACGTCCCTGGACCTAATCCGGGTGTCAACGTCCCTGGACTTAATCCTGGTGTCAACGTCCCTAGATCTAATCCTCGTGTCAACGTCACTGGATCTAATCTTGGTGTCACCGTCCCTGGATCTAATCCTGGTGTCAAAGTGCCTGGATCTAATCCTGGTTTCAGCGTCACTGGATCTAATCCTGGTGTCAACGTCCCTGGACCTAATCTTGGTGTCAATGTCACGGGATCTAATCCTGGTGTCAACGTCACTGGATCTATTCCTGGTGTCAACGTCCATGGATCTAATCCTGGTGTCAGCGTCCCTGGATCTATTCCTAGTGTCAGCGTCACTGGATCTATTTTTGGTGTCAGCGTCCCTGGATCTAATCCTGGTGTCAGCGTCACTGGATCTAATCCTGGTGTCAACGTCACTGGATCTAATCCTGGTGTCAACGTCACTAATCTAATCCTGGTGTCAGCGTCAGTGGATCTAATCCTGGTGTCAACCTCACTGGATCTAATCCTGGTGTCAACGTCCCTGGATCTAATCCTGGTATCAACGTCACTGAATCTAATCCTGGTGTCAACGTCCCTGCATCTAAACCTGGTGTCAACGTCACTGGATATGATCCTCGTGTCAACGTCACTGGATGTAACCCTGGTGTCAACGTCACTGGATCTAATCCTGGTGTCAACGTCCCTGGATCTCATCCTGGTGTCAGCGTCACTGGATCTAATCTTGGTGTTAACGTCCCTGTATCTATTCCTTGTGTCAACGTCCCTGGATTTCATCCTGGTGTCAGCGTCACTGGATCTAATCTTGGTGTTAACGTTCCTCCATCTCATCTTGGCGTCAACGTCACTGGATCTAATCCTGGTTCAACGTCACTGGATCTAATCCTGGTGTCAACGTCACTGGAGCTAATCTGGTGTCAACGTCCCTGGATCTTATCCTATTGTCAATGTCCATGGATCTAATCCTGGTGTCAATGTCCCTGGATCTAATCCTGGTGTCAACGTCCCTGGATCTAATCCTGTTGTCAACGAAACTGGATCTAATCCTGGTGTCAATGTCCCTGGATCTAATCCTGGTGTCAACATCCCTGGATCTAATCCTGGTGTCAGCGTCACTGGATCTAATCCTGGTGTCAGCGTCACTGGATCTAATCCTGGTGTCTACGTCCCTGGATCTGATCCTGGTGTCAACGTGTCTGGATCTAATCCTGGTGTCACTCTCCCTGGATCTAATCCTGGTGTCAACATCACCAGATCTAGTCCTGGTGTCAATGTCACTGGATCTAATCCTCGTGTCAACGTCCATGGATCTAATCCTGGTGTCAACATCACTGGACCTAATCCTGGTGTCAACATCCCTGGATCTAATCCTGGTGTCAACATCACCAGATCTAGTCCTGGTGTCAATGTCACTGGATCTAATCATTGTGTCAACGTCCCTGGATCTAATCCTGGTGGCAACGTCCCTGAATCTAATCCTGGTGTCAACATCACTGGATCTAATCCCCATTTTAACTCACGATAAGCCACAGAGGTGTGGGTGTGGGGGACAGCCACCTTTCTGGTGAGAAGTTTAGAGAAATGGCCTCGGATCCAGGCTGGGATTTTTATTCATTGGCTGACACGTCAGTCCATTGTTCTTGGAAATTTTTTTTGTGATCAAAGTTGTTTTGACTACTGAATAAAGTTTGAGGAACAAGTTCGGTCCCCAGCTCCAAAATAAAAGAAAAAAAAAAAAAGAAAGGAAAGAAAGACCAGGAATGCAAGCGCTCTAACCACTGAGCTACACCCCCAACCCCTGTTCTGGTCTTTCTTTTCTTTTCTTTTCTTTTCTTTTTTTGGAGCTGGGGACCAAACCCAGAGCCTTGCGCTTCCTAGGCAAGCGGTCTAACCACTGAGCTACACGCCCAAACCCTGTTCTGGTCTCTCTTAGTTTTATGGTAATACCTGAGTCAGCCTCGAACAAAGTGAGGATCTCCTGGGGATTCTTGTTCACAAGGATTCAGTCTCACGTGCACTCCAGCGGAGGCTGAGTGTCTGAGACTCACTCCTCCGTCAAAAGGTCAATCCTAGAGCTTGTCCCATCAGATGGCCGCGTCTCTGACCCTCCAGTGCACACGCAGGAAGAATAACGTGTTTTTATTCCGGGGCAGTTGACTTCTAGTGTATGTCGTTTTATGGGTCTCTGAGTCGTTTGTTGTTTAATGATATCAGGGACAAATGATTGGTTTTTTCTATTATTATTATTTTTTTCTTGTTTGATGTCGAATTATGTGTCTGTGTTTACCTTCTTTATCTTCTTTTGTGTTTCTTCAAAGGAGATTATTTTTCTTCTTTTTCTGGGTGTAGTTTCTCGCCTTGTGGTGGAATTTTCCATCTATTCTCTTTTATAGGACTGATTTGTGGAAATATATTGTGTAAATTTGCTCTTGTCATGGCATATCCTGGAATCTCCGTCTGTGGTAGTTGAGAGGTTTTACAGCCGCCGGGGCTGACGTTTCTGTTCATTACGATCTGTGTGATATACGCCCAGGAACTGCGACCTTTCACAGTCTATTTTAATAAGTGTGGGATTCTGATTGGTCTCCCTTTCTATGTTACGCGATCTTTTTCTCTTACTGCTTTTATCATTTTTTCTTTGTTTTGTGCATTTTATGTTTTGACTATTATTTCTTTTCTGCTCCCATTTTTTTTTGGAGTTCTTTTTGCTTTTTGTACGTTTAAGGTTGTCTCTTTCTTTACGTTAGGGAAGATTTCTACTATAATTGTGTTGAAGATATTCCCTGACCCTTCAAAGTGCGAGTCTTCATTCTCTTCTATCCCTATAATCCTTAGGTTTTATCTTCTCATTTTCTCTGGAATTTCCCAGATGTTTTGGGTTAGGACTTTCTTGTTTTGCATTTTTTGACGATTGTGTCACTGTTTTCTGTGGTATCTTCTGCCCCTCAGATTGTTTTCTATACTTTATATTCTGTTGGTTGATGCTTGTGTTTATGACTCCTAATCTCTTTCCAGGTTTTCTATGTCCAGAGTGTCTCTCTTGTGTGGTTTGTGGTTGTTTTGTGGTTGTTTTTGTTTTTGTTGTTATTGTTGTTTTTGTTGTTGTTCTTGTTATTGTTGTTGTTTTTGTTGTTGTTGTCGTTGTTCTTGTTGTTGTTATTGTTGTTGTTGTTGTTGTTGTTGTTTCTGTTTCCATTTTTACTTCCTGATGGTTAGTTCAATTCCTCCAGCTGCTTGGTTATGTTGTCCTGTAATTCTTTAAGGCACTTTTGTGTTTCCTCTATAAGGGCTTCTATCTCTTTACGTCTGTTTCCTTGTACTTCTTTGATGGAGTTATTTACGTCCTTCTTAAAATCCTTTGACCTCATCATGCTGAGTGACTTGAAGGTCAAACCCTTCCATCTCTCTTCTGGTGTGTCGGAGGTACACGGGGCTGGCTTTGGGGGGGGAGAACCGGGTTCTGACGACGTCTAGTGACCTCAGTTTGTGTCGCTTTGGGGGTTATGCTGGCCCCTCGCCATCTGGTTATCTCTGGACTGAGCTGGCTTTGCTGTCTCAGACGGCGGCGTGAGTCTCCTCCAAGCCCGCGTGTCAGCACTAACAGGACAGTCGCTCTCTCTTCAAGCATCTTGTGCACCTAGAGCCGAGGATCAGGCTCAGCTCTAGGGAATAGACAGAAACCAGGAGTGTCCTGGAACAGCCTGCGCCTCCGTCCGTGGGTTCTGAGCGCCCCAGGAAGGTCCCTCTGAGGCCGTCTGTCCTGTGATCCAACTGTGTCAGCTCTCCTGGACGTCTGTCTGTCTGTCTCCTCGTGGGGTCCGGGGACCGAGAGCTGAGGTTCAGGTTCAGGTCTGGGGACACGGCTCGGGGGCCTCTTGATTTTTAATCTTTCCCTGGGAACCGCTCACAGAAGAAATTTGATTCCCTGATCAGGGAGCTCCGAGGAACCATCATCTCTCTGTCTCTTCAGAGACGGGACCACAAACATGTGTCACGTGGCATCCTCACGTGGGTGCTGTGAAGAAAATTGAGGAATCTCATTCTTTCATGACAAATGTGTTCCCAGCTGAGATAATTGCTCAGCGAACAAAGTCTTGTGTTGAATATGAAATACACTATCTGTGACAAATTAAAATCTATAGGCAATATCATCTAGGTGATTAAATTGTAATATATTGAAGAATTCACATAATTACTCCATGATGGTCTAACCAATGCATGAGATGCATGTTCATTAAAACGAAGAATAGAATAAAGTTTATTTTTTACAACTTACTGAATCATGGAATAAATAATAAATCTCCATTAATGTACCAGGTCCATAATAGTGGTATAGATTAGGAATGAATAAAAAGTATTATGAAATTTTTTTATAAAAATTACATTATAGTACAAGAAAAAAGAAAGAAATGAATGCATAAATCAGTGTGTTGGAGTTGATAGTATGCTAGTAATTGAAGAATCTATTTTAGAAATAAAGTCATGGAGATTTTCCTAAGGAAGTGACATTTAATTTAAACTAGATGAAAAATAATTGAACTATATTTTGGGCAAAATCCCAGTAAATATAAGGTCGATAAAAGGACAAAGACCTTGACATATACAAAAAGTAAATATGAGAGCAGTTTGTATTGATTAAGAGATAGGAGAGCGAACCAAATAAAGCTGACGCTTAGGCAACGTCACGTATGGGAATATAGAAACAATATTAGAGACATAATTTTTATTTACTGAAAATGTCTTAGAAATCATTGGATAGTTTTAAATAAGTTTCTTTACCTCACTATGTATATAGGAAGGGACTCTGTTTACTTATGTATTATGAAATGATACAGAGAAGGATTTGAAGGATGATTTTGAGTCTATCTGGAAGGAGTATCAATGACAATGAAGAGAGTCATATCCGAGCGCTTTGCTGGGGACCGATCCCAGGGCCTTACGTTTGCTAGGCCAGTGCTACATCCCCGACCCCACATTTTTTTTTCCGGAGCTCGGGACCGAACCCAGAACCTCACGCTTGCTAGGCAAGCGCTTTAACCACTGAGCTACATCCCCAACCCTCTGAGGACCTTTTTGACTGGAAGTGGAGTTTGAGACCCAGGTGCCAGAGATGATCTCAGGAATGGTCAGTCTTTTAAGACGGATATTGGACCCTCTGATATACAGAATGTACATTGGACATATAGTGGACATAAATTGGTGATGTAAAGTAATGACGTTTAAGAGTAGAATATTAAAGAAGACTTAGAATCTGCTTAAAGTGACAAACCTATTTAAGGATAAGGGAGTTTCCAAGCCTACCTTGAGCAGGAAGGCTAGTGCTAATTCACGTATCCCCATCCTCAGTTACACCACGGTAGGCCTGTCAGGATCCAAGCATTGGTATTATTCAGCATTGATGATTTTCATTCTCTAAGTCCTCTTGAAGCTAATCATCAATGACATGGGTATAAGCATGAAGGATGGTATATAGGACAAATAATGAAAGTTTTACGACCTACTAACACAGGTCATGATTAAGTGAAGTTCCTTTGGTCACACCTGTATTTTCTTAGTGGTCATAATTAGATGGACATGATCTAAAGCTCCCTATTAGAAGCCCGTATGAAGGTTGAGTATGCTCTCAGGACTCTTTAATCTTGGTCTCCTTGAGCAAAAAGAAAATTGTGAGAACCAAACATTCTTTGGCGAATCGTGTTCGTTCCAAGCGGGAAAGTTTGTATGGAGGTGACTTTGAAGATAAACACACAACTAGTGTTTTACAAAGTGAATTGTTCTTACTTGGGGATTAAGCTTAGTTTTAAGTAGTTCTGGATGGTAAAAAGCATACTTATCTATATAGTCTAAAAAAGCTTTTCCAAGTCTCAATCTCTCACTCTTTGGCGACTTCTGATCTTTCCAAGTGGGAAAAGCTTGTAGGAAGTTGAATTTGAAGATAAACACACAGCTAGTGTTTTGCAAAGTGAATTGCTGTTACTTGGCCAATAAGCATAATTTGAAGTGGTTCTATTGGGTAAAAAGCATACTTTTCTATATAGACAAAACATGCGTTTGCCAGTCAGAATCACACATTCTTAAGTGAATTCTATTCGTTCCAAGCCGGAAAAGTTTATAGGAAGTTGACTTTCAGGATAAACACACAGCTAGTGTTTTGCAAAGTGAATTGCTGTTACTTGTCGAATAAGCTTAGGTTTAAGTGGTTGTAGACCATAAAAAGCATAATTTTCTATATAGACAAAACATGCGTTTCCCAGTCGAATCACACGTTCTTAGGCAAATTCTGTTCGGTCAAAGCGGGAAAAGCTTGTAATAAGTTGACTTTGAACATGAACACACAACTAGTAATTTGCAAAGTTAAATGCTGTTCCTTGGTCAATAAGTTTAATTTTAAGTGTTTCTAGACAGTAAGAAGCATACTCTTCTATAGGGACAAAACCTGCGTTTCCAAGTCTGAATAACACATTCTAAGGCGAAATCGGTTCATTCCAAGTGAGAAAAGCTTGTAAGAATTTGACTTTGAAGATAACACAGTTAGTGTTATGCAAAGTGAAATGCTGTTACTTGGCTAATAAGTTTAATTTTAAGTGGTTCTAGACGGTAAAAAGCATACTTTTCTGTATAGACAAAACATGCATTTCCCAGCATGAACTACACATTCTAAGGCAAATTCTGTTCATACCGAGCAGGAAAAGCTTTTCGGAAGTTGACTTTTAAGATAAACACAGAGCCGTGTTTTGCAAAGTGAAATGCTGTTACTTGGCCAATAAGTTTAATTTTAAATGGTTCTAGACGGTAAGAAGCATACTTTTCTATATAGACATAGCATGCATTTCCCAGTCTGAATCACAAATTCTTAGGCAAATTCTGTTCGGTCAAAGCGGGAAAAGCTAGTAATAAGTTGACTTTGAACATGAACACACAGCTAGTAATTTGCAAACTTAAATGCTGTTACTTGGCCAATAAGCTTAATTATAAGTGGTTCTAGATCGTAAAAAGCATACTCTTCTAATGGACAAAACCTGCATTTCCCAGTCTGAATCACACATTCTTAGGCAAATGGTGTTCTTTCCAAGCCAGAAAAGTGTGTAGGAAGTTGACTTTGAAGATAAAAACACAGCTACAGTTTTACAAATGAATTGTTCTTACTTGGAGATTAAGCTTCCTTTTAAGTGGTGCTAGATGGTAAAAAGCATACTTTTCAATATAGACTAAAAAAGCTTTTCCCAGTCTCAATCTCTCATTCTTTGGCGATTTCTGTTCGTTCCAAACGGGAAAAGCTTGGAGGAATTTGACTTTGAAGATAAACATAACCAGTGATTTGCAATGTGAATCGTGTTACTTGGCAAATATGCTTAGTTTTAAGTGGATCTATAGGGTAAAAAAGCAGACTTTTCAATATAGACAAAACATGGTTTTCCCTGCCTGAATCTCTCATTCTTTGGCGAATTCTGTTCATTCCAAGTGGGAAAAGCTCGTAGAAAGTTGACTTTGAAGATAAAAACACAACTAGAGTTTTGCAAAGTGAATTGCTGTTACTTGGACAATAGGCTTAGTTTTAAGTGGTCCTAGAAGGTAAAAAGCATAATTTTCTATATAGAGAAAACCTCTGTTTCACAGTCTTAATCACACATTCTTAGGTGAATCGTGTTCGTTCCAACAGGAAAAGTTTGTGGAAAGTTGACTTTGAAGATAAAAAACACAGCTATTGTTTTACAATGTGAATTGTTCTTACTTGGCAATTAAGCTTAGTTTTAATTAGTTCTAGACGTTAAAAAGCATACTTTTCTATATAGACTAAAAAAGCTTTTCCCCATCTCAATCTCTCATTCTTTGGCGAATTCTGTTCATTACAAGCGGGAAAATCTTGTAGGAACTTGACTTTGAAGAGAAACACACAGCTAGTGTTTTTCAAAGTAAATTGTTGTTACTTAGCTAATGAGCTTAGTTTTAAGTGGTCTGAGAAGGTAAAAAGCATACTTTACTCTATTGACAAAACTTGCATTTCCAAGTCTGAATCACACATTCTTAGACGAAACGTGTTCCTTCCAAGCGGGAAAATTAGTAGGAAGTTGACTTTGAATATAAAAACACGCTAGTGTTTTACAAAGTGAATTGTTCTAACTTGGCCATTAAGCTTAGTTTTAAGTGGTTGTAGATGGTAAAAAGCATACTTTTCTATATTGACTAAAAAAGCTTTTCCCAGGATCAATCTCTCATTCTTTGGCGAATTCTGTTGGTTCCAAGCGGGAAAAGCTTGTAGGAACTTGACTTTGAAGATAAACACACAGCTAGTGTTTTGCAAAGTGAATTGCTGTTACTTGCCCAATAAGCTTAGTTTTCAGTCGTTCTAGAGGAGAAAAAGCCGATTTTATATATAGACAAAACATGCATTTCCCAGTCTGAACCACACATTCGTTGGCGAATCTTGTTCGTTCCAAGCAGGAAAAGTTTGTATGAAGGTGACTTTGAAGATAAACACACAGCTAGTGTTTTACAAAGTTATTGTTCTTACTTGGCAATTAAGCTTAGATTTAAGTAGTTCTCTATGGAAAAAAGCATACATATCTATACAGACTAAAAAAGGTTTTCCCAGTCTCAATCTCTCACTCTTTGGCGAATTCTGTTCGTTCCAAGCGGGAAAAGCTTCTAGGAAGTTGACTTTCAAGATAAACAGACAGCTAGTGTTTTGCAAAGTGATTTTCTGTTACTAGGCGAATAAGCTTAGTTTTAAGTGGTTCTAGATGGTAAAAAGCATACTTTCCTGTATAGACAAAACTTGCCTTTCCCAGTCTGAATCACAGATTCTTAGGGGAATTCTGTGCGTTCCAAGTGGGAAAAGTTTGGAGGAAGTTGACTTTGAAGATAAATACACAGCTAGTGTTTTACAAAGTGAATTGTTCTTACTTGGCGATTAAGCTTAGTTTTAAGTAGTTCTAGAAAGCATACTTTTCTATATAGACTAAACATCCTTTTCCCAGTCTCAATCTCTCATTCTTTGACGAATTCTGTTCCTTCTAAGTGGGAAAAGCTTGTAGGAACTTGACTTTGAAGCTGAACACAAAGCTAGTGATTTGCAAAGTGAATGGCTGTTACTTGGCGAATAAGCTTAGTTTTAAGCAGTTCTAGTGGGTAAAAAGCACACTTTTCAATATAGACAAAACATGGGTTTCCCAGTCTGAATCGAACATTCTTTGGAGAATTCTGTTCGTTCCAGCAGGAAAAGCTTTTAGGAAGTTGACTTTGAAGATAAACACACAGCTAGTGTTTTACAAAGTGAATTTCTGTTACTAGGCGAATAAGCTTACTTTAAAGTGGTTCTAGAGGCTAAAAAGCAGACTTTTCAGTATAGACAAAACATGGTTTTCCCAGTCTGAATCTCTCATTCTTGGGCAAATTCTGTTCATCTAAGCAGGAAAAGCTTGTAGGAAGTTGACTTTGAAGGTAGACACATAGCTAGTGTTTTACAAAGTGAATTGCTGTTACTTGGCCAATAAGCTTTGTTTTAAATGGTCCTAGAAGGTAAAAAGCATACTTTTCTATATAGAAAAAAAGTTCGTTTCCCTGTCTGAATCACACATTCTCAGGCGAATTCTGTTCGTTCCAAGCGGGAAAAGCTATTAGGAACTTGACTTTGAAGATAAAAACACAGCTAGTGATTTGCAAAGTGAAAGGTGTTACTTGGTGAATAAGATTAGTTTTACGTGGTTCTAGAGAGTAAAAAGCAGACTTTTCAGGATAGACAAAACCTGGTTTTCCCAGTCTGAATCGAACATTCTTTGGGGAATTCTGTTGGTTCCTAGCGGGAAAAGCTTATAGGAAGTTGACTTTGAATATAAAAAAAACAGCCTTTTTTTTCGTTTTACAAAGTGAATTGTTCTTACTTGACGATTAAGCTTAGTTTTAAGTAGTTCTAGATGGTAAAAAGCATACTTTTCTATATAGACTAAAAATCCTTTTCCCAGTCTCAATCTCTCATTCTTTGGCGAATTCTGTTCGTTCCAAGCGGGAAAAGCTCGTAGGAACTTGACTTTGAAGCTGAACACAAAGCTAGTGATTTGCAAAGTGAATGGCTGTTACCTGGCGAATAAGCTTAGTTTTAAGTGGTTCTAGAGGCTAAAACGCAGACTTTTCAATATAGTCAAACATGGGTTTCCCAGTCTGAATCTCTCATTCTTTGGCGAACTCTGTTCTTTCCAAGGGGGTAAAACTTGTAGGAAGTTGACTTTCAAGATAAACACACAGCTAGTGTTTTGCAAAGTGAAGTGCTGTTACTTGAAAAATAAGCTTAGTTTTCAGTGGTTCAAGAGGAGAAAAAGCAGAATTTTATATGTACACAAAACGTGTCTTTCCCAGTCTGAATCACACATTGTTGGAGGAATCGTGTTCGTTCCAATCGGGAAAAGTTTGGAGGAAATTGACATTGAAGATAAAAACACAGCAAGTGTTTTGTTAAGTGAATTGCTGTTACTTGGCCAATGTGCTTAGTTTTAAGTGGCTTTATAGGGTAAAGGGCAGACTTTTCAATATAGACAAAACATGGTTTTCCTGCCTGAATCTATCATTCTTTGGCAAATTCTGTTCATTCCAAGGGGAAAAGCTCATAGGAAGTTGACTTTCAAGATAAAAACACAGGTAGTGTTTTGCAAAGTGAATTGCTGTTACTAAGCCAATAAGTTTAATTTTAAGTGGTTTTAGATGGTAAAAAGCATACTCTTCTATATGGACAAAACCTGCGTTTCCCAGTCTGAATCACACATTCTTAGGTGAATTCTGTTCTTTTCAAGCGGGAAAAGCTTATAGGAAGTTGACTTTGAAGATAAACACACAGCTAGTGTTTTGCAAAGTGAATTGCTGATACTTGGCCAATAAGCTTAGTTTTACATGGTTCTAGACGGTAAAATCAGACTTATTTATGTAGACTAAAAAAGCTTTTCCCAGTCTCAATCTCTCATTCTTTATCGAATTCTGTTCATTCCAAGAGGGAAAAGCTTGTAGGAATTTGACTTTCAAGATAAACACACAGCTAGTGATTTGCAAAGTGAATTGCTGTTACTTGGCGAATAAGCTTAGTATTAAGTGGTTCTAGCGGGTAAAAAGCAGACTTTCCAATATAGACTATGCTGTATGTATTATATAAATATATAATAAATATATTATATGCTATATAATATATACTTTTCTATATAGACAAAAGTGCATTTCCCAGTCTGAATAACACATTCTTAGGTGACGTTTGTTCGTTCAAAGGGGGAAAAGCTTGTAGGAATTTGACTTTCAAGATATACACACAGCTAGTGATTTGCACAGTGAATTGTTTTTACTTGGCCAATAAGCTTAGTTTTAATTGGTTGTAGAATCTAAAAAGCTTACTTTTCTGTTGTGGTTTGCCTTGGATTTCTCTCTGGATTTGTAAAATAAAGGCAAGAGCTCGAGATTTGGGAAGATGGAGGAGTCGGGAGCGAGAGGAGAGGAGTCAGGAGAGGGGAGGAGTCAGGAGGGGGGAGTCACAAGGGGGAGGAGTCAGGGAAAAAAATGAAAGAAATGAGGAGAGAGTTATCATGGGAGAAAGAAAAGCTGGAGACCAGGCAAATAAAAGGTGCAAGGGATGAGGGATTTGAGAGCTAGGAATAGGACAGTGTAGGGTGGATCTGCCCAATCTAGATGCTGGATTGTTTTCACATTAATTGAGTTGCGTTTTCTTTGTACGGGCCGATTTGTGTTGGAGAGGAAACTGCAACAACTGGCGCCCAACGTGTCCATTAGAACTCAACTAACCTGAGATAAAAGTTTACTTCCCTTTCACCCCCAGAATAGGGCTCTGATAGAGATCTAGGCAGGAGTACTGGTGGATTAGAAGTTGAAGACTGGGTCTGAGGGGTCTAGGAAGAATCGAGAAGACTGCAAGTGTTCTGAATGGAGGGAGAAAAAGGTACAAATGGCTTCGGATCAGATACTATTTTGATGTAAGAGAGATATACAACTTTTTGATACTTAAAGATGAGAAACACAATGAATATCTTTTGGTCCTTATGGAATGATATTTTGAGTGGTCTGACGGTTGTGAATTTGGAGGAAAAAGACACTTTATCATTGACCGGTATTGCAATATTCATTCTTCTGATTTACTATATCTTATCAAAAGACAGGGCCCTAAATAGCAAATTTCTAGCCTTAGGAAAGAAATTACAAGTAATGCTAGAACAGAAATTTCTCAGATATATAGATGACTCTGAACAACAGTGAGATAAGCTTAAGTTTGGCAACAGGAGCTAGAAGAGACACTAGAAAAAAGAATTCGACAACTCAAAGATCAAATTGAACAGCAGGAAAATAGAGATAGAATCTGGAAGCAAAGTCTAGAAGATAATTTACTAAAACTAGCAAATCAAATAAGGCAGAGGCTGCAATATCAGAATTACAACATAAAGAGAAGCTAAAATTATGGAAGCAGGGCTTAGAAGAGAAGATACAGGTAATTATGGAACAACATGAACAACAGAAAGAGAAAATTAAATCTTGGCAATGTAGCCTAGAAGGAACACTAGAACCGAAGACACAGGAAATTATACATCAGAATAAGAGACAGAAAGATGAAAATAAAAGTGGTAGACAGGAACTAAAAAGGATGTTAGAACAGAACATACAACAGCTCACAAGTCATACTGAACAGCAGAGAGAAAGTAATGAGGTTTGGAAGCAAGACTTGGAGAATAACTTTTTAAAATTTATCACTCAAAAGATAATGGATAACAAATTATTAGAAGTACAATATAAAGAAAAATTCAAAGTGTGGAAGCAAAGCCTTGAACAGAGAATTCAGGAACTCAAGGAACAGGTGGGAAGACAGAAGGAGAAATATGAAGCATGGGTACAGACTTTAAGAGAGGAATTTAAAATTACAACTAAAGAAAAACTCAGGTAGAGACAGAAGATAAAATTAGGGAAAGCCAACCTAAGGTTATTAGGAAACAAACTTTAGTCTATCCAGTTAGTGTACAACAAAAGCCTCCAAACGATGATCATCCACAGGGTTATGAAGAATTTGAATGGCAACCCATGGATGTGTTAGAATTAAGGAAATTTAAGGAAACCGTAACTAATTTTGGAATGCATTCACCATTTGTAAAACAAATCTTGATTTCTTGGGCTATTAAAAATAGAGTAATCCCCCAAGACTGGAAAGATATGGTAAGAGCAATTCTAGAACCTGCTGAAAATTTACAATGGATTTCGTGGTGGAGAGAAGAAGTAAGGGAGATAGCACGACAAAATAGAGCTAGGGGCAGAGAGATTTACACAGATCAACTGCTTGGTGAAGGCCGCTTTGTTGAAGTAGAGGTGCAGGCTGTATATGATGAAGAAACTCTGGCATGGTGTCGATCGTCAGCCTTAAAGGACTGGGACAAAGTCGCAGAATCAGGGAAAAGACTTGAAACATTCACTCAAGTCATACAAGGTCCTAAAGAAACCTCCCCTGACTTTTTACAAATGCTTACCTCAGCTGTGGAAAGGAGTGTATCAGATTCAGCAGCAAGAAAGGCGATAATTGAGGCTTTAGCCTTTGAAAATGCAAATACCGAATGCAGGGAAGTAATCAGACCACTGAAGGCGAGGTCCGCACCAATAGATGAGTGGATTAGATATACAGCTATTGTTGGATCTTGTTCTCCTGATACGACTGTGATAGGAGAAGCTGCCACTGGGCAACTAGAGATGACCCAAGATTTCAAATGTTTTAATTGTGGTGAGCAGGGTCATCTCTGATATTACAGCAAGAAAAAACAAAGTAATACCAAAAGGGGGACTATGCCTCCTGGAATGTGTCAAAAATGTGACAGAGGTGGACATTGGACTAAGCAATGTAGAGCAATAACAGACAGATGGGGCCACATCCTGCCATTAAACTTCCAGGGGGCCTCTTGCAGGCCCCAATGCCAGGCAGGAAGAGTTCTCTTCCTCAGAACAATTAAATGGCATGACTTCAAAAATAGATGTTCTGGGACCAGAGGAGGCTGAGGGAAGTCCTATGGACAATCCCAAAAGCCTCAAAGGGAGCGAAAAACGAATATTTTGGAAAACATCTATAGAGGACCAAAGGCCAAAACTAAAAATACGGGTAAACAATATTGAAATTGAAGGAATGGTTGACACTGCAGCAGATGTAACCATCATCTCTCCAAAATCTTGGCCCACTAGTTGGCCACTTCAAGGAATGGATATGCAGCTTTAAGGTGTTGGCACTTTATCCCAAATAAAACAGAGCACCAGGTGGCTTAAATGTATAGGACCAGAAGGTCAGGTAGGAAAATTAAGGCCATACGTGGCTGATATACCTTTAAATTATGGGGAAGAGACCTACTACAGCAGTGGAAAACTCAAATTAATATCCCCTCAGTTTCAGGGTCTGGCCCTGAAATTCATCATGCTCCTAATAAAAACTATAAATCAGTCAGGGAATGTTATCAAGGATAGTTAGAGAGGCTCCAAGCTGTCCATAAGCAACATACAGCAGAGGCTGACAATTTAGTGCTACCCCAAGGAGCCATGGCTGTTCAGACAACAACAGCCTTGCCACTAAGGTGGCTGACTGACCAACCCATCTGGATTGATCAGTGGTCTATGACAAAAGAAAAACTACAGGCATTAGAACAGCTAGTCCAGGAGCAGCTGGAGGCTCAGCATATAGAGGAGTCCACCAGCCCTTGGAATTCTCCAGTATTTGTCATTAAAAAAAGGTCTGGAAAATGGAGGGTGTTGACAGATCTCAGAGCAATTAGTAAGATTATTCAGCTGGTGGGTTCCCTGCAGCCTGGGATCCCGCTGCCTTCTTTGTTGCCTAAGGAATGGCCTATTGTAGTGATTGACTTAATATTGTTTTTTCACTATTCCTCTACATGAAGGCGATAAGGAAAGGTTTGCCTTTTCAGTGCGTTCCCTCAATAGAGGTCGGCCCATAAAAAGATATCAATGGAAAGTCCTGCCACAGGGAATGTTGAATAGCCCTACCTTGTGTCAATATTTTGTACAGCAGTCATTGGAGATGATTCGCAAACAATTTCCCCAATCTATTATTTATCATTATATGGATGACATTTTATTGTCTGATTCAGATATAAAGATCCTGGAAAGAATGTGTGATGAAGTGAAAAAAACCTTACCTTGCTGGGGATTACGAATCGCCCCTGAGAAAATACAAAGAGGGGATTCTATTAATTATCTAGGGTATAAAATATGTCTACAAAGGTTTAGGCCACAAAAGGTGCAATTCAAAAGAAAGCAATTAAGGACACTTAATGATTTTTCAGAAACTAATGGGAGATATTAACTGGTTGAGGCCTGTGATTGGCTTGACCAGTCAAGAGTTGAGCAATTTATTTCAAACATTACAAGGCGATAAAGATTTAAATAGCCCAAGGAAACTATCAGCTGAGGCTGAGAAAGAGCTAGCTTTGGTAGAAAGGAAATTGCAGGACACACATCTAGATCGTATTCATCCAAAGATGGCCTGCATATTAGTCATCTTACCCTCTACTCATTCCCCTACAGGAATTCTCATGCAGAGGGAAGATTATATCTTAGAATGAATATTTTTAGCACATAAACAGAGTAAGAAACTGAAAACATACATTGAGAAGGTCTCTGAATTGATACTTAAAGGAAAATTGAGACTTCGACAATTAGTTGGAATGGATCTGGCTGAAATTGTGGTACCTTTTACTAATACAGAAATTGCATCTTTGTGGGTACAAATTGAACATTTGCAAAGAGCATGCGGTAAGTTCTTAGGAGAGTTTAACAACAGATACCCTAAAAGCAAGCGACTTCAGTTCATAAAACGAACTAACTGGATCCTCCCTCGTATAATAAAGGGAACCCCAATATCTGGAGACCCTACATTTTACACTGATGCCAGTGAGTCAGGAAAGGCAGGATGTAAATCAGAAAATGTAAGCAAGGTGATTGAGAGTCCCTATAAGGCAGTTCAAAAATCTGAATTGTATGCAATACTCATGGTGTTGTCAGATTTTCAAGAGCGTCTTAATATAGTAACTAACTCTCAATATTCAGAAAGTGTTGCTTTGCACATAGAGACTGCAGAGCTTATTCAGGATTATTCTGAATTGACATCACTATTTATTCAGCTACAACAAAAGATCAGAAATAGGAGTTACCCGCTATATATAACACACATAAGATCCCATAAAGGTCTGCCAGGCCCTCTGGCGCAACGTAATAATGAAATTGACCAGCTACTGATAGGAAGTGTACTAGAGGCTTCAGAACTCCATAAAAAACACCATGTCAATAGCAAAGGCTTAAAGAAAGAATTCTCTATCACTTGGCAATAAGCCAAGGAGACTGTGAGGCAATGTCCTACTTGCTCGTTATATAATCAAACTCCATTGCCTACAGGAACTAACCCTAAAGGCACCCAAAGAAATGAAATTTGGCGAATGGATATTCTCCATTTTGCAGAGTTTGGTGAGCTGAAATACATACACCATACTATAGATACATACTCAGGATTTCAATGGGCAACTGCCTTAGCGTCAGAAAAGGCCGATTCTGTAATTACACATGTGTTAGAAGTTATGGCTATAATGGGAATACCCATACAAATTAAAACGGACAATGGTCCAGCATGTATCTCTAACAAGATTGAGCGCTTCTTTGAATATTATAATATAAAACATGTTACAGGTATACCACACAATCCTACAGGACAAGCGATTGTGAAGAGATCTAATCGAAGTCTAAAGGAGATGCTTAACAGGCAAAAAGGGGCAACAAAAACTCCCCGAGGTAGGCTACATTGTGCTTTATTAACCTTAAATTTTTTAAATGCTGATGGACAAAACAGCACAGATGCTGAAAGACATTGGATTGTGGAAAAGACTACTGAACTAAACCAGCCTGGTTATATTAAGGATATTCTGACATCAGAATGGAAAATGGGAAATGTGTTACGCTGGGGAAGGGGTTATGCATATGTTTGTACAGGAGGAGAAAAGCTGTGGGTTCCTTCCAAGCTGATAAAGATCAGACATGACAAGGGGAGATCTCCTGAAGTCCTCGGCAACACAGAAGAAAAGGGAGACTAAGACAATCAACAAATAGGTGATGTATATATGAGGATGTTTAGGTCTCCATGTATGAATTGGCTGAGAAAAACATGTCTACAAACAGCCAGTAACATTTTGAGTACGAATTTCTCACAACTTTTTATTACATGCATCCTGTAAAATGGCATGTTTTACAAAATTATGTTACGGTTTGATTATATGATCCAACTAACCTGAAGAAAGGCAGTCACCTCTCTTTGTTGATCTTTATTAACTAAGCTGTGCACCCAGCTTACTCCATGTGAATGCGCTTACAGAACTATATGATGCTTGTACAGTTTTGTGTGCTGCAGGAGGAAAGAAGAGAAAGACAGCCCTGAAATGACCCACACTCTGGGATGCTGAGATTCCGGGACCTTCCAGTCCAACTTTGTGTTTGATTCTCCCTCAATTACACTGAAGCTGCTTCATTTCAAGGCCTGCTTTCGGAACTTTTCCAGAATGTCCATCTTACTTATCCAGCCCTTCAGACTGTCATAGTCAAGATGTCAGCTAAGAGATGAACTTTCTCAGCACATAGTGACTGGCAGGCAAATCCCAGCTACTTCTACTCCGACAAAGCCAACTCTTCCTAATTCCCCTTGGGCCCCAGGAGGGAATTCTTCACCCCAATTCAGCTGGAATCAGACGAGGAAGATTATCTTCCCAGTTCCTTATGTTGGGGTGGATGGTTCTGGTTATTCTAAGAACAGTGGATATGTTTTCTTTTAAGGGATACTATACAAATGTAGCTTTGGGCAGGGGGAACTATAGAATTTAAACTCAGGGATTGCTACCTTTCCTTTCCTCTTTTCTATCCTTCTTAGTTAAAAAGAAAAGGGGGGGGGTGATATGTAATACATAGAAGTTAGAGAAATAGACAAACAGGGATAGATTAGCAAACTTACTCTTAAACAAAATTTTACAGCTATATCTTACATTGATAGAAATGTTTGTAATTGATACAAAGTTGAAGCTGCAATCTTTTCATTGGTATAGAATGCATTTTACACAAATGCGAGGTTTTCATTGGTATACTTTCTTATTGATTTATAATTGAGATTAATATTGCTACTTTAACATTAGCATTGTGCCTCCACTATGCATCTAAGAATACAAGTCTTAGCCCCAGTCCTATAACTGCTATTATACATTATTTTTAGTTGATTAACCAGTACCAGCTAAAGACCAGATTGCAAAGTAATGGTTCTGAGTCAGTTTAGATGGGTTTTGGAAATACTTCGATTAGAGAGGGCCAACGGTAGTCTATGCTTAACAGTTCAGAAACGCCTATGTAGATAGGAAATCTTCAAGGGCGTCAGAAGTCCACAGAATAACCCGTTTATGGACATTTCTTCGTCTAGATCATTTGACTAGAGACCTGTCTGCCCCTGACAGGACCCCTTAGACTCAAAGAAGAAATTGAGCATCAATGGAGTTGCTCAAATCGTGGTGACACAGCCACTGATCAAATTGCTTCAATTCATCTACAGACAAAACACTGTCCAGAAAAGGACAAATTATGCAGAATAGTCGACTGATAGTCTCTGCCAAGGCAGGGTGATCAGCCCTTGAAAATCTACATTACAAAGGTCTGTCAGCTGATCCTGGGCCAGAAGGCTGAAGACTGATGCTCCGACATATTAAGGAATAGGGGGAATGTCCAGGTGATCAGCAGTCTCTATAAACTGGCTAAGCTTGGAAGCCATGTTTTGTGCTTCCCATATTTTCAGGTAATATTAATCATTCTTGGATTTCTTATGTGGTTGGAGACTGGTAGTCTCATAGACAACCCAAGCGGTTTAGTATTGAGAAAGATGATAAATCTGTTAGGGTGGTTTTCAGGTGGCATAGGATCTGGAACCAGGATATAGTCAGGTATAGTTTTTAGTAGAGATGACATGGTTAATGAACAAAATTGATCCACTGGGTGATGAGTGTATTTTTGGTTTTATAAATTGCAGAATGGTAATAATACTCAGTTCATATATGTATAGGGAAAAGGTTTTTTAACTGGACAAAAAGGGGAAAATGTTCTGGTCTGCCTTGGAGTTCTCTCTGAATTAGTAAAATAAAGGCAAGAGCTCGAGATTTGGGCAGAGTGAGGAGTCGGGAGCGAGAGGGGAGGAGTCAGGAGAGGGGAGGAGTCAGGAAGTGGGGAGTCAGAAGGGGGAGGAGTCAGGGAATAAAAAGGAAAGAAGTGAGGAGAGAGTTATCATGGGAGAAGTAGAAGCTGGAGACCAGGCAAATAAAAGGTGCAAGGGATGAGGGATTTGGGAGCTAGTAATAGGACAGTGTAGGGTGGATCTGCCCAATCTAGACGCTAGATTGTTGTCATATTAATTGAGTTGCGTTTTCTTTGTACCTGCCGATTCTGGTTGGAGAGGAAACTGCAACAAACTGCAACAGTTACATTAGGAAGGTTGAGAACCACTCTTCCTGACCCCTCTAAGATATGCCTGTAGGCATGGACTGGAGGTATAATCCCTTTTATTCAATCAGGCAAATCCAGAAAAACCAAAACACCACCAAAAGGTTATGAAGGATAAACAGTCACTGCACCCACAGTGTCAGGACTGCTGACATCTTAGACAAACGATGTCAAAATGGAAATCACGCCACACCATGACCATCCCCCTAAATGAAAAGCAGAGGAGAAAAACCAGTTCCCTGGTGGTGGCACCAAGAGAAAACCCTGGTCAGAATTGTCAGCAAGGGTCAATGAGAAACTTCCAAAACAAAAGTATACACATAATCTTGGTGATGTAATAGAATAAACAGGAGAAAATCGAATAGGAACTCACTTTATTAAAACAAACAGAGTAGGAATTAAAGGCAAGTCTGGGCAAGATGAACAATGAAGTGGAGTTTAGAGCAGGCAGAAGTGACTGGGGAGATGGCTCACTACATAGGAACACTGGATGCTCTTGCAGAGGATCAGGGATCAGAGGATCTGATGGACTCCGGTCAAAACACACACACACACACACACACACACACACACACACACACACACCCCATAGAGATAAATTAAAAAAAAATTAAAAAAAGAAGGAGCCAGGTATGCCCCTTTAGTCCCAGCACTCAGAAGCAAGCTGATCTCTGTGAGTGCAAGGCCGACCTGGTTTATACAGTGAGTTTCAGGCCAGCCCTAACTACATAATGAAACCCAGTGTCAAAATAAAACAGAAAAGAGTATTATATTTATGTCTGATAATGTAGGCAACAGAGAAACTATTTCTACAGAGAAAGAACTTATTGTTGAGATAATCAGTGGGCTGGAAGGAGACCCCAATTCTTTGTGTCACTACTCCATCACAGCCTCAGCAAGAAGCAAAAATGGGTACAGATAAAGGGAAGCAGGGTGATCATGAGTAAAGCTGTGGACACGCATCAGCCCATCAGCAACAGAAACAGGCAGAAAACCAGCTGGGATGAGATGGCTTCACCAGCCAATGTCTCTGACTGACAGTCCCTAGTAGCACCAGGATGTTCTTTTCCTTCAAGTACCCTGGACTTTTCAGACACTCAGAAACCACAGAACAAAGTGTGGCAAAAGCCTAAGAAAGGATGTCTTGTGCGACATATTTGTTTATACAGGTTTCATGTAGCCCAGGCTGGCCTCAAACACACTATGCACCCGAGGATGATTTTGAACTCCTGGTTCTACTCCTGGTAATGGGACTCTGGGCATGGACCACCACACCAGGCTGATGAGGTTCTGTAGGTGGAGCCCCGAGCTGTGTGAGAGCCAAGTGAGCACTCTGTCCACTGAGCTGCATCTCCACACCTCAAGATGTGTTCTGTGAATACAACAAAACTAAAATATACGTCTTCAATGAGAGACAACAGGAGTCTCCCAGTCCAGAAACATTAAATCACATATTCACAAGTAATACAGATGTCAAGAAATAATGAAACTATGTAACAGTAAGAAAAAAAGAAGAAGATAGGAAAAATACTATAA
The DNA here is from genome assembly GCF_021556685.1 of Rattus norvegicus. NCBI lineage: Eukaryota > Metazoa > Chordata > Mammalia > Rodentia > Muridae > Rattus > Rattus norvegicus. The sequence continues at coordinate 62,171,005 of NC_141555.1, read as the reverse complement.
AATGTGTGAGACATAAGCGTGAAGGTGCTAAGAGGAAATTTTATTTACAACACTACTTCTCAGATTAGAAGCAAAGACCAGCAACATAATTTTGATCTACACTGAATATAAGAATATAATTAATTCAATGAAAAAATAATTGTTTAAATGAACACCAAAACACTAAAAATAAGAAATTAACAACAACAACAACAAAAAGCCAAACGAACACAATTAGTATTATTTTTTAAAGCAAAGAATGGTATGTTTTCGTCTTGAGTAGACCTAGATAGAAAAATATAAGGTCCATACTGTTTGGCGATTAAAAAAAAATTCCAATGTTTTAGAGTTTTCCAGAACACTGAACCTGGTACCATGGACAAAATTTAAAAAAATATATTCATCATTTAAACCCTTTTTTAATGACAGTGTTTATACTCAACTATTCTCTCCTATAATCAGTTTAATATCAGACAAGATTTCCAGGGTGGCCATATGGAGATTATGCAGTGTTGAAATGGAAGCTCAGCATTGTATTCCCAACACAGACTCTGGTTGAGAACATCATTGTTTTTCAAACTAGGAAACTAGCACAAGATCCAAGCCCAGTCTCCCGAGGCGTTGTCCCATCTTAGAGCCATTTCTTCAGACAGCACTTCCCATGTGTCATATTTTTCTGCAAATATCGAAGCAGACTTGTTTGCTGCACTGTTTGGTTTGCCGTGCTGCTTGGGAGATCCTGGACCATCAAACATGATGAAACTTCTCCCCCACACCCTCAAACTACAGCACTGGTATCAGTGTAGAGGAAATTGGAGAGACGGAAACCAAAAAGGAAAAAAAAACCTGTTGTTGTTTGGAGAAAAGTCATGTAAGTAGGCCAAGCTGACCTTGGACTTTCCATGTAGCCCAGGTTGGCCTTGGACTTACTATGTAGCCCAGGCTGGCCATGGACTTACTCTGTAGCCCAGGCTGGCCTTGATTTACGATGTAGCCCAGGCTGTCTTTGAACTTACTATGTAGCCCAGGCTGGATTTGAACTTGTGATCTTCGCGAGTATTGAGAATATAGGTATGCACTACCACACTCAGCTTTGTATCTGTTATTATTAGTGACTCAGCTGTGGCCCCTCATTTCCCAGCCTCCCTCAACATCAACAACAGCATCCACATTCACCCACTAGGATAATCCCATCCTTTAACTCAGCTGTTAAGGTCAGACTTTACAGAACAGAGTGTCAGCAGGGTCCTCCTCCTTATTAGAACACATTTGTGTGGAGGGATTTGAGTGAATGTTTGAGTGAGCCAGTCATACATTAACCTGGTTCTGATATTATGACCAAGACGGAAAAAAAAAAGAAGAAAACAATAGTAAAGTAGATGGGTCCAACAGCGGGACTTGAACCTTAGCAGTTGATGAGATGGCTCACAGGTCTCAGGTAAATGATGGGTAGGCTTTGTGGCCCACACAGAATACCAGTCCAGGGAGGTAGAGATAGGGCAGATCCCCAGAGCAAAATAGCTGTCTAGACTAGTCATATTGGGGAACTCTGGGTTTGACTGAGAAATGCTGCTTCAATGAATAAGGTAGAAGAGAAAATGGATTAGTCCCTATATTATACACTGCACATGCACATATGTACACACAAACACACACACACACACACACACACACACACACACACACGAACAAAACAAAAAACCTTGGACTTAAGGCATTGCCTCCACTGTTGTAGCACATAGTAGGAGGTGGGGATCTAAATAAGTGTTCCTTTCCACCCCCACAAAGACCAACATACTTATGAACCCTCAGCCCTGGATCTGTACAATCTGCTGAGGACAACCAGATGATTAGTTTAGTCTCCTCGCTCTCTAACATGTTCTGGTGTTCTGTTTCAGGAATCCTGAGCTGGGGCTGAGCAGACTTGAGCCTCACTCCCAGTCTTGCATCCAAGACAACTTTCAGCTGCCATGTACTGATCCTTAGAATTCCCTGCCAAGGTACCCTGACTTGCATTTCTCACGAGTCTATGCCATGAATCCAGAGAAAGTGCGGCTGTCTTACTCTGCCATTTATTAGCTTAGAATATTGGGAAATTGGCTCGACTTTTAAACCTCACTTCCCTCATGTATAAATGAGCAGGCGAACAATTCCAGTTCATCAGATCTACATTAGGAGTGAGTTATAAAATCACATCAAAATGATTAGTACCAATGTGTTTTATGAATGATAAGCAGTATTATTTATATGATTTGTAACATTGGAAATTATTGTACCTGGAACGTAACGGTTTTCATTATCTTTGCACAGATGATGCGAGGAAAGCGTCTAGGATGCAGAAATGCTTCCTTTTTTGCTTTATTTCCAAGAAGCATTTCTTTCTGCTCCAATTATTTTTTTAAAACTTACTTTCCACTCCATCTCCCCTTAGGTGATTGGGTTAGAACAGGGTTTGGTGAGAGGGGTTATAAAACATGTTACAGAATATATCTACAAGATCAACTGTTGAGTTCAAATGGAGGCTCCCTCCATGGATAAGCCATGCTCCCCCTGAAGCTATTGATTTCTTTTCTTTTTTTATTTTCATTGATTTCTTGTGATGGCTAGTCTAGGAGGAAAGAACCTCCCTCGAGGAGCTTCCTCCATCAGATTGGCCTTGACTATGTCCAGGTGGCATTTCCTTGACTGTTAACTGATGTTGAAGAGCCTGGTCTACTGTGGGCAGCACCGCCCTATGCGGGTGTGTCTGGACTCTGTAAAGGTAGTTGAATGTCAGCTTAGAAGCAAGGCAGTGAGCAGTCTCTGTAGTTCCTGTATCACAATCCTGTCTTGGTTTTCTTTGATGATGGGCTGAAACAGATAAGATGAAATTAAGATTTCCCTTCCCAAGCTGGCTCTGGTGAGTGTATTCATCAGAGCTACAGGAAACCAAAATTAAGCAAAAATCACAGTGCCAGATGTGGGATGTCTTCCTGAATGTTTCTGACCAGCGAGATCCCAAAAGCCCTCACAACTTTACAGGTTGTTGCTATTGTTCTTCGTAGTCCTCCAGAACTTGATGGTAAGTCCCTATTACTGAGGACACTGAATCCTTTGGGTCACAGGTCACAGAAGGGTCAATCTGAAGCTGAGGTGTAAGCATCCTCTATAATGGCAAGACATCATGGTTCAAGAAAGTGCTATGTAGGCTTCCAGGGGAGAAAATCATCTACAACCTTACTCGGTGGTGAACCATTCAAGCTAAAATGTCAGGCAAGTTGTGCTCCCAATGTGTTAGTTGCATTGCAGTCATGGGAGTAACCTGTGGCTTTCCAATCGCATACAAGGCATATTCCACACGAGGGAATACACACCAGGTTCTGTAAACTCGTCAAGAACCTATGGTTAGGGTGATAGGCCCTATGAAAGAACCTAATGCTAAATACATTGTCAAACTTCCTTCCAAACATCCATATTTGTATCTACAGATCAGCGTTGCACTCAGCTCTCATCAGACAGGAAGCCTCTGACTACCATGAGCAGAGACATACAGCTGGACAAAGTGCTGGGAATCAGTGGTGTTGGACTGTTCAGGTGGAAATAGGACATCTACGTCCTCTCCTCCACAGCTCAGAAAACATCATGAAAGAGTGGGTGGAAGGAATGTAAAAACCAGAAGATGGGGAAGTGGACAGCAAAAGGATATCTTTTAGATTGTACGTAGTCATTGAACTCTTAAACTGATGGCGGCTATGGTCATGGGCACAAGACTGGGCCCCTCAACACTTCATTACAGAAGGGAGAGGCCATGAAGACCCTCCCCCTCCCTTGGCAATAAACATTTATTGGAGGAGGGTTCTATCCTGCAAGCTTAGATTTTTCAAGACCTACTTTAGTAAGAGTTTTTAAAACCTTTAACCTTCCTCTAGCCCACCACCCACCAGAGGTAGTGGAAAGGAAAGGACAATAGCGCAAACAAAGGACGATGTGGACCTGCTTAGATATAGTTAACTGGGGCGATTTAAATCTTCATCATCAGGATATCAATTCAGTTGACATGAATCAGCAGAGGTAGGTCGATCTACTTGCAAACACCATTCACGAATCACCAAGGACAGTTCAACCCAGAAGAAATTGCTGAGCTCTTCCAATTGGCCTGGGTTCGAGGAGGCAGCAAGAAGCCACCGCATTGTCTCCACAAGAAGTTCTCTGGTGCTTTTCTCTCTACAAAGTCATGACAAACAATGGTCAGTGAAGATGGAAAGGTGAACCAATGCCACAGCATGGTCCATGAAGACCAGAGTCATTAAAGTCCATTGAGCATCAGCGAAGAGTGGCAAGGCAAGCCAATGCTGTGGTGTTGCCCACTGTTGTCCAGGGTTATACTCATACCCTTTCTAAACATCACATGCCCTTTTCATAGGCAGCGACCAGAAACACAATGTGTTTGTTCTCAGCAAAACATCCTCCCCTAAGACAGTTTCCAGAACTACATCCATGACACAGTTGAGTCTCCAAAGAAACCAGAAATGTCTGCTTCACGCCCCTCTTCATTCCTGTACCCGTAGATAAGATGTTCTGTCGAATTCCTCTGTATTCATGTATTTAATTAAACTTAGGGATTACACGCAGAAAAAAAGAGACATGAAATAGGAGGGGACTTATTCAGAATATCGGTGCCAGTTGGAGAGGGAATGGTGTGAGAGAAGGGGTTGACTGAGGGGATGACGGAGGAGGATGAGGGAGGAAGCAAGTGAGAACTGAAGGATGGGATGGGAGAATGAGGGAGGGGGATGAGGGAGGGGAATTGGGAAGGGAAATACAGAAAGGAAATGACTAAAACTCATTATATAAGTATATGAAATTGTTAAACAAAAAAATCAAAATCGTCTTTTTTTAAAAAAAAATTAATGTTTCTCTTTAAAGAGAGTCAATCATTACAACTTACGGCTTATTTTGTTGGATCAATTTTGTCTTTAAGGCTTTTTTTTTTCCTTCGAGCAAATTGTCAGATGTGAAGTTTTATTTCGAGTCAGTGCCGTCCAGGATTCTGTGTGACTGAACAATCAAGTCAGTAAACACTTTGTATTAATCGTCAAAATCCCAGTGAGTTCTCTCCAGTAATTTTCCTTTTATCACACTCCACCCACAGCCCTTCTCAAAATGCTGGCTGAATTAAGTACCTGCCTCTGAATGGGACACAAGTTCAAACCAGTGGAAGTGGGAAAAAGCAACTAAGAGCAAACAAAGTAACAAACAGCAAAACTTCTTCCGTCTGCATCTGGGATTCCATTTTATGGTTTTGGAGAGTCTACTACACCGAACAAAATGAAAGAGTAGAGTGTGATGTGGTGTTTTACTTCCTGAAGAAAGGCAGGCATAGCTGCAAATGGGGGGGGAGGCGGGGGTAGGCTGACAGGGCGGTGCCTCTCTTGATGATGTATGTAAACACCAAAGCTGAGAATGAAGAGAACCTCCAAGTGAAAACGGCGATGCTTATGAACACAAGAGTGTTTGTATCACACTGACTGGACATTCACACAAATAAATCACACCGCACGACTAGTATGCGTGTTCACACACATCAAGTGGTGCTGTGTTTGGGGGTTGTATAAACAATGATTGTGTGTGACTGGAGAGGTGACTTGGTAGTTGAGATCCGTTACTGCTCTTGCAGAGGACCTGAGTTCAGACCCTGGCACCAACATGGTGGCTCACAAGCATTGATCACTCTTGTTCAGTTCTGTGCCCTGCTCCTGTCTTTGTATATTTTGGATATTACCCACTATCAGATATAGGATTGGTAAAAATGTTTTCCCAATCTGTTGGTTGTAGTTTTGCCCTAATGACAGTGTCTTTTGCCTTACAGAATGTTGCTGTTTCATGAGGTCCTATTTGTCAATTCTTGATCTTAGAGCATAAGTCATGTGTGTTTTGTTCAGGAAATTTTCTCCAGTGCCCATGTGTTCAAGACTGTTTCCGAACTTTTCTTCTATCCGTTTCAGTGTTTCTGGTTTGATGTGTAGGTCCTTGATTCACTTGTACTTAAGCTTTGTACATGGTCATAAAAATGGGATAATTTGCATTCATCTACATGCTGACTTCCAGTTGAACCAGCACTATTTTTGGAAAATGCTATATTTCTTCATTTGGATGGTTTTATCTCCATTGCCAAATATCAAATGATGGGTGTGTGGGTTCATTTCGGGGTCTTCAATTCTATTCCACTGGTCTATCCATCTGTCTCTGTATGAATATCATGCAGTTTTTATCACTATTGCTCTGTAATTCTGCTTGAGTTCAGGGGTGATGATTCCCCCAGAAGTTCTTTTATTGTTGAGGATAGTTTAGGTATCCTGGCTTTTTCTTATTCCAAATGAATTTGCAAATTGCTCTTTCTATCTCTGTTAAAGAAGTGAGTAGGAATTTTGATGGATATTGCATTGAATGTGTACATTGCTTTTGGCAAAATGGTCATCTTTAGTATATTAATCCTGTCAATCCATGAACATGGAAGCTCTTTCTATCTTCTGAGATCGTCCTCAATTTCTTTCTTCAGATACTTGATCTTCTTGTCATACAGATCATTCACCTGCTTGGTTAATCTCACACCAAGATATTTTATATTATTTGGGAATATTGTGAAGTGTGTGGTTTCATTATTTTCTTTCTCAGCCTGTTTATCCACTGAGGAGAGGGAAGCTCCTGGTATGTTTGAGGTAATTTCATACCCTGACACTTTGCTGAAGTTTTTTATCAGGTTAAGAAGTTCTCTGGTGGAACTTTTGGGGTCACTTAAGTATATACTATCATATCATCTGCAAATGGTAATATTTTGATATCTTCCCTTCCAATTTGAATCCCTTTTGGCCTCCTTTTGCTGTGTGATTCCTCTGGCTATGACATTGAGTCCCATATTGAATACGTAGGGAGAGAGTTGGGCAGCCTTGTCTCGTCTCTGATTTTAGTGGGATTGCTTCAAGTTTCTTTCCATTTAATTTGATGGTAGATACATGTTTGCTGTATATTTCTTACACTATGTTTTGATATGAGCCTTCAATTCATGATTTTTCCAGGACTTTTATCCCCAAGGGTTGTTGAATTTTGTCAAATGCTTTCTCACCATCTAATGAAATGACCTTGTGCTCCTTATCTTTGAGTTTGGTTACATGATGGATTTCATTTATGAATTTTCCTATATTAAACCATCCTTCCATCCCTGGGTTCAAGTCTACTTGATCATGACGGATGACTTTTTTGATGTGTTCTTAGATTCCGTATGCAAGAATTTTATTGTTTATTTTTTCATCAATATTCATAAGGGAAGTTGGTCTGAAGTTCTCTTTCTGTGCTGAGTCTTTGTGTGGGTTAGGTATAAGAGTAATTGTGGATTCATATAAGGAATGCGCTAGTGCTCCGTCTCTCCAATTTTGTGGAAGAGTTTTGACAATATTAGTGTGAGGCCTTCTTAGAAGGTCTGATAGAATTCTGCACAAAACCCTTCTCGACCTGGACTCTGTTTGGTAGGGAGTCTTTTAATATCTGCTTCTATTTCCCTAGGAGTCATGGGGTTGTTTAAATAGTTTATTTGTTCCTGATTTAACTTTGCTTCCTTGTATCTCTCTACAAAATTATCCATTTCCTTCAGATTTTGCAGTTTTGTTGAATATAGGCTATTATAGTACAAGCTGATGATTTTTTTTAATTTCTTCAGATTCTGTTGTTATGTCTCCCTTTTCATTTCTGATTTTTGTAATTTGGATACAGTCTCTCTGACCTCTGGTTAGTTTGGCTAAGGATTTATCTATCTTATTGTTTTACTCGAAGAAACAGCTCCTGGTTTTGTTGATTCTTTGTATCGTCCTTTTCATTTCTACTTCGTTGATTTCAGCTCTGAGTTTGATAATTTCCTGCGTTCTACCCCCCTTTGGTTTACTTAGTTCTTTTTGTTCTAGAGCTTTTACATGTGCTATCAAGCTCCTGACATATGCTCTCTCCTGTTTCTTTTCCCAAGCACTCAGATCTATAAGTTTTCCTCTTAGCTCTGCTTTCATTGTGTCACATATGTTTGGGAATGTTGTATCTACATTTTCATTAAGTTCTAAGAAGTCTTTAATTTCTTTATTTCTTCCTTCACCAATTTGTCATGGAGTAAAGCATTTTTCAACTTCCACATATACGTGAGTTTTCTGTCATTATTGTTATTGTTGAAGACCAGTCTTAGTGTGTGGTGATCTGATAGAATTCATGGGATTATTTCCATCTTCCTGTATCTGTTAAGGTCTGTTGAGGGATCAATTATGTCATCAATTTTGAAGAAGGTTCCCGAGATCAGGAGAAGAATGTATATCTTTATTTTTTAGAATGGAATGTTCTATAAATATCTGCTAAATCCATTTGGTTCATAACTTCTATTGCTTTCTCTACATCTCAGTTTAATTTCTGTTTCCAATATCTCTCCTGTGATGAGGGTGGGGTGTTGAAATCTCCTACTATTATCATGTCAGGTGCAATGTGTGCTTTTAGCTTTAGTAAGGTTTCTTTTATGAAACCTCAGGATTTCTGGTGACTCATTTTTATTGCACAAATTCAAATGTAAATATAACTTTCTGGTTCTTGGGTTGATGATATTCTGGAAATTTAACTGGGAGAGGCAAGGCCTCACTCTCTAACTAGAGAGCTACCTATACAAATACAGAAACTACTAATGAAAACAAAATTGCTTTAAAAAAATTTCAAATTTAAAATATAGTCATTTTCTATGCTGACTGTGGGAAGGTTGTTTATTTGCTTTTGTTTGTTTGTTTGTTTTAATTTACTGTGGAGAAATATTTACAGTAGGCCAAATAAGTGTGAAATGCATCACAATAGAATCCTATGCATTCCAGCATTTTTTCTACAAAGCAGAGTCCACTGAATGGTCAAGTATGTACAACAGACCTCATGCTTCATAATTTTCAGAGATTTAAGTCTACCCTATGTTCTCTATACTTAGATTTTTATAACTTTTGCATGTATGGGTCAGATCTAATCTGATAGATCTAATATGCTGATATACCTGACTATGTCCCCTGACCCCATGAGAAAACTATGTATTGTTTACATTTTTGTTGTTGTTGTTGTTGTTGTTGTTGTTGTTGTTGTTGTTGTTGTTGTTTGGGGAGCTGTGTTTTTCATTATCCCCAATAGAAAATTACTCTAGTGATCAATTAGTGAATAGATACAAAAATTTTGTATTACGGTGAGAAATTCCCAAAAATAGAGTGTACACAAAGGTAAATCTAAAATGTTTGTGTGTAGACATGAACACATGCTCATGACCCACGTAGCTGAGAAGCAATCCACACACAATCAACTTAAGTGATTTGGGAAATTAACTTATTCACACAGAAGAAAACTCATGGGGAATACATTTTTTTCTTAGCCGTGTTTATAAGTGACCAAATGGTGAAGCAGGATGTAAACAAATACTGTTATCCTTGATTGTTGTTTATACTAACATTTTAATTCATGTACAATCTCTATGTGCTCTTTATTGGGTTTCTCTGTGTGTCTGTCTCTGCATGAATATATAGGCACACATGTGTATGTGGCATACCAGTGTGTGTGTTTGTGTGTGTGTGTGTGTTTGTGTGTGTGTGTGTGTGTGCATGTGGGTGTGTGTCCTATATGGTATTTATGAACATAGGTAACATGTTTATTTATTTATAATTTGGAAATACTGAAACCCACATTTGATTTGCGGATCAACCATGTGCTGATCTACTCATATACCTTGACATTTCATTATATCAGGAGAATAGAGAGAGAGCCTAAGAGGCTGGTGATGTCTCCTTCTCTGCTCTTGTCAGGAAAAAGTGGTGTATCTTTTGCCAAGAAAACCCAAACTTCAGGAAAGACATATACACCCCACAAAACAGGAAAGGTTATGTAATTTGAAGGGAAAATATATCAGACTGGGAGAAAAATGAGTTTTCCACATTCCAATATTTGAGGGACATGAGACTGAACTTCAGAAGATATAATGGGAAGGGACAGGCAGAATCCCCAAGGATCCAAAGTAAGCTAAACCCTGGAGCTTCTCATTACACGAGAGCTCATGGATTGGTGAGGAAGGTGAACATAATGATAAGAACTTTGCAGTCCATACTCAGTCTCCATATCAGGCTACAATGTGAACAAGATGAGAAGGAGTCACCACCACAGAGCTAACAGCTACTTTAGCAGTCACAGTGTAAAAAACAGAGTGTAACTATAGACAGAAGAGAAGGATGATATCTGAAAACAGACAAGGCTGTGCTGGAACTGAACAGTTTTCCATGTAAGTAAGCAAGCAAGCACTCAGCAGGTGCCATATGCAAACGTGAGCAAAGAGGAATGAACTGTGTAGATACTATGTGTACAGAAATACAGGTTGTTTGGTGGAATTCTAAGCTGTTGAGATGAAAGGATAGGAAGGAATTTCTATCAAGCAAGGCACCATGTCTTGCTGTCAGAATACTCACATTCAAGAGACTGAGGGAGAGAAATTAGGAATTTCAGGTTAGCCTGGACTACATATCCAGACAATACATCTTTTATTCTTGTTTTCTTTATTCAAATCAATAGTCTGATTGATAGAATATCATGAACAATACTAAGAAAACTGGCATTTAATGCCTACACAGTGATACTCCTACTAAGAAAACATGTTCTGTAAAGAGACAGTAATTATTAAGTTACAAATGCCAGCTGTCATATTGAAGGTTCTGGCATGAAGGTGTCTGGTGTTGTTTGGTTGATCCTTCTTCACTTTCATGGCTCACTGTACACATCTTAAAAATCTTCTCTGACGACCTCGTTACTGTGCAGACATCGACATGTGCCTTGCATTTAAGTCTATGTATTAAAACCAGTAATCATTTATTTATCAAATGATTATTTGATTTTACTTAATCTTCAAAAATATTGAGTCTTGAGGAAATGATACCTTTATTGTGTGGGTTTGAATATTCATAATAGCAATCAGAGGATAATCAGGGCCCAACACACACACAGGGTGGTTGGAGAGACTATACCTGTGTCATCAGGAAAGCATAGAGATGAGTGCATTGATCAGTTTTTCTGCATAACATTGATGACTAGTTAATGATAAGAATGGGTAAAAATCGAGATACACTCAAGGTTCTCTTTTCCTTAATTTGAATGACTGCTTATACAGCATGTGAAACTGAACTTAAACCCAAGGTAAACCTTCTGCCTGAGCTTCATTAGATCCAGGACTACATGTTTCCACCTTCTATTGTAAGTATTTGTACACTTGGCTCAATGCTTAGCACACTTTGAAAAATCCCCTGGTGTTAAGAGAGAAAGTATTAGCTATGAAATTATGTGAGAAAAAATCTTTTCTAAGCTTTGATTTTTGTGACTGCAGACAAAGACTTTGACTCTGATGTAACTGAGCCTCTAAAATACTAAAAAAATAATATCTCTCATCTGCAAGAATCCTACTAATGGCCTACTGCTCTGTGTTTCTGGAGATGAGTGTCGAGTGTGTCAATTGCTCTTTGTGGCAGGAAAAGGGCTTGTCTGTCAAATGCTTTGCAATTGCCAAGAAATGTGAGGTCCCTGGAGAATGATCCCTCTGTTCACCCTCACTCTGCTCTCATGGCCTTTGCTATCTGCACCCGTCCATCTCTACACACCCCCATGCACTTCTTTCTGGGGAACTTATGTATCCTGGAAATTGGTCACACTGGCTCTGTCATACCCAAGATATGGAGAGCCGTGTAAGTGAGATCTGAGGAGTCTCTCAGGAGGGATGTGCCCCACAGATGTTGTTCTTCAGATGTTCATATGTGCTTGAAAATCTGTCACGGAAGACTGTATTTTTATCATACTCTAATCCAGAGAGACCATACAAAAAAGTATATTATTCCTTCTGCAGTATTGGTTGAAATTAATTCACATCACACGTTTGTATGTGAGGCTGAAATTAATGTTTTATATAGATAAAAGCATTATCCTTGCCTTAGTAATTTGTTTTGTTTTGTTTTGTTTTTTAATTTAGAAAATGGCTGAGTATTCTTCAGTTCCACACCTCAACTGAAGTGACTATTCCTCAGACTGTATACATAGAGGACATCTGAGTAGTAGTTGACATTTATAGTCGGGGCGTCTCCCCATAGATCTCTTTGGGTCTGAATAAGCATGTATAGACTTATTTCAGTTAAAGGAATCTTGTAGTATCAAAACATTACAGGATCCGTCTGCTGTAAATATTTTCTTTTACACAGGAGAAGGAAGGTGTATCAAAGGCTGTGTATCAAAGGTTGTAGACATTACACCATTAATAGAAGATAATATATCAAGAAGAATTCTGTAGGGCTACACAGATTGATCTCAGTATCCCCACACAATTCTAAGACAGGACGGACAAGAAATCACTTCACGTGCAAACTTAAAATAATCGGATGCTATGGTATGTGGAGTGTTAATAGATAAAGAAAAACCACCTAAAAAGCACATGCATATATACCAGATGCTATTCAAAAATTATTCAGAGGCAGTTTGCAACCAACATTAAGCACAAAGAGATTGATTCCCCACTTCACAGATTCTGATCAGAAACAGTGAGTATTAAGAAATCTATATTAGAACTCACTTGTGTATCACATGTCTGTATAACTAGGTAGTCACAGCAAACATGACATTCAGAAAGCAAAGCTAGAACTTGTCAACAGTGGAGGAAGTGCATGTAGCGGATGAGGTTTGGGCATGAAACTCAAAAGTCCAAAATAACACTTAGATTTGAGTTTTGAGGACAATAAATACTTAATGAGTTTTGGGACAAAATTTCAATTGAAAGACTCCAAAAATTATTTGTCAATCAGACACACACAAACACACATACACACACACACACACACACACACACACACACACATAGACACACAAACACACACACACATACACAAAAAAATGCATAAGCCACAAATAACTGACTTCCTCTGTGCTGTGTGTGGCACGCTGGATTTATGCAAGATATGAAATGTATTCTCCACAAGTAAGTGAAACCCAAACTCAAGGAAAAATTTAGAATTCCTCCTTCTTTCTTGAGAAAGCATTCTGTGCATGAGCAATGCTTACATTTTAAAGTTTAAGAGGGCTGACTTGAAAACAGTAACTACTGAATCTACGTTAAAACAGCATCTCAGAGATGTGTAGTGATTCAATTTTGATTTTATGGAACTGTAGCTGCTCAGTTCTCATGATTGTAGTATTAAACCAGGTCATTTCTAGACATAACTCTGTAGGGAAAGTAAGAGCTTGGATAATTCTTCAAGTTGAAAAACCTAAGAAAGCGTATTGGTAACAGCTTAATTCAAAATGGAGAAACGTGTGCTTGGGTAAGTTCTGGTACCTAAGACTGAGCAGCTGGTTCAAAGCCAAGGAAACCATTGCATGTAAACAAGCACTACTGGGTACAGAACCTGTTACTAACATGAAGAAAGCTACGGGCTTCAGGAAATATGCATGAGGAAGACTTTGAATGGTAGAAATTATATACAATAAATTTAGTGGTACACATTGAGAGGATGAATTTTTAAATGTTTATCTCCTTAGGAGTGTAAACATTTGAGCTAAGTAAATGCTGTATCCTAGTTAGGAAAGGGAAGTGAGTTTCCATTCAGACATTGGAATTCCCGTCATGCCGAACATGAACTTGGGAGGGTTTCAAGAAATGTTGAAGCACATCAAGAGCTTCTGAGCACCCAGAAGGAGTCTGAGAGGATTAATTTTTTCTTGTTATGAGGGATTTTCAAGTTTATTATTGGAAATCAGTCAAGAGAATTTCAAAGTCTAGAAACCAAATTCTGTACACGTCTCCTATTAGCTTTGGAAGACCGTGACCTGTAAAGGCCCCAAAATGGCACAGCTAGATTCACCTTTTAAAATGCATTACAATTGGTGACTGACTGCCTTTCCACCATGTTCCCAAGGCCAGCCGCAGGGTACGACTGTGGTGCTCAACCTTCAGCAAGAGAATTCTGCTTAGCTTAATTACTGTGTTTTGTTTTTGTTTTGAGTTTTGTTTGCTTCAGGTATTAGTACTGTTGGTTTGGTTGGAAGTTTTGTTATTCATTCTTTATTAATTTTTGTTCTTTTGGTGAATTTGCAGTTCTGTTAATGTCATGCACATTACATTATGATTGTATCATTTAAGCCCTTTTTGAAAAAAATTAATATACATTTTTCAGAATAAAATGTGTTTTTCAACTCAAAAGAAACAGGTTTTTTCTTGTGTAGTGTTGCATCCTGTAATCCCAGAAACCATATGCAGAGATAGATGACTGAAATTTGCAGGGTCTTGGGATTCACAATTGTTCCCAGCAAGCCAGAGGTACACATGTGGATTGGCCTTTCGATGTGTCTAGTGTGGCCTACTCTGTATGCCAATTTCATGATGAAAAAGGTATCCATACTGTATCCTTGTCGTCATATATTTAGCTACTCCTAAAATATAGTACTTTAAGATTTATCTCATAGAACAAGTTAATGAGAAAATCAACAGTATTGCTCTAATGATTCTCAGGAAATGAAAACACTCACCAACGGATTACAAATGAAAATCAGGAAAATCAGACCCAATCTGTCTCTGCTTTCATGAAATATCATCTCAGTCGAAACCACATAGAAGAGAAAATAAATTCCATGTTTTTAGAAATATTTTTATACTTAGCTTTTATGTTGTTGGCCTTGAATATGTATTTGGTTTTATTTGGGATAGTTGTTTGGTTCAGAATTTGATCATTACAATTATTATTGCTATTATTTCTATTATACATAAATGTTTCACTTGATGTAAGTGCTATGTACCACATACATGCAATTCACAGCATGGTTCAGGAGTGGGAACTGCAAGACCCAATCTGGGAAGATGCTCCTGTTCATCGAGCCCACCTTCCAGTGTTGCAAAAATACCCAAGAAATCCTCAATCAACTCCCTTTGAAATATGGTCTTCTGGGATTTGAAGACATCACAGCCACTAACAACACCAATTAAATTCAAGATTACGTACAACAGCTCACTGGAGTGAGAACAGTTCCCTGGGTCATCATAGGTAAAGAAAAACTGCATAGGTAGACGCAGTGATCTAATTTCCCTCCAACAGAATGGGGAGCTGATGACGTGGCTGAAGCAGATTGGAGATCTGCAGGTATGAAAGGGGTGGCAGGAAAAACCCAAGCTGACAGCAGACATTCAGTCATGCTGAGGCCAGTGCACCTGAGAGATGATGTGCATCATGGAGGGGGACAGTATTTTCTTATGATTGGGAATTTCTACAAATTGGCTTTTATTCTATTCCTCAGTGCTAAAATCTGATGCTGTTTGCATGAAACCATGGGGGAGGGAAGCTTAACAGATCACACAGGATTGAGTATCCATTCTTCATGTGCTGACATGTCTCTACCTCTAAGCCCATTTTTAACAATCCAGTGCATCTAAATCTCCAGTGAATCAGTTACTGTTTTTCTACCATGCTGTTCTGCTGAAGTCATTTTGCAGAAGTCCACTTCCTAATGATTATTAAAACAATGAATGTTGTGAAGTTTTTTTATGATCTACACACTGGCCTTTCCCTCCCTCAAGCATGTACTTCTGCATTTACAGCTCTCAGCCAGTGTTCTCAACCTTTCCCTACCACAACCCACAGACGTCGACACTTGTATGAGGATGCTGTCTGAAAAGCAGATGAAGAGCTTTAGCATTGTTGTTCCTCACTGTAGCAATATTAACATAGACAGCAGACCATTTGATGAATTCAGCTCTGTTCACAAACTGGTTAATTGCAAGAAAATCCCAAACAGTTATGAGTTGATTCTAGTCAGAGTCCCAGAAAAGTCAAATATGAAATGCAAACTTTCAGAGCTCTCCTTCAAAGACTGCCTATGAAAGAAGGTGCTTGCAAAACACTGTCCTAAAATATTTACTCCATTCACATTTTACATTTTGCTTTGATGTCTTGCAATGTCGTTTATTAATCATGGAACTGCAGGTCTCTTCTCTGGTCTCCAGTGAGAAGGATTCATTCCTAAAAAAGATGTATCTGCAGATGACTAAAAAAATAAAAATAACGAATAGATCTTGATTAAAGTTCTGGGATAAAGATGAAACATCCTACACCAAAAATCAGATTAAAAGTAGATTTTATATATATATATATATATATATATATATATATATATATATATATATATATATAGTGTGTGTGTTTTATTTATTTATTTTTTTTGGTGTGTGTGTGTGTGATTTGGTTGCGGTATGTGAACTGTATGTTGGGTAATTCAAGCTTTTGGGGTATTGAGTGTGTGTGTGTGAGTGTGTGTGTGTGTGAGTGTATGTGTGTGTGTGTTTTGTTTTTGTTTTTGTTTTTGTTTTGTGTGTGTGTGATTTGGTTGCCTCATTCCGGATGGTATTTATAGTTTCATTCATTTGTTATGAATTTCACGATGTCATGGTATTTGATTACTGAGGGGTTCTCCATTACGTAGATGAACCACATTTTCTGTACCCATTCCTGTGGTCAAATCATCTGGATTCTTCCTAGCTTCTGACTATCATGAATACAGCTGCTATAAACAGAGTACAACGTGTGTCCTAATTTTATGTTGGGGCATCATTTGGGAATATGCCCAGGAGTGGGGTAGCTAAGTCCTCAGCATATACTATGTCCAATGTTCTGAGGAAAGCCCAGAGTAATTTCCAGAATATTGTACCTCATTTCGATCCCACCAATAATGGAGGAGTCTTCCTCTTTCTCCACATGGTGACCAGCATCTGCTGTTAACTGAATGTTTGATCTTAGCCGTTCTGCCTGGTGTATCCTTTGATTTGCATTACCCTGATGAATAATGACGTTGAACATTTCTTTATGTATTTCCCAGCCATTCAAAAAATTCTGATGAAAATTATTTGTTTAGATCTGTACCCCATTTTTAATAGGGTCATTTGACTTTCTGGAGTATAACTTCTTGAGTTCTTTGTACATATTGAATATTAATTCTCTTTCAGATAATGGATGGCAAAGATCTTTTTTCAAGATATTAGTTGCCAGTTTGTCATAATGACAGTGTTCCTTGCCTTACAGACACTTTGCATTTTTACAAGGTCCAATCTGTCAACTCTTCATCGTAAAGCATAAGGCACTGATTTGGGGTTCTGTTCAAGAAATTTTCCATAGTCATCACGTGTTCAAGCTTTTCCCCACTTTTTCTTCTATTGGTGTGTGGATATCTCTTTTTTCTGGATGCCCTTAATCCACTTGGACTTCAGCTTTGTACAGCGTGATAAGAATGGATGGATTTACATTAATTTACACGCTGACATCTAGATGAACCAACACAGGTGTTTACTTGCCTGTCTCTGTACCAATACCATATAATTTTTATCACTATTGCTGAGTATTCACCTTGAGATTAGGGATGTTGATTTCCACAGAATGCCTTTTATTTTGAGAATAGTTTCCACTTCTTTGTTTTTTCTTTTGTTTTTTTTCTTATTCTAAATGTATGAAAAATTTTGTTGAAATTTTCTTGGGGATTGCATTGAATCTGTACATTGCTTTTGGCAAAGGGCCATTTTTGCTATTTCAATACTGCCAATCCATGACCATGAAAGGTATTTCCACCTTCTGAGATTTTCTTCTTTTAGAGAAAGTAAGTTCTTTTCATACGGCGCTTTCTCTTGCCTGGCTTGAGTTACATGGAGGTATTTTTTGTTGTTTGTGATTATTGTGAAGAGTGTCATCTCCATAATTTCTTTCTTGGTCTGTTCATTCATGGAAGGTTACTGATCTGTTTGAGTTAATTCTATATCCAAGACTTTGCTGAAGCTGTTAATCACGTGCAGTAGTTCTCTGATGGAAATTATGGAGTCACTTAGGTATACTATCATATCACCTGCAAATAGTGATATATTGGCCTCTTCCTTTAATATTTGTATCCCTTTGTCCTCCTTTTGTTGTCTGATTGGTCAGGCTAGCACATTGAGTACTATATTGAATAAGCAGGGAGAGATTGAATAGCCTTGTCCAGTCCCTGATTTTAGAGGGAGAACTTCAAGATTCTCTTCATTTAGTTAGACTTTTGGCTACTGTTTGCTGTACATGACTTTACTGTTGTGAGTATGGGCCTTGAATTCCTATCATTGTAAGACTTTGGCTATGAAGGGGTGTTTTATTTTGTCAAATGCTTTCACAGCATCTAATGAGATGAAAATGTAATTTTTTCTTTCAGTTTGTTTATCTAGTGGGTTATGTTGATGCAATTCCATATTGAACTATCCTTGCATTCCTGTCCTGAAGTCTCCTTGATAGTGATGGATGATCATTTTGATGTGTTAATGGATTTGGTTTCCAATGATTTTATTGACTATTTTTTGTCAATATTCATAAGTGATATTGGCCTGAATTCACTTTCTTTATTGGGTCTTTTTGTGCTTTAGGTATAAGCATAACTGTGGCATCATCGATGGAATTGGGCAGTGTTCCTCTGTTTGTATTTTGTGGAATATTTTGGACAATAGTGGTATTTGATTCTAGGAAGTGCGGATAGAATTTTCCTCTAAAATCATCTGTTCCTGGGGTCTTTTCCAAGTTAGGAGCCTTTTAATACTTGTTTCTAATTTTTTAGGATTCATGGTACAGTTTAGATATTTTATCTGATCCTGTCTAAACTTTGGTAAAATTGATCATTTGATCCAGATTTTCTACTTTTCTTGAATATAAATTTCAGTAATACTACCGATTATTCAGTAATATTACCGAAGATGTTTTGAATTTCTGCAGATTCTGTTGTATTGTTTCCCTCTCATTTCTGATTTTGTTACTTGGATACTTTCTCTGTGCCCTTTTGTTATTCTAGCTCAGGTTTATCTATCATGTTGATTTACCCTTGGATCCAGCTCCTGGTTTTATTGATTCTTTGTAGAGTTCTTTTTGTTTCTCCTTAGTTGATTTCAGACCTGAGTTTGATTATTTCCTACCTTCTGCTGCTCTTTGGTGTATCTGCTTCTTTTTGTTTTTGACCTTTTATATTTGTTGTCAAGCTGCTAATATATGCTCTCTCCAGTTTCACTTTGGATACTCTCAGAGCTTTGAGTTTTCCTCTTAGCTGTACAATCATTGTGTCCCATAAGTTTGAGTTTGTTGTGCCTTACTTTTCCTTAAACTCTAAAATATTTCTATTTTTTTTCTTTAGTTCTTCCTCTACCAAGTTATCACTGAGTAAAATATTGTTAAATGTCCATGTGTATTTGGGCTTTCTGACATTTTTGTTGTTATTGAAGTCCAGCCTTAGGTCATATTAGTGTGAGAAAATACATGGGATTTTTCATTCTTTTCTATCTGTTGATGCCTCTTTTATGACCCACTGTATGATCAGTTTTGGAGAATATGCCATGAGTTCCTGAGAATAAGGTATATTCTTTTGTTCACTGATAAATATTCTATAGTTGCTTCTTAAATCCATTTGGTTCAAAATCTGTTAATTTCTCTGTGTCTCCGATTTTCCATTCCATAATCTGGCCATTGCTGAGTGTGGGTTGTTGAAGTCTCCCACGAATATTTCGTTAGCATGAGCTTCAGTATGATATCCTTTATAAATTTAGGTGCCCTTGGATGTAGAGTATAGATATTCAGGATAGAGAGTTGATCTTGGTGGAATTTTTTTCTCTGATGAAAATGAAGTGTCTGTCCTTATCTTTCTTTTGATAACTTTTGGTTGAATTAGATACTGGAATGTATGCTCCAGGAAGTTTCCACAGACCATTTTCTTGGAAAATTGTTTTCTAACCTGTTATTCTGAGATACTATCTGTCTTTTCACTGAGCTGTGTTTCCTTAATGCAACAAAATATACTTCTTCTTTATGTATGCAGTCCGTTAGTCTATGTCTTTTTTTATTAGAGAATTGAGCATTGGTGCTAAGAGATATTAAGGAATAGTTATTGTGGTTTTCTGTTATTATTTTTGGTAGAGGTGGAATTATGTTTGTGTGACTCTCTTCTTTTGGGTTTGTTGCAAGAGGATTACTTTCTTGCTTTTTATGGGGTGTAATTTCCCTCCTTGTGTTGGATTTCCCATGTATTATCTTTTGTAGGGCAGGATTTGTGAAAATATACTGTGTAAATTATGTTTATCATAAAATACCTTGGTTTCTCCAACTGTGTTGATTGAAAGTTTGGCAGGGGACAGTAGCCTGGGCTGGCATTTATGTTCTCATAGTGTTTTATAAAATCCACTCTGGATCTGACTTTCATAGTCTCTGGTGAGAAGTCTGGTGTAATTCCTGTAGGTATGCCCATATATGTATTTGACTTTTTCCCTTAATGCCTTTAATATTCTTTATTTTTCTTTGTGCCTTTGGTGTTTTGACTATTATGTGAGGGGAGAAATTTCTCTTTATTCCAATCTATTTGGAGAAATGTATGATTCTTTTATTATTATAGGCATTTCTCCCTTTAGGTTAGGGAAGTTTTCTCCTATAATTTTTTGAAGATATGTATTGGCCCTCTTATATGGGAATCTTCACTCTCTTTTATACCCATTTTTCCTTTGGTTTGATCTCATTGTTTACTGAATTTCCTGGATGTTTTCCATTAGGAGCTTTTTGAGCTTTACATTTTCTTTGATGGTTGTGTAAATGTTTTCTACAGTATCTTCTGCCCCTGAGATTTTCATCCTTTATCTCTTGTATTCTCTTTCTGATTCTTCTGTCTATGACTTCTGATTTCTTCCCCAGGTTTTCCACCTCCAGGGTTGTCTCTGTGTTTTCTTTATTGATTCTATTTCCATTTATTGATCCTAGATTTTATTTAAATTCCTTCAACTGTTTGACTGTGTTTTCCTGTGATTCTTGAAGGTATTTTGTGTTTCCCCTTTAAGGGCTTCTACTTTTCTACCCGTGTTGTCCTATATTCCTTGAAGAGTTTTATTTGCTCCCTACTCAATGTCCTCTGTCATCATCATGAAAAATGATATTGAATCTACATATTGCTTTTTCAGTTTGTTGGTATATCCAACATTTGCTTTCTTGGAATAAGGAAGCTCTGATGATGCCAAGTCGTTTTGCTTTCTGTTGCTTAGGTTCCTGTGCTTGACCCTTGTCATCAGGTTCTCTCTGGTGTTTTGTGGTCTCGCTGTATCTTACAGTGGCTTGACCATCTTTTAAAATTCTGTCACTGTTCCTATAGACTTCTTTTCTCCCACCAAGATGTGGGTACAGAGATATGTAGGACCAGATCAGCAATGGGTGCAGGCAGAAACAGGAAATGTCCTGTCCCAGACTGCTCTTGTTTTCTGTGTCCTGAGTCCTCCAGCCTGGTTGCTTGGAGCAGAAGGGTTGGTCACACCTGTGTTCTCAGTTGTGTTACTATTCCTGGCCCCTGGCTTTCATCTCTGGACACAAGTAGTTACTGGAAGGATCCCCTCCCTTACTCTTCCTAGGTTCATGCATCTATAGGGTTCTAAGCAGCTTCCCCTCAGCACAGGAATATGAGCAGAGGTAATGGTTTCCCCTAAGTTCTAAGAATTGTCCATGATTCTGGGAGTCCAGCTTTCTCCCCCAACGAATTTGGGTACAGTGTGCTATTGTACTATGTCATTTCTGGGCGCAGCCAGAAACAGGAAACTTGTATCTTCTTGATAGTATCATCCTAATAAATGGACATATTAGGATAGGCATTTCCTGTGTATGAAATATATATTGAGGGGATTGTCATGGGGAGGTGGATACAAATAGATACAAATTACACTTGAATAAGCGTGGTGTATTAAGATACATCCTGACTGGAATCTGTGGAGAAGAATGACAGAGACTGTATTATGTAAGATGAATTATGAAATTGAGTGGAAAAATTCTTCTAATAAACATAATATAATTTTAAATTGAATCTTCTTTATCATTTATTTATATAACACATCTTCACTAGGCATCTAGAATTTCATCGATTATGATACATTAACGATGCTAATAAGAAAAAAACACATCTTCCATAAACAGGCATTCTATATTTTTCCTTGCATCTTAACCAGAGAACTTAGGGGAAACTGTAACCTCTGCTCCCTTAATGTAAGGGAGAGAAAGAATTAAGAGTGCTGTCAAGCATGTGCTCACAGGCACTTACTTATATAATGGGTCCATGGTCTTTATTATCAGTGAGTTGGGTGTTTGTTGGGTGTAATCTGAGTTTGAATTCTGTGATTAATTTCTATGTTTTATAAATTATTTTACTATTATTTATCTTTATAAAGATTTATGTTTTATTCAGTGACTTTATTTAACTTATATTTCATTTCAGCATTTCTGCTGAGATTAGATCTCTCCAAAGTAAATGAACTAAAGAAACTGATTTAGATATTTTACTAATATATCAGATTACCGCTGATGATGTGGCTATTTGATTATAGGAGATCCCTAACTATGCTTCCTTTGGTATAGAATATGAAGATGAAACCAAAACACATGTTAAATAATTCAAATAAGGTATTGGATATAATGGTGAATTTTGTAATTGGATGGATTCACTATCTTTATAATTAGACCTGATATGATGTAGAGAATTACAAAGAGGTAATATGTGACTATTTCAATACAAACACATACAGTGACTAATTACAGTTTCATTGACGTTTTGGTTGGGTCACAAACCTTTAACAGCTGAGGTATTTTTGTAGCCTCTTATGTGGAGTTCTCATTCACACTAAATATGTTTACTCTATAGGATGCATGAGAGTTCAGTAAGCACATGGCTAAAGTATTACATCTTGGTATTATAAGCATAGAAAAACTACTGTACTAAAATAATTTTACTTAATTTGCTAATTAATTCTTTAGGTAAGTAAGAGTAAATACTAGGATGAGAGAGGCTTCTTTGTATCTTACTATGAACATCAGTGATAGATAAAAAGAATATAGGTAGTCAATTTTTTTAAACACTGATTGACTTTTACTTCACTAGAGATTACTTTCCGCTTCACCATAAATAGTATAGTCAAATCACCAGACAAAAATATACAGTATAAATGTAAATAAATGAATGTTTGGTGTTTGTGTCCTCAATGAAATAATACCAGGGAAATAACTATCATCCAAAGAGCCAAAACAAAAGAGTCTCCATGATGTGCATCAAAAATATAAATTAAACAGAAATCAGTATGCCAAAACAGTGAGCATAAAATGATGTAGAGACATAGCCATCAACATAAGGAAGCTTTATAATATTATCAGAAAAGGTTGTGCTTGTTGGCTAAGCAGGGTTTTTTAAAACACATATACAAATGTAATGAGTAGTGCATAAAATAGAAGAATGGGTAGCATTATATCACTGTGGCTATAACGTACAAAATTACTTCCCACATAATCACTTTCCACTAAAATAATCTAGTTATTAATTCTGAAGTCATAGAAATGCTCTCAGATAGTATTAGGAAATATTAAATTTGGGGATTGCATAAAGGTTCCCTGGCTAATGGTGGTTGTTTGCCAAACTGAGCTTGAACTGCTGAGATAAATCCCTGTGACCAACATGGCAGAAGCTAATAAGTCATTTCTGAAAAGTGTCCTCTCAACTAAATAAAATACTGTAGCATTTGAGCACACAACTAATGAATAAACAAATGTAAGGGGAGAAGAAAAGTAAATGAGCAAATACTATCACTGTGGGGAAAGGAGAAGGGAGATGTGAGGGCAGTCACAGAGAGCATGGCAAATCTCGTTATTTCAGCTGCATCAATACATGAGACCTTTTGCAGAAATATGTTCACAATATACATTTTTCTTATGCTTGTTATTCTCTATAAATTGTTAATTTTAATCATTCCAGAAAAACTAAAAAATGAAAAGGTAAGGAAATCATGTTATTCTACAAGTTATGAAATCTGCAAATTTCATAAATACCAAAAACTTGAATCTATACCCTTAGACATTGAAAACTAATAACTCTATAGAAAAGCTCATACACGAGAAACAGTGATGAGCAATACCCAGATTCCATGACGGTGGAAGAGCCATGGGTTTACAGAAGACTAAAAGGAGGAAAAGTCAAAATAAGAAGAGAAAAGTATGCAGGCATAACAATGAAGGAATTGTAGAATGAGTACAATATAATACTCAACCAAACAAAAGTCAGGCATGATAAATAAAAAGAAATCTGAACGCAGGTGATCCAACTGAACCCGGCAAATAGTAGAAATACAGTTCCTAGAAGCATCCAGAAAAGAAACAGAAATTTCCCATGAAAGAGGGATAGCAATTGACAAAAATGCCAGAATAGTCTTCAAAAACATCCTCCAAAAGTGAAAGAATGTAGCTATCTAATGAAAACTCCATGAATTATGGAGATTATCTTTCAAGAATGTGTTTAAGGAACATGTATGGCTTCACATTGGAGAAGGATGTCGACACTATTGTAATCCACACTCAGTCTTAGCCACAGCTCAGCAACAGCTCCTTATGTCACCTGAAAGAGGAATGATAAATTGTGTGAAAGAACCTGTGAAGGTCTGACCCAAAGGTTCCAAGTATGTATCCCCTAATATTCCAAGGAGGTAATCTGTAAATCCCAGGAACGCTATAATGCTATAAAAAAAGCTATTTAAAATGAAAATATACAACATATAAGGCCAGATATATCAAATGTTCCTATGCTTTTTCTGGTTTAGAAAGTCAGAGATAAAGGTAAGAGTTTAGGAGATTTACATTTGAACACAAAACGAATTCTAAAAACTAATCACAGTTTGCTTATTTGAAAATCATTCAATAGAGAAGTACTTGAAATTTGAATGAAAAAATTCAGTTGTGAAGATCAAAGACATAACCTACTGTGTGCCAGGAAGGCCCTGACCTATATTTCAAGCTCTTAGGATTTTGAGAAAAGTTCTCACGTTTTTCATGTTAAACTTGTACTAACTGCTCTGAAGCTCTCACATGTGAAGTTCTGGCCTCCTACTTGTCAGCCCTTTCTCAGATTTTATGGTATAACTAAAGGCATGTGTCATTACTAGTAAATGAAAGCAAAGCAAAGCAAATAAAACAAAACAAAACCACCTTTGAAATTATATATTTTTTGTAGTGTGTGTGCCTTCATGTATGAATGTGTGCATCTCTATGTTTATTTGCATATATGTCTGAACATGTATATGTTACACTTCACAGGTGGATAACTAGAATCCAACTTTCCAGCCTCGAGTCATGGACCCAATGATGTCATGAAACTTGCACAGCAGTTACTCTTATCTTAAATCCATTTGAATTCCCTTCCAACATTTCTTTTAAAAGCAAATTAATTTACCACTAAAGAAATGATGTGGGATGTTTGCCCGGAAACCGGGAAAGGGAATAACATTCGAAATGTATATAAGAAATACTCAAGTTAATAAAAGAAAAAGAAAAAAAAAAGAAATGATGTGAAGTTTAAATGTATCAGTATATTTTCCAGGATGTCTACATAGTTTATATTAAAAAAAAAAAACAACTGAGACACTAATTTCACTTTTTTTCATGTCCGTACATGAAAAATCAGGCAATGGTGTCTATAAATCAGACCTACAGATGAGAAAGGATGATGATGCATCTTAGTTCAGAGGAGATACTCAAGCTTAGTTTGCCTTTCACAGTAAGGTAAGTTCTTGTCCCAACTTTATATTTATAACAGACTTAATTTCTAATCTACATACAGACACAATAATTTTACCTATACGCTATTTTATTCTTCATGAAAATATAGAATATTCAGGGTTATGTTTCAGAAAGTAAGTTATTTTATTTCCTTGGAGTTAAAGAATAATACATTCTATTTCTGATTCCACATAATCAGAAATTAAAACATGGCATAACATATTGAGAAGTAAATAAAAATAAATATTTGATATAAAAATAGTGGTGATCATTTCAGGACATATCAGAGCTAAGTTTCATGGTTAGAAATATTTATGTCCCGTTTTTCATTATGTATATTTTTACGTTTATTGTTTTCTTAATTACCAAATGGTAACATCCTCTGCCCTTCTGTTTCTTTATAAAGGTTATATTTTAAAATGCTGAAATGTTTAAGATGAATTCAGTAAATAATTGGCCTACAATAAATATTGATTTGAAGAATAGATCACAAAATTTGATAGTGAGAAACTCAAGGAGAGAAGATGGGGATTCTTTTGTATTTGGAGATGCAACATTGTGATTTGCTACAGAACTGGACTATTGTGAAACCTCTGTCCAGGTGCAATGCAGTAGGGGACACTGAAACAACACCATAACAGTGAGATTCATGTCTGTATCAATTAGTTGGAACAGACATTCTTTGTACGAATGATCAAAATAATAAAAGGCTCATTGGGTTCCTTAACCCAATGCATATTTTACATGTAGATTTGGAAGTTGCTGATATTATAGTTGACATAAAAGACTTCTCTGACCTAGAATGAAACATACCTTATAAATCTAAAATCTTGTCCCGAGTCTAATGACAGAATAAAGAAAGTCATGAAATGTAGTTACAGTGCTGGCCATTTGTATAAAAATAAAATCCACATTCTGAAGTGCATTGGAAGAGCTGAGGCGACATGCTAGTTTATGAATGGTTGACTGTAGCAGAAGGTGATTGCTTGTCAACCCAAGTCACAGTGACTCTCTTTGGAAATGTCTCACTGCACATCACACATCAGAGCAGGTGCTATGTCTAAACATCATAGGGCAACTGCCTTCCTGAAATGCAGAAAAATAAGTGAGAGAGGTTACCATTGCACACGACATACTCTGGCCAGAAACAGCAGAACAGTATGTCACAGATCAAAAAATTTCCTCCAATTATCAGTTTCCCTAGTCTATGTCACAGATGAGAAAATGTCCTCAATTATCAGTGTACATAGTCTATGTCACAGATCAGAAAATGTCCTTCAATTATCAGTGTACCTAGTGTATGTCACAGATGAGATAATATCCACAATTATCAATGTACCTCGTCTATGTCACAGATGAGGAAATGTCCTCAATTAACATTGTACCTAGTCTAATCAAGCCCACCTTTGTAGAGTCATAGAAACACAGTAACTATGTCTGAATGTGTAATGGAACACATACAAACGAACCTCAACTTAGCCTAGGCCTGCATCTTAGTGAGTCTCCTTTGCTTGGAAATGAAGCCTTCTCAAAACCCATTCCATAAATATTTTCTTTGTAAGAAGAGAGTAAGGATGCAAATCATCATTGTTAAGTTTGGGGAAAGATTCTAGATGATCTCCAACTGTTTGGTTTTCAAATTTCTAGAAGTACATTAAGACTATTGTAGGTGTGATCTATTTCTCCATCTTCAATATATACTGAGATGAATTATTTCCAAAACTTTGGTATGTTGATTCATTAAATTATCTCCTCCAAAACCCCATCTCCATTCCATTGTTCTGCCAATGTAATTTCAAAAACCAGCTGACAACTGACAAAGTCAATTCTCTCCATTATTTTTGTTGAGTACCCATCACTTTTCATTATCCTCTCCCTGTATCCCTTCGGCTTAATGCTGAAGTTAGACCCTCTTTATTACTGTCAAGCTCTATCATAATATCTCTTAATAGACTACTAATTTATTTTTATTTAAATAAGGACATGTCAAATCCTTTTGTTTTAACACACTTGCAGACACATTCATCAGAAAGAAAACACCCCATAAACTGATCCCACTGAAATTCACTAAACCTCGAGTGCAGAATGAATGATATGCATAATTCTGTAAGAATTTTTTTCTTTTTTTCTTTATTAACTTGTGTATTTCACATTTACATTTTGATTGTTATACACTTTCCCGCTTTCCCAGCCAACATCCCCCTACCCTCTCCCTCTCCCCTTCTATATGGGTGTTTCCCTCACCATCCTTCCTCCATTAACGCCTCCCTCCCAACAATCACGTTCACTGGTGTTCAGTCTTAGCAGGATCAAGGGCTTCCCCTTCAACTGGTGCTCTTCCTAGGATATTCAATGATACCTATGAGGTCAGAGTCCATGGTCAGTCGACGTATAGTCTTTAGATAGTGGTTTAGTCCCTGGAAGCTCTGGTTGCTTGGCATTGTTGTTCATACGGGGTCTCGAGCCCCTTCAAGCTATTCCAGTTCTTTCTCTGATTCCTTCAACTGGCGTCCTATTCTCAATTCAGTGGTTTGCTGCTGGCATTCGCCTCTGTATTTGCTGTATTCTGACTGTGTCTCTCAGGAGAGATCTACATCAGGCTCCTGTCGGTCTGCACTTCTTTGTTTCCTCCATCTTGTCTAATTGGGTGGCTGTATATGTATGGGCCACATGTGGGGCAGGCTCTGAATGGGTGTTCCTTCTGTGTCTGTTTTAATCTTTGCTTCTATATTCCCTGCCAAGGGTATTCTGGTTCCCCCTTTTTAAGAAGGAGTGAAGCATTCACATTTTGATCATCCGTCCTGAGTTTCATGTTTTCTATGCATCTAGGGTAATTCAAGCATTTGGACTAATAGCCACTTATCAATGAGTGCATACCATGTGTGTTTTTCTATGGTTGTGTTACCTCACTCAGGATGATATTTTCCAATAACAATCATTTGTCTATGAATTTCATAAAGGCATTGTTTTTGATAGCTGAATAACATTCCATTGTGTAGAAGTACCATATTTTCTGTATCCATTTCTCTTTTGAATGTTATGCTGGGTTCTTTCCAGCTTCTGGCTATTATAAATAAGGCTACTATGAACATGGTCGAACACGTGTCTTTTTTATATGTTGGGGGATCTTGTGGGTATATGCCCAAGACAGGTATAGCTGGATCCTCTGGTATTTCAATGTCCAATTTTCTGAGGAACCTCAGGACTGATTTCCAGAATAGTTTTTCCAGTCTGCAATCTAACAAAGAATGAAGGAGTGTTCCTCTTTCTCCACATCCTCTCTAGCATTTGGTGTCACGTGAGTTTTTGATCTTAGCCATTCTCACTGGTGTGAGGTGAAATCTCAAGGTTGTTTTTATGTTCATTTCCCTTATGGACTAAGGGTGTTGGACCTTTCTTTAGGTGCTTTTAGCGATTTGCCATTTCTCAGCTGTGAATTCTTTGTTTAGTTCTGAACCCCATTTTTAATAGGGTTATTTGACTTGCTGTGATCTAACTTCTTGAGTTCTTTGTATATTTTGGGTATAAGCCCTCTATCTATTGTAGGATTGTAAAGATCTTTTCCCAATCTGTTGGTTGCCATTTTCTCCTAACCACAGTGTCCTTTGCCATACAGAAGCTTTGCGGTTTTATGAGATCCCATTTGTCAATTCTTGATCTTAGAGCATAAGCCATTGGTGTTTTGTTCAGGAAATTTTTTTCTAGTGCCCATGTGTTCCAGATGCTTCCCTAGTTTTTCTTCTATTAGTTTGAGTGTATCTGGTTTGATGTAGAGGTACTGATCCACTTGGACTGAAAATGCTATCTTTTTTCCATTTAATGGTTTTGGCTCCTTTGTCAGAAATCAGGTGCCCATAGGTGTGTGGTTTCATTTCTGGGTCTGCAATTCTGTTCCATTGGTCTCTCTGTCTGTCTCTGTACAAATACCTTGCAGTTTTTATCACTATTGCTCTGTAATGTTGCTTGAGTTCAGGGATAGTGATTCCCGCTGAAGTCCTTTTGTCCTTGAGGATAGTTTTACCTATTCTGTGTTTTTTGTTATTCCAGATGAATTTGCAAATTGTTCTGTCTAACTCTTTGAAGAATGGGATTGGTATTTTAAAGGGGATTGCATTGAATCTGTGATCGCTTTTGGTAAAATGGCCATTTTTACTATATTAATTCTTCCATTCCCTGGGCATAGGGGATCTTTCCGTCTTCTGAAGTCTTCTTCAATTTCTTTCTTCAGAGTCTTGAAGTTCTTATTGTGCAGATCTTTTACTTGCTTGGTTAAAGTGATACCGAGGTCTTTATATTGTTTGAGTCTATTATGAAGGGTGTCATTTCCCTAATTTTTTTTTCGGCTTGTTTCTCTTTTGTGTCAAGGAAGGCTACTGATTTATTTGAGTTAATTTTATACCCAGCCAATTAGCTGACGTAGTTCTCTGGTGGAACTTTTGGGATCACTTAAATATAGTATCATATCATATGCAAATTGTGATATTTTGACTTCTTCTTTACCAAACTGTATCCCCTTGATTTCCTTTGGTTGTCTGATTGCTCTGTCTAGAAATTCAAGAACTATATTGAATAAGTAGGGAGAGAGTGGGCAGCCTTTTTAGTCCCTGATTTTAGTGGGATTGCTTCAAGTTTCTCTCCATATAGTTTAATGTTAGCAACTGGTTTGCTGTATATGACTTTTACTATGTTTAGGTATGTGCCTTGAATTCCTATTCTTTCCAGTACTTTTATCATCAAGGGGTGTTGAATTTTGTCAAATGCTTTCTCAGCGTCTTATGAAATGATCATGTAGATTTGTTCTTTCAGTTTGTTTATATAATGGATCACGTTGATGGTTTTCTGTATATTAAACCATCCCTGGATACCTGGGATGAAGTCTACTTGATATTGGTGGATGATTGTTTTGATGTGCTCTTGGATTCAGTTTGCCAGAATTTTACTGAGTATTTTTGCGTCGATATTCATAAGGGAAATTAGTCTGAAGTTCACTTCCTTTGTTGGGTCTTTGTGTGGTTTAGGCATAAGAGAAATTGTGGCTTCATAGAAGGAATTTGGTTGTGCTCCATCTTTTTCAATTTTGTAGAATAATTTGTATAGTATTGGTATGAGGTCCTCTATGGAGGTCTGATAGAATTCTGCACTAAACCTGTCTGAACCTGGGCTCTTTTTGATTGGGAGACATTTAATGACTGCTTCCATTTCCCTAGGAGTTATGGGGTTGTTTAACTGGTTTATCTGTTCCTGATTTAACTTCGGTGCCTGGTATCTGTCTAGAAAATTGTCCATTTTAAATCTGTAATCCCCCAAGCCCCCACACACAGAGACACACACACACACGCACACACACACAGGAAGGTCAAAGTACAACTTGTTTGGGTCAGCTCTCTCCTTCCACCAGGTGGGTCTTCTGTATCAAACTTAGGTTGTCAGGCTTGGGACAAGCCTGTGTCAAGCATATTCAAACCATGATAATGCCTTTATCACTATACGCTAGTTTTTGCTTCTGGAATATAAACATGGATTCAGGATACAAGCTATAGTCCCTAATCTCTTCTTTCAAGATTTCAAGTTCAGTCCTTGCTTCTGCCTGGCTGTATGGTAGCTGTGAGCTTTTTTTTTTTTGGCTCCTTACAGGCAGAGTCATAGAGGAGGATCAATAACATTTATTCAGTATTTTCCACACATTACTGTATTAACATGGGTCCCCAGAGCAAGGTCCATCAAGGCAGGGCAATAACAAGGCTAGGTTTACATGTTCCTAAGAATGTTTCAGGCAAGCAAATGCGACGTTGTAAGATCTTGTCTCAAACATAAAGTGCAACAAAATACAATAAATACAATAAAATATAATAAACACAAGAAAAATAAAATTTTATAGCTATAATCATAGAAAGATTATTTGTCCTCAACATTTATGCTTGCATGTCAGAACAGGATTCAATGTACAATTGTCTTAACACTCTTCCAGGCAAGCCACACATCGAGGAAGGGGCAGATGTGAGCGGATCCACACTGAGTTGTATTAACCTAAATCTGAGCTGTTCTCGCCATACTGAACGTGTTACATTTCATCCTCTGTGGCTAAGACCATGTATGGACAACCTTAAGAAACCTAGGCTCTCCTGTTCTGTCTGCAACTCATTAAGTCTCTAAGAAACCATGTTAGGAATCCCAGTGTTTTCTGTTACCATAACCTTTCTCTGCCTGAGGCATCTCATCTGTAAAATAAGAATAAAAAGCCCCTTTGTTAACAAACACTTAATGTTGCTGAGACCCGGGAGCTCTCCTTGGTACTAAACACAGAGTAGAGCCAGAAACAGATTTCAGTGCTCAAGAGATTTAAAGCTGAGCTGGGAGAGATACATAAATAATATGATTATATATTTATATAATAAAGAACTTGGAAGTGGAAAAATCTTGAAAGAAAAAAAAATAAAGCAAGGAAAGTAACAGAGAATCAAAACAGAAGGTACAGTTGTAGTTAGACTGCATTTCAGCCCACTGCAAAACAGGCAGGATGGCACAAGTCCACTTCCGAAATAAATAACTCTAAAGTTCCAATTATGTGCTCAGCAGAAAAAAAGTGCCTATTAAAGATAAAACTTTTAAAAAGTTTTGTTTTTTCCCAGACAACATCTAATGGAATTGCTAACCAACTCTACTAATTGATGAAATGTTAAAATGGTGCCACAGAGAAGACATAGTAATTAAGAATGCAAACTTCTTTTACAGAAGATCTGAGTTTGGATTCAGGCTCCCGTGTCTTGTGACCCACAACCACTTGTTATTTCAGCTCCAGGGGATCTACCGCCCCCTACTGGCTTTCTTGGACATCGTGTTCATTTGTGTACACACACACACACACACACACACACACACACACACACACACAGATAATTAAAAATTAAAAAGTAGACTTTGAAAAAGAATGTTACAGAAGAATCATTTAAGGAGACAAATAATGAGTCAGAATTTCATATCCATACACAGAAATCAGTGCATGAGTAACAGAGTAATTTAAACAGGACTAAAAATAACATTTTCAGTCATGATGGCTCTGTAACATGAAATAATAGCAATATATGTTCACTTTAGAAGTAAATATAAAGTATACAGCAAGCTAGAGCAGATGGGCAGGAATAATTGGAAATATAAGATTCCACGGGCTACGTATTAATACAACTAAAGAAGTATTTAACTTGGGGTGCGTCTGGATTCTTTGAAACATATTTTAAATAACAGGTGTGGTGGGAACGCATAAAACAAGTGTTTTAATTTTTTTAATACATCTCAATGCTGAGGATCAGGTATACCAGAACATCTGCTTACATCCTGCTACTAGAAAAAAACTGGCCTCATCTGTAGTGCCCATTCTTGTGAAGGTAAAAAAAAAAACTTGTTTATGTCTACTGGGTTTGAAGAACATGTGGACTTTGACGAGTTGGGAGCCAGAGTGCCTGCAATATCTACAAAACACAGTACTGGAGAGAACAGTGAGAGATTCAAAGAAGATCACACTGTACCTGGGCCTCCTTCTGCTGACTCTTCTACTGACAAACTGGGACAGGTAATGTCCCCACACATTCCAGGTTCTCATAAACCTTCCTCTCTTACCATATAGATCTTGGATCTTCCACTTTTCCAGGAGTTTCTGGAACTATCCAAATGTTTCCAAGAATCTATAGGTCATTCCACATTTTCCCAGGTGTCCAAAGTCTTCCCACAGATCCTGAAAAGAAATCATACATTCTCCTCTTCCAGAAGGAGTGTCTTTTTTATTCCATATTTATTAAATTGGGTATTTCTTATTTACATTTCAAATGTTATTCCCTTTCCTGGTGTCCAGGCTAACATCTCCTAGCACCTCCCACTCCCCTTCCATAGGGGTTTTCCTCTCCTGATGCACCCCCACATTCTGCCCTTTCCCAACAATCCCATTCACTGGGGAGTTCAGTCTCGGCAGGACCAGAGACTTCCCCTTCCACTGGTGCAGGACTCCCAGCTGCCGAGATGGTTCTTTTCTGCGCATGTGCACACACGTGTGTTGATGAGCCCGCAAACCCTCTATTCCTCTGGGAGAAGGTTGCCCTATAGATATAACAGCCAGAATATAGGCATCGAGGCCCTGGCAGCCTGAGAGTTCTGCAGAGACTGACAGTCTCCACTGCCCCTTCTGTGACAATCAGTGTTGAATGTCTGGGGATTCTGAAGTGGCTTTTGTTGTATCGACTGACCTGTTAGCAGAAATGTGAGAGCATCAGTAACCCACACAGAGGTGGCTCACATCTCACAGGTGACAGGCGGGGCACTTGTGCTTGCCCAGATGCCCTTTTATGGTGTGGATGTGTTTCTCTCCCTCTCCAAGCAGGCTTCGGTGCAGGGAAAAACCCAGTTATCTCTCTCTCCATGAAAGGATATTCAGTTCTGGTTTGAAAATCAAACCAACAACCATGTGTGCCATGAAACAAGAATCAGTACTGAATTTTTTACGTTTGCAAATGTATTCCGTGTGATAATTTGGATTTATAATTTTAAAATTATTACCAGCAGCTAATGAAATTAAGATTTAAATATCGTGCTCCAATTAAATGGCAGTTAAATTTTTGGCTGGATCAGGAATCAGCACATTGTTGGGTAAATACTAATCAGGCTCTGATGACATCCCGTAATTAGTTAGGGCTTGGGGGGGGGATAAGATTTCCTTTGCTACCTGCCATTTTAGCTCAAGGCAACTTTGAGGCTTCAGGCAGAATGCTCTCAGTCTCAGAAGGGTTTCCATTAGAAGGAGGAGATGGTGGAAGCAGTTCTCCCAGCTCAGGGTGAGAGTCTAACTCTAGACCTGGGTAATTAGGACAACAATTAGATCTAACTGCAGACAAACAATAGGATGCAGTTCAGGCTGATTAGACACACTAAGCCATTAGGTGGATCAATGAAAAGTCAGCATTTCTCTTCCTGAGCCGAACAATTCACACTGGAGCTGTGCTTGGTTGGCTGCAGGCTCGAGTCTCTACAGGTGCTCTCTGAGCCACCTGCAGGTATAGTATGGTATACAGTCTGGGGCTCTAGCATTTATATGTTCTCTGAAAAGTCTCCAGCATCCCAAATGTTACACACGTGCAAAATCTGTCTGCTGCTGGCAAAATCACGCCCCTGCCAGAGCACCAGGCAAATCATAGGCAGCCAGTGTTGACAATCTAAAGCAACCCCATGCCCCACAGCCTGGATTAAAACAAAACATACTCTTATAATATTTCTATGTTTTTAAATACACCAAAATTCTCACTGCCAATAGCCAGTTTCATTTGGATATTAGTATAACTGACTTTCTATCCTTTAATCCACGGAGGGCATCCTGATTAGCTTGAATCAGTCATGCTAGCTTTGTTCTGTGCATGTCACTGGTGTTGAGGTGCATCAGAAGACTCACTGAGACACACCAAAAATCTTCTGAGGAAAGACGTTTTTCTGCCAGTCAAAAATAGGGAGCTGTGCAAGACAGTTTCATCTCTCTTCCTCTTCCTCCCATCCAGGGTTGGAATTCTGCTGTGGAGGAGTGTGATGTGTTCTCTGTGGATGCAGCCGCCATCTTGTGACTACATTATAGCCAATCACTGAGGGCAGTAGGATGAGAAAGATGGATGAGCCAAGAGTCCTGTGGGATGGCTGTGCTGGTGAACTGATGCTGTGTGTGCTTTGGTGTTTCTTCCCAAGTCAATCACACCCTTGGGATTAAGGGACACTGATTGGTTTTATATTTCTGTGACCAGACACATTCCCAGCAGATATATTTATTGTGTTTGCAGTTATGAGGCCAAGATTATTGCCAGCCTCATTTGAACTCATCTTCTGTCCTATCGGAACCCCACTTTGCCAGCCCCTCCCCAGGACCTCCTTAGCAATTAGCAACCACACACTCAAAAAAGGTCCAATGTCCCAGGAGGTGGATGCGATACAGCAATTAAAACACACACACCCAGAAGGACAATGGGATATTACTTAAAATGTTTCTGCCCAAAGAAGAGTGAAGTCAATATAATTTTGAAGTTACATTCTTATATCTCCCCCTCTCCCCATTAAATGTTTGATAATTATCTGCTAAATATCTGACCTTTCTCAGGACCACAGAACACAGATGATGTCCACACCTGCCTTCTTCATGATTACTGTGGGTGTTAAGCTATAGTTCATGGACTAAAGGTATTTCCTTTTTTTGTGGAGGAAAGGCAGATAAGGTTTCTTCCAGAAACTTCACATTTCCCAAATGCAAAATGCCACCCTATTGAGAAACAATGCAAAATCCTTCATATCTCAACATGACTTCCTGTCCTCTCATTAGAAATTTAACCCACATGGCATTGTCATGGAAGGAACGTGTGCCTTAATGAGAGACTGGTGTGACAGAGGAATGGCTTTCAAAGATATTGAGGTGGGGTTCTTGGGCTAAGGAACTGGCTTAGCCAGTAAAGTTTTTGCCATGTAAGCATGAGGGTCTGAGTTCGGTCCCTAGAACCCACGTTAAAAAATAAAAGTTAGACATGGTGGCCTGGAATCCTGGTACCAGAAAGGTGGACAGATGCATCCCCGATGCATCTGGTCTACCAGCTCGACTTGTATGTTTGGGGTGTAAGTGTGAGACTTTGCTGCAAGAAAACAAAGCAAGGCAGGGTGTAACTGACTCAGTTACTTCTCTTTTCCCTGAAGAAATAGTGAGTGAACTATCTCAGGAAGGAAAGGGTTGAGTTCAGCTTGATCAGTGCCCATCAGGAAGAAAGTCAGGGCAGGAACTAAAGGCAGAGACTTGAAGGCAGCAACTGAGGCAGAGGCCCTGGAGGAACAACTGCTTACTTGCATGTTCCTCATTGCTTGGTCAATGTGCTTTCTTCTGTAACCAGGACCGCCCACACAGAGGTGGCGGCATTCACAGTGGGCCTCCACAGACCAATCATTATTCCAAAAATGCCTCACAGATCTGTCCACAGGCAAATTCAATGGAGGCAAAACAGCTGAGGTCCCCTGTACTAAAAAAATAAAATAAAATAAAATAAAAAAACTTAATAAATCCTGATGCAGGGTTACTCACCTCAATTGTTTCAGTTACGGAATGAATAAAACACGCCCAGCATCTATATCTAAATCAGCCCATAGCTGGGCAGGTGCCTCCCCTCCATGCTGTTAGAATCCACCTCCCAGCAATAACTCCAAGTTACTATTTACTAATTTCTATGCTTCATCTTGGCTGTTCTTGACTCCAAGTAGCAGCCCTCTGGGCCATGATCTCTTAGCCCTTTTATATGGCAGCTCTGCCCTTCTGCATTTTATTTCCCTTCCATGGCAGCCTCTGTCTCCCCTCCTCCACACTCCCCTAAGGCATGGGGACCCCTCTGTCCTGCTTGCTCCAGAACCCAAGCCCGGGAACCCCATATTCCTTCTCTCTCTCTGTCTCTCTCTGTCTCTCTCTGTCTCTCTCTGTCTCTTTCTGACTCTGTCTCTCTCTGTCTCTCTGTCTCTCTATCTCTCTATGTCTCTGTCTCTCTCTTTCTCTCTCTGACAAAAGATGCCTCACAGATCTGTCCACAGGCAAATGCAATGGAGGCAAATCCTCAGCTGAGGTCCCCTGTAGTAAAATAATAATAATAATAATAATAATAATAATAATAATAATAAATCCTGACGCGGGGTTACTCACCTCAATGGTTTCTGTTCCCGAATGAAAGAAACACGCCCAGCCTCTATATCTACAGCAGCCCATAGCTGGGCAGCTGACTGCCCTCCATCCTGTTAGATTCCACCTCCCAGCAATAACTCCAAGTTACTATTTACTAATTTCTATGCTTCATCTTGGCTGTTCTTGACTCCAAGGAGCAGCCCTCTGGGCCATGATTTCTTAGTCCTTTTATATGGCAGCTCTGCCCTTCTGCATGTTATTTCCCTTCCATGGCAGCCTCTGTCTCCCCTCCTCCACACTCCCCTAAGGCATGGGGACCTCTCTGTCCTGCTTGCTCAAGGACCCAAGCCCAGGAACCCTGAATCCCGTCACACTCTCTCTCTCTCTCTCTCTCTCTCTCTCTCTCTCTCTCTCTCTCTCTCTCTCTCTCTCTCTCTGTCTCTCTCTCTCTCCTTCCCAGCTATTGGCGGCTAGCATCTTTATTTACCAATCAGAATTAACTGCGGGCAGGTTCCCAGAAGCTAAGTGCAGACTTTCTCCTGCAAACTAATTTGGGGAACCCAATTAGTATTAGAAAACAAGCAGCTACAGTCTCTTCTTCCCAGGTGTGTCAACTTGACCACTGAAGGGAGTTGAGCCAGAGACTGAGGACGACAGCTAAGGTTGACCTCTGACCTCCCATGCTTATGCAACCACACACACGTATGTATTCATTTATTTAATTCCAGAGCAGGATATTGGCATACAAGGCAGGGAGAGTGGATTTGGGGACAAGTAGATAAAAGAGAAACAGGTATTTGTAATCACCACAGAGAGCTCCCTTCTTTCCTCTCAGAACAAAGGAGACTACAGCCAGAGTGTCCTCTGCCTGACTCTGTAGGGGCTTCTCAAGGGCAAACCCCAAACCTGCAGCATTTCCCCCCAAATCTTTGTTCCATGATGCAGCAGTGTGCATTAAGTTGAAAACAAAAACAAGAACAAAACAACAAAACTCCCCCAAATAGTACTAAAAGTACCAAGAAAGATTAAAACCATCTTGTTTAACAAGAGACACCTGTTTATTCCTGTTTGATAAACGGTGTTTCACCAATAGTTAGGATGTTTTAAAATTATTATTAAACAAAATAGAAAGAGAGTAGAAAGGACGAGAACAAGACAAGAAGCTGTTGCTGGTCCTCTGGGGAAACGCTAGATAGAATCAGGCAAATTTTAATTCTGAGAAAGCTCAGGTTTGACAATGCGGGCTGTGTGTTATTTCATGGTTTCTTGTGACCTCATCTGAACTTTGGTTTTGCATATGTGCACTGAGGCACCCTTCTGTCTTGGACCTGTGTGGTGTTTTGCATGCCCAGGGTGCCCTTCATTCCTCAGACAGATACACTCAGGATTCTGTCAGGTGCTAAGCCCAGGTTGGTGATAGTCCCACATGGTCCTCTCTTTGGTGAGCCTGAGAGAGAATGGGTCAGGGGTCAGCTAATAAAGCAGACTCTTTCATGCAAGTGGCAGCTTTATAATGTCTTATTTATTAAGAAATGGTAATTAACTTTAATTAATTACTTAAAAATTAGTTAACTAGTTAATTAGTGTGTGTGTGTGTGAACTTGCCACTGCACACGTGTGACCTCACGTCCTCAGGCCTGGCAGAAAGGGCCATGACCTGTTGAGTGTCTCACCAGCCTGGAGCAAAATCCTGACCAAAAGAGGCAGTCGGCCTTGAATGAAGTGTTTTCTTTTCTTTTCCTTTCCTTTCTTTTCTTTTCTTTTCTTTTCTTTTCTTTTCTTTTCTTTTCTCTTTTTTTTTCTGAGATGGGGATTGAACCCAGGCATTGTGCTTGCTAGGCAAGCGTTCTACCACTGAGCCAAATCCCCAATCACAGGTGTTTTCTTTTTAATCTCTTTTATTATTGTTTGAGAATTTATATAGATGCATGTAAGGAATATTTGTTCAAATCCAGCCCTTCATTGCCTCCCTCCCAATTCCCTTGTACAGCATCTGTGTTACAGGAAGTGTCTAGAGAAGTGTGAATTTTTGGAAGCCTTGGGTCAGGTCTGAGCTGCTCACATCGGCCCTTCAGGGAGACCTGGTGATTAGCAGGACCATTAGCCACTTAGTGGGTGGGAAATGCCCCACTATTTCCATTTTAAATGTCTAACTAGGCCCGGTGGGATGCAGATTCTTATCACTTCAGAAAAGCCTTCAGTCCCCTTGACCCCTGTCCCCAGCCCAGTGCCAAACCTAGAGGGCTCTTGTGTTTGGTGAGGATTGTCCTGGTGTGCTCTGGGATTTCTGCATTTGATGGAGGACTCTGGATGTTGGTGTGACTCAGACAGCACAGGGCTCCTGGCTTCTCTGGATTTCCATGAGAGAACTCCAGTCCTTCTGCAGACTTGATTGACAGGGTGTCGGTACTGCTATTGGCATTCCCATTAGGGGCTGATTACTACTCTGGCTCATTAACCTCTCACTGAAGTCTGGCCTCCAAGGTTTGCCAGTCAGACTCTTTGTCTTTATTCAGGAAGGGAGCACAGAGCAGGTCTTAGCAGAAAAGATGCTGTTTCTGAATCGAGGGAGAGTGTGAACTTGGAACAACTGCAGCTTTGTCTGACGCTTGATGTCTGGATTTGCCTTCCCTGAGATTTTTGCCACACCCCCATCTCTGCTACTTCCTTTCTTAGCCCTCCCTTCCTGTCCTCCATCCTTCCCCACTTCTTTTCCATGGTGAAGATCATTGCTTCATCATCTTATTATTAGACATAACAGAGGCAAAGACATTGGACCTTGTAGTCACATGACTTCATAGAGGAGACAAAGATACTCAACATAACAGGCTGAAGAGGTGGGTCCCTGCTTCCCTCTGGTGCATCCCTCCCTTTCTCAGATAATTTGAATGTGAAATGCTCCTCAGAGACTGCAAACACAGAAACACAGCTCTCACCTTAAGGGACTAAGGGACTAAAGGGTCTAAGGATGATTTATTCTGGAGCCATGTAGAGTGATCATGGTCCAGGAACACAAATTTAGGTCACCCCTTATTCCAGTGTGGACGCAGTTTCACAAAGTTTCATAGTTTTACAGAACACAGAAAGTTATAATGCAAGGCAAATGCAAAACACGTTGGTGGGCACACACGCAAGGAGGTTAAAGCAAATTGGGGGGATCTTTTCTATGTCCCCACGATGCTATCTGATGACATTCTTAGCTTTTGGATTGGTGGTTTCTAGGGGTTTACTAACTTAATAGATCCCAAAAAGTTGTTTTAAATCTATGATATATATTAGTTTTGACAAAGAGGTAGGCAAAGAATTCTGGGGGCTAAAACTATCAGGTAACTATTCTCTGGATCAGCGACGTCCCAACATCTCCTCACCACTGCAGCTCTAACCAGCCAGTCAGCTTTCGCAGACAGCTTCTTCCTAGAAATTCTCATTTAAAGGGCACACATGTTTAAACAGTCGGACCTCAGGTGCTGGCACCATTTTGTGAAGGGATTGAGGAACATCTTGGACACGGGGACAAGCTGGCAGCCATAGAGCCACTGAGGCAGACTGCGAGGTGCATGGCCTGCCTGTCACTGATCCAGCCTGTTTCTCTATATCATGGGAGCTCAGTGTACAGTGGAAACCTCTTTTATCTTCTGTCATGTACTTTGTTACGACAGTAAGGGAACTGATTAGAGCAATTAATAGCAGTTCAACTAACTAGAAGCAGTCTTGAGAGCCAAGGGTACTGTTCTGGCTTTGTGCTGGATGATGAGTTGGTGAAGATGCTGTTGTCTCCTTCCAGAATGAGGAGTTGACATCTTTACATGCAAATGTCTGTGTATGTCATTGATTGGCAGGCAGGGCCTTACCCATTGTAGCCGAGTGAAGCTGATCCCATATGGACTGGAGTTGGCTCACGCTCCATTGCTTCTGAGCCCATGAGAAGAATTGGAAGCAGAGGACGTCACTATGTGACAAAAGAGGCAGGGATGGACCATGTGTCCATAAGCCAAAGGATGGTTGCATCCTGCGGAAACAAGGGGAAGGGCAGGGACCTCTCTCTCTCTCTCTCTCTCTCTCTCTCTCTCTCTCTCTCTCTCTCTCTGTGTGTGTGTTTGTTTGTTTGTGTGTGTGTGTGTGTGTGTGTGTGTCTGTGCACTTGCATACGCACACACAGCCCTATTGTCACTTAGGCTCTAGACACTCACCTTCCAGAATGCTGAGAGAAGGAGCATCTGTTGTGATATCCCCCATGTATGGGCATGTGTTGTAGCCACTTTAGGGCATCACACTGAATCCCTTGCTGCTCTCAACATGGCCCAAGCCCAGTGGGGATGAAATGGCCACACAGATGGGGAGATGCTTGCCCTGAGATAACCCCTGTAGATCCTGTCATAGCTCTCAGCTCTCTGGGTTGAGTGGTTGCATATCCCAGGGCCCATTTGTAGTCAGGACCCTGTTCCTAAGAAAGTGCTATTCTTGATAGGATGAGCAGCCAACTCTTAGTGGGATGTCCGCTGCTGGAGCCACTGCTGGAGCTTCTCCTGGGACAGTGGCACTGCATGTGTGGGACTATTCCTCTCTTAGTGCTAGACACAAGTTAAATCCGGTCATCCCCAGGACTGCTCAGTGTGGGTCTCCTTCCTCCCCTTCTGTGTATCACCATCTGAGAATTCAGGATGGGTCTGTATGTGCAGAGTGGTGAGGACTGTTCTCTGCCAGGAGAGCCTCTCTTCTCTTCACTTCCGCAAAGCTTCATGTCTCATTCATGTCAGCATAGAGGAGACACGGCTGATGGTGTAGTAAATCATTCTTAACTCCTCTGGGAGGTTGTTAGAGCTGCTTAGAGGGGTAGAACTTGTGGATTTCTGCCTGCAAAGGCAGGTCCACTCTGTGGAGAAGGGAGGGGGCAACAGCCTGAGGGGTAGAACTGAGCCCAGCCTGCTCCGAGATCCCTTGTGTTTCCAGTGCATCTCCATTACACAGTTTTGTTTGCTCAACTCAGTTTTCGGTAGCATCACTCTGGGCCCCCTTTGCTTGTGGTTTGAAATTTTGAGCTAATGCTAAAGTAACCTCTGGAAAGGGGTGGAGCTGGGAGATGTTGTTTCTTCTGTTCAAGTAAATAACAATTTGTAAGCGGTGGGCGAAGTTGTTGCAAGTCTAGCTATTTTCCTCTCTGGGTATCAGACATCAGGCTACAGGTATGACCAGGATTTGATTGTGAATCTCCAGGTAACAAGTCCCATTGGTGGCGAGTCTCTTCATGACTCTCAGATACCAAACTCCAATTTTGACACAACTTCTTGTGGGACTAAGAGAACAACATCTAGTGAAGAAGACAACCTGGCTTGGCATCCAGAGACAAGTCTCAGTTCTGAAGAGACAGTCCTGGATCAGATGAGGACCTCTGTGGATCAGAATGTGTACCCACGTCATAATGGAACACTCAAAATAGAAGAAAGCCTAGAACCTCAAGTGACTTCACTTAGTAACCAAGCCCCCTATGTAGGAGAATCTTCAGATACTTCAAATTCCCCTTTGATTCAAATACAGCCTCAGGAAATCTCTTCAGCTTCTGGTTTGGACCAGGGACAGCATCCAGAGATAAAGTTAGACCTCAAGACCCAGAGCCCTGTG
Organism: Rattus norvegicus; assembly: GCF_021556685.1. Lineage (NCBI taxonomy): Eukaryota > Metazoa > Chordata > Mammalia > Rodentia > Muridae > Rattus > Rattus norvegicus. The sequence goes on along the minus strand of NC_141555.1, from coordinate 62,128,102 downwards.
TCCTTGAAGAACCCTCATAACTCAAAGTGATACTGCTATACCTACCAGGGTTGTAAGAAATCTTACAAAAAGTCTCAGCACCTCAAGGACCACATGAAGAAACACACTGGGGTGAAGCCTTATATGTGCAATAAGCCTGGACGCGATTGGAAATTCTTCCGTTTAGTAGATCTCAACAGACACAAACAAAAGCATAGTGGGGAGAGGCCCTACCCCTGTCCCATGTGCAACAAAAACTATTCCAGATTTTATTACCTTAAGGAGCATCTGAGGAGCCATATTCAAGCATCACCTACCACTGCAACCTAATTGTTCACAAACAATATCTTCCCTAAAGAAGCTTTATTGTTTCCTACCTTTTAGCATCAGAAGGGGTTTACAGATAAACCTCTGAATCCAGTATCACTAGGGGACAAGGACCCTCTTGTGTCTGTTGCCATGACAACCACCACACATTCCCAGAGTACTACTCACCTGCGTGCAGAGGTGCCTGTCATTCATTACCTGGCATGTATGTCATGGCCTGAATAAAAGACAGAATCCCCGACCCTTCACTCCTTTTTTCTTTTTTTTCCTCTTTCTGCTTTCCCTCCCCCAACCCCCAAGACAATTAAAAAAAATGTCTTCCATGGGAAAAAAAAAAACAGAAACAGGTATTTGTAATCACCACAGAGAGCTCCCTTCTTTCCTCTCAGAACAAAGGAGACGACAGCCAGAGTGTCCTCTGCCTGACTCTGTAGGGGCTTCTCAAGGGCAAACCCCAAACCTGCAGCGTTTCCCCCCAAGTCTTTGTTCCATGATGCGGCAGACACTTTACTGACCTAGTGACCTGCTTCTTTGCAGTCATGCATTTTAAAAGAAAAAGCTTTAGGAATGGGAACCAAATAGCTGACTCTTTCTAGGGTGAATACAGAAATCAGATACCACAAAACTAGGATTTATATATATGTGTGTGTGTGTGTGTGTGTGTGTGTGTGTGTGTGTGTGTGTGTGTGTGTGTGTGTTGTTTATATATATATATGTGTTTGTATGTATTGTGTATATATATATAGTATATTGTATATATACAGTATAAAGGTAGCACATGTGTGAAACTAAGTGCACACACGCTAATATGTATATATGTATTCATAAAATTATCAGTGCGTTCCATGTATGTATGTTTATGTGTGCATGCATGCATGTGTGCTCATGTTCTTGGTGTGCATATGCATGCGGATATATGTGTCATGCAAGTCTGTATGCATGAAAGTGTATGTCTGTGTTGATGCCACTTAGTCTTGTCCTCCACCTGCACGCCATAACCAGCCTGATCTCACTGTCACTTTAGATGGAGCTGGGTGTCTTCTCCATCTGGTAGGAAATGATGGACCAAAGTGAATACGATCATAGACTGGAGACCCCAGCACAGTTCATACACACATGGTGGAAGTGGCTCTGTACTCAGTTAGAAGCAGGTACTCAGGTCTCTGACTCTTGTCTATGAGCCAGAGAAGGACACCTTTCCTCTCTTCTCTCCTTCTCTGGTTTCCATGACGTGTCCTCATGCTGCTCCTCAGAGTTGCTGGTAGGACGCTCCCTGCCTGTTGCCGTAAGAGACAGACCTGTACCCGGAGAAGCCCAAGTGGGCAGAGTGGGTATCTGCTGGTCCCGAAATCCCGGTTAACTCCAGCACTCCTGCCGATCACGTAACAGAACTGTGCAGTAGTCATGGGGGTATAATTGATCGTTCCCACCTGCCTTGTAAACCTTGGGCCATTATCTTTCTAGTCCAGGCTTCAGATAATGGCCATACAGCGAGTTTTGCTACTACCTTGCCCTGGGAGAGAGCAAAAAAATTTTTTAATAGATATTATTAAAAGGGTGTTAATCCATGAACACATAACCAGCTGAAATGAGCTGAAAGTGACATTGTGACTGAATGGAGGATGTGTGAGGCATCTTTATCTAATAACCACCATTTGCCATAATAAATATTTCAAATCAAAGCTGATGAGTCAAGTTCCTTTCTTTAAATATGCTTCTGCCAATAGTCCTACACATCCGTAACCCATTTTACTGCCATGTCTTCTACTGAGAGCGGAGGCAAAGGCTTTCTATTCTCCCCAATGTCCCCACAGACTCAGTACTGATTCCTTTGGGCCCTCCGTGGCAGGTACTTTTAAGCCTAAACCCGCAGGCACCGTTTGGTGGGGGGGGGTGGTTGTGTGGGGTTCAATGTCCCCATTTGTGTGTCCAGCTTGCGCTCAGTTCTCACATCATGTTCTCTTATCCGCGTGCTCGCCCACACAGAATCATTTCAGACAAAGTTGTACCCGCTTTCTTATCCCAGGTGGGGCTTCTGTTCTCTTCTTGTCTCTTGGGTTTCACAGAAAGGGCACCCCAAAGTCCCCTGAAATAGTTGACAAGGTAAAGCACATCGTTGGGTGACCAGCAGGGGTTTTCAGAGCTACAAGGCACAACGGAAGAAATGTTGGTGAGATTTATTAAGTCATGAAGTAGTCCTGGGACTAATAATATATGAAAATAAAAGAAAAAAATAACAATTCTTAAATAACTATGATCACGCGCGCACACACACACAGACACACAGTCCTTCTACACAAGCATGCACATGCACTCAGGAGTTCACAGTTAACAGACAGGTGTCATCTTCTTCAGTGTCTGACTGTGTTCACTGCTGGCTGAACTTACTGTGGTAAAGACCGCCACCTATTTGATTATTAAACCCTGCCTTTCCTCCTGGGCATCCAGCTCAGTGACATTGCCTGGTATCCGTGGACTGAGTGCCAATGGAAAGGTCAGTGTATATGACTGGATTACTGGCAGCCTCCTCTCCAGCCCCTCGTGTCCTTTCTCCCCTCCTTTCTTGGCTAGCTCTATGGATTCTTAGGCTCATACTAGGGCAGAGCTATGGGGAAGGGGAAACCTGGGTCCCAGGAGACAATGTGGAGTCATGTTAAGAAGGTAATTGCAGCCAGAGAGGAGATCTGGGCCCTGGGTTGGCAGCTGATATTTCAAAGGCTCTTGTCTGAGTCATTTATTGACTTCCTCTTCAGAGATAACTACAGTAGGAGAAGCAATCCTCTCTATACGCCACCAGCTGGAAAGGAGCTTTCTTTATTGAATTTCCACGTTTCGTTTTTCATTTTGTAATGTATGCATCACGTGTACTCACGGTCGTGTGCACATATTTGTGGAGGCTGAAAGACTGGTGTCAGTCTCGGGAACACCACCCACATCATCTGAAACAAGGTCTCCCATTGTCCTGGATCTCAATAGTTAGGCTAGATAGGCTGGCCCCCCAAGTTCCAGGATCCACCTGTCTCTACACATCAGCACCGTATTAATAATATACAGTGTGCACACACACTCCCGGCATTTCCTTCAAAGTAAGAGCTTGGACTTAAGGACTACAAAGTTAAAATAATCAACGGACTGGAGAGAAAGCTCAGCGGTTAAGAGAAATGACTGCTCTTCCTAGACGTCCTGAGTTCAAATCCCAGCAACCACATGATGGCTCACAACCATCTGTAATGGGATCTGATGCCCTCTTCTGGTGTGTCTGAAGATGGCTACAGTGTACTCATAAATAAAGTAAATAAATAAAAAAAATTGAATGCATTGTTTTTGTGGATTACATAGGACTGCCTCCTTCTCTTCTTTCTTCTTTTCCTTTTCCTCCTTGTCTTCTAAGGCATATATATATATATATATATATATATATATATATATATATATATATGTGTGTGTGTGTGTGTGTGTGTGTGTGTGTGTGTGTGTGTGTGTGTGTGTGTGTGTGTGTGGGGGTGTTTTATATGAACGCATGTATATGTACCTTGGGCATGCCTGGAGCTCAGGGAAGCCAGCAGAAGGTCTTCCCTGAAACCGGAGTTACAGATGTGTAGGGGCTGCCATGTGGGTGCAAGACATCAAACCTGAGTCCCCTGCAAGAGCAGCCAGTGCTTTTAGCTGCTGAGCCATCATTCCAGCCCACACTGGGGTCTGATCCTTAACAGCAGAAGGGATCGTGCTTAGTCTTTTTGATCTGGTAGGAGGTGGATGCAAGAGTGATCATGAGAACTGCTGAATTAGAAAGGAAGAATGGAGTAGAAGGCTCATTTCATACATACTGCAAGGAAAAGGCATCTAGATATATAGTTACTGGAGAGACAGGGACGGCCTCATGCATACATCAGTCCCCTATTAGAGTAAATGTTGACTGGATTGTCCTCTTCTCTGCTTAAAAACACTAAAGTAAATGGCTCATAAAGTAGAAAGAAGTCCCCCCACCCCTTTAACAGAAAGGACTTAGACGTGCAAATGTTTTGACAATTAAAGGGTAGGTCATGAGAGACACGTGATGCCTGTTTTGACTGAAGGTTGACAAGGCCTCTGTAAGCATTTGAGTTGGGAACTGCAGTGGATGTTTGGGTTTGTTACCTCTGTCCTCTGTCTGGTGGCTTGCACTTCTTGAGTGCCATCAGTCTTATGAAGATCAGAGTGTGCTGTGGTTAAGGTGCGATAATGGTAGCTTAAAAATTCGTTAATGACTAGAAATTGTAGAAGGGGGGAAGGTGGCCGCTATCTGTTTAATGAGATCTGGAATTTTCCTTGAGTTCTTTTACAGTAAGATGATAATTTTGGGGAGCAGACTCAATGCTGCGCTGTAGGCAATACTGTAGCCCTCTCTGTCAGTTAGAAAACAAAGCAAAACAAAAAGAAAAAAACACCACATGAGCAGCAGACACGCTCCAAGACTGGGTCTTTTTATACAGCTCAGAACCCACCTGTCTAGGGTATGGTTCCCCCCACAATGGGCTTGACCCTCCTAATCAGTGAACAATCAAAGCAGTTCCTCATAGACATGTCCACAGACCCACAAACCTCTGGGCAGTGGAGCTCAGGCAGGAGCATTATTGAGATACTTGTGTTTCTTTCGTCTTGTGGCTCTCCTCTTTGTTTCTTGACTTAGAACCTTCTGTTTGGTTACTACGTGGGGGAAGGGAGCCCACACAGGAAATGTACTGCAGAGTCCAGCTTCACCTCTGCCTCTGGTCCTCTTGTTGGCCCTGTGGGATGCGTTAAGTTCGCCCTCACTTTCTGTTCCCACTGCTAAACGTTATAACCACTGGGTCATTAGCACTCTTTCTTGTCCGTGGAATAAGGACAGAAGTGACTGTGTCATCTCCTCGGTAATGCAGACTGTCCATCCTTCTCTTGAGCCTGTCCAGGTCACTGTGACTTACAGTGATAGAAGAGCCAGAAGCTGCAAGCACAGGCTCCTGGGAATCTGTGAGGCCTCAGTCCTCGCTGCTGCCCCATGGAGTCTGTTCCAGTCTCCTTTCTGTGGCTGTGATAAAACGCTTGAATGGAAAGTAGTGTAGGGGAGGAAAATGTTTTGACTTCAACTTTCAGGTCATGGAGGGGAGTCAGAGTAGGCACCACAACAAGATTTTGAGGCTGATGCCACCAAGGGACTCTGCTTGATGGCTTGCTCCAGCTCAACTAGCTTTCTTATACATCTCAGAACGACCTGCCTAGGGATGGTGCTGCCCACGGTGGGCTTGGCCCTCCTAAGTCAGTCAACAATCGAGGCAATTCCTCATAGGCCTGCCCACAGACCAACACGATAACACAATAAGACATTTGCTAACCCCCCCTCACGTGTGTGTCTGTCTGTCTGTCTTTCTCTCTCTTCAAGTGATGCTGAGTTGATCAGAGGTTATAGTTAACCTGTTTATGCTAGCTGCAGCACACATCTTGCTTTCTTGTTTCTGTAGACTCATAAATGGTGCAGAGATGTGCCCCATGGTGAATCATACCCGAGTCTCACCAGGAACTGATTTAGATGAGATTTTTGGTTCAGGAGTGAGTCTGCACTCTGAAGTACTTGGCTATGAAAATGACAAGCATTTTGGATGCCGGAGGGTAGAATTGGATTGAGTTGTGTTCTCTTTAAAAAGATACGCTGACATCTGTGATGTCAATGGCACGGTGGGTTCCATGGGGAGGTTGAGGAGACAAATTACTCTTTAGAAAGAACTTCATGAGGAAAAGGTCAGCACCACAGACAGCCATCACAGTCATGAACAGGACCTGAAGCAGCAGTGAAAAACCTCTGACCCTGATGGGGAACTTCCTTTGGAGAGATGGTCACCAAAGGGAAATCTTTTGTCCTCACTCTTTTGGCTTCAGTGTCTCAGCATGGGCAGCAACAGCATTTGTTCTGGGAAAAGCGAGGTCTGACAGAGTCCATGAAGGGGCCCTCCTGGATCTTACACACTCTGGAAGACCAGTCTTGCAGCTGGTCCTAGTTGGGCTCTGCTCCCTGCTGGGGACAGAGTCTACTCAGTGAGGCCCGAGACGTGGGATCTAAATCCCCATCAATTGTTTTAGACGTGTTTACTTTTTCTCATGCATCGCTTTAGAACCGGCCTGTTTATCAAGGACCACTGGTCCATGTAATTCATCAGCTAAGGAAAATGCTCAAATGGCTTTCTTTCACACTAGCAGGATTTTAAAAGGTGGTTATTTAATTACAGGCTACTCGTGAGAGGGACAGATAAACCTAATAGAGCATTTTATTTAGTGGGGGAATGACACCTGAGCACAGCAGATGCGTGTGTGTGTGTGTGTGTGTGTGTGTCTGTGTGTCTGTGTGTGTGTGCATGTGTGTGGGTCTGTGTGTGTGTATGTGTGTGTGTCTGTGTGTATGTGTCTGTGTGTGAGTGTCTGTGTGTGTCTGTGTGTGTGTGTGTTTGTGTGTGTGTGTGTGTGTGTGTGTGTGTGTGGTGACAGCACTAACACTGTCAATTTCTCCCTGTCTACTCTTCAGGTTTGATGCTAACTTGGAACTTTTAATGTGACTTCAACCTCTCCCCTACACCTTTGCCTCCTTCTCTTTCCCACATCCTTCTCTCCTTTTATCCATCCTCCAGGGTGGGACACCAGCATTCAGTTCACAGGGTAAGAAAGCCCAAGCCTTGAAGATGCAGACAGTCTTCTCTATACCTTAGAGGGTGCAATCATAACATGTCCACCTCTGAATTAGTTCTCCTGGTAAAAGAGACACTCTGTTCTGGGTGTAAGCACAGAGCCATGTGGGGGTGAAACCGTTTATGTGAGAGAACATCCCTTAGGATACTGAGAAACACACAGCAGAAGGCAGGGCATGAAGGTTGTGATAGACTATATCCTGATGGGGACTGGGAAGATAGCTCAGTGGGCAAGAGCCTTTGCTCTGCAAGCCCAAAGAGTTCAAATTCTCTCTGCACCTTTGTAAAACTCCAGGCATGGCTAATCATGTCTGCAACATGGTAGGGTGGAGGCGGTTGGATTTCCAAGAGGATCCTTGGCAGACACACTAGTCAAAAGGGTGGGCTGTGGTTCACTGAGAGACGGAGAGTAGTGAGGAAGAGAATGCACATTCTACTCATCTCTGCACGTATGAACACACGTATGTGCTCTTGCACTTGGGAACAGGCACTTATACAAACACATGAATCCCCCAACCACACCCCTTTGGAACCATGAATTCAGTTGCTCTATAACCTATGTGACTGAGTATTCTAGCAACACAAAATTTTACATTCTCCTTGTCTTGTAAACTCCATTTTCTGTTCTGTTTACAAACACAAGAAGCTAAAGTTATGATTTCCCAGGCCCGGGATGGTGTGTCATAGCTTTTGGTCTTTCTGGAACAGCATCTGTCTATCAACAGAGGGACGTCAACAGAGGGGCTTTCCATCTTACCCTCAGTGACATGGAGCCATTTGAGGGTTTTAACCAGTGACTGCGGTGCTGATTTTTCCTTTTGAGAAGTAGATTGTACAGAATGTACAACATCACTCGGTTACGGGATGAACAACACATCAGAGTCTGGGAACAGTGAACTGATTGTCAATGCGGTTTTGTGTATGTGGAGTATGTTAAGACAGTGGATCTGAGAGAGAGAGAGAGAGAGAGAGAGAGAGAGAGAGAGAGAGAGAGAGAGAGAATGAGCTTGATCTTACAATATCTGTTCAATGTATAATGTGATCAGAATACTACACCTCATACTTCAAATGTATACAGTCTCCATTTGTCATGCATACTCGATAAATCTCAAAAAGAAAGGTAAAGGGGAGTTGGGACGGAAAGTTCTGGAAGGGGCTAGGGAGAGAGTCTAGCAGTTAAGCACTCGTTCCCCAGAAACTTACATAGATGCCCCATGGATGTGGAGACCATCCTATAAGTCCACCTTGGAAGGCAGAGGTATGAGGCCCAGAGCACGCCGTCTGGAAAGGTGACCCACACCAAAAGGAGCTTTGCCTGTGAGTGAGAGTTGCTGCCACAGTGAACAAGACAGACAAGACATTAAGGATATTTCCTGAGTGTACCAGGTTCTTCCACATGTGTGTGCATGCACATGTGTTAACTGGGTGATTAATTCTCTCTCTCTCTCTCTCTCTCTCTCTCTCTCTCTGTCTCTCCCTCTCTCTCTGTCTCTCCCTCTTTCTGTCTCTCCCTCTCTCTCTGTCTCTGTCTGTCTCTGTCTGTCTCTCTGTCTCTCTGTCTCTCTGTCTCTCTGTGTCTCTCTCTCTCTCTCTCTCTCTCTCTCTCTCTCTCTCTCTCTCTCTCTCTCTCTCTCTCTGCTTACAGAGCAGTAGCTCTCTATTGCTCCCGTGTTATGCTCCCTGCCATGATGATGGACCAGACGTCTGAAACTGTAAGTTATCCTCCAATTACATGCTTTCATTATAGTAGTTCCTTGACCATGGTGTCTCTTCACAGCAACAGAACAATGACTGAGACAGGGAGCCGGCCAACAAGCAGTTCTCCTTGTTACCGCTTCAAGCTCCTGCTCTGGTTTCCCTCAGTGATGGTCTGTTACCTGTAATGTAATAACCCTTTCCTCCCCAAGTTAGTTTTGATCATGGCATTCATCATGGAGAGAAGGAAGCAAACTAGAAAGTCACAGGTCAGTACATGAGCAAGTCTTACCTTTAAATTAAAACAAAGTGTCTATACGTCTCTAATTGTGGTTATGAGGTAAGCGTCTGTGGCTCTACTAGACACACTGTTTCTATAAGAAATTGTCTTACTTAGAGTTCCTATTGTTGTAAGGAAACACGGTGACCAAAGAGCAAGTTATGGAGGAAAAGGTTTATTCAGCTTACACTTCTACATTACTGCTCATCACCAAAGGAAGTTGGGACAGGAACTCAAACAGGACAGGATCCTGGAGGCAGGAACTGAGTCAGAGGCTATGGAGGGGCACTGCTTACCATCTTGCTCCTCATGTCTTGCTGAGCTTGCTTTCTTATAGAACCCAGGACCACCAGCCTAGGAATGGTGCCACTCACAGTGGGCCGGCCCCTCCCCACCAATCACAAAGAAAATGCCCTCCAGCTGGATCTTATGGATGCATGTTCTCAACTGAGGCGCCCTCTTCTCTGACGACTCTAGCTTGTGTCAACTTGGCATAAAATCAGGGCGGTGGTTACAATGTGATTGTCCCATGGGAAGTGTGGCACAAGTAGGAGGTGTGGCCTTGTGGGAGTGGGTGTGGCATTGTTGGAGGAAGTATATCTCCAACACCATGTCTGCCTAGACGCTTCCATGATTGCTGCCTTGATGAAAATAGACTGAACTTCTGAACCTGAAAGCCTGCCCTAATTAAATGTTGTCCCTTGAGGTTGGGGATTTAGCTCAGTGGTAGAGCGCTTGACTAGGAAGCGCAAGGCACTGGGTTCGGTCCCCAGCTCTGAAAAAAAAAGAACCCCCCCCAAAAATGTTGTCCCTTATAAGTTGCCTTGGTCATGGTGTCTTTTCGCAGCAATGAAACCGTCAGACAACCAGCTAGTATAAAAATACCCAAATAGCAGAACTGATCAGTGATAGAAAGTATTTTCAAGTCCTGCAGTGAGAAACTTATTCTTGAGAGAAGAAACAGCAATGAATGAGTCCAAGATAAGGTTGTCTCCAAAGACACTCTTGGAGTGTAGATGTGGCTCAGAGAGACACCATGGAGTGCACAGGGGCTTCTCAGGAGGAGAGAGCTACATGGTCAGGAACCGCAAAGCATTTTGATGTCACGGCAAATGGCATAGGAAAGAGCTCAGCACCTCTGCATTGGAGGCACCATCAAGAGTTTCTGAGGATGAGCTCACATGTAAGTAAAAGACGTGAACTTCCTGGGGTAGATACGGTAACAGGGCCCCGCAGGTGTGTAGGAAGCCATCCAGTCAAAGGAGAGCCAGGAAACACCAGCCAGTGCAGGAGCTCTTTGTGGTCATCTAGGGGCATTGGGAAGAGACCTCAAAAATATTACAGGATGAAACAGAGTCTAACGTGCTCAGGGAAGCTAAACGCAGGATCAACGTAACACCGGACAGAAGCTCACGGCATCCTCATCTTCCCTTTTAAATTACTTTTGCTGATCATACAAAATAATGGGCTTTATGATTCTTTCAGGAATGGATAGATATAAACGTAGTTTGGCATTCACTACTCTTGAGTTATCCTCGTCAAAATGTCCTCCTGGGAAGCCTCCTCCTCACATCCACCTTCTGTAGTGATGGTTGGCTGTTTTTTAGGATCCAAAGAGACCAATATGGATGCGGCCCAAGTTCAACTCATTCTAGACCCTTTCTGTTCTTCCTATGTCTCCTGCTTCACTTTGTGAGAACTCCATTTTGTCATTCCTTCGTCCCTCAGTGTCCTCTACTCCCTCATGTGTTCTTTAGTCTTTCTTCCACATCCCCATCAATTTAATCTTTCTTACCCTCATCCTGGTCTATTCTCTGCATGTGAAGTTTGGATTTAATTGAAAAGATGACTTTAGGGGCCTGGAGAGATGACCAATGGATCAAGAGCTCGTCTGCTCTGAAAGAGGACCTGGATTTGGTTCTTTGAGCTCATGTCCAATGGCTCCCAACCACCTCTAATTCCAGCTCCAGGGGACCTGACTATTCTTGTCTCTGTGGTCTCCTGTGTTCATGCCCTACCCCACCCACATAATTAAAAATAATACATCTACAGATGAGAAACAGGTTTCATTAGGTTTCGTTAGTCAAACAATCCCCGACCTTCTCTGATTCTCAGTCTGCTTGGATCAGTTTATTGGGTTTCCCATTGAGTCCAAGACCACCTCCCTGTTACCTGCCCCTCTTTACCCAACAGTCTGTCTCTCCCTCAAACTTCACCTCAGAGAGTCTATCTATTTCTGGCCCTTCTCTACGGCTTCCTAAACATTCATCTTTCTTCCCCTGTGCCATCCCTCCTCCTCTAAGCCTCATCTCCAGTTCTTTTCTCTCCCTAAAAACCAGACCAGCTCAGTCCTGTTTGTTTTAGTCTATGTCACATTAGACTCACTGTTCACAGCCTTGACTTTCCCAGCTTCCTCTCCATGTTCCATCCACCACAGCCCGTCTCCTCCAACAAAGTGTTCACACACAACACGTCACATCGCACGTTTTAATTTTTAGAGCAAAAACAAATTCCACTGGAAAAGATACTGGGGTTGTCAAAGGCCCTTGTGTGTCTGAGACACAGAAAAACAAATATTTTCCCCCCAATCCTATAAATTCCACATCTATGTCCCCCAAACTTTGTGAATCTCACCTTAACAGATCTTTTCCACCAGATTATAGACGTACATGTGGACGTCGCCATCAAACTTGATGAAGTACACGGAAGGCTTGGCTGGAACTTGGTAAATGACTTTGCCGATCTTTTTGGACCTGTCGCTTCTGGTGAACTGCACACATTGACCTGTTAAGATGTCGCTGTCAACGTCTGACTTCACCTCTGCTGGAGGAGTCTCTGGAATGATACGGAGGTTACCTTCTGTGTAATCATCCAGGAGCTGGTAGATGTATAGGACTGGATCTTTCTGGAAGGTGGTGTAAAACCAGTCCTTCATGATCGGCACCTGGGCTGGGACCACCCCCATCCAGTTGTCCTTAGAGCCATGTTTGCCCTCAAATTTATGGTCCACAGCTCGGCCAACCATGACCCTTGCGAGATTGGTGTCTTTCACTTGAGGAAACACTACTTTGTGAGGCAAGACCTTAAGCTTTAAAATCCTCTCATCACTGTGAAGTCCCAGTCCGTAGACACAATCAATTCCATCATATTTGACCAGATAGAGAGAGGGATTTCTCGGCATTTGATCTAGAACGATGGCCTTCCATTGGGTGACAGGCTCATCACCTTCCTCCCATCCGTGAGAATTTCTGCAGCCCACAATGTCCCGAAGGCCTGGGGAGAAGGCCTCCTCCTCCTCTGCTTCTGGAAGGATGGTGTGCTCATCCTCCTCAGAGACATCCTCCTCTTCTTGGCTGTAGACCTAGTGTGGTAGGCCACGGCATCCTGGTCCACTGTCTTGTGGCTATCGTTCTGTGTTCAGGCTTCATACTTGCCCGTGGCCTGGGTTTGAAGAGCTCGCCTGCTTAAACCAGAAACAATGCTGGTGCCTCTGTCATGTGACTGCCTGCAAGAACAATGGGGGTGGGGTGGGGAAGGCACTGGACCAAGGCTCTTGTCTAAGAGAACTTTGGAGCAGGTGAGGAAGGTAAACAGGGTTGAGCATCGGAATCTAATTCTGTCGTAATCAGAAGTTCATAGGAGGGCTGTGCAATGGTGGAGCACACCTTTAATTCCAGCACTCAAGAGGCAGAGGGAGGCAGACCTCTATGAGATCAAGGCCAGCCTGGTCTACAGAGTTAGTTCCAGGATAGCCAAAGCTACCCACAGAAAAACCCTGTCTCAAAAATCAAAATCAAAAGTTCAAATGGAAATGAACAAATGGTTCTCTACAGCTCAGAATAACATATTCAGACACATTTCTTCAGCCCGTGGCACTTTGCCTCTCCTGAGGAACCTCTCCTTGAATGTCTAGGTCAGTGTTGGATTAAGTATCCCTGTCCCCACTTTAAGCAAGCAGAACAGAGAAAGGATAGCAAAGGAGCCAGAAGGGTGTCCACACCCCTCTTCTACCTTCTAACTATGCTCTATGTGGCAACATCCACAAGTGTCTGCCCAGAGACACAGCACACCAGTCCACTGGCTTTCTGTACTGTGCATCCTGACCCAGCTCCAGGTTTATTCCGCGACGCTGTTGCATCTTCGACCGCAACAACAGTCTTTTGTGTAGGCAACAGCAGTCATTTAGAAATAATATCTCCTGGGGTTGGGATTTAACTCAGTGGTAGAGCAGTTGCCTAGCACACAGAAAGCCCTGGGTTCGGTCCTCAGCTCCGAAAAAAAAAAAAAAAAAACAAAAAACAAAGGAACCAAAAATAAACCAAAGAAATATTATCTCCTAAAATGCACAGGCACAGAGAGGAGCTTTGTCATTTTAGTAGGATTATGAATTAGATATTGTTAGCAAAGGATAATAAACTCTTAGACTGACTAGCCTAGACCATCCGCCGAGCTCTCAAACGTGGAAGACATCAGAACATAAGGTTACTCGCTGTACGAAGGAAAACTTTTAGCTTTCTGGGCTACAAGGGTCCCAGTTATCTTCATAAACGTATTTACTGGGAGAAAATGTCCAGGTCGTCCAGATTTTGTCTTCGGAAACCGGTCAGGCACCAAAAGGCTGCTGAACAATTGTGGGGTTCAGGAGCTGAACTGGCTTTCACAGCCCGCTGGGAAGATAGTGAACCCACCTTCAAGGAGTCTAGCACCCCCAAGTGGAAGAGAAGCGGAACCTCCGCCCTTCTCTCTGTGACATCATCCAGGCTCTGCTTATGTCATAGAAGCCCACTCAGCCCAGGTACTTCCCTAGTTACGCTTAGAAACTTCCAGCATCTAGGTTTTAGCTTCTCATGTAGCCTCGTGGAGACCCAAAGTAAAGTCCCCACCCAAATATTCTGATGAACCGAGTCACAGTCTGCCCATGTAGCTCTTTTCATGCATTTTTTTCTGAAAAAGTCTTTGGTTTCTGAGTCACCAACATCCTTGGTGGTTATTTTCCCAGCTCCTATCTTTCCTTTGGTTATCTTTACGTCATTCTCTGTATCAGAAATATTGGTAGACTCTTTCTCTGAGGGAGCCCACTGGATAGCACCCCAAAATTAGCTTTATCAAAACCCACAATTAGAGGAGGGCCATTTTTATTCACACAAAGCTGGAATTTGACAGGATTAAATACCTTGTATTGAAGTCAATGACAATCATGAATTATGGATTCTTTGCAAAGAGCGAGGAAAAATTAGCTTCTGGACCTGCTTCCAAATTCGGGATAAACTGATGACAAACCTGATATCGACCAGACATATTTTAAATGTCTTTAAAATTTACCAGCACTTCTGGTTACAAGGAATATATTAGATCAAATGCAGCAAATCAGGATGAAATAGATGAGGTAATTTTATTTTTGAAATATGGGTAGACAGAATAGTGGATGCAGGTAAGTGTGGAATTTACCTGTAATTACAGGGCACTTTAATTGTTTGTGTCACATAGTTCTTCAGATCTTCAAAAGGATTCTTTTCAGAACCCTCCCCCGTCCCCACCACACTCTGACCCTCCCTTCCCTCTCCCCAGTAATTCCCTCCCACTTTACCATTATAATTTTTTTAAAATGTACTTAGAGCTTAACAACTTATGGCTGCTTTTTAAAATCTGTCCACTTTTCTAAGTGCACCGTCTTACTCTCTGTCTGCTGTTATGACTCCTCTGCCATTATGTTACTTTGGTCCACTATGTGGATGACCTCAAGGTGGGGTTAACTCAAAGGACATGATTTTTCCCCATTTTCTCCCCTTCATCTTCCTTCTCTAGGCACCTGCTGAGATTTACAGCCTTGGGGTTTTTTTTAAGCCTGGAAAGCAGACTCACACACACACACACACACACACACACACACACACACACACACACACGCACAAACACACAGAAACACTTATAAATACAGAAACGCACACACACACACTCACACATACGCACATATACACAGAAACACTCATACATACACAAACAAACACACACACACACATATGCACTTGCACACAGAAATTCTCATACATACACAAACACACAAACACACACATACATACACACAAACACACACACATGCACACACATACACACACAAACATACACATATACACACTCAAACACACAAATACAGAGTGAGACAGAGACAGAGACAGAGACAAAGAGAGACATGGTGAGAGACAGAGAGCCCATGAGAAAACATGTAATAACATCTTTCTAAGAACAATAAAAAGAGACAACTTTCAAAAAAGGGAAGAACATGTAGACAACAAGAAGAACAATCTCATCACAGCTGTCAACTTGAGGAGGAAAGAGGTTGTCTCACTCTATCTTCTAGGTTCCCGTCTGTTACTGAGCGACATTGGGGCAGGAACTCAGGCAGGACTCTAGAGGCAGGAAAGGAATCAGAGACAACTTAGAAATGCTGGGTACTTGATTGCTATCCATGACCTACTCAGCTTTCTCTCCTTCTCCTACAACCCTGGGCCACCTTCATAGGGGATGATATTCCCCATAGTTCCTCATAGACATGTCCACAGACTCACAAACCTCTGGAAAGTGCCGCTGAGGCAGGGGCATTATTGACATACTTGTGTTTCTTTCGTCTTGTGGCTCTCTTCTTTCTTTCTTGACTTAGAACCTTCTGTTTTGTAACTAGGTGGGGGAAGGGCGCCCACACAGGAAATGTACTACAGAGTCCAGCTTCACCTCTGCCTCTGGTCCTCTCGTTGGCCCTGTGGAAAGCGTGAAGTTCCTCCTCTCTTTCTGTTCCCACTGCTAAACGTTATAACCGCTGGGTCATCAGCACTCTTTCTTGTCCGTGGAATAAGGACAGAAGTGACTGTGTTGTCTCCTCGGTAATGCAGACTGTCCGTCCTTCTCTTGAGCCTGCCCAGGTCACTGTGGCTTACAGTGATAGAAGAGCCAGAAGCTGCAAGCACAGGCTTCTGGGAATCAGTGAGGCCTCAGTTCTCCCTGCTGCCCCATGGAGTCTGTTCTAGTTTCCTTTCTGTGGCTGTAATAAAACGCTTGGATGGAAAGTAGTGTAGGGGAGGAAAATGTTTTAAATTCAACTTTTAGGTCATGGAGGGGAGTCAGAGTAGGAACCACAACAAGGTCTTGAGGCTGATGCCACCAAGGGACTCTGCTTGATGGCTTGCTCCAGCTCAACTAGCTTTCTTATACATCTCAGAACGACCTGTCTAGGGATGGTGCTGCCCACAGTGGGCTTGGCCCTCCTAAGTCAGTCAACAATCAAGGCAATTCCTCATAGGCCTGTCCACAGACCAACACAATAACACAATAAGACATTTGT
Organism: Rattus norvegicus; assembly: GCF_021556685.1. Classification (NCBI taxonomy): domain Eukaryota; kingdom Metazoa; phylum Chordata; class Mammalia; order Rodentia; family Muridae; genus Rattus; species Rattus norvegicus. The sequence goes on along the minus strand of NC_141555.1, from coordinate 62,111,793 downwards.
TAAGCCCCCCCTCATGTGCGTGTGTGTGTGTGTCTGTCTGTCTGTCTTTCTCTATCTTCAAGTGATGCTGAGTTGATCAGAGGCTATAGTTTACCAGATTCTGCTAGCTGTAGCATGCATCTTGCTTTCTTTATTCTGTAGACTCATAAACGGTGCAGAGGTGTGCCCCATGGGGAATCATACCCGAGTGTCACCAGGAACTGATTTAGATGAGATTTTTGGTTCAGGAATTATTCAGCACTCTGAAGTACGTGGCTATGAAAATGACAAGCGTTTTGGATGCCAGAGGGTAGAATTGGATTGAGTTGCGTTCTCTTTAAAAAGATACGCTGACATCTGTGATGTCAATGGCACGGTGGGTTCCATGGGCGGGAAGAGGAGACAAATTACTCTTTAGAAAGAACTTTATGAGGAAAAGGTCAGCACCACAGACAGCCATCACAGCCATGATCAGGCCCTGAAGCAGCAGTGAAAAACCTCTGGCTCTGATGGGGAACTTCCTTAGGAGAGATCGTCAAAAAGGGAACTGTTTTGTCCTCACTCTTTCGGCTTCAGAGGCTCAGCATGGGCAGCAACAGCATTTGTTCTGGGAAAAGCGAGGTCTGACAGAGTCCATGAAGGGGCCCTCCTGGATCTTACACCCTCTGGAAGACCAGTCTTGCAGCTGGTCCTAGTTGGGCTCTGCTCCCTGCTGGGGACAGAGTCTACTCAGTGAGGCCCGAGACGTGGGATCTAATCCACCATCAATTGTTTTAGACGCATTTACTTTTTCTCATGCATCGCTATAGAAAAGGCCTGTTTATCAAGGACCACTGGTCCATGTAATTCATCAGCTAAGGAAAATGCTCAAATGGCTTTCTTTCACACTAGCAGGATTTTAAAAGGTGGTTATTTAATTACAGGCTACTCGTGAGAGGGGCAGATAAACCTAATAGAGCATTTTATTTAGTGGGGGAATGACACCTGATGCACAGCAGATGCGTGTGTGTGTGTGTGTGTCTGTGTGTTTGTGTGTGTGTGTGTGTGTGTGTCTGTGTGTCTGTGTGTAGTGACAGCAGTGTCACTGTCAATTTCTCCCTGTCTACTCTTCATGTTTGATGCTAACTTGGAACTTTTAATGTGACTTCAACCTATCCCCTACACTTTTGCCTCCTTCTCTTTCCCGCATCCTTCTCTCCTTTTCTCCATCCTCCAGGGTGGGACACCAGCTTTCAGTTCACAGGGTAAGAAAGCCCAAGCCTTGAAGATGCAGACAGTCTTCTCTATACCTTAGAGGCTGCAATCAGAACATGTCCACCTCTGAATTAGTTCTCCTGGTAAAAGAGACACTCTGTTCTGGGTGTACGCACAGAGCCATGTGGGGGTGAAACCATTTATGTGAGAGGACATCCCTTAGGACACTGAGAAACACACACAGCAGAAGGCAGGGCATGAAGGTTGTGATAGACCATATTCTGATGGGGACTGGGAAGATTGCTCAGTGGGCAAGAGCCTTTGCTCTGCAAGCCCACATTCTCTCTGCACCTTTGTAAAACTCCAGGCATGGCTAATCATGTCTGCAACATGGTAGGGTGGAGGCGGTTGGATTTCCAAGAGGATCCTGGCCAGCCACACTAGTCAAAATGGTGGGCTGTGGTTCACTCAGAAACGGAGAGTAGTGAGGAAGAAAATGCACATTCTACTCATCTCTGCATGTATGAACACACGTATGTGCTCTTGCACTTGGGAACAGGCACTTATACAAACACATGAATCACCCAACCACACTCCTGTGGAACCATGAGTTCAGTTGCTCTATAACCTATGTGACTGAGTATTCTAGCAACACGAAATTTTACAGTCTCTTTGTCTTGTAAAGCCCATTTTCTGTTCTGTTTACAAACACAAGAAACTAAAGTTTTGATTTCCCAGGCCCGGGATGGTGTGTCAAAGCTTTTGGTCTTTCTGGAACAGCATCTGTCTATCAACAGAGGGATGTCAACAGAGGGGCTTTCCATCTTACCCTCAGTGACATGGAGCCATTTGAGGGTTTTAACCAGTGACTGCGGTGCTGATTTTTCCTTTTGAGAAGTAGATTGTACAGAATGTACAACATCACTCGGTTACGGGATGTATAACACATCAGAGCCTGGGAATAGTGAAATGATTGTCACTGCGGTTTTGTGTATGTGGAGTATGTTAAAACAGTGGATCTGAGAGAGAGAGAGAGAGAGAGAGAGAATGTGAATGAGCTTGATCTTAAAATATCTGTTCAATGTATAATGTGATCAGAATACTACACCTCATACTTCAAATGTATACAGTCTCCATTTGTTATGCATACTCGATAAATCTCAAAATGAAAGGTAAAGGGGAATTGGGACAGAAAGTTCTGGAAGGGACTAGGGAGAGAGTCTAGCAGTTAAGCACTCGTTCCCCAGAAACTTACATAGATGCCCCGTGGATGTGGAGACCATCCTATAAGTCCACCTTGGAAGGCAGAGGCAGGATGCCCAGAGCACGCTGTCTGGAAAGGTGACCCACACCAAAAGGAGCTTTGCCTGTGAGTGAGAGTTGCTGCCACAGTGAACAAGACAGACAAGACTTTAAGGATATTTCCTGAGTGTACAAGGTTCTTCCACATGTGTGTGCATGCACATGTTTTAACTGGGTGACTATTTCTCTCTCTCTCTCTCTCTCTCTCTCTCTCTCTCTCTCTGTCACACACACAGAGTCTCTCTTACACACACACACACACACACACACACACACACACACACACACACACACACTGAACAAAAAAGTTAAGATCTGGATGCCCACACTGGATGGATAAAATCAGAAAAAACAAATTGTGTTGGACCTTGCTGTGAAGGAAGAGGGGGACCAGAGGGAGAGTTGTGAGTGTGGCTGTCTGCTTGTGCCAAAGTGTAAGGCCGTATAAACCCAGTGCCACCTCCTCCAGGATCTCAAAGCCACAGCTCTAGCTGAGTTATAGTTAGTCAGTGATGTCGGCTGTGTGTGTGTGTGTGTGTGTGTGTGTGTGTGTGTGTGTGTGTGTGGTCACTTTTGGGGTGAATGTGACCACAAGCCCATACTCATCAGTTCACGATCCCAAAAGTGCTTTGGCCACAACTTAAGTCATCACAGCTCTCAGTGCCTGTGGTTAACTGACTTCCAGAAAGCATCTTAGTAGGGCTGACTATTGTTTCATTACATCACAAGAACATTTTCTACTGTAGATAAAATAAACTCATATACTTTAGAATAGACAGAGACTTGAAAAATGTAAGTTGAAAAAAATATCACTACCGAGTTTGCATTAAAAAACATATTTATGTTAGAATTCTCCAGGATAGTTGCAATTTCCCATATAACCTACACATGATTTCCATATATTAGCATCTTACATAATCATATGAAAATAATTAGGAGAAATTAACCTTTGGAAAAAAGAGTACTTTTTTCCTTCCCAGCTCCCGATCCCAAAATGACAACTCTGAAACTAATTATTTATTAAAAAATTCATAAGCCACAAACTTTTGCTCATTCCCGGACTAACTTATTTAACCCATTCAAACTATTCTGTGTCTTCTACATGGTTATTTACTGCGCTTTCATCCCCTTTCTTAGCATCTTCCTCAACATCTCCTTTAGCATCTGCCGCAGCGTCCCTCCCTGGGTCTCCTTTTATACACTATTTCCCAGAATCCTCTCTTGCTGCCAGTGTCCCGCCTTCTATTTCCTGCCTCAGTTCATAGGTCATAGACTTTTTTTATTGACAGGTGATGCTGAGAATAGATTCTCTCTACAAACCTCGGTGCATTAACATCAACTAAATGACTCATTTTAAGTTCTCGTTTTTACTTTTGTTCGTGGGTCTTTTTTGTGTTATGTCATGTGACTGAAGTACCTGCAAAGGCCAGAAGAGGGAGGCAGATCTCCAGAGCCAGAGTCAGCTGTGAGGATGCCAAGGGTTCTGAGTAGCTGAGCCATCTCTCCAGCCTCTAAATGACACAATTTTGTCACAGCAAGGGGAAAACTGGACACTACTACTCCTATGCCTTTTCACACTGTAGATTCCAATCCACACTGTATTTAGAAGCTATGTGTCTGGTAAATGTATTAAAGTTTTTTTATTCCCACTTTGGGGGGTACCTAACCCTGTGTTTCCCCTAGACTTTGAAGGTTGTCAAGGTATGAATGGCCCGTTTTACAGGCTCTTTGCTTATGGTCCACCTGTCTGGTCTACTGAGATTCCCTACCCTGTCCTGTAGGTCCTCGATCTCTGATGATCCCCTCACCCTTGTGGATTCATGCTTTTGAACCCTGATTTCCAATTTTTCTTGTGCAGCCGTAGGGAGGTTCGGCACCAAGTGATTTCATTCAGCCTGTGCTATTTGACAGATAAAAATCCGCTGAACTTTACAATATTCATTTGAATAATTTAATTTTATATAGATAGAATTATGATCTGGTGTGGATTTCAAATATTCCGCCACCAAGGAACTGAATTTAGGACGTTGTATAACCTTTTAGAAATCATTCTCTGGTTTCAAATTGTGGGGTGTGTGTGTGTGTGTGTGTGTGTGTGTGTGTGTGTGTGTGTGTGTGTGTGTTCATGTGTTTCACGGTGTCTAGGATCTCATCTACAAAACCTGCATAGGTAAATCCCATAATAGACGGGTGGAGACTCTGGAAGCTCCTCTACCCCAATTGAGGAACTACTGGGAAATGATGACTACAGGGCAGAGGGCCCATTTTCTTCATGGATTTGGCCTGTGATGGCTGTCCATGCTCCCCTGGATGTTTGTACTCACCCCCACACGTCTAGTCAGCACTAAATGGACTAAGCAGTTTCTACTAAAATGCACATGGAATTAGGAGGGAGGAAAGGAGAGGGATTTGAGGGGAGGGGATGGGGAAGAATTTGCTCATACACATTATGTGTATGTACCAAGTTCTTAAGGAAAAAAATAAATAAAGTAAATAAATAAATAAATAAATAAATAAATAAATAAATCTGCTCATGTGTGCACATGTGCATGGGTTTATGTGTGTGTGGGGGGGAGTTGCAGCACCCTGCTACAAGAGGATACCATGCAGTATCTTTCTCTATGTCTCTCTGCCATTTTCTTTTGATGCACTGTGGTGGTTTGAACACGATTGGCCTATGGGAAGTGCCACTAGTAGGAGGTGTGGCCTTGTTGGAGAAAGTGTGTCACTGTGTAGGCCAGCTCTGAGGGCTCCTAGTGTTCAAGCTCTGCCCAATGAGGAAGATGGATGCTCTTCCGGCTGCCTGTGGCTGCAAGTCTCTTTCTGGGCTGCCTTCAGATTTAGATATAGAACACTCTCCAGCACCATGTCTACCTGGACTCTGTCGTGCTTCCCACCATGATAATCAGTGACTGAACCTCTGAAAATGTAAGCCAGCCCCAATTAAATGTTTCCTTTATTAAGAGCTGCCTTGGTCATGGTGTCTCCTCACAGCAATGGAGCCCTAACTAAGACAGGAGGTGACTTTGCCTGATCCCAAACTCTCATATTTTCATCCGGGATGGAAGCCAGGAGACTTTAGTGATTCTGTTCCCCCTTCCTGTCCCTGGGGTTGTAGGTTTCCCCTGCCTGTTTCATGGTGACTGGGATCTGAGTTAGGGTCTGCTTAGGCAGCAAGCGGTTTCACCCACCCATCCTCCTCAGACCCATCCTGTGGTTTTTAAGGCTTACCAGACTATTACGGTCAAAATGCAAACACAAATTAGGGATGGCAAGTGCATCTTGACTTTACCTTGTTTCAGTATATTTGAGTTTTTTCAGTGTCTTTATTTCACATTGTTTTGGTATATTTGAGTTGTTTCAGTGTATTTGAATGATAGCTGAGGATTGGGAGACTTAGCAAGAGATGGGAAGAAGAAAGTGAGGATGCAAAGATCTATCGGATCCCTGCCACTTGCCCTTGCATTCAACATTTCATATTTGAAAGCACAACAACCACCACCAACAACAATATTCAACAACAAGACATGCATACAACACACTGGCAGAGAAGACACTAAAGGGCATTACATACTTGTAACCTCACTTTCTCCGCTAAAGCCTCATGTATTGAGCCGATGGATTTTGTTGTCAAACCCTGATGATTAATCCCTAGATCGGAGCCCCATAACAGTGTGATGAATGACACCGTGGTTGATGGGATAGTCAGAGCTTGTGATTTTCTTTCCTTGTAAAATCAAGCCAGTAGGGAACTAATAATGACAGCTCACATGTGTAAATAAAAGAGCCTTTCACAATGACAATTGGAATTGTTACTATATATCCCAGTTCTTTGCATTTTACTTTCATTAGTGTGTTGTTTTCAGTGCAATGCTTGCTACATAGAAAACTGTGCATTTTCTACACTATGTATCTTTTGGGGGTGCACTCTGTAAGCTGAAGACTAAATCAATCCATATCAAAGGGTTCCTCCCTGTCCTGTTTACAGAACTGAAATTAAACAGTTTTCACAAAACATTTCGCACTTGCCTGGCTCATTGTCGTTAGGGCTTGTGTGTGAAATTTCCCCAGGGTCTCAGCTGTGGGAACAATTTGTCTCAAGCTGATGGCACTGTCTAGGAAGGTGGAGGAACCTTTCATACTGTGCTGTAGCAGAAGTAGGTCACTGGGGCAGGAAGGAGGGTGCTGGCTGGTTCAGACCGAACTCTTGGCCGCCTGATCAAACCAAATATAAGCAGGACTCATGCAGGCTCTCAGTGACACAGATCAATACACTGTGGCCATGTAGTCATTGCCCCGACAGTCTGAACCCAATGACTGTGACTGTGTGCCCTAAACAAACCTCTATTCCTTCATATTGATTGTATCATGAATTTTAATACGTTGACATAAAAATAATGTAAGTGTGCATCTGCGTGTGTGTGTGTGTGTGTGTGTGTGTTTGAGAGAGAGAGAGAGACAGAGAGACAAGAGATAGAAAGAGACCGATAGAGGGAGAATGTGCATTATACTAAGTACGTATAATTTGCTCCTTGAATCATAAGGCAGTCAATTGGTTTGATTTATGTTCAATATTTGAATTCTTTAGAGTCATACAGCCTTACATTACGTAGCTAAAGCTAATAGTCTAAATTTTCTATTAAATAATAAATTGTCTTTATCCTTGAGAATTTCATACATGTATACAATGAAACATGGCCATAAACTCTTCCATTTCACCCTCTTCTCTGCCCAAATTCCCTGCCAATAACCATCCCTCAAAATTCATATCCTCTTTCCCAACCTATAACCACTAAGCCCAATTAGCATTGGTTATGTACTTATGGGTGTGTGACTATCTACAGGCATGTGGGAATTCTACCAGTGACCAAACCCTAAGAAAAGAATGATTCTTTTACCCCAGCAGCCCTCAGCACCTGAAAACCTCCTCAGTAAGGGATTTTGTCTAGCTGGTGGTCCTTTATAGACCTATGCAGGTGACCACAGCTGCTGTGAGCTCACGATTGCAGCAGCCACATCCTGTCCTGAAGGCAGCAAACCACAGCCATTCTTCCCAACTTCTGGGTCTTACACGCTTCCCACCTCCTTGTCCAAGATGCTTCCCGAGTCCCAGGAGTTTAAAGAGACTGAGTGCTCATCCATAAATGGGGCATCTTTATTGCTTCCCACGCTAAACTGCTCTCTTAAGAAACTTTATTTTAGGGCTGGAGAGATGGCTCAGTGGTTAACAGCACTGACTGCTCTTCCAAAGAGGCCTGAGTTCAATTCCCGGCAACCACATGGTGACTCACAACCATCTGTAATGGGATCTGATTCCCTCTTTTGGTGTGTCTGAAGACAGTGACAGTGTTCTCACATACATGGAATAAATAAATAAAGCTTTAAAAAAAAGAATCTTTATTTTAAATGTGTACTGGAACCAGCAACTTTTTCTTTTTATTAACCTTTATAACATTTACACACACACACACAAACACACACACACACACACAAACACAAAACACACAAACACACACACAAACATACACACACAAAGAGAGAGAAAGAGAGAGAGAGATAGAGAGAGAGAGAGAGAGAGAGAGAGAGAGAGAGATCTAAAGGACTAAAATATACTCCTAAGTCAAAGATAAAGCCCAGACACTTGTCAACAGGATGATGGAGAGTTAAGGGTGGAATGACCGTGGAGCCTCCAGAAGGCAGGAACCAGAGACAGAGGCTCTACCAGGGAGGCCGTCTCCTGTTTTTCGATGCCTTCATGACCAGGATTGGTGAACTGCAGACTAGCCGTGTGGGTGTCAGCCTACAAAGTGCACTTTGTATGGAGACTGACGTGGGCTGCCCAGGCTGCCTTGGTGCCCTCTCACGTCTAGGATTCCTAGGAGAGTAGGAAATGTTTCACCAGGTTCAGTGGTATTATACAACCTGCAATCATGGGTCACTTTCTCTGCTGTTAGCTGTCTGTGGAGTTTGTCTCCAAAATTCTTCAATAGCCTTGAAAGGGATTCTGTTTAACTCATTCTAGGTTGATCTGTCTTTGTTTTCCATAAAGGTTATGTGAGATAGACAGCGATCTTCTCCCAGTAGTGAACCAATGTCTTGAGCTTCTGAATCTTCCAAATGGAGTCCTTGGCTGAGGTTTGTTAGAACGTCAACCTCCTCCCAACAGATATCTGAGCCTGGAAATGTATCCTTTATGTAGGTCTATTCTTCTGGTGTGTGTGTGTGTGTGTGTGTGTGTGTGTGTGTGTGTGTACGTGATGGTATCGCAGAGAAGGCTGTCGAATCTGCCATTTATTTTTTTACTATGTGTGGGCTTTCCTATTGAAAATTGTTCTTAAGTTTAATAAGAGTTTCCATACAAGCTTCATTTTTAGGGAGAGGATCTTCCAAATGCTTCTTCCTCTGGTCTCAAGAGATGAGAGTGAGTCATTAGCATGGAGGGCTGAATGAGAGCTGCTGTTTGGGTCCCAGGGATGCTGTGGGCCCTAACTTTGTAAGATCGGCCCTGTGCGCCAGCCAGAGCCTCTGTGTTCTTTGAGCCCCTCCTTTGGAGGTGAAGTATGCATTGTTTGTACTGTTTGCCTAGCACTGAGCCTCTTTTGAAATTGTTTTCCCTGCCGCCCTAGACACAGTGCAGTGTGAGGTCCTTCCACATGGAAAACCGCTGGCCACATTGAACAGGGGAGAAGGGAGATTCACAGTAAAATACAAATGAAGAAAGCAGGAGTGACAGCCATGTATGCGATACCCCGACAGCTAAGGGGGTGCGGAAACATGCAGGTGGCTGCAGAACTTGCAAAATTTGGTTGGCACTCATTCCTCCACAAAGCTCACCTAATTTAGCACCAAATATTCGGGTCCTTTGATGGCTACCTTTCTGTAAATCCTCAATTGGGCTGTGCGTGTCTTCGTGTATATCTCTGCATGTGTGTGTCTGTGTGTATGTCTCTATGTCTGTCTCTCTTTCTGTGTCTGTCTCTGTCTCTCTCTCTCTCCCTTCCCCTCCCCTAGTCCCTCCCCCTTGCTTCACTTCTCCCCTCTCTCTCTCTCTCTCTCTCTCTCTCTCTCTCTCTCTCTCTCTCTCTCTCTCTCTCTCTGTGTGTGTGTGTGTGTGTCTGTGTGTGTGTGTGTCTGTGTGTGTGTGTGGATGTTCAGAGATTGTCCACAGAGACAAATGGCAATTTTGCTACCAGTCTTTGGCAATTTTGCTGTGATAAACTCTGAAAACGAGGATGGTCTTCCAAGACATCCCTTTTTCTGGCCTTTCCCGTACAAGTCTTCTGAATTCTTCTTTCTTGGTTTTACAGATTCCCTCTAGTTCGTTTTACCACACCCCACCTCCAGGCTTTTCCTAGTTTGCTGTCATATAGTAGGAACCTCCGAAGTTCAAACACACTTCTTGTGCGGCGTTCTTCCGCCTGAGAAACCACATAATCTGGAAGCTTGTGCTAAACCTGGACACTTAAAAGTTACTAGTTATTAGAAATTGTGTTTAAATTTAAAAACCATTTCCTCATTTGTGTGGGCTCACCCGACACGTGTAGGCAGTGCTTACTGATTGATCATGGCGCCGAACACTTCCGACCTCACACAGACCCTGACAAGGATTACTTCCGGTGCTGTGTGACTTATTTTTTCTCCTTCCAATGAAGGTGCAGACTTGAGCCATTTCCGGTGTCAGCACTTAAATGACCTACTTCCGCTTTCTCACAGGCTTCCAGCATCTAGGTTGAGTCCTTGACATGGGACATCCGGGACACGGCACAGCGTTCCGTTGGGCTGAGGAAGAGGGATCTCTGGTTTGGATTGTTTTCTCTGCCCAGAGCACATGGATTAAATTCGCAGACCCCATGAGTCTATTGTGGCTTCTGTGAACTCTGTGTGTTATTATCTTTTCAAATCCTCTTAGTTCTTGGCCAAGTTGCTGACAGCTGCCTCGCTCTGTGAACTGGCTGCCGTCGTTCTATTACAGCGATTTGATCGATGTGTCGCCTTCATTTTTTAGCTCTCGTAGCTCCATTTTCTGAGAAAGGCTACTTCCCTCTGTGCGCATGGCCTCAGGTGTTGGAGCTACCTCTTACGATGTCTCAGGCCCTTCCTCTGAGGCTCTGCATCCCTGCAGACAAGGAGCTAAAGTCTTTGAAACAAAATCCAGTAACTCCACGGTGGCTTTTTCATGCCTTTTGAGAAATCCGAGGACAAGTCTTTCCACTGGCAGCTATTCACAGACATTAAACTCTTAAGTCGAGAAATCCAACTTGAGTTTTAATCCTAATATCAAAAATACATGAGTTACCAGTAGATTTATTGAAAGAATCAAGTATGAGTTTGGACACTCCTTTGTCTCTCTCTCTCTCTCTGGAACACAATATTTCCTCTTTGAAAGCTAAAATTTCTAATTTTATTCAAGTCCATTAAAAATCCACATTTTTCTTAATTTTTTGATGGGAATGACTTTAGTTATCTTCAGAGTGACCTGATCCACCCCCCTCTTTCAATGACTAAAATGACGGCATTTTTAAAACAGTTCTGCCTAATGGAAACCTAGTTTTTTTTTCTTTTGTCAAATATTATTTCTTGACTTCAGGAATTTTTTTTATAATACCAATAAGGCACCGACTGTTCTCTAGATGTCTCCCCTCCCCCCTTTTTACTCTATTCTTTGGTAAACATGGGGTGAGCCTCCTCTATGTTCATTATCAAACCCTTTTGATTCGATTTGTGGACAAAAACAACCTACCGTCTGCCTTTTTCTAGTGCTGTTCGTTTTCAGGGAAAGAGAAATACCAAAGCCTGCCTGAGAATTAGGATTTTTCAAAAGTCTCATCTCATTTTGGATTCCAGTTTCCAAAGTTGACATGCATTAAGGGGAACGGATATGAACTTCCCATCACGGTTTGGATGTGTATTATTATTTCCTGTTATATTTATTTTCCTTTGTGACTTGAGATGTAAGCCTGGTGGGCTTGTGAAATCTCAAGGCCCCCACCTCCCATTGACACATCTCTTTTAACAAAAACACAACTCCCAATCATTTCTAAACAATCCACCCACTGGAAACCAAACATATTCAAGTATTTGAACCTCTGAGGGTCACACTTATTCAAAATCCTAAAGTATGTTTTTTTTTTTCTTTTAAGAAAAATCAGGTAATGAGTGTCCATAGCATTTGGTAGTATATTTTATCGTTACATTCCATATCTCAGAGTTTAGGGTTATTTGCATAACAAGTTTCCAATCAAGCCATCACTCTCCCATAAGCCAAAGGCATCATACCTCCACCCTTTCTACTTGATTATCCACATAGGGGTTATGGAAACATATCCCTTCATCCTGATTTAGTTCAAAGCATGGGGAGCTATTGATGTGCAATTAATTGCTATTCATAATGGGATAAAACAGAAGCCAACATGATTGAGTCTATTGTTGCTGGGAGCTGAAGATTTCCCTTCCATTTAATAAAACGTGATAAATATGATTTTAACGCAAGCCTAGAAACCCCAACAAAGCCTTTAGTTTATATTTGTTTCAGTATTTCCAGATCATTCTCTGTGATACACAGGAACCTAGAGGAGGAGAACTGTGTGGAGTCACTGACAGACACTCAACAAAGGATTCGTTTGCACAATAAGGAGATATATCGTGTCCTCTGAGAGTTGGCCCCAGGACACCCAATGATCTAAATCTCCTCAGGTTCCTTAGGTAAAACGACACATCATTTGCATATAACGTATGCAAGCCTCTCGTATACTCTAGTCATATTTATATGTGTGTATGTGTGCGTGTGGTCATAGAAACATGTAAGTGCAGAAGTTGGGGGAGGGTAGAGCGTGTTCTGCTCCTTCACTCCCTACTGTATTCCCTTGTGACAGGGTCCCCTGCTGAACCTGAGGTGAGGCTCACTGTCAGGAAGTCCCGGTCATCCTCCTGTTCCCATACCAAGCCCTGGTGTTTCCATGTGTGACCACACACTTGGCTTTACCCCTCTGCCGTCTCTCCAGACCCTCCTACATTTTAAATAATCTCTGCATTACTTTGGTACTTAATGAAATTAAATCATGAGGGGCTGTTATTTAGGAGATGACAAGAAAAATGGTTTGTATGTGTTCAGTACAGATATGGTATTTATAAACCACTTTTATTAGTTCCTTGAGAACTTCGTACATTATATATTGATAGAATTTACTTCTCACGTCTCTTCCTAACTCCTCCCAGATCCATCCACACCTAATCCCTTCTCCCAAATTCAAGCTCCCTTTCTGCCCTCTGTAACAACCCACTCAAGTCATTTATGCTGCCCATAAATTCATGGGCCTTGGGCAAGGCCCTGGAGCCTGGCCAGCTTATCACCATCTATATCTTTGTAGAAAATTGACTCTCCCTCTCCTGTCAGCTAGGGCTGAGGGATAGTGGTCCTATCGTGTATACAAGACACTGCTTTGTTCTGGTTCTCGCTGACATCTGTAGCTTATATTTCCACTCCCTCTTCCTTGAGGGTTCCTAAGACTCAACTCCTTCCCATTTTGCCTCTCTGTGAGTCTGTGTATATGCGTGTGTGTCTATATTATAGACGTGCCATTTTACATTCAAGCACACACATGGTGGGGGGCGTATTTACAATTGACTGCTGATGGTATCTCACCCCAGACAAAATGCTGCAATGCAGACATGGTGTATCTCAGTCCCACAAAGAAATAGGGGATGTTGAGAAACCTACCCAGCTGTTTCTAGTGTGCATTGATGTTTAGACCTCTGACACAACCTTCTGGCCCTACCCTATGGGTTTAAGATACACATTGTCCAAGTACAATGTTCAAAGGTGGGACTATGAAAATCGATTGGACTCTGTGGGCTGTAATCAATGAGTTGATGGATGTGTATGAAGGTGGCGGGAAACGAGGAGATAGGAAATTAAGGGACTTGGTCATTTGGGACGTGTCTTGGAGGGTGTTTTTTTCTCCTTGGTCTCTTCCTGTGTTGATGCTTCTTGGATGCCAGTGAGGTTAGCAGTTGGGCTCTATCGTGCCGCTTTCATGGTCATGTGACCATGGACCGAAACCTATGAAATCATGAACCAAAATAAGTTTGTTTACTATGTGAGTTGCTAGGCAACGTGGAAGAGTGATGAATGGGATTAACATGAAAGTGGCCAAAAATGATGCTGACCACACCAGGTCAGGACCGGATTTAATGTAGGAGGACCCATGACTTAACCCTTTAAATTCTTTGTCTGGAGGCTGCACGCTAAGAGAAGACCCAATGTTTCCCAAGTGGTTTTATCCAGACGATTCTGCCAATGTATCTGTCATCTTAGAAAATCAAGAACCTCCTGCTTCCCACTCTGGTCCTTCTCCTGACTTCACTTCTGTGTTTTTAATAGACTTTGATATCGTATGAACTAGTGGGAAATGAGTATTTAAAAAAGGGAAGGAAGCTATAAATTTTGCTGTAAAATCATTAAATTACGCACTTAAAATAAATGGATTTTTTAAGTATGTAAATTTTATTTCAATAAAGCTGCAGAAAAGGCTTGGCCAACTGTGATGCTTGTCGTGCGATTTGCTATTTGTCATAGTTCCTGTGACTTTGATCTTAATAGTAGTGTGTTTTATTACAGATGACTCAGACACCAGGGTAACCATGCAGGGAGAACACTCCGTTCTGTCAGGGAAAAAAATCAAGTCAAATTCATTGACTTTCTTGATGAGGGTTTTCTGGTCACAGCTGAGTTGGCTGGAAGTTGGACAGCTATAGGCTGAGAGCAAAGATGGAGAGAGCACAATGTTTACGGGGATAACTGAAGGTTGTTCTCACTAAAGGGTCTGAGTCTCACTGAGTGCATTTGCAGAAGCTCCAGTGGCTGGTGGAGCTGGGGCCTAGGAGCCTTGCAAGATGGCCATTATATGTTTTGTGATGTCATGGCCAAGTGTGAGATGAGGCTAGATGAAGTGGAAAAATTTTGGTATCTATGGAATCTCACTTGTGTCACAGGATGTTTTTCTGGAAGCTATGTTAGGAGAGGATGTTTTGCTGAAGCAGACACATGAGAAGGCATGTGGTATTTAGATGGAGCACACGCTTGAAGGGGGACAGGATGTTTATGTAGAACATAAATGTAATCGCACAGAGAGGGAGAGGACATCTTTACATTGCTATACCTTGCAAGGTTTCGGTGGTCTTTGCTGGTCTTCATTCCGTAATGAGAAATTCACAAAAGAACCTGTGCTATTCGGGCTGCTTCTGGCTGCTTCTGCTCCTTCTTGTTGGTTAGAGCCTTGTGGTCTCTGCCAGATCAAGGCACTGCTACTGATTCATATTTTGCGTTTGCTATTGGATCGTACTGCACAATGAAGATTTGAGTTACCCCAAAGAATTACTTCTAAATAGGTCCACAACTCTCTCTCTTTTCCTATCAACTTTCTCTCTCTGCTACCTCTGGTTGGTGGGCTAGAAGGTTTAAGAAACCTAAATAAAGTAGGTTTTGAAAAAATCTAAGTGTACAGATAGATTCATGGGTTTTGAGAAAGGGCTATGTCTCCTGCTGAGAGGAGATGATATGTAGGTTGTGACGTTTTGGTTCTCTGGTCTACTGTGACCCATGAAATGGCCAGTGACTGACAGTCTCCCAGTAAGTGCAGCACACACTAAAAGGCTTTTGCTTGGCGTTGGGAGCTGTAGAATGTATTCATTTCTTGTCACATATCCTCGAGTATTCATGTTGGTGACAGTAGTTACTCTTCAGTTCTGCCATACAGGGAAGTGGGTCTGTACACTGAGAGAAGAGAGTGTCTGGTGGTGAGTATGTAGCATGGAGTAAGAGAAACATTACGGTGCTGGGTCTCTCTCTCTCTCTCTCTCTCTCTCTCTCTCTCTCTCTCTCTCTCTCTCTCTCTCTCTTCCCCCAACTTGACAATCTGGAACCAACTGAGAAGAGAGAACAATTCAAGAACTGCCTCCATTAGATAGACTTTGGGTAAGTCTATGGAACATTTTCTTGATTAATGATTGTTGTGGGAGGGCCCACCATTGTGGGCAAGTTCATCAGTAGTCATGTGTAAAAAGAATAGCCTTTTAGGCTGTAAGAAATAGTAATGGAGCAAGCCATGGGGAGTGTGGCGGTTTGAATAAGAAAGGCTCCCACAGTCATATATTTGAATATTTAGTTAACAGGGAGTGACAGTATTTTCAAGGACTAGAAGGATTAAGAGGTGGGCCTCATTGCAGGAAGTGGGTGTGTCAACAAGGGAGGGGTTTGAGTTTTCAAGAGCCCCATGCTTTCCCAGAGTTTCTCTCTCTCTCTCTTTCACTCACTCCCTCCATCCCTCCCTCTCTCTCTTTCTCTCTCTCTGTCTCTCTCTGTCTCTCTATCTCTCTCTCTCACCCTCCCTCCCTCCCTCTCTCTCTCCCTCCCTCAATCTCTCCCTCCCTCTCTTTCTCTTTTCTCTCTCTCCCTCCCTCCCGATCTCTCTCTCTCTCCCTCCCTCTCTCTCTCACTCTTTCTCTCCCTCTCTGTCTCTCTCTGTCTCTCTCTCTATTTCTCTCTCTGTCTCTCTCTCTCCCTCCCACCCTATCTCCCTCTCTCTCTCTCCCTCCCTCTCTCTCTCTCTTTCTCTCTCTGTCTCTCTCTCTTTCTCTCTCTCTGTCTCTCTGTCTCTCTCTGTCTCTCTCTCCCCTCTCTCTGTATCTGTCTGTGTCTCTCTGTCTCTCTCTCCCCTTTCTCTCTCTCTGTCTATGTCTCTCTCTGTCTCTCTCTGTCTCTGTCTGTCTGTCTCTGTCTCTCTCTCTGTCTCTCTGTCTCTGTCTCTGTCTCTGTCTCCCTCTCTCTCTCTCTCTCTCTCTCTCTCTCTCTCTCTCTCTCTCTCTCTTCTTACAGAGCAGTAGCTCTCTATTGCTCCCGTGTTATGCTCCTTGCCATGATGATGGACCAGACGACTGAAACTGTAAGGGATCCTCCAATTACATGCTTTCATTATAGTAGTTCCTTGACCATGGTGTCTCTTCACAGCAACAGAACAATGACTGAGACAGGGAGCAGGCCAACAAGCAGTGCTCCTTGTTACCACTTCAAGCTCCTGTTCTGGTTTCCCTCAGTGATGGTCTGTAACCTGTAAGGCAAATAACCCTTTCCTCCCCAAGTTAGTTTTGATCATGGCATTCATCACGGAGAGAAGGAAGCAAACTAGAAAGTCACAGGTCAGTACATGAGCAAGTCTTACCTTTAAATTAAAACAAAGTGTCTATACGTTTCTATGTGTGGTTATGAGGTAAGCGTTTGTGGCTCTACTAGACACACTGTTTCTATAAGAAATTGTCTTACTTAGGGATCCTATTGTTGTAAGGAAACACCATGACCAAAGAGCAAGTTAGTGAGGAAAAGGTTTATTCAGCTTACACTTCTACATTGCTGCTCATCAGCAAAGGAAGTTGGGACAGGAACTCAAACAGGACAGGATCCTGGAGGCAGGAACTGAGGCATTGGCTATGGAGTGACACTGCTTACTGTCTTGCTCCTCATGTCTTGCTTAGCTTGCTTTCTTATAGAACCCAGAACCACCAGCGTAGGAATGGGGCCGCTCACAGTGGGCCGGGCCCTGCCCACCAATCACTAAGAAAATGCCCTACAGCTGGATCTTATGGACGCATGTTCTCAACTGAGGCTCCCTCTTCTCTAATGATTCTAGCTTGTGTCCAGTTGGCATAAAATCAGGGCGGTGGTTAGAATGTGATTGTCCCATGGGAAGTGTGGCACAAGCAGGAGGTGTGGCCTTGTGGGAGTAGGTGTGGCCTTGTTGGAGGAAGCATATCACTGTGGGGGAGATATGCTTCTTCTCCAACACCATGTCTGCCTAGATGCTTCCATGCTTCCTGCCTTGATGAAAATAGACAGAACTTCTGAACATGAAGGCCAGCACTAATTAAATGTTGTCCCATATAAGTTGCCTTGGTCATGATGTCTTTTTGCAGCAATGAAACCGTCAGACAACTAGCTATTATAAAAACCAACAAATAGCAGAATTAATCAATGCTAGAAAGTATTTTCAAGTCTTACAGTGAGAAACTTATTCTTGAGAGAAGAAAGAACAATGAATGAGTCCATGATAATTTTGCCTCCAAAGACCTTCTTGGAGTGTAGATGTGGCTCTGGGAGACCCCATGGGGTACACAGGGGCTTCTCAGGAGGAGACAGCTACATGGTCAGGAAGCACAAAGCATTTTAAAATCACGGCAAATGGCATAGGAAAGAGCTCAGCACCTCGGCATTGGAGGCACCATCAAGAGTTTTCTGAGGATAAGCTTACATATGAGTAAGAGACGGGAACTTCCTTGGGCTAGATAGGGTAACAGGGCCCACAGGTGTGTAGGAAGCCATCCAGGCGAAGGAGAGCCAGGCAAGCAAAGCCAGTGCAGGAGCTCTTTGTGGTCATGTAGGGTCATTGAGAAGAGACCTCAAAAAATATTACAGGATGCAACAAAGGCAAACAGCGCTCAGGGAAACTAAACACAGGATCCACGTATCACCTGACAGAAGCTCATGGCATCCTCATCCTCCCATTTAATTTACTTTTTACTGATCATACAAAATAATGGGCTTTATGATACTTTCAGGAATGGATAGATATAAACTGAGTTTGGCATTCACTACTCTTGAGTTATCCTCGTCAAAATGTCCTCCGGGGAAGCCTCCATCTCACATCCACCTTCTGTAGTGATGTCTTGGCTGTTCTTTAAGGATCCAAAGAGACCAATATGGATGCGGCCCAAGTTCAACTCATTCTAGACTCTTTCTGTTCTTCCTGGGGCTCCTGCTTCACTTTGTGAGAACTCCATTTTGGAATTCCTTCGTCCCTCAGTGTCCTCTACTCCCTCATGTGTTCTTTAGTCTTTCTTCCACAAAACCATCAATTTAATCTTTATTACCCTCATCCTTGTCTCTTCTCTGCATGGGAAGGTTGGATTTATTTGAAAAGATGACTTTAGGGGCCTGGAGAGATGACCAATGGATCAAGAGCTCGTCTGCTCTGAAAGAGGATCTGGATTTGGTTCTTTGAGCTCATATCCAATGGCTCCCAACCACCTTTAATTCCAGCTCCAGGGGACCTGACTATTCTTGTGTCTGTGGTCTCCTGTGTTCATGCCCTGCCCCACCCACATAATTAAAAATAATACATCTACAGATGAGAAACAGGTTTCATTAGGTTTCGTTAGTCAAACAATCCCCGACCTTCTCTGATTCTGAGTCTGCTGGATCAGTTTATTGGGTCTCCCCTTGAGTTCCAAGATCACCTCCCTGTTACCTGCCCCTCTTTCCCCAACTGTGTGTTTCTCCCGCAAACTTCACCTCAGAGGGTCTATCTATGTCTGGCCCCTCTCCACGGCTTCCTAAACATCCATCTTTTTTCCCCCGTGCCATCCCTGCTCCTCTAAGCCTCATCTCCAGTTCTTTTCTCTCCCTAAAGACCAGACCAGCTCAGTCCTGTTTGTTTTAGTCTACGTGACATCACACTTACTGTTCACAGCCTTGACCTTTCCGGCTTCCTCTCCATGTTCCATCCACCACAGCCCGTCTCCTCCACCAAAGTGTTCACACACAACACGTCACATCGCACATTTTAATTCTTAGAGCAAAAACAAATTCCACTGGAAAAGATACTGGGGTTGTCAAAGGCCCTTGTGTATCTGAAACACAGAAAAACAAACATTTTCCCCCAATCCTATAAATTCCCCATCTATGCCCCCCACACATTGTGAATTTCACCTTAACAGATCTTTTCCACCAGATTATAGACGTAGATGTGGACGTCGCCATCAAACTTGATGAAATACACGGAAGGCTTGGCTGGAACTTGGTAAATGACTTTGCCGATCTTTTTGGAACCATCGCTTCTGGTGAACTGCACACATTGACCTGTTAAGATGTCGCTGTCAACGTCTGACTTCACCTCTGCTGGAGGAATCTCTGGAATGATACATAGGTTACCTTCTGTGTAATCATCCAGGAGCTGGTGGATGTAAAGGGCTGGATCTTTCTCGTATGTGATGTAAAACCAATCCTTCATGATCGGCACCTGGGCTAGGACCACCACCCTCCAGTTGTCCTTAGAGACATGTTTGCCCTCAAATTTATGCTCCACAGCTCGGCCAACCATGGCTCTTGCAATATGGTCGTCTTTCACTTGAGGAAACTCTACTTTGTGAAGAAAGACATTAAGCTTTAAAATCCTCTCATTGCTGTGAAGTTCCAGTCCGTAGACACAGTCAATTCCGTCATACTTGACCAGATAGAGAGAGGGATTTGTTGGCAGTTGATCTAGAATGATGGCCGTCCATTGGGTGACGGGCTCATCACCTTCTTTCCATCCGTGAGAAATTCTGCAGCCCACAATGTTCCCAGGGCCTGGGGAGAAGGCCTCCTCCTCCTCTGCTTCTGGAAGGATGGTGTGCTCATCCTCCTCAGAGACATCCTCTTCTTCTTGGCTGTAGACCTCGTGTGGTAGGCCACGGCATCCTGGTCCACTGTCTTGTGGCTATCGTTCTGTGTTCAGGCTTCATACTTGCCCGTGGCCTGAGTTTGAAGAGCTCGCCTGCTTAAACCAGACACAATGCTGGTGCCTCTGTCATGTGATTGCCTGCAAGAACAATGGGGGTGGGGTTGGGAGAGCGCTGGACCAAGGCTCTTGTCTAAGAGAACTTTGGAGCAGGTGAGGAAGGCGATGGTAGACAGGGTTGAGCATCGGAATCTAATTCTGTCATAATCAGAAGTTCGTAGGAGGGCTGGGCAATGGTGGAGCGCACCTTTAATTCCAGCACTCAAGAGGCAGAGGGAGGCAGACCTTTGTGAGATCAAGGCCAGCCTGGTCTACAGAGTTAGTTACAGGGTAGTCAAAGCTACCCACAGAAAAACCCTCTCTCAAAAATCAAAATCTAAAGTTCAAAGGGAAATAAACAAATGGTTCTCTACAGCTCAGAATAACATATTCAGACACATTTCGTCAGCCCGAGGCACTTTGCCTCTGCTGAGGAATCTCTCCTTGAATGGCTAGATCAGTGTGGGATTAAGTATCCCTGTCCCCACTTTAAGCAAGCAGAACAGAGAAAGGATAGCAAAGGAGCCAGAAGGGTGACCACACACCTCTTCTACCCTCTAACTATGAGCTACGTGGCAACATCCACAAGTGTCTGCCCAGAGACACAGCACACCAGTCCACTTGCTTTCTGTACTGTGCATCCTGACCCAGCCCCAGGTTTATTCCGCGACGCTGTTGCATCTTCAACCACAACAAGAGTCTTTTGTGTAGGCAACAACAGCCATTTAGAAATAATATCTCCTGGGGTTGGGATTTAGCTCAGTGGTAGAGCACTTGCCTAGCAAGCACAAGGCCCTGGGTTCGGTCCTCAGCTCCTGAAAAAAAAAACAACAACAAAAAAGAAATATTATCTCCTAAAATGCACAGGCACAGAAAGGAGTTTTGACATTTTATTAGAATTATGAATTAGATATTGTTAGCAAAGTATAATAAACTCCGGAGACTGACTAGCCTAGACCATCCGCCGAGCTCTCAAACGTGGAAGACATCAGAAGAGACGGTTACTCACTGTACGAGGGAAAACTTTCAGCTTTCTGGGCTACAAGGGTCCCCGTTATCTTCATAAACGTATTTACCGAAAGAAAATGTCCTAGTCGTCCAGATTCTGTCTTCGGAAACCGGTCAGGGACCAAAAGCCTGCTGAACAATTGTGGGGTTCAGGAGCTGAACTGGCTTTCACACCCCGCTGGGAAGATAGTGAACCCACCTTCAGGGGAGTCTAGCGCCCCCAAGTGGAAGAGAAGCGCAACCTCTGCCCATTGCTCTGTGACATCATCCAGACTCTGCTTACGTCATAGAAGCCCTCTCAGCCCAGTTCCTTCCCTAGTTATGCTTAGAAACTTCCAGCATCTAGGTTTTAGCTTCTCATGTAGCCTCCTGGAGACCCAAAATGATGTCCTCACCCAAATATTCTGATGACTCCAGTCACATTCTGCCCAAGTAGCTCTTTTCATGCATTTTTTTTTTCTGAAAAAGTCTTTGGTTTCTGAGTCACCAACATCCTTGGTGGTTATTTTCCCAGCTCCTATATTTCCTTTGGTTATCTTTAAGTCATTCTCCGTATCAGAAATATTGCTGGGCTCTCCTTCCGAGGCAGCCCACTGGATAGCACCCCAAAATTAGCTTTATCAAAACCCACAGTTAGACGAGGGCCATTTTTATTCACACAAAACTGGAATTTGACAGGATTAAATTTACAGGCTACTGAACCAGAATCATACAGAATCTGCGTCAGTATAGACGAGCCAATCGGTCCCATTCTGTTTGACCATACAAGCGTGAACATGCCTCAGAATTTTGAACAGCCGGGTCATATGGGAAAGCGAAGCTGGCAGAGAGGAGTAGGTGGATAGTGCTTACTGAGGACAAGATGGGTTCAGGGTTAGCGTGTGTGCTGTCCGTGAAAGAAACAGGACAGAAGAAGAGTGTAGATTGGAAAGGTGCAGCTTGGGAGGGACTCAGACATCTACTGTTGGTCTTGTGGGGACAAGGAGCCATTAGGGAAGGGAAAGATCGCCAGGGATAGCTTCAGCCACTACTTTTGGCTAGCATAACCCTGTTTAGAATATTCATCTTCGAGGATGTAAAAGAAAACTGCCTGGAGTCAGTTGATCCATCCGTAACCATCAAGAGTGTGTCCACTATTACAGAGGGACCCAGGAAAAAGCCTGATCGTGGAAGATCCTTTGCCTTCCAGAGATGGAGACTTCTCCCCGGCAACACTGGGCAACCCATCTACGTCGGTAAGGGCCTCCCACCAAGTCCAGATCAGTGGTCCTTAACCCTTGGATTGAGACCCCTTTGGGAGCTCAAATGGCCCTTGCACAGGAGTCACATATCATATATCCTGAATTCCAGACATTTACATTAAAATTCATAACTATAGCAAAATTATAGTTATGAATAGCAATGAAATAATTTTACAGTTGGTGGAGCTGTATGAAAAGGTTACGTTAGGAAGGTTGAAAACCACTCTTCCTGACCCATCTAAGTTATGCCTGTCTGTATGGACAGGAGGTATAATCCCTTTTATTCAATCAGGCAAATCCAGAAAAAACAAAACACCACCAAAAGGTTATGAAGGATAAACAGCCACTGCACCCAGAGTGTCAGGACTGCTGACATCTTACATAAATGACCTAAAAATGGAAATCACTTCACACCATGACAATCCCCTTAAATAAAAAGCAGAGGAGGAAAACCAGTTCCCTGGTGGTGGCACCAAGAGAAAACCCTTGTCAGAATTGTCTGCAAGGATTTTAAAGCAAGGATTCAAGTGTCGTCAATGAGAAACTTCCAAATCAAAAGGATGCACATCATCTTGGTGAGGTAACAGAAGAAACAAGAAAAAATCGATTAGGCACTCACTGAATTAAAGCAAACACTAAGAGTAGGAATTAAAGACAATTCTGGGCAGGATGAACAATGAAGTGGAGTTTAGATCAGGCAGAAGGGACTGGGGAAATGGCTCACTGCTTAGGAACACTGGATGCTCTTGCAGAGGACCAGGGTTCAGAGGATCTGATGGACTCTTTAGTCAAAACACACTCACACACACACAAACACACACACAAACACACACACACACACACACACCTCATAGAGATAAATTTAAAAAAAATTAAAAACAGAAGGAGACAGGCATGTCCCTTTAATCCCAGCACTCAGAAGCAAGGTGATCTCTGTGAGTTCAAGGCCTACCTGGTTTATACAGTGAGTTTCAGGCCAGCCCTACCTACATAATGAAACCCAGTGTCAAAATAAAACAAAAAGAGTGTTATATTTATTTCTGATAATGTAGGCAACAGAGAAACTATTTCTATAGAGAAAGAACTTATTGTTGAGAGAATCAGTGGGCTGGAAGGAGACCCCAATTCTTTGTATCACTAACTCCATCACAGCCTCAGCAGGAAGCAAGAATGTGTACAGCTGAAAAGGAAGCAGGTTGATTATGAGTAAAGCTGTGGACACGGATCAGCCCATCAGCAACAGAAGCAGGCAGAAAACCAGCTGGGATGGGATGGCTTCACCAGCCAATGTCTCTGAATGACAGTCCCTAGTAGCACCAGGATGTTCTTTTCCTTCAAGTACCCCTGGACTTTTCAGACACTCAGAAACCAACAAACAAAGTGTGGCAAATGCCTAAGAAAGGATGTCCTGTGGGACATATTTGTTTATACAAGTTTCATGTAGCCCAGGCTGGCCTCAAACACATTATGCACCCGAGGATGATTTTGAACTCCTGGCTCTCCTTCTGGTAATGGGACTATGGGCATGTACCTCCACACCAGGCTTATGAGGTACTGTAGGTGGAGCCCAGAGCTGTGTGAGAGCCAAGTGAGCACTCTGTCCACTGAGCTGCATCTCCAGCCCCTCGGGATGTGTTCTGCTAATACAATAAAACTAAAATAAACATCTTCAATGAGAAACAACAGGAGTCTCCCAGTCCAGAAACATTAAATTACTCATTCACAAGTAATAGAGATGTCAAGAAATAATGAAACTATGTAACAGTAGGAGAAAAAGAAGAAGATAGGAAACATACTATCAAAATGTGTGAGACAGAACTATGACAGTGCTAAGTGGAAACTTTATTTACAACACTAATTCTTAGATTAGAAACAAAGACCAGCAACCTAAATTTTTATCTACACTAGAAAATAAGAAAATTAATTCAATGAAAAAATAATTATTAAAATGAAACCCAAAACAAAAAACACTAAAAATAAGAAATTAACAAAAAAAAAGCTATTGAAACACAATTAGTTTTTTATAAGCAAAGAATTTTATTTTTATGTCTCGATTAGACCTAGATAGAAAAATATAAGATCACATTCTGTTTGGCGATTTAAAAAAAAAAAAAAAGAAATTGCCGTGTTTTAGAGTTTATGCAGAACATTGAACCTGGTACCACAGACAAAAATTTAAAACAAAAATTATTCATCGTTTAAACACTTTTTAATGACAGTGTTTATACTCACCTTACCTCTCCTATAATCTGTTTAATATCAGACAAGATTTCCAGGGTGGCCATATGGAGATTATGCAGTGTTGAAATGGAAGCTCAGCATTGTATTCCCAACACAGACTCTGGTTGAGAACATCATTGTTTTTCAAACTAGGAAACTAGCACAAGATCCAAGCCCAGTCTCCCGAGGCGTTGTCCCATCTTAGAGCCATTTCTTCAGACAGCACTTCCCATGTGTCATATTTTTCTGCAAATATCGAAGCAGACTTGTTTGCTGCACTGTTTGGTTTGCCGTGCTGCTTGGGAGATCCTGGACCATCAAACATGATGAAACTTCTCCCCCACACCCTCAAACTACAGCACTGGTATCAGTGTAGAGGAGAGACGGAAACCAAAAAGGAAAAAAAAACCTGTTGTTGTTTGGAGAAGTGTCATGTAATAGGCCAAGCAAACCTTGGACATTCTATGTAGCCCAGGTTGGCCTTGGACTTACTATGTAGCCCAGGCTGGCCATGGACTTACTCTGTATCCCAGGCTGGCCTTGATTTACGATGTAGCCCAGGCTGTCTTTGGACTTACAATGTAGCCCAGGCTGGATTTGAACTTGTGATCTTCGCGAGTATTGAGAATATAGGAATGCACTACCACACTCAGCTTTGTATGTGTTATTATAAGTGATTCAGCTGTGGCCCCTCATTTGCCAGCCTCCCTCAACCTCAACAACAGCATCCACAATCACCCACTAGGATAATCCTATCCTTTAACTCATCTGTTAAGGTCAGACTTTATAGGACAGAGAGTCAGCAGGGTCCTCCTCCTTATTAGAACACATTGGTGTGGTGGGATTTGAGTGATTGTTTGAGTGACCCAGTCATACATTGACCTGGTTCTGATATTATGACCAAGACAGAAAAAAAAAAAGAATAAGAAAACAAAAGTAAAGGAGATGGGTCCAACACCGGGACTTGAACCTTAGCAGTTGAGGAGATGGCTCACAGGTCTCAGGTAAATGATGGGTAGGCTTTGTGGCCCAAATAGAATCCCAGTCCAGGGAGGTAGAGGTAGGTCAGATCCCCAGGGCAAGATAGCTATCAAGACTTGTCATATTGGTGAACTCTGGGTTTGACTGAGAAATGCTGCTTATATGAATAAGATAGAGGAGAAATGGATTAGTCCCTACATTATACACTGCACATGCACGTATGTAAATACACACACACACACATACACACACACACACACACACACACACACACACACATACACAGGAACAAAACAAAAAACCTTGGACTTAATGCATTGCCTCCACTGTAGTAACACATAGTAGGAGGTGGGGATCTAAATAATTGTTCCTTTCCACCCCCACAAAGACCAACATACATATGAACCCTCAGCCCTGGATCTGTACAATCTGCTGAGGACTCCCAGATGTTTAGTTTAGTCTCCTCTATCTCTAACATATTCTGGTGTTCTGTTTCAGAAATCCTGAGCTGGGGCTCGGCAGACTTGAGCCTTACTCCCAGTCTTGTATCCGAGACAACTTTCAGCTGCCCTGTACTGATCCTTGGGATTCCCTGCCAAGGTATCCTGACTTGCATTTCTCCCGAGGCCACACCATGAAGGCAGAAAAAGTGCATCTGTCTTATTCTGCCATTTATTAGCTTAGAATATTGGAAAATTATCTCAACGTTTAAACCTCACTTACCTCATGTATAAATGAGCAGGCGAACAATTCCAGTTCATCAGTTCTACATTAGGAGTGAGTTAGAAAAACACATCATAACGATTAGTGCCAATGTGTTTTATGAATGATAAGCAGTATTATTTATATGATTTGTAACATTGGAAATTATGGTACCTGGAACGTAACGGTTTTCATTATCTTTGCGCAGATGATGCGAGGAAAGTATCTAGGATGCAGAAATGCTTCCTTTTTTGCTTTATTTCCAAGAAGCATTTCCTTCTACGCCAATTATTTTCTTAAAACTTACTTTCCACTCCATCTCCCCTTAGGTGATTAGGTTAGAACGGGGTTTGGTGAGAGGGTTTATAAAACGTTGTGTTACAGAATATATCTACAAGATCAACTGTTGAGTTCAAATGGAGGCACCCTCCATGGATAAGCCATGCTCCCCCTGAAGCTATTGATTTCTTTTTTTTTTTATTTTCATTGATTTCTTGTGATGGCTAGTCTTGGAGGAAAGAACCTCCCTCGAGTAGCTTCCTCCATCAGATTGGCCTTGACTATGTCCAGGTGGCATTTCCTTGACTGTTCACTGATGTTGGAGAGCCTGGTCTACTGTGGGCAGCACCGCCCTATGCAGGTGGGTCTGTACTCTGCAAAGGTAGTTGAATGTGAGCTTAGAAGCAAGCCAGTGGGCATTCTCTGTAGTTTCTGTTTCACAATCCTGTCTTGGTTTTCCTTGATGATGGGCTGGAACAGATACGATGAAATGAAGATTTCCCTTCGCAAGCTGGCTATGGTGAGTGCATTCATCAGAGCAAGAGAAAACCAAAATTAAGCAAAAATCACACTGCCAGATGTGGGATGTCTTCCTGAATGTTGCTGACCAGCGAGATCCCAAAAGCCCTCACAACTTTACAGGTTGTTGCCATTGTTTTTCGTAGCCCTCCAGAACTTGATGGTAACACCATATTGCTGAGGACACTGAATTCTTTTGGTCACATGTCACAGAAGGGTCAATCTGAAGCTGAGGTGGAAGCATCCTCTAAAATGGATAGCCTTCATGGTTCAAGAGAGTCCTATGTAAGCTTCCAGGGGAGAAAATCACCTACAACCTTACTCGGGGGTGAACCATTCAAGCTAAAATATCTGGCAAGATGTGCCCCTAATGTGTTAGTGGAATTGCAGTCATGGGAGTAACGAGTGGCTTTCTAATTGGATACAAGGCATGTTCTACACGAGCGTATACACACCAGGTTCTGTAAACTGGTCAAGAACCTATGGTTTATGTGATATACATCCTATGAAAGAACCTAATGCTAAATACATTGTCAAACTTCCTTCCAAACATCCATATTTGCATCTAGAGGTCAGCGTTGCACTCAGCTCTCATCAGACAAGAAGCCTCTGACTACCATGGGCAGAGACGTAGAGCTGGACAAAGTGCTGGGAATCAGTGGTGTTCGACTGTTCAGGTGGAAATAGGACGGCTAAGTCTTCTCCTCCACAGCTCAGAGAACATCATGAAAGAGTGGGTGGAAGGAATATAAGAACCAGAAGATGGGGAAGTGGACAGCAAAAGGATATCTTTTAGATTGGACCTAGTCATTGAACTCTTAAACTGATGGTGGCTATGGTCATGGGCAAAAGACTGGGCCCCTCAACACTTCATTACACATGGGAGAGGCCATAAAGACCCTCCCCTTCCTTGCCAATCAATATTTATTGGAGGAGGTGTTCTATCCTGCAGGCTTAGATTTTTCAAGACCTACTTTAGTAAGAGTTTTTAAACCCTTTAACCTTCCTCTTGCCCACCACCCACCAGAGGTAGTGGAAAGGAAAGGATAATAGGGCAAACAAAGAACAATGTGGACCTGCTTAGAAATATTTCTCTGGGGGGATTTCAATCTTCATCATCAGGATATCAGTTCAGTTGACATGAATCAGCAGAGGTAGGTCGATCTACTTGCAAACACCATTCACGAATCACCAAGGACAGTTCAACCCAGAAGAAATTGCCGAGCTCTTCCAATTGGCCTGCGTTCGAGGAGGCAGCAAGAAGCCACCACATTGTCTCCACAAGAAGTTCTCTGGTGCTTTTCTCTCTACAAAGTCATGACAAACAATGGTCAGTGATGAAGGAAAGGTGAACCAATGCCACAGCATGGTCAGTGAAGACCAGAGTCATCAAAATCCATTGAGCATCAGTGAAGAGTGGCAAGGCAAGCCAATGCCATGGGGTTGCCCACTGTTGTCCAGGGTTATACTCGTACCCTTTCTAAACATCACATGCCCTTTTCACAGGCAGCGACCAGAAACACCATGTGTTTGTTTTCAGCAAAACATCCTCCACTAAGACAGTTTCCAGACCAACATCCATGACACAGTTGAGTCTCCAAAGATACCAGAAATGTCTGCTTCACTCCCTTCTTCATTCCTGTACCCGTAGATAAGCTGTTCTGTCGAATTCCTCTGTACTCATGTAATTAATTAAACTTAGGGATTACACGCAGAAAGGAGACATGAAATAGGAGGGGGGACTTATTCAGAATATCGGTGCCAATTGGAGAGGGAATGGCGTGAGAGAAGAGGTTGACCGAGGGGATGACAGAGGAGGATGAGGGAGGAAGCAAAAGGGAACTGAAGGAGGGGATGGCAGAATGAGGGAGGGGGATGAGGGAGGGGAATTAGGAAGGGAAATACAGAAAGGAAAGGAGTAAAACTCATTATATAAGTATATGAAATTGTTAAACAAAAATTCAAAATCGTCTTTTTTTAAAAGAAAATGTTTCTCTTTACAGAGGGTCAATCATTACAACTTAGGGCTCATTTTGTTGGATCAATTTTGTCTTTAAGACTTTTTTTTCTTTCGAGCAAATTGTCAGATGTGAAGTTTTAGTTCGGGTAAGTGCGGTCCAGGATTCTGTGTAACTGAAAAATCAAGTCAATAAACACTTTGTATTTATGGTCAAAATCCCAGTGAGTTCTCTCCAGGAATTTTCCTTTTATGACACTCCACCCACAGCCCTTCTCAAAATGCTAGCTGAATTAAGTACCTGCCACTGAATGGGACACAAGTTCAAACCAGTGGAAGTGGGAAAAAGCAACTAAAAGCAAACAAAGTAAAAAACAGCAAAACTTCTTCCCTCTGCATCTGGGATTCCATTTTATGGTTTTGGAGAGTCTACTACTCTAAACACAATGAAAGAGTAGAGTCTGAGATGGTTTTTAACTTAGTGAAGAAAGGCAGGCATAGCTGCAAATGGAGGGGAGGCGGGGGTAGGCTGACAGGGCGGTTCCTCTCTTGATGATGTATGTAAACACCAAAGCTGAGAATGAAGAGAACCTCCAAGTGAAAACGGCTATCCCAAAATTTATGAATACAAGAGCGTTTGTATCACACTGACTGAACATTCACACAAATAAATCACACCGCACGTCTAGTATGCGTGTTTACACACATCAAGTGGTGCTGTGTTTGGGGGCTGTATAAACAATGATTGTGTGTGACTGGAGAGGTGTCTTGGTAGTTGAGAACCGTTACTCCTCTTGCAGAGGACCTGAGTTCAGTCCCTGGCACCAACATGGTGGCTCACAAGCATTGATTACTCTTGTTCAGTTCTGTGCCCTGCTCCTGTCTCCTGTCATGATGAATACACATGTGGTCGTGAGGGAAACCGACTTGAGCCCTGTGGCCTCCATGTCTTATTGACAGCTATACCTGCTTTTCTTCCCTAAGTTTCTTGTGGCTTCTGTATATGTATCTTTTATACAGATACATAAAAGCAAGGGAAAACCTATATATGGAATTTAAAACAAGGAAACAAAGAAAGAAACAAACAAGCAAAGAAAGAAAGAAAGAAAAAAAGAAAAAAAGAAAGAAAGAAAGAAAGAAAGGAAGGAAGCTGAACACCCTCCAGGTCTGCAATGTGACCATCACACTCCAGTTGCTATGCTTTCCCCATCATGATGGATGGTACCAGCTCAAACAATGGGTCAAAATAAACACTTCCTGTCTCTTTTTTATTGGAATTTTATGTGTTTATATTTCAAACGTTATCCCCTTTCCTGGATCCCCTCTCTCCCATTCTCTCTCCCCCTGCTTCAGTGATGATGCTTTTCTTCCCACCCACTAACATCTCAACACCCTGCCATTCCCCCACACTGGGGAACTGACCCTTCAGAGGAACAAGGGCTTCTCCTCCTATTGATGCAGACAATGCCATCCTCTGCTATATATGTGGCTGGAGCCGTGGGACCCTCCATGTGTCCTGTCATTATCCCTCCAATCATGGGTTATGGGCTGTCATGCAGTTGCTGGCAATTTCAGAGCAGGCACTGCTTCCCACAAAACTATCCCCCCAGCTTGCATTTTATCCCGTGTTGCTGGTATGCTGGAGATCCTGTATTTTGTTTATTTGGCCCATAGTTGGATGCTCTTTCTTGGACTATAAGTCAGTGATCTACCTTCCTAATGCTGCCCCCTTTAACACAGTTCCTATTTTGTTACGACCCTTGATGACACAATTATTCTTGTTGCTTCTTCATAGTTGTAATTTTCCTTCTGTTATGAATTGTTGTCGGTAATCATTTTGGAGACTGAAGTTTGTCAAAGGGATCGTGACCCACACACAGGTTGTGAACCACAGCTATAACTGGTTCGTGGCAAGATATATTTGAAGGACAACCTGGGGAAGACAACCACCAGTCCTGGGTCCTAAGGCCATCGTTTCATAGACCTAACTCACCTCTTTACCTCCTTCAATATGGAGTCATGGGAGGAGCGTTTGTCACTTTGAATAAAACAAACCTTAACAGAGACACACGATGGATCGTTGTTGCTACCATTTTGTAATTTCCTTCCCCCAAACCCCAGATTTTTAACATCATCAAAACCCAAGAAAATGGGCATAAAGATCTGTCTGTGTGAGGTACTGCCCACAATTTACTTCGTTCACCTGGGCCTCAACTTTAGAATACTGCAAGCATCAGCCATTTGAG
The DNA here is from genome assembly GCF_021556685.1 of Rattus norvegicus. Lineage (NCBI taxonomy): Eukaryota > Metazoa > Chordata > Mammalia > Rodentia > Muridae > Rattus > Rattus norvegicus. The sequence goes on along the minus strand of NC_141555.1, from coordinate 62,080,580 downwards.
AAATCCACTTCCTGCTCATGTTTTGTTAAAAAAAAATCAAGCTAAATAGAAAAATAGAGATGGAGTGTACAGGATGGGTTGTGTGTTTAGAGCTCTTAAGGAAAGCTCGCACACAGTGAGGTATGTCAACACACCTCAGCTGACTCAGAAGCAAACAGGTGAGGACCATAGGAAGCCTTGGGCATGAACAACAGGGATGAAGGTGTCTTTCAAAGGCAGGGAGACAGAGCAGAGCACCTTCCTTGGTCTAGTTGAAGTGAGGAAGCTAGTGGTTCTCCACCTAAGTTATCGCACACTGAGCAGGCTCGTGAAGTTCTGGACCCGTCACTCTCCAGTGTATGAGGATGAAATGCCGCCGCCCCCCCCCAACCCCCATAGGAACAAGCACTTGTTCCAAGGAGAGGTGCTTGGAGACTTCATTCTTTGAAGCCATCATCTCTGAAGGGAAGGTCTCCAAATCCTTAGATGAAAGAAAGGCATCAGGTCTTCAACCTTATCGTCTTTCCAAATCTGCCATCTTTGTGATGACCCATCTCGAAGGTCTTGGCCAGGGCATCTGGCTTCCTGAACTGATGTCTCCAACAGGTTTCCTAAAGTCTCAGCTTAGCAGTTTTCGACGGATTACCTGTGCCTTATCTAGAGCGGAAACAGGGAATGAATTCTGGCTTATCTGAGTCCCTGGAGGTAGTAGGTGCTTATAGACAGCAGGTAAAGGAATTGTAGACATGAAAGTGCTAATCCATTCTTCGGGTGTGAACTTCTCTAATTTTTTATACATTTTTTTAATCATTTAATAAAGTAAGTCAGTATCCCAGACAGGGTGAGTGTCTGGCTTATGCACCAGCCTCTCTTTTCATCCTAACTCCTGGCTGCTCAGGCTGTGATATCCATTGGAAGTAGAGTCATTGCAGATGTAAGTGGTTATAATGAAGGCCACCCTGGAGTGTGCTGGGCCCCTAATCCAATATGATCATCGACCCTATCAGAATAGGAGCGTTAATGGGCTGAATGGCAGGCAGGTTGGATGGGACCCTATGTCAGGCTGTGGTGGACTGGGAGCTGGTTTTATTTCCCAACCAGGAGTTTGGGCTTTAGCCTGAGTTTCTAGTAAGCACTGGAGAATTTTTATCAGGGATTTCCCTTCAGGGATCCCTCAGGATGATCCCCTGGGGATGTACAGAGGAGGCTGCAAGGGCTGTCATCTCAGGCAACACGGAAAGCTGCTGGCTTCGCAGGAGACACATGCTGCATAGTGCAGGCCAGCAGAGACAGTGACTGAGCAGTTAGTGCAATGTCCCTCTTTGCATCAGAGCACACCCCCCACGCTATCCTTCTGCCATGCCACTATTACATGTTCAACAGACCGTCAAAACCCAGTCTGAGTGAAGGGACACCATTGCACTAAGGAACGAACACTGCATAGTACAAGACACAATGGATGGTAAGATGTTTCACAAATGATGGGAAACTGAAATAATGTCAGTTATGATGGTATGCATTCCTCTCAGAGGACCCGGGTTCAGTTCCCAGCAACTATATCAGATGGTGCCCAACTCTAGGGAGTCTGATGCCCTCTTCTGACCTCCGTGGGTCACTGCACATAAGTGTACATACATACATACATACACACATACATACATACATACATACATACATACATACTACATATATACACATATATTACACACATACATACTATACACATACTACATACATACGACATATATATTATGCAAGTGGGTTACTCAGTAATCTCCTATCCTTGGTCAGTGGATTACTCATGCCCTCAGGAACCCTCAGAGGAAGTGGAACTGTCCATTTCTTTTGTCTGTCAGTTCCCTTCTGGGGTCTAGTACCCTCTTATTGACTGAAGCCTTTATATGATCTTTGAGTTTCTGAAGCATTTCTGTAACAGGAGCATCAGGTTTTTTGAATCTCTGGTCTTCATAGGGTTTTGAGCATATGAACTTGTGCCGAGTATATCTAAGTAGTCCCGGAGGTGGAAAGTCGCTCAGGTCTCTGGTGTTCAAGTTCTTCCCACATTGGAGTCCGGTGTTATAATCCGCTTGGGGGACACTGAATGGGCTTCCAGGCTGTGGAGGCTGGGAATCCTTCCACTGATTCCCCTGCTGCACTCCGGGGTTATAATCATCTCGGGGGACTCTGAAGGGGTTCTCAGGCCATGGAGACTGGGAAATCGCTGGTGTATTGTCAGAGGGTAAAGTCCGGGATGAGGCTCTCTGTCCTCTCTAAACACTACCCCGTGAAGGGGCAGTGAAAGGACTCGGCAGTGGTGAGTCATGGTGAGCATCAGTCGAGCTGTATCCTTCGAGTATTTCTCTCTCTCCCGAGAACTGTGGACAAGTCCAGAAGGCAAAGCAGGGAAATCTCGAGTGACCATTGATCTCAGGAAACAACCAAAGCTCGAGAGGGGCTGTCCTCGAGTTTGCAAGAGGCAGTAGCGAGGTCTGCACGGTGCAGTCGCCAGGTCTGCACGGGGCAGTCGCGAGGTCTGCACGGGACAGTCGCGAGGTCTGCACGGGGCAGTTTCGAGGTCGGCACCGGGCAGTCGAGAGGTCTGCACCGGGTAGTCGAGAGGTCTGAATGGGACAGTCACGAGGTCTGCACGGGGCAGTCCCGAGGTCTGCACGGGGCAGTTGCAAGGTCTGCACGGGGCAGTCCTGAGGTCTGCACGGCCCAGCCAGGAGCTGCCTCACTTGTCAGTTCGGCTTCTAGTAGCGGGCGATCATCCAAGCTTTCTGAATGAGTAGGAACCATGTCGACTGTCTTCCTCTGAGTCCGGAGTGCTACCTGTTTTGTGCACACTGTCAGGGGTCGTGACAAGTGACTCCTGAAGTAGCAACATGAATGGAAAGGGCAAAGGGCGCTTCGGAGACTGTGCGGTCAAGCGCCTCTTACACCAGCTTTGGTGCAGGGATGTGTCTTGGAGCCTCATAACCGAGTGGGAAAGGCTGATCCTGACCCTTGCTCCTCAGAGACTGCAGGGACTAGAAAATCACTGGTGGACTGTGTTAGGGAATGAGCATGTGATAGGATGTGAATAGAGCATAGAATGCATGGGATTGATATTAGAATTCCATGTGAGTTTCAGGTGTTACTGTAATGCTTCTGCCTTGATGTATCACTCACTATTTTTTCTTGTCCTAAAGCTCTTAATATTCTTTCCATGATGATATTTTTGAAATATTGAGTATGCTACACAATGTCAAGTATTTTATCTAGTCACATATATTGAAATTCTAAATGTCTCTTGACATCATATGCAGTTGCCTGGCCAGAAGTCCTGGGAAGCTTTCAATACTGGTAAGTTGAATGAACACAACTGTTTGCGTTACAAGCTTTGCTTGTAAGTAATTCTTTTGGTGACCCCCAACTAGATTGTACAAATGCCTCCTGCCGTTTACAGACAATTCTACAGTCACCCTTGCTTGGAGAAAGGAATTAAGTGTTATGCCTTCTGTGAATGAAGAGGAAGATCTAAGGCTACACTCCTCAGAGAAACAAGATATCAGGTACTGTTGGAAGAAATATGCATCTAGGCAACAATAAATGATCCAAACTAACCTGTGCAGTAAAATAATGTATGAAAAATACCACTCCTTTATTTGTAATATTATTAACCATTGTATTTGTTTATATTTCAAATATTACCCCCTTTCCATAAACCCCACCTCCACATATTCCTCCTCTTTGTCTCTAAGAGGGTGACTCCGTAATCCCCATTCATTCTTTCCTCACCCTCTAGAATCACTCTTCTCTGGGACATCAAGCATCCAAACGACCAAGTGCTTCCCCATCCACTGATGTGAGATGGGGCCATCCTCTGCTACATACGTAGTGTACCAGACCATGTATATTCTATGGTTGGTGGTTAGGTCCATGGGAGCCCTGAGGGGTCTGGGTAATGGATATTGTTGTTAATTACAGTCTCCTTCAGCTCCCTCAGCCCTTCCCCTACATCGTCCATTGGGATCTCTAGGCTCAGTTCAATGGTTGGCTGTGAATATCTGCATCTGTGTCAGTCAGGTGCTGGCAGAGCCTCTCAGAGGACAGCCACACCAGACTCCTGTTTGCAAGCACATCTCAGCATCAGCAACAGTGTCCGGTTTGGTGTCTGCAGATCTCCTGATGGCCTTTCCTTCAGCCTCTGCTCCATATTTACCCTGCATTTCAATAGACACGGATAACTCTGATTTAATAAGAGATGGGTGAGTGTCCCATCCTTACACTGTGGTCATGTCTATCTACTGCAGGGGGTGTCTTCAGGTCAATCTCACTGTTGTGTATGTTGGCTAATGTCATCAGTGTTGGGTCCAGGGAACCTGTCGCATCCCTAGTATCTGGGACATTCTAGAGGTTACACCGTCCTCCAATGTTCCTTCTTTCTATACTCATTCTCCTGGTCCTCTGTGTTTCGCTCCTGTCTCTTCCCACATCTGATCCTGCTCTCCTGTATTTCCATTTCACTCCCCTCTCCCACACACAGTCCTTCCTCCATGTGCCTCCCATGATAATTTTCTTCCCCCTTCTAATTGGGATTGAAGCCGTCCCTCTTTGTCCTTTCTCGTTGAGCTGCAGAGTGTATGTGAGTTTATTGTGGATATTCTGAGCTCTTGGGCTAATTTCCACTTACCAGTGAGTGCATGCTATTTGCATTTATTTGTGTTTGGGTTACTTCACTCAGGATGATATTTTCTAGTTTCATCCATTTGCCTATGAATTTCATGAAGTCATTCTGTTTAATAGCTGAGTACCACACCATCGTGTAAATGGACCCCATTATATGAATCTGTGTCTCTTTTGAGGGAAATATGGGTTCTTTCCAGCTTCTGTCTGTTATAAATAAGGCTGCTATGAACATAGTGGAGCACGTGTCCTTGTTGTAGGTTGCAGCAAGTTTTGGGTATATGCCATCGAATGGTACAGCTGGGTCCTCAGGTAGTAAATACTATGTTCAGTTCTCTGAGGACCATCCAGCCTGGTTTGCAGAGTGGTTTTAAGAGCTTGCAATTTCAACAGGGACAGAGTGTTCCTTTCTCTCCACACCCTTGCCAGAGTCGGTTGTCACCTGACTTTTTATCTGAGCCATTCTGACTGGTATGAGGTAGATCTCAGGGTTGTTTTGATTTGCCTTTCCACAACGATTAGGGAATTTGAACATTTTTTAGGTGCTTCTCACCCATTCAATAGTCATCAGTTGAATATTTTTTGGTTAGAACTGTAGCCCACTATTAAATAGGATTATTTGATTCTCTGGAGTAAATCTTCTTGAGATTTTTGTAATTGTTGGGTGTTAGCTCTCTATTGGATGTAGGATTGGGAAAAATATTTTCCCAATCTGTTAGTTGCTGTATGAAACTAATGACAGTGTCCTTTGCCTTACAGAAACTTTGAAATTTTATGAAGTTCCATTTGTTGATTCTTGATGTTAGGACAAAAGCCTTTGGTGTTCTATTCAGGTAATTTTCCCGAGTTCCAATGTGTTCGAGGCTTTTCCCTGTTTTTTCATCAGTTAGTTTCAGTGTATCTGGTTTTATGTGGGGGACTTTAATCCACTTTTACTTGAAATTTGGACAAGGAGATAGGAATGGATTGATTTGCATTATTCTACATTCTTCCCTTCAGGTGAAACAGCACAATTTTTTTAAAAATGCTATCTTTTTATCCACTGGATGGTTTTAGATCCTTTATCAATTTTCAAGTGGCCATAGCTGTGTGGGTTCATTTCTGCATCTTCAATTCTATTCCATTGATCTACCTGCCTGTCTCAATACCAATACAATACAGTTTTTCATCACCACTGCTCTGTAATACAACTAGAGCTCAGGGATGGTGATTTCCCCAGAACGCTTTTATTTTTCAGAATAGTTTTCTCTATCCTGGGATTTATTTTATTCCAAATAAATTTGCAAACTGCCATTTCTATGACTGTGAAGAATTGAGTCAGAATATTGATGGGGATTGCATTGAATCTGTAGGTTGCATTTGGCAAAATGGCCATTTTTACAATATTAATCCTGCCAATACACGAACATGGGAGATCTTTCTAATTTCTGAGATCTTCAATTTATTTCTTCAGAGACATGTGTTCTTGTCATATATATCTTTCACATGCTTGGTTAGAGTCACACTGAGGTATTTTTACATGCTTTCTGACTATTGTCAAGGGTGTCATTTCTGTAATTTCTTTCTCAGCCTGTTTCTCTTTTGATAGAGGAAGGCTGCTGATTTGTATGAATCAATGTTATACTCTGCCACTTTGCTAAAGTTGTTTATCAGGCTTAGAAATTCACTGGTGGAATTTGTGGGGTCACTTAAATATACTATCACATCATCTGCATATAGTGACATTTTGAATACGTCCTTTGCAATATGTATCTCTTTACCTACATTTGTTTTCTAACTACTCTGGCGAGGACTTCGAACACTATATTGAAAATGTAGGGAGAGAGTGGGCATCCTTGTCTAGTTCTTGATTTTAGTTGGTTTGCATTAAGTTTCTCTCCATTTAGTCTGATGTTGGCTACTGGTTTGCTGTATATTGCATTTACTGTGCTTCAGTTTGGTCCTTGAATTTCTGATATTTCCAAGACTTTTAACATGAAGGTGTAGGTTCTGTGAAATTCTTTGTCAGCATCTAATGAGATGATTGCTTGTTTTGTTTCCATTGAATTTGTATTTATACTGAGATTAGTTTGATTAGTGATCAGGTTCTGTATATTGAACCATCCCTGTATCTCCAGGATGAAGCCTACTTGACCATGATGGATCATTGTTTTGATGTGTTCTTGGACTTGGCTTGCAAGAAATTTACTGAGAATTTTTGAACGGAAATTCATGAAAAAATTGGTCTGAAATTCTCTTTCTTTGTTGGGTCTTTGTTTGCTTTAGTTATAAGCATAACTGTGGCATCAGAGAAGGAATTGTGTAGTGTTCCTTCTATTTCTAGTTTGTGGAATAGTTTGGAGAATATTGGTATTAGGTATTCTATGAACGTCTGAGAGAATTCTGTACTAAACCTTTCTGGTCCTGGGATCTTTGGTTGGGAGACATGAATGACTGCTTCTACTACTTTACGAGTTATGGGGGTATTTAGATGGTTTATCTGATAGTGATTCAACTTTGGTAACTTGTATCTGTCTAGAAAATTATCCATTTATTCCTAACTTTCCCGTTTTGTTAAGTATAGGGATCTGATAATTTTTGAGCTTCCTCATTTTCTATGGTTATATCTCTATTTCACTTCTGATTTTGTGATTTTTATTTTGAATATAAAGGATTTACCTATTTCTGGATTTTTCAAAGAGCCAGCTAGTGGTTTTCTTGATTCTTTATATAATTCCTTTTGTTTCTACTTGGTTGATTTCAGTCCGGAGTTTGATTATTTCCTGCTGTCTAGTCCTCTTGGTGTATTTGGATTTTTATTGGTTCTGAGAATTCAGGTGTTCTGTCAAACTGCTAGTGTATCATAGCTCCTATTTCTTTGTGGAGGCTCTCAGAGCTATGAGCTTTCCTCTTAGCATTGCTTTTTTGTGTTCCCAAGTTATGCCTCATTTTCACTAAATTCAAAATGTCTTCAATTTTTTTCTTTATTTCTTCCTTGAACAAGTTCTCATTGAGTAAATCATTCTTCAGCTACCATATATATATGGTCTTTGGTTGTTCTTGTTGTCATTGAAGACCATTCTTAGTCTGTAGTGATCTCATAGGATGCATGGGATTAATTCAATCTTCTTGTATCTGTTGAGGCCTGTTTTGTGATGGATCATATTGTCAGTTTTGGAGAAGGTTCCATGTGGGACTGAGAAGAAAGTGTCAGGAGCCATAACAGGACAGCTAATAACTAGCAGGTGATCATCCTGCGATGTACAGCCTCGGATTATTTTATAATCCACAACTTGTTCGCCCTTATTAAGAAAGGCTGTGAGGGATTCATTTTGGGAAAGTTTCCTGCTATTAAAATGCTATTCCTGTTGTTATTATTAGACATATATAACAATCATTGAGTAAGAGCACACCCCTTTGGAGCAGATCTCTGCAGGCCTACGAAGTTGTACTGTCCTGTAGTGATGCTATACAGACAAATAGGTGAATCTTTATTCTTAATAATGATCCTACAATAATTCCTAAAATTATATCAATGGTTATTAAGCTCTTTTATAGTGGGACTGCTATAAGTCTCTTTCTATTAGTCAAAATTGCAGTGACAACTCTGCCAGACTCCCAGGTGTCACCAGTTAATTGTTCTGAGATAGTAAACAGACTTTCTCCTACTCAGAACACATTCCAAGAGGTTGCAAAACAGTCATCAAGAGTCATAAAAAGAGAACAAATGATTTGTTACAGGTGCAAGGACAGAGGAAAAGATACTGACTGGGTTTATCTGTAAATGACTTCTTTATCAACTATGGTTTTAGCTTCAGTGAACCTGTAGAGCTGACACTGGTGATGAATGTTTAGCCAGATAATTACTCCTGATGGATATTTATGTAAACATTTTTGGTTGCAAATTATATTTCAATTGATGCTTTGATCTTTCATATGAACTTGTGATGAAAATAGTAACACGGGATTATGTATTCTGAAATATGTTTAAGTGCTGAGGAGAAAGAGAAGACACACAGAAGGACTGAGGGAAAAGGACTGAACGGGAAGGACAGAGACAGATGAACTGACCTGGAGAGGGGCTGAGCTGGAAAGTCCGGTTTGAGCTAAGGAGAACTGAGCTTAGTAGAACTGAGCCAAAAAGATCTGGGCTGAGAAGAAATGTATAGAGGAATAACTTAGAGACTATATACGTAACATGATAAAGCAATCTGCAGAGGAGAAGAGGAAAACAGAAGAAGCTGGAAAGAACAGAAGGTGCAGGCAGGTTTCTCCTTACCGTGGGACAGAACAGGTCATTTTTTCATTTTTTTTTTTATTAACTTGAGTATTTCTTATTTACGTTTCGACTGTTATTCCCTTTCCTGGTTTATGGGCCAACATCCCCCTAAATCCCTCCCCCTTCTTTATGGGTGTTCCCCTCCCCATCCTCCCCACATTGCTGCCCTCCCCCCAAAATCACGTTCACTGTGGGTTCAGTATTAGCAGGACCCAGGGCATTTGATTACATAATGCAATATTCTGTCGTTTGTTTTTCGTTTAACAATGTGTCTTGAATACATGTGCATGGGGAATTTCTTCATGGAGTATCATGCATTTAATAAATGGTAGTATACTCATTTGTTTAAATAATAACCTAATTGTGACTTTCAGATTATTATCATTTTCATTAGCTAAAGTTTTCTACAGAAAATTAGCATGGACACTGACTCTGGCACAGTACTCAATGGTGATTATTTACATTATATTTTGTATAAATTACAAAACACATTGTTGGAATGATGTCAAGTCTCTTATGTAATGGGATACTTGTATAAATATTGCCAAATTTCCATCTCAGAAGACTATAATAAATATATATTGCAATCAATTTTATATGAGAACCCATATTATACCATTCAAAATTAAATGGTACATATATTTTAAAAAGGTATCAGTCTCTGACTTCTGTCAGTTCTTTAATTAGGGGAAGGATTGAAGAAGTTGAAGGAGACGGCACCCTCTATAGGAAGACCAGCAGTCGCAACTAATCTGGACCGCTGAGATCTCCCAGACACTGAGCCACCAATCAGGCAGGACACACAAGCTGGTGTGAGGCCCTGACACATGGATAGCGGAGGACGGCCTGGTCTGGACTAATCCTTGAGAGATGTGAGGTCCCAGGGATTATGGTGCCTGGCAAGGTCTGGGGAGCATCCTCCTCGAGTCAGGGGAGGAAGAGGTGGAATGGATTGAGGAACTGTGGAGGGGACATGGCACAATGGCAGGAATGAAAATAAATAAAATAAATTTTAAATAGATTCACTCATAAATTCAAATGCTAGATTATTTTTAACATCTACATTGCAATTCAATCGTGAAGTTTAGCATTTTACGCTTACTGAACTGTGTAAGCATTAATCCTTAATTTACTCTTCATAACTATTTGCGAATTTTCTCCTTTCTTATTACATTGCATCAATTGTGTTTGCATACGTAGAAGGCTTAGTATTCATAATATGTGCAGAAAATACATTCATGAATCTATTTATTTTAATGATCTGTTATGTGTGAACGTCTATGTATAGATTTGTGCACATGAACACAGGCACCTGGGGAGACCAGGAAATGTCAGATGCCCTGGAGCTGCTTTACAGCTGGTTGCAAGTGGCTTCATGGGTGTTGGAAAGTGAACGTGTTTGCTCTTAAGAGCAGTAAGTGCTCTTAACCACTAAGCTAATACTACAATACTTATTCCATAATAAAATCAGCCTATTTATAATTTTCTCATATATTTCAGGGTATCTTTGAATTTGAGACATCTTCCCAGATTCTTGGTTCTGAGACTATATTCAGGCTTTATTTTTCCCAGTTTTCTTTCCTTTTTCATAGTAAGATGTGTTAGATTAAATATGTTAATATTATGCAATAAATCCTTCAAATGTTTACTTATAGAACCTTGGGTTAGTGTCTGTTTCTTTCCTCTGCAATGACTATATTAATTTTACAGTTTGCAGTTCTCTCTTTCTTTACACAATCCATCTCATGTGTTTATGCTTTCATATAGAATGAAGTAAAAGCCTTTTAGTTTTTCTCTGAATATTTAATGTACTAAGAAAAGTTGTTGAATTTCCTATTTTAAGGCCGATACAATACGTTATTTCTTTAAAATGTTCCTAGAGTTTTCTTTTTACTTTTCTTATTATTATTGTTTTCATTAGTCTCATTATTAATATTCTGTGTAAGCTTTTATGTCATGTAGTGAATATAGAAATCTTCCAAACATATGTGTGTAGGTATCAAATTTAGGTTCTTGGTTTTTCATGGCATGAAATTTTACCTCACTGGAACACACTATGACATATTAAGGTGACATTTAGCTCCAGGCTGCTTTTATATATAAAATGTTTTCATCATTTGGATTTTAATAAATATTTTTTGATTACTGTAATATATTTTTCCATGTCCACTTGGTAACTCTAGTATGCTATTATAAAATTTAATTATATAATATAATATTTAAGTAATAATTTAGTCATAATTATTATGCATTTGTTACCTAGCTAATATGAAATTAAACTAGATAAAATTAAATACATGCAATTAGTTACCTAAAGCATGAAGTTTGGTACAAAATTTTGTTCATTATTCCTATGCATTTGCATAAAATAGAGAATATTTCATCGTCACAATCCTGATGCCTATTTTACACAGTATCACAGCTATCAACTATCTGTGACTTTTAATCACTTAAAAGGAGTTAGAATTATATTGTTAAATGATATTTCCCCACCATCAAGTAAATAGATTTTATTTTGCTTCAATTAATTAAACATGCTATAGCAGGAAAATTTTAATTTCCTCTTTTTGGTTAAGACTAAATTTAACTTTTAAACCCTCCTGCCTATCAGAGTCAATATTCTTATATAGGAAGATGTGCCAGGCACAGGTCGTATTTCTAGTATAACATGTAATTACAATCATCAGTCTTGTCAGTTTCAAGTGATTGTTCACCTCATGCCTGTAAAACACAATGATCAACATGGCAGGATAACCATAAGGGCAGTGCAGTGGCATAAATAGCTTGGTGATAGCCAACAGCTCGCTAACTTGACTTAAGTCCTGTTCAATGAACATGGATGGTCCTGGTAATTTACCCACGTATATAAGACTATTGAAGCTGTGGTTATGGGGGAGAATGTACAGCCCCTTACATACTTAAGCCAGTATCATACCTAACAACAATCAAAGCCATGTGTCCTTATATACAGAATTAATTACAGTCTCTGCAACAAACATCACAGTGAAAATCCCAGCCTTTCACACTGCATGATAGAAACTTTAAGTCCAGTCTCAATGGCTCTATCTACAAAATGTCACTTGATTCAAGGCTGAGGAACATTACAGAAGAGGGGCAAGAAGATTGTAAGAGACTAAAGTTTACTATGAGATGGTGTCTCAAAGTAGCACCAGAAATTACACTCATAACGTCTCACTAACACGACTGCCTCAACAAGAGCTGAGGACGACAGGGAATGGGGAGAATGAAAGTTTAGTTTTCTTTCTGTTTTAATCAATTCCCTCTTCTTCTTCTTCTTCTTCTTCTTCTTCTTCTTCTTCTTCTTCTTCTTCTTCTTCTTCTTCTTCTTCTTCTTCTTCTTCTTCTTCTTCTTCTTCTTCTCCTCCTCCTCCTCCTCCTCCTCCTCCTCCTCCTCTTCTTCTTCTTCTTCTTCTCCTCCTCCTCCTCCTCCTCCTCCTTCTCCTCCTCCTTCTCCTCCTCCTTCTTCTTTCCTTCTCCTTCTCCTCTTTCTACTTCTCCTTCTCCTTCTTCTTCTTTTCTTCTTCTTCTCCTTCTTTTTCTTCCTCCTCCTCCTCCTTCTCTCTCTCTCTCTGTCTCTGTCTCTCTCTCTCACTCATTGTTGGGTATTTCCTGTTTACATTTCGAATGTTATTCCCTTTCCAGGTTTCCAGTCCATAAGCCCCTTAACCCTTCCCCCTACCCTTCTATAAGGGAGTTCAAATCCCCACAGGGCCTCCCCACCCCTCCCCACATTCCCCTACACTGGGGGACAAACCATGTCAGAAAAGATTGTTTCTCATGCCATTGTTTCCAGCAAGGCCATCCTTTGCTCCATGCAGTAGGATCCATGAGTCAGACCATGTACAGTCTTTCTGTTGTGGTTTAGTCCCTCCACGCTCTGGGTGGTTGACATTGTTATTATTATGTGATTGAAAATCCCTTCAGCTCTTTCAATCCTTTCTCTAATTCCTCTAACTGGGGTCTGGTTCTTGGTTCAGTGGTTTGCTGATGGCGTTTGCCTCTGTATTTGACATACTCTGGCTGTGTCTCTCAGGAGGGATCAATATCCAGTCATCATCAGCCTGCACTTCTTAGCTTCCTCCATCTTATCTAGTTTTGGTGTCTGTATATGTCTGGGCTACATGTGGTCCAGGCTCCGGACTTCAGGTCCTTCAGTCTCTGCTATAAAGTTTACCTCCTTATCCCCTCCTCTGGGTATTTTGTTCCCCTTTTAAAGAAGGAGTGAAGCATCTGCATTGTGGTCATCCTTCCTGAGTTTCATGTGGTCTGTGTATTGCATGATGGGTAATTCAAGCTTTTTGATAATATCTGCTTATCAATGAATGCATATCAAGTGTGTTTTTCTGTGATTGAGTAACCTCACTCAGGATGATATTTTATAGTTCATTCCATTTGCCTAGAATTTCATGAAGTCATTGTTTTTGAAAGCTGAGTAATATTCCATTGTGTAGATGGACCACATTTCTGTATCCATTCCTCTGTTGAAGGGCATCTGGGTTCTTTCCAGCTTCTGGCTATTATAAATAAGGCTGCTATGAACACAGTCGAATATATTTCTCTGTTGTATGTTGGACCATATTTTGGGTATATGCTCAAGAGAGGTATAGCTGGGTCCTCAGGTCATGGAATGTCCAATTATCTGAGGAACCTCCAGACTGATTTCCATAATGGTTGTACCAGTCTGCAATCCCACCAACAATGGAGGAGTGTTCCTCTTTCTCCACATCCTCGCCAGCATCTGCTGTCACATGAGGTATTGATCTTAGACATTCTCACTGGTATGATGCACAATTTCAGATTTATTTTGATTTTAATTTCCCTGATGACTAAGGATGTTGAACATTTATTTAGGTGTTTTTTGGCCATTTGATAACCTTCAGCTGAGAATGTTTTGTAACTCACTGTACCTAATATTTAATAGTGTATTTTTGCTTTCTAAAGTCTAACTTCCTAAGTTCTTTGTATATTTTGGATATTATCCTCTATCAGATATAAGACTGGTAAAAATGTTTTCCCAATCTGTTGGTTGCAGTTTTTTTCCAATGACAGTGTGTTTTTCCTTACACAACGTTGCTGTTTTATGAGGTCCTATTTGTCAATTCTTTTCTTAGAGCATAAGTCATATGTGTTTTTTTCAGGAAATTTTCTCGAGTGCCCATGTGTTCAAGACTCTTCCCAACTTTTTCTTCTATCCGTTTCAGTGTTTCTGGTTTGATGTGTAGGTCCTTGATTCACTTGTACTTAACCTTTGTACATGGTCATAAAAATGGTATAATTTGCATTCATCTACATGCTGACTTCCTGTTGAACCAGCACTATTATTGGAAAATGCTATGTTTCTTCATTTGGATGGTTTTATGTCTTTTGCCAAATATCAAATGATAGGTGTGTGGGTTCATTTCGGGGTCTTCAATTCTATTCCACTGTTCTGTCCATCTGTCTCTATATGAATACCATGCAGTTTTATCACTAATGCTCTGTAATAATGCTTGAGTTCAGGGGTGATGATTCCTCCAGAAGTTCTTTTATTGTTGAGGATAGTTTTAGCTATCCTGGCTTTTTCTTATTCCAAATGAATTTTCACATTGCTCTTTCTATCTCTATTAAAGAAGTGAGTAGGAATTTTGATGGATATTGCATTGAATGTGCACATTGCTTTTGTCAAAATAGTCATCTTGACTATATTAATCCTGTCAATCCATGAGCATGGAAGCTCTTTCCATCTTCTGAGATCTTCCTCAATTTCTTTCTTCAGATACTTGATCTTCTTGTCATACAGATCATTCACCTGCTTGGTTAATCTCACACCAAGATATTTTATATTATTTGGGACTATTGTGAAGTGTGTGATTTCATTATTTTCTTTCTCAGCCTGTTTATCCATTGAGGAGAGGAAGGCTCCTGGTATGTTTGAGTTAATTTTATACCCTGACACTTTGCTGAAGTTATTTATCAGGTTAAGAAGTTCTCTGGTGGAACTTTTGGGGTCACTTAAGTATATACTATCATATCATCTGCAAATGGTGATATTTTGATATCTTCCCTTCCAATTTGAATCCCTTTGACCCCTTTTTACTGTCTGGTTTCTCTGGCTGTGACATGGAGTCCTGTTTTGAATAAATAGGGAGAGAGTTGGGCAGCCTTGTCTAGTGCCTGATTTTAGTGGGATTGCTTCAAGTTACTCTCCATTTAATTTGATGTTAGCTACTGGTTTGCTGTATATTTCTTACACTATGTTTTGATATGAGCCTTCAATTCGTGATTTTTCCAGGACTTTTAACCCCAAGGGTTGTTGAGTTTTGTCAAATGCTTTCTCACCATCTAATGAAATGACCTTGTGCTCCTTATCTTTGAGTTTGTTTACATGATGGATTTCATTTATGAATTTTCCTGTATTAAACCATCCTTCCATCCCTGGGTTCAAGTCTACTTGATCATGATGGATGATTTTTTGATGTGTTCTTAGTTTCTGTTTGCAAGAAATTTATTGATTATTTTTTGTCAATATTCATAAGGGAAATTGGTCTGAAGTTCTCTTTCTGTGCTGAGTCTTTGTGTAGGTTAGGTATAAGAGTAATTGTGGACTCATATAAGGAATGAGCTAGTGCTCAGACTATTTCAATTTTGTGGAAGAGTTTTAACAATATTAGTATGAAGTCTTCTAAGAAGGTCTGATAGAATTCTGCACTGAACCCATCTCGACCTGGACTCTGTTTTGTTGGAAGACTTTTAATATCTGCTTCTATTTCCTTAGGAGTTATGGGGTTGTTTAGATAGTTTATTTGTTCCTGATTTAACTTTGCTACCTGTTATCTGTCTACAAAATTGTCCATTTCCTCCAGATTTTGCAGTTTTGTTGAATATAGGCTTTTATAGTAGAATCTGATGATTTTTTTTTAATTTCTTCAGATTCTGTTGTTATGTCTCCCTTTTCATTTCTGATTTTGTTAATTTGGATACAGTCTCTCTGACCTCTGGTTAGTTTGGCTAAGGGTTTATCCATCTTATTGTTTTTCTCGAAGAAACAGATACTGGTTTTGTTGATTCTTCGTATCGTCCTTTTCATTTCTACTTCGTTGATTTCAGCTCTGAGTTTTATAATTTCCTGTGTTCTATCCCCTTGTGTTTACATAGTTCTTTTTGTTCTAGACCTTTTACATCTGCTATCAAGCTCCTGACATATGCTCTCTCCTGTTTTTTCTCCCAAGCACTCAGATCTATGCTTTACTCTTAGCTCTGTTTCCCTGTGTCATATATGTTTGGGAATGTTTATCTTCTTTTTCATTAATTTCTAAGAAGTCTTTAATTTCTTTATTTCTTCCTTCACCAAGTTGTCATGGAGTAAAGCATTTTTCAACTTCCACGTATACGTGAGTTTTCTGTCATTATTGTTATTGTTGAAGACCAGCTTTAGTGTGTGTTGATCTGAGGGAATGCATGGGATTATTTCTATCTTCCTGTATCTGGTAAGGTCTGTTGAGGGATCGATTATGTGGTCAATTCTGAAGAAGGTTCCCGAGATCATGAGAAGAATGTATATCCTTATTTTTTTAGAATGGAACGTTCTATGAATATCTGCTAAATCCATTTGGTTCATAACTTCCATTGCTTTCTCTACATCTCTGTTTAATTTCTGTTTCCACGATCTCTCCAGTTATGAGGGTGTGGTGCTGAAATCTCCTACTATTATCATGTCAGGTGCAATGTGTGCTTTTAGCTTTAGTAAGGTTTCTTTTATAAAACCTCAGGATTTCTCCTGAATCATTTTTATTGCACAAATTCAAATGTAAGTATAACATTCTGGTTCTTGAGTTGATATTCTGGAAAATGAGTTTGCCACGTTCCAATATTTGAGGGACATGAGACTGAACTTCAGAAGATATAATGGGAAGGGACAGGCAGAATCCCCAAGGATCCAAAGTAAGCTAAACCCTGGAGCTTCTCATTACATGAGAGCTCATGGATTGGTGAGGATGGTGAACATAATGATAAGAAATTTGCAGTCCATACTCAGTCTCCATATAAGGCTACAATGTGAACAAGATGAGGAGTCACCACCACAGAGCTAACAGCTACTTTAGCAGTCACAGTGTGAAAAACAGAGTGTAACTATAGAGAGAAGAGACGGATGATATCTGAAAACAGACAAGGCTGTGCTGGAACTGAACAGTTTTCCATGTAAGTAACCAAACAAGCACACAGCAGGTGCCATATGCAAAAGTGAGCAAAGAGGAATGAACTGTGTAGATACTATGTGTACAGAAATACAGGTAGTTTGTTAAGAATTCTAAGATGTTGAGATGAAAGAATAGGAAGGAATTTCTATCAAGCCAGACGCCATGTCTTGCTCTTAGAATACTCACATTCAAGAGACTGAGGGAGAGAAATTAGGAATTTTAGGTTAGCCTGGACTACATATCCAGACAATACATCTTTTATTCTTGTTTTCTTTATTTAAATCAATAGTCCGACTGATAGAATATCTTGAACAATATTAAGAAAAGAGACATTTAAAGCCTACACATTAATACTCCTGCTAAGAAAATATGTTCTATAAAGAGAAAGTAATTATTAAGTTACAAATACCGTCTGTCATATTGAAGGTTGTGGCATGAAGGGGTCTGGTGTTTTTTGGTTGATCCTTCTTCACTTTCATGGGTCACTTTACACATCTTAAAAATCAGTCTGGAGGATCCTCAGAAAATTGGACATTGAACTGCCTGAGGATCCAGCTATACCTCTCTTGGGTATATACCCAAAATATGCCCCAACATATAACAAAGACACATGCTCCACTATGTTCATCGCAGCCTTATTTATAATAGCCAGAAGCTGGAAAGAACCCAGATGCCCTTCAACAGAGGAATGGATACAGAAAATGTGGTATATCTACACAATGGAATATTACTCAGCTATCAAAAACAATGGCTTTATGAAATTCGTAGGCAATGGATGGAACTGGAAAATATCATCCTGAGTGAGCTAACCCAATCACAGACAAACACACATGGTATGCCCTCACTGATAAGTGGCTATTGGCCCAAATGCTTGAATTACCCTAGATGCCTAGAACACATGAAACTCAAGATGGATGATCAAAATGTGAATGCTTCACTCCTTCTTTAAGAGGGGGAACAAGAGTACCCTTGGCAGGGAAGAGAGAAGCAAAGATTAAAACAGAGACAGAAGGAACACCCATTCAGAGTCTACTCTACATGTGGTATATACATATACAGCCACCCAATAGACAAGATGGATGAAGCAAAGAAGTACAGACCGACAGGAGCCGGATGTAGATCTCTCCTGAGAGACACAGCCAGAATACAGCAAATACAGAGGCGAATGCCAGCAGCAAACCACTGAACTGAGAATAGGACCCCCGTTGAAGGAATCAGAGAAAGAACTGGAAGAGCTTGAAGGGGCTCGATACCCCAAAAGTACAACAATGCCAAGCAACCAGAGCTTCCAGGGACTAAGCCACTACCTAAAGACTATACATGGACTGACCCTGGACTCTAACCTCATAGATAGCATTGAATATCCTAGTAAGAGCACCAGTGGAAGGGGAAGCCCTGGGTCCTGCTAAGACTGAACCCCCAGTGAACGCGATTGTTGGGGGGAGGGCGGTAATGGGGGGAGGATGGGGAGGGGAACACCCCCCAAAAAAAGAAAAAAAAAAGAAAAACATATAAATGAAAATTCTACACTTACCACTAAAAAGAAAATCTGCTAGATTTTTATAAAAAACTAATGAACAATAAATATACTTACAAAAAAAAGAAAAGAAAAAGTAAAAGAATTATGGGCAATTGCATATTAAACACGAGTATGCAATTGTATCTAAAACAAATGTACTTTTTGGATGTAGGAGAAATAAACCTGTTTTCCTATACTAATTGATAGCCTGTATATTATTGGTGTGGGACAGTTAATGCTTAGCCTTTTTTTTTTCAGAGCTGGGGACCGAACCCAGGGCCTTGCGCTTGCGAGGCAAGCGCTCTAACCACTGAGCTAAATCCCCAACCCCTATGCTTAGCGTTATTAATGAGGAGTATTTATGAGTCTTTTTTATTTTGTTGATGCCCCATACTTTTTCCCACTTCGGATGAATTACTACAGGGTTATTTACCATTTCTATCCTCCTGAGAATATCCCTTATTTTCAGAATGCGGTTTCCCATTTTTAGACTAAGGTTGCTGAAGAGACATGGCTTCCTGTTGATTATGCTGTGTAAAGTTTCTCCTCTCGGGTTGATGTGAACGATACATTTGCTCAGTAATAAATTTGAGACTGGTATCTGTATTCTCTGACAATGTGTTGAAAGGTGATCCAAGCCCATTTATATTATAGATTATCCATTGAAAATTCAGGTGTTAGTCTAATGTGATCAGCTTTATGTGTGACTTGGTCTTTTTCCTTCACAGTTTTTGTATTTTTATTTCTCTGTTCACTTAGGCTTTGATGATGATTATGATGATGATTATTTTATTTTCATTATTATTTATTATTATAATTATTATATTTATTATTCTTTTTATTATCATCTTATTATATTATATTATTATATTTATTATTATTTTTATTATCATTTTTATTACATTTATTATTATATTTATTATTATTTTATTATAATTCTTATTATATTAATTATATTATATTATTATTATATTTATTATTATTTTTATTATCACTTTTAATACATTATATTATATTATTATTGTTATTATGAGTCTACTTGGTATTTTCTATGATTCTAGTACTTTAACAGAATATTAAAATTTGGGGAATATTGTTCCTAGAAAATCACATACAAATAGTTATTGTAGCTGATTTTATTCTCATGCTTATCACAGTGTCCTGAACTTATGAATCAGGGACCCTGCCTCAGTTGGTTCTGATTGGTAAATAGAGATACTGATAGCCAGTGTCTAGGCAGGGCAGACAGAGCAGGAGTTTCAGGACGCTTGGACAAAGGTCCAGAGAGGAAGAAGACATGGAGATTCTCCAGGACAGACTTTCAGGACAGAGAAGCAGCTGACATAGAAGAGCATGAGAATAAGCAGACCCAGGAGAGCTGCCCAATGGAGTCCAGGGCAAGAAAGATGGGATATAGATTTTAGCAAATAATAACGTGGGAATATAAGTGGGGGATAGTTTAGCCACTCGGAGGTTAGGAAGTGGCCTTGCCATTGAGCTGTTAAAGGCATAGAAAAATATAAAAGCTGTATGTGTGTGGCCTCCATCCATAAGCCCCCTCTCCCTATCCACTTCCTCTGCCCTGTTTTGTTCAAATGTGTTTCCCCCTCCGCAAAAACATCCCCTTGCTGCCTCCCCAGCATGACATTCTATTTCCAGAAGGCCCAGCCTTGGCATGACCAAGGGCTCCTCCATTGGTGCAGAGCACGGTCATGCATTGCTACATATGCAGCTGGAGACGCCAGTCGGTCCATGTGCAGTCTTCAGGAAGTGCTTTAGTCCCGCGGAGATCTGGTTCGTGACCCCTGTTGTCCTTCCTGGGTTGCAAGGCACTTCCGCTCCTTTAATACTTTCTCTCTCTTCTCCAAAGGGTACCCTGTTCTCAGTGCAATGGTTGGCTGCAAGCATCAGCCTCGGTGTTTGTCATGATCTGGGAGAGCCTCTCAGGGGACAGCTATATCAAGCTCCTGTGAGCATGCACTTGTTGGCCTCAGCAATGTTGTTTAGGTTTGGGGGCTGCATGCATGTGGGCTGCATCCCCAGGTGGTGCAGGCTCAGAATGGCTATTCCTTCAGTCTCTGCTCTAAACTTAATCTCCATATCATGTCCTATGAATATTTTTGTTTCCCCTTTTAATACAGACCATCCTCATTTGCTTCATCTTTCTTCTTGAACTTAAAGCGGTATGTGAATTGTATGTTGGGTAATTCAAGGTTTTGGGATAGTGTGTGTGTGTATGTGTGTGTGTGTGTGTGTGTGTGTGTTTGTGTGTTTTATTTTTGTATTTTATGTGTGTGTTTGTGTGTTTTATTTTTGTTTGTGTGTGTGTGTGTGTGTGTGTGTTATTTGATTGTGGTGTGTGAATTGTATGATGGGTAATTCAAGCTTTTGGGGTATTGATTTCTGTGTCTCTGTGTGTGTGTGTGTGTGTGTTTTGTTTTTGTTTTGTGTTTGTGTGTGTGTGTGATTTGGTTGCCTCATTCAGGATGGTATTTTATAGTTTCATTCATTTGCTTATAATTTCACGATGTCATGGTATTTAATTACTGAGGGGCTCTCCATTACGTAGATGAACCACATTTTCTGTACCCATTCCTGTGGTCAAATCATCTGGGTTCTTCCTAGCTTCTGGCTATCATGAATACAGCTGCTGTAAACATAGTACAACGTGTGTCCTGGTTCTATGTTGGGGCATCATTTGGGAATATGCCCAGGAGTGGGGTAGCTAAGTCCTCAGCATATACCATGTCCAATGTTCTGAGGAAAGCCCAGAGTAATTTCCGGAATATTGTACCTCATTTCAATCCCACCAATAATGGAGGAGTCTTACCCTTTCTCCACATGGTGACCATCATCTTCTGTTAACTGAATGTTTGATCTTAGCCATTCTGCCTGGTGTATCCTTTGATTTGCATTACCCTGATGAATAGTGACGTTGAACATTTCTTTATGTATTTCTCAGCCATTCAAAATTCTTCTGCTGAAAATTATTTGATTAGATCTGTACCCCATTTTTAAAAGGGTTATTTGACTTTCTGAAGCATAATTTCTTGAGTTCTTTGTACATATTGAATATTAATTCTCTTTCAGATATAGGAGGGCAAAGAACTTTTTTCAAGGTATTAGTGGCCATTTTGTCATAATGACAGCGTTCTTTGCCTTGAACACACTTTGCAATTTTACAAGGTCCAATCTCTCAACCCCCTCATCGTAGAGCATAAGCCACTTGTTTGGGGTTCTGTTCAAGAAATTTTCCATAGTCATCACGTGTTCAAGCTTTTCCCCACTTTTTCTTCTTTTATTTTTTTTTCTTTTTTTCAGAGCTGGGGACCGAACCCCGGGCCTTGCGCTCGCTAGGCGAGTGCTCTACCACTGAGCCAGATCCCCAACTCCCCCCCACACTTTTTCTTCTATTAGTTTGTGTATATCTCTTTATTCTCGATGTCCTTAGTCCACTTGGACTTCAGCTTCGTACAGCGTGATAAAGAATGGATGGTTTACATTAATTTACACGCTGACATCTATGTGAACCAACACAGGTGATTACTTGCCTGTCTCTGTACCAATACCATATAATTTTTATCACTATTGCTGGGTATTCAGCTTGACCTTAGGGATTTTGATTTCCCCAGAATTTCTTTTATTTTGAGAATAGTTTTCACTTCCTAGTTTTTTTCTTATTCTAAATGAACTTGCATATTTCTCCTTCTAACTGTATTAATAATTTTGTTGAGATTTTCTTGGGGATTGCATTGAATCTGTAGATTGATTTTGGCAAAGGGCCATTTTTACTATATCAATACTGCCAATCCATGACCATGAAAGGTCTTTCCATCTTCTCAAATTTTCTTCTATTAGAGACATTAAGTTCTCATCATAAGGCGCTTTCACTTGCCTGGTTTGAGTTGCACAGAGGGTTTTTTTGTTATTTGTGATTATTGTGAAGAGTGTCATTTCCCTAATATCTTTCTCGGTCTGTTTATTCATGGAAGGTCACTGATCTGTTTGAGTTAATTCTATATCCAGGATTTTCCTGTAGCTGTTTATCACGTGCAGTAGTTTTCTGGTGGAAATAATGGAGTTACTTAGGTATACTATCGTATCTCCTGCAAATAGTGATATATTGGCCTCTTCCTTTCATATTTGTATCCCTTTGTCCTTCTTTGTTGTCTGATTGGTCAGGCTAGCATATTGAGCACGATATTGAATAAGTAGGGAGAGAATGGATAGCCTTGTCTAGTCCCTGATTTTAGAGGAAGAGCTTCAAGTTTCTCTTCATTTAGTTTGATTTTTGGCTACTGGTTTGCTGTCCATGACTTTACTATGCTTGAGTATGGGCCTTGAATTCCTATCATTGCAAGGCTTTGGCTATGAAGGGGCGTTTTATTTTGTCAAATGCTTTCGCAGCATCTAATGAGAGTGAAATGTCATTTTTTTCTTTCAGTTTGATTATCTGGTGGATTATGTTGATGGAATTCCATATTGAAATATCCTTGCATTCATGTTATGAAGTCTCCTTGATTTTGATGGATGACCATTTTGATGTGTTCATGGATTTTGTTTGCAATGATTTGATTGAATATTTTTGTCAATATTCATAAGGGAAATTGGTCTGAAGTTCACTTTCTTTATTGGGTCCTTGTGTGCTTTAGGTATAAGCGTAACTGTGGCTTCATCGATGGAATTGGGTAGTGTTCCTCTGTTTGTATTTTGTGGAAAATTTTGGACAATATTTGTTTCTAGGAAGTGCGGATAGAATTTTCCACTAAAATCATCTGGTCATGGGATCTTTTCCCAATTGGGAGCTTTTAATAATTGTTTCTAATTTTTTTTGGGATTCATGGTACAGTTTAGATATTTTTTCTGACCCTGACTTAACTTTGGTAACTGCTCCCTGTATAGAAAATTGATCATTTGATCCAGATTTTCTACTTTTCTTGAATATAAATTTCAGTAATATGGTATGATGATGTTTTGAATTTCTGCAGATTCTGTTGTTTTGTTTCTCTCTCATTTCGGATTTGGTTATTTGGATACTTTCTCTGTGCCCTTTTGTCATTCTAGCTCAGGTTTAAGTACAGTGTTGATTTGCCCTTGGATCCAGCTCCTGGTTTTATTGATTCTTTGTCGAGTTCTTTGTGTTTCTCCTTAGTTGATTTCAGACCTGAGTTTGATTATTTCCTGCCTTGTGCTCCTCTCGGGTGAATCTGCTTCTTTTTGCTTTTGAGCTTTTATATTTGTTGTCAAGCTGCTAATGTATGCTCTCTCCAGTTTCCCTTTGGATGCTCTCAGAGCTCTGAGTTTTCCTCTTAGCTCTCCGTTCATTGTGTCCCATAAGTTTGTTTGTTGTACCTTACATTCCTAAAATTTTAAAACATTTTTATTTTTTTTAATTTTTTTCTTTAGTTCTTCCTCTACCAAGTTATCACTGAGTAAAATATTGGTCAACCTCCATGAGTATTTGGGCTTCCTGACATTTTTGTTGTTATTGAAGTCCAGCCTTAGGTCATGGTCGTGTGAGAAAATGCTTGGGATTATTTCACTCTTTTGTATCTGTTGATGCCTCTTTTATGACCAACTGTATGATCAGTTTTGGAGAATGTGCCGTGAGTTCCTGAGAATAAGGTGTATTCTTTTGTTCAAGGGTGAAATATTCTATAGATATTTCTTAAATCCATTTGGTTCAAAAGCTGTTAATTTCTCTGTGTCTCTGGTTTCACTTTCCATGATCTGGCCATAGCTGAGTGTGGGTTGTTGAAGTCTCCCACGACTATTTCATTAGCCTGAGCTTTAGTTCGGTTTCCTTTATAAATTTAGGTGCCCTTGGATGTAGTGTATAGATATTCAGGATAGAGAGTTGATCTTGGTGGAATTTTTTCTTTGATTAAAATGAAGTGTCCGTCCTTATCTTTTTTTTTTCTTTTTTGATATCTTTTGGTTGAATTAGATACTGGAATGTATCCTCCAGGATGTTTCTACAGACCATTTTCTTGGAAAATTGTTTTCCAGCCTTTTATTCTGAGATACTATCTGTCTTTGTCACTGAGCTGTTTTTCCTTAATGCAACAAAATTCTAGTTCTTCTTTACGTATGCAGTCTGTTAGTCTATGTCTTTTTGGTTGGAGAATTTTGCTTTGATGCTAAGAGATATTAAGGAATAGTTATTGTGGTTTTCTGTTATTTTTTGGTAGAGGTGGAAGTATGTTTGTGTGACTCTCTTCTTTTGTGTTTGTTGCAAGAGGATTACTTGCTTCCTTTTTATAGGGTGTAATTTCCCTCCTTTGTTGGAGTTTCTCATCTATTATCTTTAATAGGGCAGGAATTGTGCAAATATACTGCGTAAATTTAGTTTATCATAAAATATCTTGGTTTCTCCAGTTGCGCTGATTGAAAGTTTTGCAGGGATAGTATCCTGGGCTGGCATTTATTTTCTCTTAGTGTTTTATAAAATGCACTCTGGATCTGATATCCATGGTCTCTGGTGAGGAGTCTGGTGTAATACTTATAGGTATGCCTATATATGTTACCTGACTTTTTCTCTTACTGACTTTACTATTCTTTCTTTGTTTTGTGCATTTGGTGTTTAGACTATTATGTGAAGGGAGAAGTTTCTTTTTGGTCCAATCTATTTGGAGAAATGTATGATTCTTTTATTATTATAGGCATTTCTCCATTTAGGTTAGGGAAGTTTTCTCCTATAATTTTTGATGATATTTACTGGCCCTTCTTTATGGGAATCTTCGCTCTTTTTTATACCCATTATCCTTTGGTTTGATCTCATTCTGTCCTGGATTTCCTGGTTGTTTTCCATTAGGAGCTCTTTGAGCTTTACATTTTCTTTGATGGTTGTGTAAATGTTTTCTACAGTATCTTCTGCCCCTGAGATTTTTATCTTTTTTCTCTTGTATTCTCTTTCTGATGCTTCTGTCTATGACTTCTGATTTCTTCCCTAGGTTTTCTACCTCCAGGGTTGTCCTTCTTTGTGCTTTCTTTATTGCTTCTATTTCCACTTATTGATCCTAGATTTTTTAAATTCCTTCAACTGCTTGACTGTGTTTTCCTGTGATTCTTGAAGGAATTTTGTGTTTCCCCTTTAAGGGCAGCTACTTTTTTACCTGTTTTGTCCTGTATTTCTTGAAGAGTTTTATATGTTCCCTACTCAATGTCCTCTATCATCATCATGAAAAATGATTTTGGATCCACATCTTGCTTTTTCAGTTTGTTGGGATATCCAATATTTGCTTTCTTTGGATAAGGGAGCTCTGATGATGTGAAGTAGATTTGATTTCTGTTGCTTAGGTTCCTGTGCTTGACTCTTGTCATCAGGTTTTCTCTGGTGTTTCATGGTCTTGCTGTCTCTGACAGTGGCTTCACCATCCTGTAAAACTCTTTGTCACTGTTCCTATAGACTTCTTTTCTCCCACCAAGATGTGGGTACAGAGATATGTAGGACCAGATCAGCAATGTTTGCAGGCAGAAACAGGAAGTGTCCTGTCCCAGACTGCTCTTGTTTTCTGCGTCCTGAGGACTCCATCCTGGTCGCTTGGAGCAGAAGGGTTGGTCTCGCCTGTGTTCTCAGTTGTGTTACTTTTCCTGGCCACTGGCTTCCATCTCTGGACACAAGTAGATACTGGAAAGATCCCCTCCCTTACTCTCCCAAGGTTCCTGTATCCATAGGGCTCTAAGCAGCTTCCTCTCAGCACAGGAATGTGAGCAGAGGTAATGGTTTCCCCTAAGATCTCAGAATTGTCCATGATTCTGGGAGTCCAGCTTTCTCCCCCACCAAATTTGGGAACAGAGAGCTATTGTACTATGTCATCTCTGGGTGCAGCCAGAAACAGGAAGCTTGTATCTTCTTGATAGTATCATCCTAATAAATGGAAATATCAGGATAGGCATTTTCAGTATATGAAATATATATTGAGGGCGTTGTCATGGGGAGGTGGATACAAATAGATACAAAATACACTTGAATAAGCGTGGTGTATTAAGATACATCTTGACTGGAATATGTGGAGAAGAATGACAGAGTCTGTATTATATAAAATGGATTATGAAATTGAGTGCAAAAATTCTTCTAATAAACATAATATAATTTTAAATTGAATCTTCTTCATCATTTATTTATATAACACATCTTCATTAGACATCTAGAATTTCTTCGATTATGATACATTAAGGATGCAAATAAGAAAAAAAATGAATCTTCCATAAACAGGCATTTTAGATTTTTTGTTGCATCTTAAGCAGAACCATGGATAATTCAGAGAACATAGGGGAAATCATTACCTCTGCTCCCTTAATGTAAAGGGAGAGAAGGAACTTAGAGTGTTGTCAATCCTGTCCTCACAGGTACTTACTTATATAATGGGTACATGGTCTTTATTTTCAGTGAGCTGGGTTTTGGTGGGGGTAATCTGAGTTTGAATTTTGTAATTTATTTCCGTGTTTTATAACTTATTTTACTATTTCATTAATCTTTTATAAAGATTTATATTTTATTCAGTGAGTTTATTTTATTTATATTTCATTTCAGCATTTCTGCTGAGATTAGATCTCTCCAAAGTAAATGAACTAAAGAAACCGATTTTGATATTTTACTGACATACCAGATTACCGCAGAGAATGTGGCTATTTGATTATAGGAGAGCATTAACTATGCTTCCTTTGGTATAGAATATGAAGTTGAAACCAAAGCACATGTTAAATAATTCAAATAAGGTATTAAGTATAAAGGTGAATCTTGTAATTGGATAGATTCACTATCATTATAATTAGACCTGATATGATGTAGAGAATTACAAAGAGTTAATATTTGACTATTTCAATACAAACACCTAATATACAGTTATAATTTCAGTTTCATTGACCTTTTGGTTTGGTCACAAGCCTTTAACGGCTGAGGTATTTTTTTAGCCTCTTATGTGGAGTTCTCACGCACACTAAGTGTATTAACTCTATAGTATGCAGGAGAGTTCAGAAAGCTCATGGCTAAAGTATTACATCTAGATATTATAAGCATAGAAAAACTATTGTTCTAAAATAATTTTAATTAATTTGCTAATTAATTTTTTCCCATAAGTAAGAGTAAATCCGAGGAAGAGAGAGACTTCTTTGTATCTTACTTGAAAATAAGTGAAAGATGAAAAGAATACAGGTGGTCAATTTTTTAAACACCATTTGACTTTTACTTCACTAGAGATTATTATCTGCTTCACCATAAATGGTATAGTCAAATCACCAGATAGAAATGTACAGTATAAATGTAAATAAGTGAATGTTCGGTAAGTGTTTGTGTCCTCAATGAAATAATACCAGGGAAAACAATATCATCCAAAGAGCCAAAACAGAAGGGTCTCCATGATGTGCATCATAAACATAAATTAAAGAGAAATCAGTTGCCAAAACAGTGAGCATAAAATGATGTAGAGACATAGCCATCAACAAAAGGAAGCTATATAATAATATCGGCAGAGGTTGTGCTAGTTAGCTAAGCAGGGTTTTTAAAACAAATATACAAATGTAATGAGTAGTGCATAAAATAGAAGAATGGGTAGCATTATAGCACTGTGGCTATAATGAACTAAATTAATTCCCACATAATCACTTTCCTCTAAAATAATCCAGGTACTAATTCTGAATTCATAGAAATGCTCTCGGATAGTATTAGGAAATATTAAATTTGGAGATTGTATAAAGGTTCCCTGGCTAAGGATGGTTGTTTGCCAAGCTGAGCTTGAACTGCTGAGATCAATCCCTACATGAAAAAATCTAGCAATGGTGTCGATAAATCTCACCTACACATGAGAAAGGATGATAATGCATCTTTGTTCAGAGGAGATACTCAAGCTTAGTTTGCCTTTCATAGTAAGGTAAGTTCTTGTCCCAACTTTATATTTATAACTGACTTAATTTCTAATCAACATACAGACACAAAAATTCCACATTCTTTTTTCTGATTCCACATAATCAGAAATTAAAAATTGGCATAAAATATTGAGAAATAAATAAAAATGAATATTTGATACAAAAATAGTGGTGATCATTTCAGGACATATCAGAGCTAAGTTGCATGGTTAGATAGTTATGTCCCTTTTTCAATATGCTTTTATTTCCTTAGGAGTTATGGGGTTGTTTAACTGGTTTATCTGTTCCTGGTTAAACTTCAGTGCCTGGTATCTGTCCAGGAAATGTCCATTTTTAATCTGTAAGCGCACACACCCACACACACACACACACACACACACACACACACACACACAAACACACTCACGGAGGTCAAAGGACAACTTGCGAGGGTCAGCTCTCTCCTTCCACCACGTGGGTCCTGGGTATCAAACTTAGGTTGCCAGGCTTAGGACAAGCCTGGGTCAAGCATATTCAAACCATGATGATGCCTTTATCACTATAGGCTAGTTTTTGCTTCCTGGAATATACACAAGGACTCAGGATACAAGCTCTTGTCCCTACTGTCTTCTTTCACGATTTCAAGTTCAGTCCTTGCTTCTGCCTGGCTGTAAGGTGGCTGTGAGCTTTCTTTTGGCTCCTTCCAGGCAGAGTCATAGAGGAGGATCAATAAAAATCAATCAGTATATTCCACACATTACTGTATTAACATGGGTCTCCAGGGCAAGGTCCATCATTGCAGGGCAATAACCAGGATAGCTTTTACTTGCTCCTAAGAAGGTTTTTTAAAGATTCTCTTCTTATCAGCCTTGTATACAAAACAAGTTCCAGGCCAGCAAAAGATATGTTGTAAGATCTTGTCTCAAACATAATGCAACAAAATACAATAAATACAATAAAATATAATAAACACAAGAAAAATAAATTTTTATAGCTATGATCATAGAAAGATTATTTGTCCTCAACATTTATGCTTGCATGTCAGAACAGGATTCAATGTACAAGTGTCTTAAAACTCTTCCAGGCAAGCCACACATCCAGAAAGGGGCTGATGTGAGCGGATCCACACTGAGTTGTAATAACCTAAATCTGAGCTGTTCTCGCCATACTGAACGTGTTACCTTTCATCCTCTGTGGCTAAGACCTTGTATGAACAACCCAAGAAACCTAGGTTCTCCCCTTTTGTCTTCAACTCATTAAGTCTCTCAGAAACCACGTTAGGAACCCCAGTGTGTTCCGTTACCATAGCCTTTCCCTGCCTGAGGCATCTCATCTGTAAAATAAGAATAAACAGCCCCTTTTGTTTAATAAACACTTAATGTGTCTGAGACCCGGGAGCTGTCCCAGGTGCTGAACACAGAGTACAGCCAGACACAGGTTCAGTGCTCATGAAAGTTAAAAGCTGATCTGGGAGAGATCCATAATCAATACGATGATATATGTATATAATAAAGAACTTGTAAGTGGAAAAAGCTTGAAAGAAAGAAAAATGAATCAAGGAAAGAACAGAGAATAAAAAGAGAAGATATAGTTGTGGTTAGACTGGAAATCACGCCCACTGCAAATCAGGCAGGATGGCACAAGGTCACTTCCGAAATAAATAACTCTAAAGTTCCAGTTCTGTGCTCAGAAGAAAAAAAGTGCCTATTAAAGATAAAACTTTTAAAAAGTTTTGTTTTTTCCCAGACAACATCTAATGGAATTGCTAACCAACTGGACTAATTGAAGAAATGTTAAAATGGTGCCACAGAGACGACATAGTAATTAAGAATGCAAACTGCTTTTACAGAAGATCTGAGTTTGGATTCAGGCTCCCGTGTCCTGTGACCCAAAACCACTTGTTATTTCAGCTCTGGGGATCTACCTCCCCCTACTGGCTTTCTTGGACATCATGCTCTTATGTGTATACACACACACACACACACACACACAAAAACACGTACACTCACCGAGATAATTAAAAATTAAAAAGTAGATTTTGAAAAAGAATGTTGCAGAAGAATCATTTAAGGAGACAAAATAATGAGTCAGAAATTGATATTCACACAGAAATCAGTGCATGAGGAACAGAATAATTTAAACAGAACTAAAATTAACATCTTCAGTCATGATTGCTCTGCAACATGAAATAATAGCAATATTGTAGAGGGCCACAATAACATGCGCGACCACTAGATGGCGCTGGCTTCCACTGCGCCCCACGTGGAAGGCCAAGTCAGTCAAGATGGCGCCAGCCTTCGCTGCGCCAGCTGGCCCCCCTATCAGGAAGTTAACTGTGCGCATGTACAAGAGTGCCTTCCTGCCCGGTCTTTGCCCATTCCGGGGCATGCCTGATGAGATCATGAGTAAACAACCAATCAGGCATGGATGCGTGCCCGAGGGTTAAATAGGCGCGCCTGCCTGGTGCGCGGGGCTTCTCCATGAGATAGGAATAAAGTATCAGTCATTGCAAGAATTTCTATGTCTCGCGTGCTTCTTGCCGGCGGAAAGTCGCGCGCGGGACACAATATATGTTCACATCTGAAGTAAATATAAAATAGACAGCAAGCTAGAGCAGATGGGAAGGAGTAATTGGAAATATAAGATTCCACAGGCTACATATTAATACAACTAAAGAAGTATTTAACTAGGGGTGAGTCTGTATTCTTTGACACATATTGTAAATACCAGGTGTGGTGGGAACACATAAAACAAGTGTCTTAATTTTTTTAATATATCTCGATGCTGAGGAACAGGGATACCAGAATATCTGCTTTCATCCTGCTACTAGAAAAAAAGTGGCCTCATCTTTAGTGCCCATTCTTGGGAAGGTGAAAAAAAAAAAAAAGCCGGGTTATGTCTACTGGGTTTGAAGAACATGTGGACTGTGACGAGTTGGTATCCAGAGTGCCTGCAACATCTACAAAACACAGTACTGGGGAGAACAGTGAAAGATTCAAAGAAGATCACACTGTGCCTGGGCCTCCTTCTGCTGACTCTTCTACTGACAAACTTGGACAGGTAATTCCCCACACATTCCAGGTTCACATAAACCTTCCTCTCTTGCCATAGAGATCTCGGATCTTCCACTTTTCCAGGGGTTTCTGGAACTCTCCAAATGTTTCCAAGGATCTATAGGTCATTCCACATTTGCCCAGGTGTCCATTGTCTTCCCACAGATCCTGAAAAGAAATCACACATTCTCCTCTTCCAGAAGGAGTGTCTTTTTTTATTCCATCTTTATTAAATTGGGTATTTCTTATTCACATTTCAAATGTTATTCCCTTTCCTGGCTTCCAGGCTAACATCTCCCTAGCACCTCCCACTCCCCTTCTATAGTGGTGTTCCTCTCCTGATGCACCCCCACATTATGCCCTTTCCCAACAATCCCATTCACTGGGGAGTTCAGTCTTGGCAGGACTAGAGACTTCCCCTTCCACTGCTGCAGGACTCCCAGTTGCCGAGATGGTTCTTTTCTGCGCATGTGCACACACGTGTGCTGATGAGGCCGCAAACCCTCTATTCCTCTGGGAAAACGTTGCCCTAGAGATATAACAGCCAGAATATAGGCATCGAGGCCCTGACAGCCTGAGAGTTCTGCAGAGGCTGAGAGTCTCCACTGCCCCTTCTGTGACAATCAGTGTTGAGTGTCTGGGAATTCTGAAGTGGCTTTTGTTGAATCGACTGACTTGTTAGCAAAAATGTGAGAGCATCAGTAACCCACGCAGAGGTGGCTCATATCTCACAGGTGACATGCGGGGCACTTGTGCTTGCCCAGATGCCCTTCTATGGTGTGGATGTGTTTCTCTCCCTCTCCAGGCAGGCTTCGGTGCAGGGAAAAATTCTGTCATCTCTCTCTCCATAAAAGGATTTTCAGCTCCGGTTTGAAGTCAAACCAACAGCCATGTGTGCCGTGGAACAACAATGAGGACACATTCTTTTACGTATGCAAATGTATTCCGAGTGATACTTTGGATTTATAATTGTAAGATTATTACCAGCAGGTAATGAAATTAAGATTTAAATATCGTGCTCCATTTACATGGCAGTTAAGCCTTTGGCTGAATCATGAATCAGCACATTGTTGCTTAAATACTAATCGGGCTGTGATGACTTCCCGTAATAAGTTAGGGCTTGGGGGAAAAATAAGATTTCCTTTGCTACTTGCCATTTTAGCTCAAGACAACTTTGAGGCTTCAGGGTTTCCATTAGAAGGAGGAGATGGTGGAAGCAGTTCTCCCAGCTCCGGGTGAGAGTCTAATTCTAGACCTGGGTAATTAGATCAACAGTTAGATCTAACTGCAGACACACAATAGGATGCAGTTCTGGCTGATTAGCCACACAAAGCCATTAGGTGGATCAATGAAAACTAAGCATTTCTTTTCCTGAGCAGAACAATCCGCACTGCAGCTGCGCGTGGGTGGCTGCAGGCTCGAGTCTCTACAAGTGCTCTCTGAGCCACCTGCAGGTATAGGATGGGATACAGTCTTTGTCCCAAGCCTACAGTGAAGAGGTCCTCATCCAGTCTCCGGGCTAGAAGGAACTGAAGTTCTGAGATGTCTTTGTTCAGGTCCGCACAGCAAAGGGCAGGGCAGAGAGAGATTCACTCTCGGTATGTCTGATGCTTTAAGACATCTTCAGAGACACTGCTGCAAATCTCCACCCCCAACCATTGATCCCAAAGCAAGAGTGACCATCAGGATATCTGAGACTTGATTTCCATCTGCACGGAGAAAAACTTCTGTACGAGTTGAAGTCTCTTCTAGGGTGCACAAGGAAAACCTTCCTCCAGGCCCTCCCACCAGCTCTGGGGGGGCGGGAGAGGGAGCAGGCAGGGTCCCCCCATCTTGACAGCTGCAAGGCTCTTTCAGGCTCAGTCCCCACCTTCCGGGTTTAGGGTGGGTTGAGTGTGGGGTGTGGAGAGCCCTGCCTGGACTATCTGAGATTGAAGAACACACGGAGGGGATCCAGGCCACGTGCGCCCTCTAGCGCCAGTCAGAGGGACGACATCTCCGTGAGATCTCACCTGGGAGACCTGCATCCACCTCTTACCTGGGCACAGCCTTATCCCTCCAATTTGAGAGGGCCGCCTGTCCTTTGTAGGTCCGTGAGCGCCTAATAGGGCTACAGGAAGAGCGTTTAGCTGCACAAGGTCTTGGATTTGGTCTTCAGCGCTACTTAAAGAACAAAACAGGACATTTCGACCAACCCCTTTCTTTTTACATCAAAATCGGATAAATGGAGCCTAATTGCAGTTTCTACTTACGTATTTTATCTATCCATTTCTTTCTGTCTTTCTTTCTTTCTCTCTCTTTCTTTCGTTCTTTCTTTGTGTGTGTGAGAGATATGTATGTGTACTCATGTGTTTGAATGTGTATTGTGTTGGGTTGGGGATTTGGCTCAGTGGTAGAGCGCTTACCTAGGAAGCACAAGGTCCTTGGTTCGGTCCCCAGCCCCGAAGGAAAAAAAAGAATGTGTATTGTGCAGACATGTGTATATGTGTGATATGATGTCATAGATTTTCATTGCTTTGCTATCAGATTCTCCGCAGCAAGGTCTTTCAGTCAAATTCAGACTCATTGATATGACGATCTGCCTGCATTTTCCTCTCTGGATTCCCTAACTCTGCCGTCCCAGGCTTTAATTATAGGCAACCTCCACACCCACCCCCTCTGACCCCCTCCCCCTATTTAAGTGGGTTTCCAGGGGAGGGGAGTTGTACCTAGGTCTCTGTGCTTCGATTGAAATTGCTTTAGTTGTGGATCCATCTCCCTGGCTTCTGCAGTGTATGTCGGATGCTCATATTTGACTGAGTGAGTGTTTTGAAATTGCAAAGGAAAGATACCTAAGCCATCTCAGGCCAGGGGGCCATGGCTCTTGGTGCATTTGGAATGTAGGTGGCGGTCCTCAGCCTCATCAGTGTCTCTGACGCTGAAATTGTAACCTTTTCTTTTTCTTTTTCCTTCTTCATTTTTTTTAAAATCAGTGTCTATTCATTATCCACACTGCTGGATTGCATCAAGACAACTTCCTTTAACCATGTCACGTGCTTTACCCTATCCGAACTTTCTGCTCACCCCCGACTCCCACCCCCTGCCTAGTCTCCTTCCTTCTCCAGGCCTTTGTCTGCCTTCGTGACATATGGACATATTTGGGTTTTTTTTTTTTTTTTGATCTGTTAAGAACCCATAAAGATTCTGTAAAAAATTAAAAGACTCACAAACGAGACAAAAATTACAGTATTTGCTTCTCGGTGTCTGGTTGATTTTGCTTAATGCGGTGGTCTCAAGTTTTCCTACCAAAGACTTAATTCCATCTCTTTTGTGGCTGGATAAAATTCCATTATTTTGTGTACCAGGACTTATTCAATGGTCTATTGATGGATGCACAGGCAGATTCCACATCTTGGCTACTGAGAATAGTGCCACAGTAAGCCTGTTGTGCAGGTGTCCTCTGATGTGTTGCCTCTGAGTCCTGTCGGCTCGGTGTCCAAATGCTCATGCTGACTGCCATTCACCGAGAGGCTCTGAGCCTAAGCTGTGTGCTCTCTCTTTGTATGGAGGCTTTGCATGAGATGACTGTGTGTGTGTGTGTGTGTGTGTCTGTGTGTGTGTGTCTGTGTGTGTGTGTGTGTGTGTGTTCGGTGAATGACTGTACCCCCTACATTGGGACTCTTCATGGAGTTTATGAAAGCTATAGCTGTGTTGGTAAGAATTGGAGATAGATGTTTACAGCACCCCATCCCTCTATCCCTCCTTACCCCTCTGCTTCCTTCTGCTCCTTTTCCCTTCCCCTTCTTCCTCCACTCCCCCTTTCAAGACAGCGTCTCACTATATAGCCAAGGCTGGCCGCATGCTTGCAATGATTCCCCTGCCTCCGCCTTCCAAATACCAAGAAGTCCTTTCATTGGAGGAAGAGAAAGACTTTCAGAGGTGCAGTTGTGGGCATGAGTTGCCAGGAGAGGAGTAGACACCAGACTGTCCGTCTTAGTACAAGGAAACTAGGACCAAAGCAGATAGCATTGGGGACAGTGAGGTTGGCCACTGTGCCCACTCCCTGTCCCCCGCACCTAGAACCAGAGCTCTGGGAAGTCATGTTTTCTAAGGCATCAAGTCATGTCAGTTGTCAGATAGAACATGGCACAGGGATCCTTGGGAACATGTAAAGCAGAAATTATTACCTACAATTTCTAGTCTAGGAGAAGAAAGGACACCCAGGTTGTGTGTGTGTGTGTGTGTGTGTGTGTGTGTGTGTGTGTGTGTTTGTGTGTGTGTGTTCATGTGTTAGGTCATAGCAGGAAACAGGGTGGATAGCTGGATTTCAAGATTCTCTGAAATTTGAGTATTTTCCTGAGCTTCTGGGTAGAGATATGGCTGTGTGGGTCTGTTTGGTATCTGATCCTTTAAATAGAGAAGGGCTTACATTGGGAGGGCCCATCCCAAGCAAAATGGACAAATACCAAATGGTTTCCCTCATTTTGGGGGCCCTAAAATTCTTTAAAGATTCATTGTGCTCACAGGAAATGGGAGAAGCAGGACTGGGGCTGGAAGGGGGTTGAATAGACCTTGCTGGATGCAGAGGAAGAGGTGCTGCTCCTCTGTTAGCCAGCAGACTGGCCAGGACAGCATTAAGTGAACAGGCAAACCATGTTGTCATCACTTGGGGGACCATGGTGAATTAGGATGAAAAGCATCTCTCCTGTCACAAGCCAGATTCCCCAGGGCCTCTGGGCCATCTCAGACACTGACTAACAAAGGCATCAATATCAGAGCTGAGAGATCCACATCTGAATCTAGTCACATTCCTCAGTTTCCCCTCTGGAAGAAACAGATCAATTACAGTCAGGACCAGCTTCGGCACAGCCTAAGTTCCAGCTGCCTTTTCCACCACCAGCGTTGTTAGTGAAGGTGATCTGGCACTGATGAGTGGGATGCATTCTTGGGTTATGGTTATTCTAATACAATCAGTGTAGGAGACAACTGTTGCTGGACATAGCACCGTAGGCATCGCCATGCCTGGTTGGTTTCTATTAATATCATTCATGAATCACAGGCTTTAATGGATGGAGGGGTGAAAAGGTTTTGTGGCTGTGGGTCCACTTCACTACTGGGGACTTGGCAGGACATGGTCTACCCTGGACTTTCTCCCTCTCTCTCTCTCTCTCTCTCTCTCTCTCTCTCTCTCTCTCTCTCTCTCTCTCTCTCCTGCCCAGCTATCGGCAGCTAGCATCTTTATTCACCAATCAGAATTAACTGCGGGCAGGTTCCCAGAAGCTACGTGCAGACTTTCTCCTACAAACTTATTTGGGGAACACAATTAGTATTAGAAAACAAGCAGCTACAATCTCCTCTTACCAGGTGTGTCAACTCGACCACTGAAGGGAGTTGAGCCAGAGACTGAGGAGGACAGCAAAGTTTGACCTCTGACCTCCCATGCTTATGCAACCACACACACGTATGTATTCATTTATTTAATTCCAGAGCTGGATATTGGCATGGAAGGCAGGGAGAGTGGATCTGGGAACAAGTAGATAAAAGAGAAACAGATAATTGTAATCACCACAGAGAGCTCCCTTCTTTCCTCTCAGAACAAAGGAGACGACAGCCAGAGTGTCCTCTGCCTGACTCTGTAGGGGCTTCTCAAGGGCAAACCCCAAACCTGCAGCGTTTCCCCCCAAGTCTTTGTTCCATGATGCAGCAGTGTGCATTAAGTTGAAAACAAAAACAAGAACAAAACAACAAAACTCCCCCAAATAGGGCTAAAAGTACCAAGAAAGATTAAAACCATCTTGTTTAACAAGAGACACCTGTTTATTCCTGTTTGATGAACGGGTGTTTCTCCAATAGTTAGGATTTTTTAAAATTATTATTAAACAATATAGAAATAGAGTAGAAAGGACGTGAATGAGACAAGAAGCGGTTGCTGCTCCTCTGGGGAAACGCTAGGTAGAATCAGGCAAATTTTAATTTTGAGAAAGCTCAGGTTTGACAATGCGGGCTGTGTGTTATTTCATGGTTTCTCGTGAACTCATCTGAACTTTGGTTTTGCATATGTGCACTGAGTCACCCTTCTGTCTTGGACCTGTGTGGTGTTTTGCATGCCCAGGGTGCCCTTCATCCCTCAGACAGATACACTCAGGATTCTGTCAGGTGCTAAGCACAGGTTGGTGATAGTCCCACATGGTCCTCTCTTTGGTGAGCCTGAGAGAGAATGGGTCAGGGGTCAGCTAATAATGCAGACCTTTTCATGCAAGCGGCAGCTTTATAATGTTTTATTTATTAAGAAATGGTAATTTACTTTAATTAATTAGTTGGTTAATTAATTAGTTAATTAATTAGTGTTTGTGTGTGTGAGCTTGCCACTACACATGTGTGGACCTCAGGTCCTCAGGCCTGGCAGCAAGGGCCTTGACCTGCTGAGAATCTCACCAGCCTGGAGCAAAATGCTGACCAAAGGAGGCAGTTGGTCTTGAATGAAGTGTTTTCTTTTTCTTTTCTTTTTCTTTCAGAGCTGGAGATCAAACCCAGGACCTTGCACTTGCTAGGTAAAAGCTCTACCACTGAGCCCAATCCCCAACCCCAGGTGTTTTCTTTTTAATCTCTATAATTATTGTCTGAGAATTTATATAGATGCATGTAAGGCCTATTTGTTCAAATCCAGCCCTTCATTCCCTCCCTTCCAATTCCCTTGTAGCAATGTCTGTGTTACAGGAACTTCTTCCTCTGCCGATGGTCTCTTCATCTCTGATTTACAGGCTTCTGAATCATAATCATACAGAATCTGTGTCATTATAGACGAGCCAATCGGTGCTATTCTGTTTGTCCATACAAGCATGAACAAGCCTCAGAATTGTGAGCAGCCCGGTCACATGGGAAAGCGAAGCTGGCAGAGAGGACTAGGTTGTTAGTGCTGACTGAAGACAAGATGGGTTCAGGGTTAGCGTGTGTGCTCTTCATGAAAGAAACAGCACAGAGGAAGAGTGTAGATTGGAAAGGTGCAGCTTGGGAGGCATCAGACATGTACTGTTGGCCTTGTGGGGACAAGGAGCCATTAGGGAAGGGAAAGATCACCAGGGATAGCTTCAGCCACTGCTTTTGGCTAGCAGAACCCTGTTTATAATCCTCATCTTCGAGGATGTAAAAGAAAACTGCCTGGAGTCAGTTGATCCATCAGTAACCATCAAGAGTATGTCCACTATTCCAGAGGGACCCAGAAAAAGCCTGATTGTGGAAGATCCTTTGCCTTCCAGAGATAGAGACTCGTCCCCGGCAACACTGGGCAACCCATCTACGTCGGTAAGGGCCTCCCACTAACTCCAGATCAGTGGTCCTTAACCCTTGGATTGAGACCCCTTTGTGAGCTCAAATGGTCCTTGCACTGGAGTCACATATCATATATCCTGTATTCCAGACATTTACATTACAATTCATAACTATAGCAAAATTAAAGTTATGAAGTAGCAATGAAATAATTTTACAGTTGGTGGAGCTGTATGAAAAGGTTACATTAGGAAGGTTGAGAACCTCTCTTCCTGACCCCTCTAAGTTATGCCTGTCCGTGTGGACTGGAGGTATAATCCCTTTTATTCAATCAGGCAAAACCAGAAAAACCAAACACCACCATAAGGTTATGAAGGATAAACAGCCACTGCACCCACAGTGTCAGGACTGCTGTCATCTTATACAAACAATGTCAAAATGGAAATCTCGTCACACCATGACCATCCCCCTAAATGAAAAGCAGAGGAGAAAAACCAGTTCCCTGGTGGTGGCACCTAGAGAAAACCATTGTCAGAATCATTAGCAAGGATTTTAAAGCCAGGATTCAAGCGTCGTCAATGAGAAACTTCCAAAAGAAAAGGATACCCATTATCTTGGTGATGTAATAGAATAAACAGGAGAAAATCGAATAGGAACTCACTGAATTAAAACAAACACTAAGAGTAGGAATTAAAGGCATGTCTGGGCAGATGAACAATGAAGTGGAGTTTAGAGCAGGCAGAAGGGGCTGGGGAGACGGCTCACTGCTTAGGAACACTGTATGCTCTTGCAGAGGATCAGGGTGCAGTGGATCTGACGGACTCTTTGGTCAAAACACACACACACACACACACAGACACACATACACACACAAACACAAACACACTCACATACACACACATACACACACAAACACAAACACACACACACATACACTCACATAAACACACACACATACACACACAAACACACAAAAACACACACACACTCACATACACACACAAACACACACAAACACACACACACTCACATGCACACACATACACACACAAACACAAACACACACACATACACTCACATAAACACACACACATACACTCACATAAACACACACACATACACTCACATAAACACACACATAAACACACAAACACACACAAACACACACACTCACATACACACACATACACACACATAAACACAAAAACACAAAAACACACACACTCACATAAACACACACACAAACAAACACACACAAACACACACACACTCACATAAACACACACACACATACACAAACACACACACACACGCACCATAGAGATAAATTTAAAAAAAATTAATAAAAGAAGTAGCCAGGTATGCCCTTTAATCCCAGCACTAGAAGCAAGCTGATCTCTGTGAGTTCAAGGCCTACCTGGTTTATACAGTGAGTTTCAGGCCAGCCCTACCTACATAATGAAACCCAGTGTCAAAATAAAACAGAGAAGAGTGTTCTATTTATTTCTGATAATGTAGGCAACAGAGAAACTATTTCTACAGAGAAAGAACTTATTGTTGAGAGAATCAGTGGGCTGAAGGAGACCCCAATTCTTTGTGTCACTAACTCCATCACAGCCTCTGCAGGAAGCAAGAATGGGTACAGCTAAAAGAAGCAGGACGATCATATGTAAAGCTGTGGACACGCATCAGCCCATCAGCAACAGAAGCAGGCGGAAAACCAGCTGTGATGAGATGGCGTCACCAGCCAATGTCTCTTACTGACAGTCCCTAGTAGCACCAGGTTGTTCTTTTCCTTCAAGTACCCTGGACTTTTCAGACACTCAGAAACCACAGAACAAAGTGTGGCAAATGCCTAAGAAAGGATGTCCTGTGGGACATATTTGTTTATACAGGTTTCATGTAGCCCAGGCTGGCCTCAAACACACTATGCACCCAAGGATGATTTTGAACTCCTGGCTCTCCTCCTGGTAATGGGACTATGGGCATGTACCACCACACCAGGCTGATGAGGTTCTGTAGGTGGAGCCCAGAGCTGTGTGAGAGCCAAGTGAGCACTCTGTCCACTGAGCTGCATCTCCATCCCCTCAGGATGTATTCTGCTAATACAACAAACTAAAATAGACATCTTCAATGAGAGACAACAGGAGTCTCCCAGTCCAGAAACATTAAATTACACATTCTCAAATAATAGATACGTCAAGAAATAATGAAACTATGTAACAGTTAGAAAAAAAGAAGAAGATAGGAAACATACTATAAAATGTGTGAGACATAAGCGTGAAGGTGCTAAGAGGAAATTTTATTTACAACACTACTTCTCAGATTAGAAGCAAAGACCAGCAACATAATTTTGATCTACACTGAAAACAAGAAAATAATCAATTCAATGAAAAAACAATTGTTTAAATGAACCCCAAAACACTAAAAATAAGAAATTAACAACAACAAAAAGCCAAAGAAACACAATTAGTTTTCTTTTTTAAAGCAAAGAATGGTATTTTTTCGTCTTGATTAGACCTAGATAGAAAAATATAAGGTCCATACTGTTTGGCGATTAAAAAAAAATTGCCGTGTTTTAGAGTTTTCCAGAACACTGAACCTGGTACTGCAGACAAAAATTTAAAAAAAATTATTCATCGTTTAAACCCTTATTAAGGACAGTGTTTATACTCAACTTGTCTCTCCTATAATCTGTTTAATATCAGACAAGATTTCCAAGGTTGTCATATGGAGATTATGCAGTGTTGAAATGGAAGCACAGCATTGTATTCCCAACACAGACTCTGGTGGAGAACATCATTGTTTTTATCACGAGGAAACTAGCACAAGATCCAAGTCCAGTCTCCCGAGGCGTTGTCCCATCTTAGAGCCATTTCCTCAGACAGCACTTCCCATGTGTCATATTTTTCTTCAAA
This sequence comes from Rattus norvegicus, assembly GCF_021556685.1. Lineage (NCBI taxonomy): Eukaryota > Metazoa > Chordata > Mammalia > Rodentia > Muridae > Rattus > Rattus norvegicus. The sequence continues at coordinate 62,038,896 of NC_141555.1, read as the reverse complement.
AATCGAAACAGACTTGTTTGCTGCACTGTTTGGTTTGCCGTGCTGTTTGGGAGATCCTGGACCATCAGACATGTCAAAAGTTTTCCCCCACACCCCCAAACTACAGCACTGGTATCAGTGTAGAGGAAATAGGAGAGACAGAAATGAAAAAGGAAAAAAAAAACCTGTTGTTGTTTGGAGAAGAGTCATGTAAGTAGGCCAAGATGACTTTGGACATTCTATATAGCCCAGGTTGACCTTGGATTTACTATGTAGCCCAGGATGGCCATGGACTTACTCTGTAGCCCAGGCTGGCCTTGGATTTACGATGTAGCCAAGGCTGTCTTTTGACTTACTATGTAGTCCAGGCTGGATTTGAACATGTGATCTTTGTGAGTATAGAGAATATAGGTATGCACTACCACAATCATCTTGGTATCTGTTAGTATGAGTGACTCAGCTGTGGCCCCTCATTCTCCTGGCTCCCTCAACATCAACAACAGCATCCACAATCACCCATTAGGATAATTCCATCCTTTAACTCATCTGTTAAGGTAAGACTTTACAGAATAGATAGTCAGCAGGGTCCTCCTACTTATTAGAACACATTTGTGTGGAGGTATTTGAGTGATTGTTTGAGTGAGCCAGTCATACCTTAACCTGATTCTGATATTATTACCAAGACAGAAAAAAAAAAAAGAAAAAGAATAAGAAAACAAAAGTAGAGAAGATGGGTCCAACACTTGGACTTGAAACTTAGCAGTTGAGGAGATGGCTCACAGGTCTCAGTTAAATGATAGATAGGCTTTGTCGCCAACATGGAATCCCAGTCCAGGGAGGTAGAGATAGGGCAGGTCCCCAGAGCAAGATAGCTGTCAAGACTAGTCATATTGGTGAACTCTGTGTTTGACTGAGAAATGCTGCTTCAATGAATAAGGTAGAAGAGAAAATGGATTAGTCCCTACATTATACACTGCACGTGCATGTACACACACACACACACACACACACACACACACACACACACACACACACACACAAAGAGTAACAAAACAAAACCTTGGACATAAGGCATTGCCTCCAGTGTAGTAGCACATAGTAGGAGATGGGGATCTAAATAAGTGTTCCTTTCCACCCCCACAAAGACCAACATACTTATGAACCCTCAGCCCTGGGTCTGTACAATCTGCTGAGGACTCCCGGATGTTTAGTTTAGTCTCCTCGCTCTGTAACATATTCTGTTATTCTGTTTCAGGAATCCTCAGCTGGGACTCGGTAGACTTCAGCCTTACTCCCACTCTTGCACCCAAGACAACTTTCAGTTGTCATGAACTGATCCTTGGAATTCCCTGCCAAGGTACCCTGACTTGCATTTCTCACGAGTCCATGCCATGAAGCCAGAGAATGTGCGGCTGTCTTACTCTCCCCTTTATTAGCTTAGAGTATTGGGAAATTGGTTCGAAATTTAAAACTCAATTCCCTCATGTATAAGTGAGCAGGAGAACAATTCCAGTTCATCAGATCTACATTACGAGTGAGTTAGAAAAAAACATCAAAACGATTAGTGCCAATGTGTTTTATGAATGATAAGCAGTATTATTTGTATGATTTGTAATATTGGAACTTATTGTACCAGGAACATAACAGTTTTCATTATCTTTGCACAGATGCTGCGAGATCTGTGGATCTAGGATGCAGAAATGCTTCCTTTTTTGCTTTATTTCCAAGAAGCATTTCTTTCTGCTCCAATTATTTTTTTTAACTTACATTCCACTCCATCTCCCCTTAGGTGATTGGGTTAGAACAGGGTTTGGTGAGAGGGGTTATAAAACATGTTACAGAATATATCTTCAACATCAACTGTTGAGTTCAAATGGAGGCACCCTCCATGGATAAGCCATGCTCTCCTTGAAGCTATTGATTTCTTTTTTTTTTTATTTTCATTGATTTCTTTTGATGGCTAGTCTTGGAAGAAAGAACCTCCCTCGAGGAGCTTCCTCCATCAGAGTGGCCATGACTATGTCCAGGTGGCTATTCCTTGACTGTTAACTGATGTTGGAGAGCCTGGTCTACTGTGGGCAGCACCAACCTATGCAGGTGGGTCTGGACTCTGTAAAGGTAGTTGAATGTGAGCTTAGAAGCAAGCCAGTGAGCAGTCTCTGTACTTTCTGTTTCACAATCCTGTCCTGGTTTTCCTTGATGATGGGCTGGAACAGATAAGATGAAATGAAGTTTTCCCTTCCCAAACTGGCTTTGGTGAGTGTATTCATCAGAGCAACAGAAAACCAAAATTAAGGAAAAATCACAGTGCCAGATGTGGGATGTCTTCCTGAAAGTTGTTGACCAGTGTGATCCCAAAAGCCCTCACAATTTTACAGGTTTTTGCCATTGTTCTTCATAGCCCTCCAGAACCTGATGGTAAGAACCTATCACTGAGGACACTGAATTCTTTTGGTCACAGGTCACAGAAGTGTCAATCTGAAGTTGAGGTTGAAGCATCCTCTATAATGGCTAGCCTTCCTAGTTCAAGAAAGTGCTATGTAGGCTTCCAGGGGAGAAAATCATCTACAACCTTACTCGGGGGTGAACCATTCAAGCTAATACGTCAGGCAAGATGTGCCCCTAATGTGTTAGTGGCACCGCAGTCATGGGGGTAACCAGTGGCTTTCCATTCGGATACAAGACATATTCCACACGAGGGAATACACACCAGGTCCTGTAACCTGGTCAAGAACCTATGGTTAGGGTGATATAGCTCTATGAAATAACCAAATGCTAAATACATTGTCAAACTTCCTTCCAAACATCCATATTTGTATCTATAGATCATGATTGCACTCAGCTCTCATCAGACAAGAAGCCTCTGACTACCATGGGCAGAGACATACACCTGGACAAAGTGCTGGGAATCTGTGGTGTTGGACTGTTCAGGTGGAAATAGGAGAGCTAAGTCGTCTCCTCCACAGCTCAGAGAACATCATGAAAGTGTGGGTGGAAGGAATATAAGAACCAGAAGATGGGGAAGTGGACAGCAAAAGGATATCTTTTAGATTGGTCCTAGTCATTGAACTGTTAAACTGATGGCAGCTATGGTCATGGGCACAAGACTGGGCCCCTCAACACTGCATCACATATGGGAGAGGCCATGAAGACCCTCCCCTCCCTTGGCAATCAACATTTACTAGAGGAGGGTTCTATCCTGCAGACTTAGATTTTTCAAGACCTACTTTATTAAGAGTTCTTAAACCCTTTAACCTTACTCTAGCCCACCACCCACCAGAGGTAGTGGGAAGGAAAGGACAATAGGGCAAACAAAGGACGATGTGGACCTGCTTAGAAATAGTTCTCTGGGGCGATTTCAATCTTCATCATCAGGATATCAGTTCAGTTGACATGAATCAGCAGAGGTAGGTCGATCTACTTGCAAACACCATTCATGAATCACCAAGAACAGTTCAAACCAGAAGAAATTGCTGAGCTCTTCCAATTGGCCTGGGTTCGAGGAGGCAGCAAGAAGCCACCGCAATGTCACCACAAGAAGTTCTCTGGGGCTTTTCTCTCTACAAAGTCATGACAAACATGGTCAGTGAGGAAGGAAAGGTGAACCAATGCCACAGCATGGTCAATGAAGACCAGAGTCATCAAAGTCCATTGAGCATCAGCGAAGAGTGGCAAGGCAAGCCAATGCCGTGATGTTGCCCACTGTTGTCCAGGGTTATACTCGTACCCTTTCTAAACATCACATGCCCTTTTCATAGGCAGCTACCAGAAACACCATGTGTTCGTTCTCAGCAAAACATCCTCCCCTAAGACAGTTTCCAGAACAACATCCATGACACAGTTGAGTCTCCAAAGAAACCAGAAATTTCTGCTTCACTACCTTCTTCATTCCTGTACCCGTAGATAAGTTGTTCTGTCGCATTCCTCTGTACTCATGTAATTAATTAAACTTAGGGATTACACACAGAAAGGAGACATGAAATAGGAGGGGGGACTTATTCAGAATATCGGTGCCTATTGGAGAGGGAATGGCGTGACAGAAGGGGTTGACCGAGGGGATGACGGAGGAGGATGAGGGAAGAAGCAAGGGGGAACTGAAGGATGGGATGGGAGAATGAGGGACAGGGATGAGGGAGGGGAATTGGGAAGACAAATACAGAAAGTAAATGACTATAACTCATTTTATAAGTATATGAAATTGTTAAGCAAAAACATCAAAATCATCATTTTTTTAAAAAAAAAGTTTACTGTTTCTCTTTATAGAGGGTCAATCATTACAACTTAGGGTTTATTTTGTTGGATCAATTTTGTCTTTAAGGTTTCTTAGTTCCTTGGAGCAAATTGTCAGATGTGAAGTTTTAGTTCGACTCAGTGACGTCCAGGGTTCTGTGTGACTGAAAATTCAAGTCAATAAACACTTTTTATTAATCATCAAAATCCCAGTGAGTTCTCTCCAGTAATTTTCCTTTTATCACACTCCACCCACAGCCCTTCTCAAAACGCTGGCTGAATTAAGTACCTGCCACTGAATGGGACACAAGTTCAAACCAGAGGAAGTGGGGAAAAGCAACTAAGAGCAAACAAAGTAACAAACAGCAAAACTTCTTCCCTCTGCATCTGGGATTCCATTTTATGGTTTTGGAGAGTCTACTACACTGAACAAAATGAAAGAGTAGAGTCTGAGGTGGTGTTTCACTTAGTGAAGAAAGGCAGGCATAGCTGCAAATGGGGGGGGAGGCGGGGGTAGGCTGTCTGGGCGCTTCCTCTCTTGATGATGTATGTTAACACCAAAGCTGAGAATGAAGAGAACCTCCAAGTGAAAACGATGCCAAAATTTATGAACACAAGAGCGTTTGTATCACACTGACTGAACATTCACACAAATAAATCCCACCGCACGTCTAGTATGCGTGTTTACACACATCAAGTGGTGCTGTGTTTGGGGGCTGTATAAACAATGATTGTGTGTGACTGGAGAGGTGGCTTGGTAGTTGAGAACCGTTACTGCTCTTGCAGAGGACCTGAGTTCAGACCCTGGCCCCAACATGGTGGCTCACAAGCATTCATTACTCTTGTTCTGTTCTGTGCCCTGCTTCTGTCTCTTGTCTTGATGAATATACATGTATGCAGTTGCCTGGCCAGAAGTCCTGGTATGCTTTCAATTCTGGTAAGTTGATTGAACCCAAACTGTTTGCGTTACAAGCTTCGCTTGTAAATAATTCTTTTGGTGACCCCCAATAAGATTGTACAAATGCCTCCTGCCTTTTACAGACATATTTACAATCACCTTTGCTTGGAAAAAGGAGTTAATTGTTATGCCTTCTTTGTTTGAAGAGGAAGATCTAAGGCTACATTCCTCAGCGAAACAAGATATCACGTACTGAAGGAAGAAATATGCATCTAGGCAACAATAAATGTTCCAAATAACCTGTGCAGTAAATTAATGTTTGGAAAATACTCTTATTAGTAGTATTATTAACCATTGTATTTGTTTATATTTCAAATATCACCCCCTTTCCATAAACCCCCATCCACACATTCCTCCTCTTGTCTCTAAGAGTGTGACTCCGTAAGCCCCATTCATTCTTTCCTACCCCTCTAGAATCGCTCTTCTCTGGGACATCAAGCATCCAAAGGACCAAGTGCTTCCCCTTCCACTGGTGTGAGATGAAGCCGTCCTCTGCTACATACGTAGGGTACCAGACCATGTATAATCTATGGTTGGTGGTTAGGTCTATGGGAGCCCTGAGTGGTCTGATTAATGGATATTGTTGTTAATTACAGTCTCCTTCAGCTCCATCATCCCTTCCCCTATATTTTCCATTGGGATCTCTAGGCTCAGTTCAATGGTTGGCTGTGAATATCTGCATCTGTGTCAGTCAGGTGCTGGCAGAGCCTCTCAGAGGACAGCCACACCAGACTCCTTTTTGCAAGCACAACTCAGCATCAGCAACAGTGTCCGATTTGGTGTCTGCAGATCTCCTGATGGCCTTTCCTTCAGCCTCTGCTCCATATTTACCCTGCATTTCAATAGACAGGGATAACTCTGATTTAATAAGAGATTGGTGAGTGTCCCATCCTTACACTGTGGTCATGTCTATCTACTGCAGGTGGTGTCTTCAGGTTCAATCTCACTGTTGTAGTGTATGTTGGCTAATGTCATCAGTGTTGGGTCCAGAGAACTTGTTGGATCCCTAGTATCTGGGACATTCTAGAGGTTACACCATCCTCCAATGTTCCTTCTTTCTACACTCATTTTCCTGGTCCACTGTGCTTCTTTCCTGCCTCTTCCCACATCTGATCCTGCTCTCCTGTTTTCCATTTCACTCCCCTCTCCCACACACGGTCCTTCCTCCATCTGCCTCCCATGATAATTTTCTAACCGCTTGTAATTTGGATTGAAGCCGTCCCTCTTTGTCCTTTCTTGTTAAGCTTCAGATTGTATATGAATTTATTGTGTATATTCCGAGCTCTTGGGCTAATTTCCACTTACAAGTGAGTGCATTCTATGTGTGTTTATTTGTGGTTGCGTTACTTCACTCAGGATGATATTTTCTAGTTTCATCCATTTGCCTATGGACTCCTTATGGACTCCTGTAATTATTTAATGGATTTTTCTGTTTTCTGTATAAGGGCTTCTATCTCTTTACATCTGTTGTCCTGTATTTCTTCGATGGAATTATTTATGTCCTTTTAAAAATCCTTTAACATCATCATGTTAAGTGATTTGAAGTACAAACATTTCTTTTTCTTTTCTGTTGTGTTGAGGGTATCCTTGCATTGTGCTGGTGTGAGAACTGGGTTCTGATGATGTCATGTAACCTTGGTTTTTATTGCTTAGGCTATTATACTTCCCTCTCACCATGTCCTTATCTCTGGGGTTAGCTGGTTTTCCTGTCTCTGATAATGGATTGATCCTCCTGTAAGCCTATGTGTCAGGACTCCAGGGACACTAGCTCTCTCCTGAAGGATCTTGTGTACCAAGAGCTGAAACCAGAAGTATCCTGTAACAGACTGCCCCTCCGTTCCTGGGTTCTGAGGGCTCCAGGCAGTTCCCCGTGAAACGTGGTAGTCTATCCTGTGATCTTGAGTGTGACAGCACTCCTGGAAGTGCAGCCTTTTCCTGGTGGGATATGGGGATAGAGAGATGAGGTACAGGTTCAGTTTTCTAAGCACAGCTTTGGGTCCTCTTGGTTTTTAATCTTTCACTGAAAGAGCTCACAAATGAAATTTGACACAGTTACCAGTAAGCCCCTAGGAATGATCATCTCTTTGTATTTTCAGAGATGGGACGACAAATGATTGACACCTGACATTTTACTTGGGTGCTATCAATTAAAATTAGGTATCTTTTTCTTTCAGGTCAAATGTATTCCTAGCTGAGATAATTGCTCAGTCAACAAAGCATTGCAGTTGAATATGAAATAGACTATCATTGAGAAATAAAAATATTTAGGCAATGTCATCTATGTCATTGAATGGTAATATATTGAAGAACCTATATAAATATTCATGATGGTTTAACCAATGCATGAAATGCAAATTCCTTAAAACGAAGAATAGTATAAAGTTTATTTTTACAACTTACTGAATCGTGTAATAAATAATAAGTCTCCATTAATGTACCAGGCTCCATAATGATGGTATAGATTAGGAATGAATAAAAAGTATTATGAGCTTTCTCTTACAAAAATTGCATTACGATATAAGAAAAAAGAAAGATGAATGCATAAATCAGTGTGTTGGAGTTGATTGTATGCAAATAATTGAAGTATCTATATTAGAAATAAGGTCATGGAGATTGTCCAAAAAAATGACAGCTAAGTTAAATTAGATGAAAAATAATTGAACTATATTTCGGACAATATTCTGTAAATATAAGGTCAATGAAGGAAAAGAGCTTGACATATACAAAAAAAGTGACTTATTAGCTTCTGCCATGTGGGTTATAGGGATTTATCTCAACTAACTAGTAGAGATATACTAATAGTTTGTATAGATTAAGTGATGGAAGAGAGGACCAAATAAAGTTGAAGCTTAGATATCACATATGGGCTTACAGAAACAATATGAGAGATATAAATTTTTATTTATGGAAAATGTCTAAGAAATAATTGACTAGTGTTAAATAAGTTTGTTTAACTCTCTATGTACATATTAAGGGACTCTGGAAACTTATGTATTATGAAATGATATGCAGAATGATTTGAAGGATGTTTTTGAAGTCATTCTGGAAGTAGTGTCAGTGATAAAGAAAAAAGATTCATATCAGACAGCAATGTTGGAAAATTATGTGTTTGGTACAAGACTGATTATGGGAAGGGCCAGAAGAAAGAAAGACAATGTCTTGGTTTGAGCAAATGAAAATATGTTTGAGTTATTTACTGTGATGTGGAATATTTCATGATAAGTGTATTTAGGAGTATTTTAAAGGAATATATTTTAGATCGATTTATTGGAAGATGCTTGAGAGAAACTCTAACTCACTAGAAATTGCTAGTTACTGTTCAATTTTTGGTGATTTAAGCCATTACTCATACGATGAATTCATAGGTGTTTTATAACAAAAAATTACTTTAATAGGTGTATTTTTTCACATTATATCTGGTAGTTCTTATTTCATTAGGAGCAAACCTATGCTTACATTACATGCTTGTTTAGTACATGCGGACAAATAATTTGCCGATTTACTTACTCTAAACATTTTGGATTGCAATTAGCATTTAATCCAACTTTATGGGAGCTGACACAGCTGTTTGATTAGAATATAATAGTTCATGAATTTAAATTTCACAGAAAGAAGTGATTTGCTCATATTTTGTAAAGTTACAAACTCTAGAAGTGTAAAAATATATAATAATTATCTAGCTCTTCTACGTTTTCTCTTTAGTATTTTAGCGTGTTATGATATTCATGCAAAAATTCCATACCCAGATGATTTTAACTGTAATATCCAGTACTATTAAACATATGCACAGCATTTTACAACTATGAATGATATTTGCTTTCAGAAAATTTTCATCAAATGAGCCAGAAATTCTTCATGACTTCAACACAACATGGCCTTTGGGAACAGAATAAACCACAAACAAGGAAATGGAGAAAGTGATTGACTCACACAAAATTCTTGGTTTTAAATTTAATAATCATGCTAGTTATGTGATAGAGCTTTGAAAATAGAGTCAATGACAGGATGAAAAACTCTGACGAAGAGTATTTAAATTGAATTTTTACTAAATAAAAGAAAACAGTTGATCTGAAGGTAAGCAACATTTAACAAAATGACGCTGTTCTTCTGCCACTATTTATTCAATGCTTTGCTTTTTGTTCCTATATATGTTCCAGAAACATTTCAATGATTCTTGTTATTCTTAAATAAATGAACATGCAGTCCAGCTTATTTAATATTCCACATTATCTTAATGTTCTTCTGTATCTTTAGATATTAAAATTATAGAGAATTATTTTGACTAGAATAAAATTTTATTGTTTCTTTATCATATGAGAGAAGCAATTATTACAGAGAATGGATACATGATATTTTCTAAATAATCTCAATAGAGTTTTAAACCACATATATTAGATCAATCATTCATATCTTCTCCAAATGAAACCCATTAAATGTTACTATTTATATAGTATGTAGAGGGAGTGATATATAGAAATAAAAACATCACCTATGCAGCCACTATCATCTATTATCCCCATGATGACAGCTATACTAAGATGTGAAGATGGTACAGACACATTGCAGGAAAGATCAGCATCATTCAAATGAAGATTGAGCTGGAAAGTTATTTAACTAAGTATAGTTAAGAATAATGTAAATAAGTTTAATGTTATGAGAACTAGTTCACCTGTTATGGTTGCCTTATCCCTTCTTAACTTGGGCAGTCACATTTCTGCTCTGTGGAATGAGACAGTCTCCACCTTCTCAGCCCTCACATATATCAGTTTGTTACTTGGTCCTCAGGACATCCATATACATGGCGATGAATTTTATTTCTTGGAAATTCGAAATGTTCATTTTTCCAGACTTTGGAGTGAGGGTTAAAAGAAAATGAGAAGTGAGTGACATACCACATCTCTTCTGTATTATTATCAAACTGGGTTTTTTTTGGGAGATGGGATACTTGAGGTGAGAAGAAAGGAAAGGTGCTGCTTTATTTGAAATATGTTCTTACCTCATTCTGTGCCCCTGTAGAGGGGCCAGCCTTATCTGTCAGCCTGGCCATGTTCCTGTCACTACTCCACTGCCTTTCTTATGCACTTCTTAATTCTAGGTCCTGCTTGTCACTCTAGGTTTCATATTGACCAGATTCATCTCATTTCCCTGTGATCCTGCTCTGAAACATACGCACATTTTTTTTCTTTTGTTTGATTTTCAAACTTTTAAATGTTTTTGTTATTTTTTGTTTAACCTGTTTTATGGAAGCCTTATAGGAGAATTATTCATGGATGTCTGTTTTGATTGGAACGAGAAAATAATGAAAAAAAACTATTTTTAATTTTACAAGACATTTTCATTTCTAAGTATTTCTCTTAAATAAACCCACCATGCTAGTTTATCTCCCTGTCTTGTCCTGAGTTCTTTCTTCCCATTGCTACTTGAATACTGCATCTTAGGACTTACTGCAGAACCATAAATGCTGGCATACACGAGGAAGGAGTTGATTCTTCTACACTTTTCTAAGCCTTTTTTAGACGTATCTTCCTACACTCTTGAGCTATTTGAATTAATATGGATCAGTGTACTCAATAGTATAGTACTATAGTGCTTGGGTCTTGAAAATATCTGTTATTATTCCCTTGTCATAGTTTTACAGCTCAGAGTTTGGCCTAGTTACATTTTGGAACCTTAGTCCAAGAAGTTTGTGAACTTGGAAAAAACCTAGACAGCAGTTATTAGTACTTTCAAATGGTATTTTAATACATGAGGACTGTAAAAAGCGTTAATAATTCATGGAAAAGCAGTCTGAGATTCCTGTTTCTGTAAAGTACTTGAAAAACATGAAAGGGAGAAAGACGATGGCCCACTCACTTTTGTCTTCACATAGGGTGCTCAAATGTGACTTTAGTTTTGGTGCCTTTTCTGGTTAGAACGTAAAGTTGTTTGTGGTAGTTTGCGTTAATGGTTTGCTTCTATTAATATAAACTTTTGTTCTTGTTTTTTTTTTGTCTTCATCATTACCATTAGGGAAATGGTTCCCCACTTTGTATAGATAAAAGGTGGGTTCAGTCCAGCTATTATTGTCCTGAGGAACAAACCACAATTTTGGGAACAAATGTTCACAACTATATAGTTGACCATGGTTTGAAATTCTTGCCATCACTTTCTTGTAGCAACATAGTTGTTAACTTCCGCTCCACTAATTGTATTGACCACGTTATAATCCCATTATGTATCTCTGTGTGGGAGAAAGGGATTCTTTAAATTATCTGTGGTATGTGGTTTTACTCTTCCGTAAATTATTTCCCACCACCACATGAGCACAGCACACTACCTGGCATTATTGCATGCTGGGACCATTGGGGAAGTGTAGTGTGAAAGTCATCACTGTTCTTTGTTTCAGAGATTCTTTTTTTTTAATAAGTAATCCATACTATTGAAATAGATATTTAACTCTTTTATTCTCCTTCATATATGGCTGCTGCTGTGAATAAATTGCATATTACATTGATAAACAATAACAAAATCCCATAAAGGCACGAACATACATAAAGAGGGAAAAGTATTCACAAAGAAAAAAATGCATTTAAAATGGAGAAAAAAAATATAAGCAAAATGAGATCAAAAGTTATAGTCAGAAATTATGAAATTAAAAATTTCATTATAAAATTACAAATTTGTAAGGTTAGATAATACAAATATAGATTCAAACTAGAGGAAAACATTAAATGCAATGTATGCACAAAGAGTTAACTCAAAATGTAGTACATAAACCAAGATTGGAATGGAGAAAACACTCTTGCTACTGTAGAGGCAAAAATGGAAGAACTACCACTAGGTTTAATCCAGTCTTTAAACTATCAAGAAAGATGATGTTTCAAAAACACCACATAAATAAATCATCGATAATTTAAAGAAATTCAAAAAATAATAAAATATTGAAGAGTAGCCCTAGTCCATGGTGATCTGATAGGATGCATAGAATTACTTCAATATTCTGGTCTAAATTGAGGCCTGTTATGTGAATAAGTATATGGTCAAATTTGGAGAAGTTACAGTGAAGTGCATAGGAAAAGGTATATTCTTCTGATTTAGGATGAAATGTTACCTAAATATCTGTTAAAACCATTTGTATTTTTTTAAGTTATTAAAATGACTTCTGTTATTTTAACCATATCTGTTTAGTTTCAGTTTCTATAAATTGTCCATTGATGAGAGTGCAGATTTAAAGTCTCCAACACTTTATTGTGTGTGGTGCAATATTTGCTTTGAAGTATAGTTATGTTGCTTTTATGAATTTAGGTGTCCTTGCATTTGAAATATAGTTGTTCTGAATTGAAAGTTCATCTTAGTATTATTTTTTCTTTGACAAGTATGGTTCCCTTCCTTGTCATTTTGATAACTTTTTGTTGAAAGTCAATGTTGTTCAATATTAGAAAGTCTACTCCAGCTTTTTCTTGGGAACATTTGCTTAGAATTTTTCTCCATCCTTTTACCCTGAGATACTCTGCCTTTGTCTCTAAGGTGTATTTCCTGTATGCAGCAAAATCTTGGATCCTCTTTACATAGTCTTTTAGCTTATGCCTTTTTATTTGGGGAATTGTGTCCATTGATGATAAGAGATATTAAATGAAATGGACTGTAGCTTCCTGTTATTTTTGTTGTTAGAATGTAATTACAATTGTGTGGCTATCATCCTTTGGGTTTGTTGAAAGATTAATTCCCTAGTTTTTGCTAAGGTGCAGTTTCCATCATTGTGTTGGAAGTTTCCATCTACTATCAATTGTAGGGTTGGATTTGTGGAAATATATTGTGTACATTTGACATTGTCGTGGAATGTCTTGGTTTCTCCATCCATAGTACTTGAAAATTTCACCAGATATCCTAGCCTGAAGATCCAGAAATGAATGCACACACCTATGGTCACTTTTTTTTTACAAAGGTGCTAAAACTATGAAATGGAAAAAAGACAGAATTTTCAAGAAATTAGGGTTCAACTGGATGTCAGCACATAGAAGAATCAATTATGTAAATAAATTCCAGGGGGGGAAATAAATGATCATCTTTTTAGATAGTGACAAAAAAATTTGAAAAATCAATATTTCTTCATGTTAGATGTCTTGGAAAATATTAGGAATTCAACGCCGATTCTTAAACATTGTAAAAGCAATATTACAAAAAAAAAGTTGCCAACATCAGACTTACTGGAGAGAAACTTTAAGCAATACCACAAAAATCACGGACTAGAAATGGTTGCGTAATCTCTACTTACCCCATCAATATAGTTCTGGAATTCTTATCCACAAAAATTAGACAAAAACACGTGGGAAAACGGAAAAATTTAGAAAGCAAGAACTTAAAATATCACAATTTTAGACGATGTGATTGTAAATTTTAGTGACCCCAAAAATTCCACCAGAAAACTCCTTCAGCTGATAAACAACTTCAGCAAAGTGGCTGGATATAAACTTAACTCAAACAAATCAGAGCATTCTACTTCAAGGATGAACAGTTTGAGGAGAAATTAAGGAAATGACAGCCTTCAAAATAGTCACAAATAATAAAAAAATACCTCAGGTTGACTCTAAACAAGCAAGTGAAAGTTCTGTATGACAGGAACTTCAAGTCTCTGAAGAAAAATATTGTAGAAGATCTCCAAAGATAGAATAATTTCCCATGCTCATGCATGTGCAGGGTTAATATTGTAAAAATTGTCATCTTGCCTAAAGCAATCAACGGATTCAAGGCAATCACCATCAAAATTCCAACTCAATTCTTCACAGAGTTAGAAAGAACAATTTGAAAATTCAGTTGGAATAACAAGAACCCCATGATAGAGAAAACGTTCATCAACAATATAAGAACTTCTGGGGCAATCACTATCGATGACTTCAAACTGTATAACAGAACAATAATAATACAAATTGAATGGGAATGGTAAAGAGACAGTCAGAAAAATCAATGGAATATAATTGAAGGACCAGAAATGAAGGCACACACCTATGGCCACTTGATATTTGACAATGAACCGAAACCAACCAATGGGACGATAAAATTTTCCACAAATGGTTCCCATTCGACTGGAGATTAGCATGTAGAAGAATGGAAATCAATCAATTCTTATCACCCTGTACAAAGCTCAAGTCGAAGTGGATCAAGTATGTCCACAAGAAACATATAATCTTAAACGAATAGAAGAAAAGGTGGGGAAATTTACTGAACAGAACACCAATGGCTTTGCTCCAATATCAAAATTGACAAATGGGACATCATAAAGCTTTTGTAAGGCATAGGACACTGGAATTTGGAAAAAGGTAAAATCAATAGGGTAAGAAAAGATCTTTACCAATCTTCCATTTGATAGAGGGCTAAAATCAGTCTATACAAAGACTCAAGGAGATAGACTCCAGAATATCAAATAGTCCTTTCAAGAATGGTGAATAGCACTAAACAAAGAATTCTCTACTGAGGAATATCAACATCCTTAGCCATCAGGTACATGAAAATCAACAAATTCTGAGGTTACACAGCAGACCATTCAGAATGGCTAAGATAAGAAATTCACAACAGATTCTGGCAAGGAGGTGGAGAAAGAGGAACTCTCCTCCATTGTTGGTGAGATTGCAAGCTAGTATAACCATTCTGGAAATCAGTCTGGAATTTTCTCACATAATTGGATTTAGTACTACCTGAGGATACCACAATCCCATTTCTTTGATATACACCCAAAAGATGCTCCAACATATAAGGAGGACACAAGATGCTCCAGATTGAGAGAAACCTTTCTTTTTCATAATAGCCAGAATCTGAAAAGGAACCAGATGTCCCTCAAAATAGTAATGGATAAATGAAATATAGTACATTTACACACCTGTGTTCTTCTAACCTATCAAAAACAATGTTTGCATAAAATTCTTAGGATAGACTAGAAATTATCATTCGGTGTGAGGTAATCCAGTCACAAAAGAACACAAAAGTTATACATTTATTGGAAGTGTGTTTCAGCCCATTAGTGTGGAATACATAAGAAAGAATTCACAGGTCATGTTAATCCAAAGCAGGAAGAAGACCAAAATGCATCTGTTATATTCCTTCTTAGAAGGGATAAAAAATATTCATGGGAGGAAATTCAAGGATAAAGAGTTAAGCAGGGATTGAAGAAAGGGTCAACCAGAGACTACCCCATGTGTGGATCTATCCCATATGCAGTCACACAAACCAGTCACTATTGCTGATGCCACCAAGTCCTTGTTGACAGGAGTCAGATATGGATGTCTCCTGAGAGACTCTGACAGAACCCTACTGACACTGGTGAGAATGATTGTAGCTAAACATTGGATTGAACAAGGGGGTTCAATGAAGTTGTTAGAGAGTATACTAAATGAGCTGAAGGGGTTTGCAAAACCTCAGGAAGAACAACAATATCAACCAACCAGACCCACCAGAAATTGAGGGAATAAAACACCCACTATTAATTAATGTTTGAGGGACTCATGACTCCAGCCACATATGTGGCAGAGGACTGCTCTGTCTAACATCATTGGAAGGAAAAGCCCTTAATCCTGTGAAGGCTTTTATCCCCGATGTAGGGTAATGCCAGAGCATTGAGGTTAAAGTTGATTGGTGGGAATTGGAACATCTTCACAGAAGAGAGGCAGGGGTGTTATGGGAGAAAAAGGAAAGGAAATAACATTTGAAATGTAAATACATAACATATTCAGGAAAAATTATTAAATAAAAAAGATATCTTGTCTCATTAAATTAATAATAAAGTAATTATCATTTGCCATTTCTGATATTGACAAAAATATTAGAGTTTGGTACTAATTTCCTTTGGTCTCTTTTGCTGTCTATATAATATTTCCCTTTAGGTTATGACTTATTTAAATAAAAATATATTTTACAATTTAAAGGAATATAGAATGATAAAATTATTGACAGAATTGGTGAGTTCCCTTTATTAAAAGTTGAACAACTACTTGAAGAAACTTTAAAGGTTAATATCAAAATAATTTTATGGAGTTTGTATATCAAATATTTTTTGTTAATAGCCACAGTCAGGAAATGCTTCTTATATTTATGCATTATGGTATTTGATTTTGGTAAAAAACTCAATGATCTTAGATTTTATAATAATGTACATAAGTAATTTATTCTTAAAATTTGGTTACAGAAGGAAGTTATCAACGAATACATATATACAATGTATCACACTTTTCTAATATAAATAGAGCATATTAAATATATACATATATATATTTTATGGTCCAAAGATGAACAATCATGTTTAAAAGGAAGATATAACATTGAGTGTACCTACATTTGAAGTTGAGATGATTCATGATTCCATGTATTTCTTTCTAGACACCTAAGAAGATAAAATTAGTGTTGGAAAAATCTAAAACTGCAGTTAGAAGGCTTAATCTAGTATACATATCTAAACAGTGCTTTGAAAAAAATATACAGAGCATATTTTCATATATATAGATATACATGCATTATATATTATATAATATATATGTATATATTATATATTATATAAAAAAATTCTCAGTGCCCATAAATTATCATTATCACTAAAGCAATCTCCTGGTCATATTAGAGTTGAATTATCAAACACACACACACACACACACACACACACAGTTTCCTAAAATATAAACATATTAGCAAATAATATTCATTCAGATAAAACTAATGAAAACTGATGAATTAAATTTACAAAATAATGTTCTCCGAAAAGTATACTTTCTAGCATTTAAAATATTGCCTTATGATATGTGGCAAATCTTCACAAAGGAATACTACTCGGCTATCAAAAACAATGACTTTATGTAATTCATAGGCAAATGGAGGGAACTGGAAAATATCATCCTGAGTGAGGTAACACAACCATAGAAAAACACACATGGTATGCTCTCATTGATAAGTTACTATTAGCCCGAATTACCCTAGATGCATAGAAAACATGAAACTCAAGACCGATGATCAAAATATGAATGACTCACTCATTCTTTAAAAAGGGAACAAGAATACCCTTGGCAGGAAATTGGGAGGCCAAGAATAAAACGGAGGCAGAAGAAAAACCCATTCAGAGCCTGCCCCACATGTTGCCCCATATACAGCGACCCAATTAGAGAAGACGGGTGAAGCAAAGAAATGCAGACTGACAGGAACTGGATGTAGATCTCTTGAGAGACACAGCCAGAATACAGGAAATACAGAGGCAAATGCCAGCAGCAAACCACTGAACTGAGAATAGGACCCCCGTTGAAGGAATCAGAGAAAGGACTGCAAGAGCTTGAAGGGACTCGAGACCCCATATGAACAACAATGTCAAGCAACCAGAGCTTCCAGGGACTAAGCCACTACCCAGAGACTATACATGGACTGACCCTGGACTCTGACCTCATAGGTAGCAATGAATATCCTAGTAAGAGCACCAGTGGAAGGGGAAGCCCTGGGTCCTGCTAAGACTGAACCCCTAGTGAACGTGATTGTTAGGGGTAGGGCGGTAATGGGGGAAGGGTGTGGAGGGGAACACCCCCCCAAAAAAAGAAAAAAAAAGAAATACATTTAAATGAAAATTCTATACTTACAATTAAACAGAAAATCTTCAAGATTTTTATAAAAAACTAATGAACACTAAATATACTTACCAAAAAAAAAAAAAAAAAAAAAAGAAAGAAAAAAAGAAAAAAAGAATTATGGGCAATTGCATTCTAAACACGAGTATGCAATTGGATCTAAAACAAATGTACTTTTTGGATGCTGGAGAAATAAACCTGTTTTCTTAAACAAACTAATAGCCGGTATATTATTGGTGTGGGATACTTAATGCTTAGCGGTTTTTTTATTTTGTTTTTTTGGTTTTTTTTTGTTGTTTTTTTTTTTTTTTTTTTGGAGCTGGGGACCAAACCTTGGGGCCTTGTACTTGCTAGACATATGCTCTACCACTGAGCTTAATCCCCAACCCCTCTGCTTAGCGTTATTAATGAGGAGTATTTATGGGTCTTTTTTATTTTGTTGTTGCCACATACTTTTTCCCTCTTCTGATGAATTACTACAGGGTTTTTTACCATTTCTGTCCTCTTGAGAATATCCCTTATTTTCAGAATGCGTTTTCCCACTTTTAGAGTAAGATTGCTGAAGAGACATGGCTTCCTGGTGATTATGCTGTGTAAACTTTCTCATCTTGTGTTGATGTGATTGATACATTTGCTCGGTAATAAATTCTAGGCTAGTATCTGTATTCTTTGAAAACGTGTTGAAAAGTGATCCAAGCCCATTTATATATTAAAATAACCATTTAAAATTCAGGTGTTAGTCTCATGTGATCAGCTTTATGTGTGACTTATTCTTTTTCCTTCACCATTTTTGTATTTCTATTTCTCTGTTCAGTTAGGCTTTGATGATGATGATGACGATTATGATGATGATTATTATTTTATTTTTAATATTATTTACTATTATAATTATTATATTTATTGTTATTATTTCTTTTATTATAATATTATATTATATCAATATTAATATTTATTATTATTACTATTATTATTATGTGCCTACTTCATATTTTCTATGATTCTAGTACTTTAACAGGTATCTCTTTGTGGTTTGGGGAATATTGTTCCCAGAAAATCACATACAAATAGTTATTGTAGTTGCTTTTATTCTCATGCTTCTCATAGTGTCCTGAACTTAGGAATCAGGGACCGTGCCTCAGTTGGTTCTGATTGGTAAATAGAGATACTGATAGCCAGTGTCTAGGCAGGACAGACAGAGCAGGAGTTTCAGGACGCTTGGACAAAGGACCAGAGTGTAAGAAGACATGGAGATTCTCCAGGACAGACTTTCAGGACAGAGAAGCAGCTGACATAGAAGAGTATGAAAATAAGCAGACCCAGGAGAGCTGCCCAATGGTGTCCAGGGCAAGAAAGATGGGATATAGATTTTAGCAAATAATAACGTGGGGATATCAGTGGGGGATAGTTTAGCCAATCGGAGGTTAGGATGTGGCCTTGCCATTGAGCTGTTAAATGCATAGAAAATATAAAGACTCCATGTGTGAGGCCTCCATCCATAAACCCCCTATCC
This sequence comes from Rattus norvegicus, assembly GCF_021556685.1. Taxonomy (NCBI): domain Eukaryota; kingdom Metazoa; phylum Chordata; class Mammalia; order Rodentia; family Muridae; genus Rattus; species Rattus norvegicus. The sequence continues at coordinate 62,019,650 of NC_141555.1, read as the reverse complement.
CTATCCTTTTCTGCTGCCCTGTCTTCTTCAAAGGTGTTTTCCCCTCCGCAAAAACATCCCCTTGCTGCCTTCCCAGCATGACATTCTATTTCCTGGAAGGCCCAGCCTTGGATGACCAAGGGCTCCTCCCATAGGTGCAGAGCACGGTCATGCTTTGCTCCATATGCAGCTGGAGACGCCAGTCTGTCCATGTGCAGTTTTCAGGAAGTGCTTTAGTCCCGAGGAGATCTGGTTTGTGACCCCTGTTGTCCTTCCTGGGTTGCAAGGCACTTCCGCTCCTTCAATACTTTCTCTCTCTTCTCCAAAGGGTACCCTGTTCTCAGTGCAATGGTTGGCTGCAAAAATCAGCCTCGGTGTTTGTCATGATCTCGGAGAGCCTCTCAGGGGACAGCTCTATCAGGCTCCTGTGAGCACGCACTTGTTGGCCTCAGCAATGTTGTTTAGGTTTGGGGGCTGTATGCATGTGGGCTGCATCCCCAGGTGGTGCAGGCTCAGAATGATTATTCCTTCAGTCTCTGCTCTAAACTTAATCTCCATATCATGTCCTATGAATATTTTTGTTTCCCCTTTTAAGACAGACCATCCTCACTTGGTTCATCCTTCTATTTGAACTTAAAGCGGTATGTGAATTGTATGTTGTGTAATTCATGTTTTTGGGAGTGTGTGTGTGTGTGTGTGTGTGTGTGTGTGTGTGTTTGTGTGTTTGTGCGTGTATGTGTGTTTTATATTTGTTTCTTTGTGTGTGTGTGTGTGTGTGATTTGGTTGCTTCATTCAAGATGGTATTTTATACTTTCATTCATTTACTTATGAATTTTATGATGTCATTGTATTTGATTACTGAGTTGCACTCAATTATGTAGATGAACCACATTTTCTGTATCCATTCATGTGGTCAAATCATCTGGGTTCTTCCTAGCTTCTGGCTATCATGAATACAGCTGTTATAAACACAGTACAACATGTTTCCTAGTTATATGTTGGGGCATCATTTGGGAATATGCCCAGGAGTGGGGTAGCTAAGTCCTCAGCATATACTTGTCAAATTTTCTGATGAAAGCCCAGAGTAATTTACGGAATATTGTACCTCATTTCAATCCCACCAATAATGGAGGAGTCTTCCTCTTTCTCCACATTGTGACCAGAATCTGCTGTTAACTGAATGTTTGATCTTAGCCGTTCTGCCTGGTGTATCCTTTGATTTGCATTACCCTGATGAACAATGATGTGGAACATTTCTTTATGTATTTCTCATCCATTCAATAATTCTTCTGCTGAAAATTATTTGATTAGATCTGTACCCCATTTATAATGGGGCTATTTGACTTTCTGGAGTATAACTTCTTGAGTTCTTTGTACATATTGAATATTAGTTCTCTTTCAGGTATAGAAGGGCAAAGATTGTTTTTCAAGGTATTAGTTGCCGTTTTGTCATAATGACTGTGTTCCTTGCCTTACAGACACTTTGCATTTTGACAAGGTCCAGTCTGTCAACTCTTCATCGTAAAGCATAAGCCACTGGTTTGGTGTTCTGTTCAAGAAATTTTCCATAGTCATCACGTGTTCAAGCTTTTCCCCACTTTTTCTTCTACTGGTTTGTGTTTATCTCTTTTTTCTGGATGCCCTTAATCCACTTGGACTTCAGCTTTGTACAGCGTGATAAGAATGGATGGATTTACAATAATTTACACGCTGACATCTAGATGAACCAACACAGGTGTTTACTTGCCTGTCTCTGTACCCATACCATGTAATTTTTATCACTATTGCTGGATATTCAACTTGAGGTTAGGGATGTTTATTTCCACAGTATTTCTTTATATTGAGAATAGTTTCAACTTCCTTGGTTTTTTTTTTCTTATTCTAAATGAACTTGCATATTTCTCTTTCTAACTGTATGAAGAATTTTGTTGAAAATTTCTTGGGGATTGCATTGAATCTGTAGATTGCTTTTGGCAAAGGGCCATTTTTACTATATCAATACTGCCAATCCATGGACATGAAAGCTCTTTCCATCTTCTGAGATTTTCTTCTTTTAGAGAAAGTAAGTTCTTTTCATACGGCACTTTCACTTGGCTGGTTTGAGTTACACGGAGGTATTTTTTGTTATTTGTGATTATTGTGAAGAGTGTCATTTTCCTAATTTCTTTCTTGGTCTGTTTATTCATGGAATGTTACTGATATGTTTGAGTTAATTCTATATCCAGGATTTTCCTGAAGCTGTTTATCACGTGCAGTATTTCTCTGGTGGAAATTATGGAGTCACTTAAGTAAACTATCATATCACCTGCAAATAGTGATATATTGACCTCTTCCTTTCATATTTGTATCCCTTTGTCCTCCTTTTGTTGTCTAATTGGTCAGGCTAGCACATGGAGTACCATATTGAATAAGTAGGGAGAGAATGAATAGCCTTGTCTAGTTCCTGATTTTAGAGGAAGAGCTTCAAGTTTCTCTTCATTTAGTTTGATATTTGGCTACTGGTTTGCTGTCCATTACGTTACTATTGTTGAGTATGGGCCTTGAATTCCTATCATTGTAAGACTTTGGCTATGAAGGGGTGTTTTATTTTGTCAAATGCTTTCGCAGCATCTAATGAGATGAAAATATCATTTTTTCTTTCAGTTTGATCATCTGGTGGATTATGTTGATGGAATTCCATATTAAACTATCCTTGAATTTCTGTTTTGAAGTCTCCTTGATCATGATGGATGACCATTTTGATGTGTTCATGGGTTTGGTTTGCAATGATTTGTTGAATATTTTTTGTCAATATTCAAAGGAAAATTGGTCTGAAGTTCACTTTATTTATTGGGTCATGTGTGCTTTAGGTATAAGCATAACTGTGGCTTCATCGATGGAATTGGGTAGTTTCCTCTGTTTGTATTTTGTGGAATATTTTGGACAATAGTGGTATTTGGTTCTAGGAAGTGTTGATAGAATTTTCAACTAAAATCATCTGGTCCTGGGATCTTTTCCCAAATGGGAGCCTTTTAATAATTGTTTCTAATTTTTTAGGATTCATGGTACAGTTTAGATATTTTTTCTTACCCTGACTTAACTATGGTAACTGCTCCCTGTATAGAAAATTGATAATTTTGTCCAGATTTTCTACTTTCCTTGAATATAAATTTCAGTAATACGGTATGATGATGTTTTGAATTTCTGCAGATTCTGTTTATTTTGTTTCCCTCTCCTTTCTGATTTTCTTATTTGGATACTTTCTCTGTGTCCTTTTGTCATTCTAGCTCAGGTTTATGCACCATGTTGATTTACCCTTGGATCCAGCTCCTGGTTCTATTGATTCTTTGTCAAGTTCATTGTGTTTCTCCTTAGTTGATTTCAGACCTGAGTTTGATTATTTCCTGCCTTCTGCTCCTCTCGGGTCAATCTGCTTCTTTTTGTTTTTGAGCTTTTATATTTGTTGTCAAGCTGCTAATGTATGCTCTCTCCAGCTTCTCTTTGGATGCTCTCAGAGCTCTGAGTTTTCCTCTTAGCTCTCCGTTCATTGTGTCCCATAAGTTTGTTTGTTGTACCTTACATTCCTAAAATTTTAAAATATTTTTAATTTTTAAATTTTTTTCTTTAGTTCTTCCTCTACCAAGTTATCACTGAGTAAAATATTGGTCAACCTCTATGAGTATTTGGGCTTCCTGACATTTTTGTTGTTATTGAAGTCCAGCCTTAGGTCATGGTCGTGTGAGAAAATGCTTGGGATTATTTCACTCTTTTGTATCTGTTGATGCCTCTTTTATGACCAACTGTATGATCAGTTTTGGAGAATGTGCTGTGAGTTCCTGAGAATAAGGTGTATTCTTTTGTTCAAGGATGAAATATTCTATAGGTATTTCTTAAATCCATTTGGTTCAAAATCTGTTAATTTCTCTGTGTCTCCGGTTTCCCATTCCATGATCTGGCCATTGCTGAGTGTGGGTTGTTGAAGTCTCCCACGACTATTTCGTTAGCCTGAGCTTTAGTACGGTTTCCTTTATAAATTTAGGTGCCGTTGGATGTAGTGTATAGATATTCAGGAAAGAGAATTGAATTTTATTTCTCTGATGAAAATGAAGTATCCTTCCTTATCATTTTTTTTGATAACTTTTGGTTGAGTTAGATACTGGAATCTATGCTCCATGATGTTTCTACAGACCATATTCTTGGAAAATTGTTTTCCAACCTTTTATTCTGAGATACTATCTGTCTTTGTCACTGAGCTGTGTTTCCATTATGCAACAATATTCTAGTTCTTCTTATGTATGCGGTCTGTTAGTCTATGTCTTTTTTATTGGAGAATTTGCATGGATGCTAAGACATATTAAGGAATACTTATTTTGGTTTTCTGTTATTATTTTTTGGTAGAGGTGGAATTATGTTTGTGTGACTCTATTCTTTTGGGTTGTTGAAAGAGGATTAATTTCTTGCTTTTTATAGTGTGTAATTTTCCTCCTTGTGTTGGAGTTTCCCATCTGTTATCTTTCATAATGCAGGATTCGTGAAAATGTACTTTGTAAATTTAGCTTATCACAAAATATCTTGGTTTCTCCAGCTGCGCTGATTGAAAGTTTTGCAGGGGATAGTATCCTGGGCTGGCATTTCTTTTCTCTTAGTGTTTTATAAAATCCACTCTGGATCTGACTTTCATAGTCTCTGGTGAGAAGTCTGGTGTAATACTTATAGGTATGCCTATATATGTTACCTGACTATTTTGCTTTCTGCCTTTAATATTCTTTCTTTGTTTTTTGGATTTGGTGTTTAGACTATTATGTGAAGGGAGAACTTTCTTTTTCGTCCAATCTCTTTGGAGAAATATATGATTCTTTTATTATTATATTCATTTCTCCCTTTAGGTAGGGAAGTTTTCTCCTATAATTTTTGATGATATTTACTGGCCCTTTTATAAGGGAATCTTCGTTCTCTTTTATACCCATTATCCTTTGGTTTGATCTTCTCATTGTGTCCTGGATTTCCTGGTTGTTTTCCATTAGGAGCTCTTTGAGCTTTACATTTTCTTTGATGGTTGTGTAAATGTTTTCTACGGTATCTTCTGCCCCTTAGATTTTTATCTTTTATCTCTTGTATTCTCTTTCTGATGCTTCTGTCTATGACTTCTGATTTCTTCTCTAGGTTTTCCACCTTCAGGGTTGTCTCTCTTTGTGCTTTCTTTATTGCTGCTTTTTCCACTTATTGATCCTAGAATTTTTAAATTCCTTCATCTGTTTGACTGTGTTTTCCTGTGATTCTTGAAGGAATTTTGTGTTTGCCCTTTAAGGGCTTCTACTTTTTACCTGTGTTGTCCTGTATTTCTTGAAGAGTTTTATATGTTCGCTACTCAATGTCCACTATCATCATCATGAAAAATGATTTTGAATCCACATCTTGCTTTTTCTGTTTGTTGGGATATCCAATATTTGCTTTCTTGGGATAAGGGAGCTCTGATGATGCCAAGTAGTTTTAGTTTCTGTTGCTTAGGTTTCTGTGCTTGACTCTTGTCATCAGGTTTTCTCTGGTGTTTCATGGTCTTGCTGTCTCTGACTGTGGCATGACCATCCTGTAATACTCTTTGTCACTGTTCCTATGGACCTTTTTCCTCCCACCAAGATGTGGGTACATAGATATGTGGGACCAGATCAGCAATGGATGCAGGCAGAAACAGGAAGTGTCCTGTCCCAGACTGCTGTTGATTTCTGCCTCCTGAGGCCTCCAGCCTGGTGGCTTGGAGCAGAAAGGTTGGTCTCACCTGTGTTCTCAGTTGTGTTACTTTTCCTGGCCACTGGCTTCCATCTCTGGACACAGGTAGATACTGGAAGGATCCCCTCCCTTACTCTCCCAAGGTTCCTGTATCCATAGGGTTCTAAGCAGCTCCCTCTCAGCACAGGAATGTGAGCAGAGGTAATGGTTTCCCCTAAGATCTCAGAATTGTCCATGATTCTGGGAGTCCAGCTTTCTCCCCCACAGAATCTGGGTACTTTGAGCTATTGTTCTATGTCATCTCTGGGCGGAGCCTGAAACAGGAAGCTTGTATCTTCTTGATCGTATCATCCTAATAAATGGAAATATCAGGATAGGCATTTCCAGTATATGAAATATATATTGAGGGGATTGTCATGGGGAGGTGGGTACAAATAGATACAAAATACACTTAAATAAGCGTGTTGTATTAAGATACATCCTGACTGGAATCTGTGGAGAAGAATGACAGAGTCTGTATTATATAAAACGGATTATGATATTGAGTGGAAAAATTCTTCTAATAAACATAATATAATTTTAAATTGAATAGGCTTCATCATTTATTTATATAAAACACCTTCACTAGGCATCTAGAATTTCATCGATTATGATACATTAAGGATTCAAATAAGAAAAATAACCTCATCTTCCATAAACAGGCATTATAGATTTTTTGTTGCATCTTAACCAGAACCATGGATATTTCTGAGAACTTAGGGGAAACCATTACCTCTGCTCCCTTAATGTAAAGGGAGAGAAAGAACATAGAGTGTTGTCAAGCATGTGCTCACGGGTACTTACTTATATAATGGGTCCATGGTCTTTAATTTCACTGAGCTGGGTGTTTGTTGGGGGTAATCTAAGTTTGAATTTTGTGATTTATTTCTGTATTTTATAACTTATTTTACTATATCATTTATCTTTTATATAGTTTTATGTTTTATTCAGTAAGTTTATTTAATTTATATTTCATTTCAGCATTTCTGCTAAGATTAGATCTCTCCAAACTAAATGTACTAAAGGAACCTGCTTTGATATTTTACTAATACACCAGATTACCACAGACGAGGTGTCTATTTTATTATAAGAGAGCCCTAACTATGCTGCCTTTGGAATACAATATGAAGATGAAACCAAAACACATGTTAAAAAATTCAAATAAGGTGTTAGATATAATCGTGAATTTGTTAATTGGATGGATTCACTATCATTATAATTAGACCTGATAGGATGTAGAGAATTACAAAGAGCTAATATATGACTATTTCAATACAAACACCTAATATACAGTGACTAATTTCAGTTTCATTGACATTTTTGTTGGGTCAGAAGCCTTTAACAGCTGAAGTATTTTTGTAGCCTCTTATGTGGAGTTCTCATGAACACTAAATATATTTACTCTATAGTATGCATGAGAATTCATAAAGCACATGGCTAAAGTATTACATCTAGGTATCATAAGCATAGAAAAACTACTGTACTAAAATAGTTTTAATAAATTTGCTAATTAATTTTTATGTAAGTAAGAGTAAACACTAGGACGAGAGAGGCTTCTTTGTATTTTACTATGAAAATAAGTGATAGATGAAAGGAGTACAGGTAGTCAAATTTTTAAACACTGTTTGACTTTTACTTCACTAGAGATTACTTTCCCCTACAACGTAAATATTATAGTCAAATCACAGTATTCAGTGCTCATGAGAGTTAAATGCTGAGCTGGGAGAGATACATAACTAATCTCTCCCATTACCAGTTGGGAGTGGAAAAATCTTGAAAGAAAAAATAAAACAAGGAAAAGAACAGAGATTCAAAACAGAAGGTACAGTTGTGGTTAGACTGGAAATCATGCCCACTGCAAAACAGACAGGATGGCACAAGTTCACTCCCGAAATAAATAACTCTAAAGTTCCAATTCTGTGCTCAGACAAAAAGTTAAAGATAACACTTTTAAAAAGTTTTGTTTTTTCCCAGACAAAATCTAATGGAATTGCTAACCAACTGGACTAATTGAAGAAATGTTAAAAGGGTGCAACAGAGACGACATAGTAATTAAGAATGCAAACTGCTTTACAGAAGATCTGAGTTTTGATTCAGGCTCCCGTGTCCTGTGACCCTCAACCACTTGTTATTTCAGCTCCAGGGGATCTACCGCCCCCTACTGGCTTTCTAGGACATTGTACTCATATGTGTATACACACACACACACACACACACACACACGTGTACACACACAGAGATAATTAAAAATTAAAAAGTAGACTTTGAAAAAGAATGTTACAGAAGAATCATTAAAGGAGATGAAATAATGAGTCAGAAATTCATATCCATACACAGAAATCAGTGCATGAGGAACAGAGTATTAAAACAGAACTAAAATTAACATTTTCAGTCTTTATTGCTCTGTAAAATGCAATAATAGCAATAAATGTTCACATTTGAAGTAAATATAAAATAGACAGAAAGCTAGAGCAGATGGGAAGGAGTAATTGGAAATATAAGATTCCACGGACTACGTATTAATACAACTAAAGAGGTATTTAACTAGGGGTGAGTCTGGATTCTTTGACACATATTGTAAATACCAGGTGTGGTGGGGACACATAAAAGAAGTGTCTTAATTTTTTTTTTAATACATCTGGATTCTGAGGACCAGGGATACCAAAACCTGTGCTGGCATCTTGCTACTAGAAAAAGAGTGGCCTCATCTTTAGTTCCCATTCTTGGGAAGGTGAAAAAAAAAGCTGGATTATGTCAACTTGGTTTGAAGAATATGTGGACTTTGACGAGTTGGTAGCCAGAGTGACTGCAACATCTACAAAACACATTACTGGAGAGAACAGTGAAAGATTCAAAGAAGATCACACTGTGCCTGGGCCTCCTTCTGCTGACTCTTCTACTGACAAACTTGGACAGGTAATGTCCCCACACATTCCAGGTTCACATAAACCTTCCTTTCTTGCCATAGAGATCTTGGATCTTCCACTTTTCCAGGAGTTTCTGGAACTATCCAAATGTTTCCAAGGATGTATAGGTCATTCCACATTTGCCCAGGTGTCCAAAGTCTTCCCACAGATCCTGAAAAGAAATCATACATTCTCCTCTTCCAGACGGAGTGTCATTTCTTATTCCATATTTATTAAATTGGGTATTTCTTATTTACATTTCAAATGTTATTCCCTTTCCTGGTTTCCAGGTTAACATTTCCCTAGTACCTCCCACTCCCCTTCTATAGTGGTATTCCTCTCCTGATGCACCCCCACATTCTGTCCTTTTCCAACAATCCCATTCACTGGGGAGTTCAGTCTTGGCAGGACCAGAGACTTCACCTTCCACTGTGCACGACTCCCAGCTGCCAAGATGGTTTTTTTCTGTGCATGTGCACACACGTGTGCTGATACCCCGCAAAACCTCTCTTCCTCTGGGAGAAAATTGCCCTAGAGATATAACAGCCAGAATATAGGCATCGAGGCCCTGGCAGCCTGAGAGTCCTGCAGAGACTGACAGTCTCCACTGCCCCTTCTGTGACAATCAGTGTTGAGTGTCTGGGAATCCTGAAGTGGCTTTTGTTGTATCTACTGACTTGTTAGCAGAAATGTGAGAGCATCAGTAACCCACACAGAGGTGGCTCTTATCTCACAGGTGACAGGCGGGGCACTTGTGCTTGCCCAGATGCCCTTTTATGGTGTGCATGTGTTTCTCTCCCTCTCCAAGCAGGCTTCGGTGCAGGGAAAAACCCCGTTATCTCTCTCTCCATAAAACGATATTCAGCTCTGGTTTGAAAGTCAAACCAACAGCCATGTGTGCCGTGGAACAGCAATGAGGACAGATTCCTTTACGTATGCAAATGTATTCTGAGTGGTACTTTGGATTTATAATTGTAAGATTATTACCAGCAGGTGATGAAATTAAGATTTAAATATCGTGCTCCATTTAAATGGCAGGTAAGCTTTTGGCTGGACCAGGAATCAGCACATTGTTGGGTAAATACTAATCGGGCTGTGATGGCATCCCGTAATTAGTTAGGACTTGGGAGGGGGGATAAGATTTCCTTTGCTACCTGCAATTTTAGCTCAAGGAAACTTTTAGGCTTCAGGGTTTCCATTAGAAGGAGTAGATGGTGGAAGCCGTTCACCCAGCTCCTGGTGAGAGTCTAATTCTAGACCTGGGTAATTAGATCAACAGTTAGATCTAACTGCAGACACACAATAGGATGCAGTTCAGGCTGATTAGCCACACAAAGCCATTAGGTGGATCAATGAAAAGTCAGCATTTCTTTTCCTGAGCAGAACAATCCACACTGCAGCTGCGCGTGGGTGGCTGCAGGCTCGAGTCTCTACAGGTGCTCTCTGAGCCACCTGCAGGTATAGGATGGTATACAGACTTTATCCCAACCTACACTGAAGAGGTCCTCATCCTGTCTCCGGGCTAGAAGGAACTGAAGTTCAGAGATGTCTTTGTTCATGTCCGCACAGCAAAGGGCAGGGCAGAGAGAGATTCACTCTCGGTGAATCTGATCTTTAAGACATCCTCAGAGACACTGCTGCAAATCTCCACCCCCAACCATTGATCCCAAAGCAAGATTGACCATCAAGATATGTAAGACGTGACTTCCACTGTGCACGGAGAAAAACTTCTGTCCGAGTTGAGGTCTCTTCTAGGGTGCACAAGGAAACCTTCCTCCAGTCACTCCCACCAGCTCTGGGGTGGCGGGGGAGGGAGTAGGCAGGGTCCCCCCATCTTGACAGCTGCAAGGCTGTTTTAGGCTCAGTCCCCACCTTCCAGGTTTAGGGTGGGTTGAGTGTGGGGTGTGGAGAGCCCTGCCTGGACTATCTGAGATTGAAGAACACACGGACGGGCTCCAGGCCACGTGTGCCCTCTAGCGCCAGGCCGAGGGACGATATCTCCGTGATTTCTCACCTGTGAGTCCTGCATCCACCTCTGACTTGGGTACAGCCTTATCTCTCTAATTTGAGAGGGAAACCTGCCATTTGTAGGTCAGTGAGCGCCTAATAGGGCTACAGGAAGAGCATTTAGCTGCACAAGGTCTTGGATTGGGTCTTCAGCGATACTTAAAGAACAAAACAGGTCATTTCGACCAACCCCTTTCTTTTTACATCAAAAACGGATAAATGGAGCCTAATTGCAGTTTCAACTTATATATTTTATCTATCAACTTCTTTCTTTCTCTCTTTCTTTTTTCTTTCTTTCTTTCTTTCTTTCTTCCATCCTTCCTTCCTTTCTTTCTTTCTTCCTTTGTGTGTGAGAGATACGTATGTGTACTCATGTGTTTGAATGTGTATTGTGCAGACATGTGTGTATGTGTAATATGATGTCATAGATTTTCATTGCTTTCCTATCATATTCTCCGCAGCAAGGTCTTTCAGTCAAAATCAGACTGATTGATATGGCGAGTTCTGCTTGCCACATTCCTCCCTGGATTCCCTAACTCTGCCGTCCCAATCTTTAATTATAGGCAACCTCCACACCCACCCCCTCTGACCCCTCCCCCCATTTATGTGGGTTTTGAGGGGAGGGAAGTTGTACCTAGGTCTCTGTGTTTCCATGTAAAGTGCTTTAGTTGTGGATCCATCTCCCTGGTTTCTGTAGTGTATGTCGAATGCTCATATTTGACTGAGCGAGTGTTTTGAAATTGCAAAGGAACGATACCTAAGGCATCTCAGGCCAGGGGGCAATGACTCTTGGTGCATTTGAAATGTAGGTAGCGGTCCTCAGCCTAATCAGTGTCTCTGACGTTGAAATTGTAACCTTTTCTTTTTCTTTTTCCTTCTTCATTTTTTTTATATCAGTGTCTATTCATTATCCACAGTGCTGGGTTGCATCAAGACAACTTCCTTTAACCATGTCATGTGCTTTACCCTATCTGAACTTCCTGCTCACCCCCATCCCCCAACCCCCTGCCTAGTCTCCTTCCTTCTCCAGGCTTTTGTCTGCCTTCGTGACATATGGACATATTTTTTTTGATCAGTTAAGAACCCAAAAAGTTTATGTAAATAATTACAGGATTCACAAACGAGACAAAAATTACAGTATTTGCTTCTTGGTGTCTGGTTGATTTTGCTTAATGCGCTGGTCTCCAGTTTTCCTACCAAAGACTTAATTCCATCCCTTTTGTAGCTGGATAAAATTCCATTGTGTATGTGTAGCAGGACTTATTCAATGGTCTACTGATGGATGCTCAGGCTGATTCCACATCTTGGCTACTGACAATGGTGCCACAGTAAGCATGCCGTGCAGGTGTCCTCTGATGTGTTGCCTCTGAGTCCTGTGGGCTCGGTGTCCAAATGCTCATGCTGACCGCCATTCACCGAGAGGCTCTGAGCCTAAGCTGTGTGCTCTCTCTTTGTATGGAGGCTTTGCATGAGATGAATGTGTGTGTGTGTGTGTGTGTGTGTGTGTGTGTCTGTGTGTCTGTGTGTCTGTGTGTGTGTGTCTGTGTGTGTTCGGTGAATGACTGTACCCCCTACATTGGGACTCTTCATGGAGTTTATGAAAGCTATAGCTGTGTTGGTAAGAATTGGAGATAGATGTTTACAGCACCCCATCCCTCTATCCCTCCTTACCCCTCTGCTTTTTTCTGCTCCTTTTCCCTTCCCCTTCTTCCTCCACGCCCCCTTTCAAGACAGCGTCTCACTATATAGCCAAGGCTGGCCTCATGCTTGCAATGATTCCCCTGCCTCCGCCTTCCAAATACCAAGAAGTCCTTTCCTTGGAGGAAGAGAAAGACTTTCAGAGGTGCAGTTGTGGGCATGAGTTGCCAGGAGAGGAGTAGATACCAGACTGTCTGTCTTAGTACAAGGAAACTAGGACCAAAGCAGATAGCATTGGGGAAAGTGAGGTTGGCCACTGTGCCCACTCCCTGTCCCCCGCACCTAGAACCAGAGCTCTGGGAAGTCATGTTTTCTAAGGCATCAAGTCATGTCAGTTGTCAGATAGAACATGGCACAGGGATCCTTGGGAACATGTAAAGCAGAAATTATTACCTACAATTTCTAGTCTAGGAGAAGAAAGGACACCCAGGTTGTGTTTGTGTGTGTGTGTGTGTGTGTGTGTGTGTGTGTGTTCATGTGTTGGGTCATAGCAGGAAACAGGGTGGATAGCTGGATTTCTAGATTCTCTGAAATTTGAGTATTTTCCTGAGCTTCTGGGTAGAGATATGGCTGTGAGGGTCTGTTTGGTATCTGATCCTTTAAATAGAGAAGGGCTTACATTGGGAGGGCCCATCCCAAGCAAAATGGACAAATACCACATGGATTCCCTCATTTTGGGGGCCCTAAAATTCTTTTAAGATTCATTGTGCTCATAGGAAATGGGAGAAGCAGGTCTGGGGGAGGAAGGGGGTTGAATAGACCTTGCTGAATGCAGAGGAAGAGGTGCTGCTCCTCTGTCAGCCAGCAGACGGCCAGGACAGCATCAAGTGAACAGGCAAACCATGTTGTCATCACTTGGGGGAACCATGGTGAATTAGGATGAAAAGCATTTGTCCTGTCCCAAGCCAGATTCCCCAAGGCCTCTGGGCCATCTCAGACACAGACTAACAAAGGCATCAATATCAGAGCTGAGAGTTCCACATCGGAAACTAGTCACATTCCTCAGTTTCCCCTCTGGAAGAAACAAATCAATTACAGTCAGGACCAGCTTAGGCACAGCCTAAGTTCCAGCTGCCTTTTCCAGCGCCACCACCAGCCTTGTTAGTGAAGGTGATATGGCACTGATGAGTGGGCTGTATACTTGGGTTATGGTTATTCTAATACAATCACTATAGGAGACATCTGTTGCTGGACATAGCACCGTAGGCATGGCCATGCCTGGTTGGTTTCTATTAATATCTTTCATGAATCACAGGCTTAAGTGGATGGAGGGGTGAAAGGGTTTGTGGCTGTGGGACCACTTCCCTAATGTGGACTTGGCAGGACTTGGTCTACCCTTCACTTTCTCCAGGATCCTCCCGTTATGTGCTTTCCAATTAAGGTGTTAAATCAGAGGGACAATGGGTCCAGGTGGTATCCTGGAGACCGTGGCTCTGACATCACGGAAACATCGTGTGATCAGGCTGAATTAGCACACACTCGATGTTCTCATGCTCTTCTTCAAGCCAGTGGCCTCTGCACTGAAACCCATGATTGTTGATTAGTGAGTGAATGTAAGACTGAAAGGGGTGGGGCTGCAGTATAGCCCTGTACAGGGCAGCCAGATGTCTTCCTGTTGGCAGAGCCCACATCGGAATGACTGTGGCTCCAGACAGAGTGCCCAGGGCTGAGAATTTAAATTATGATCCTTGAATCCCTAACGTAATGAGCCATCTCCCAGGCCCTTGTGTTTTGTCTGATAAGTCAATATAGACAAAACATGGTTTTCCCAGTCTGAATCTCACATTCTTTGGTGAAATCTGTTCGTTCGAAGCGGGAAAAGCTTGCAGGAAGTTGACTTTGAAGATAAACACACAGCTAGTGTTTTGCAAAGTGAATTGCTGTTACTTGGCCAATAAGCTTATTTTCAGTGGTTCTAGAGGGTAAAAAGCAGACTTTTCAATATAGACAAAACATGGGTTTCCCAGTCTGAATCGAACATTCTTTTGTGAATCTGTTTGTTCCAAGTGGGAAAAGCTTGTAGGAAGTTGACTTTTAAGATAAACGCACAGCTAGTGTTTTGCAAAGTGAATTGATGTTACTTGGCCAAAAAGCTTAGTTTTAAGTATTTCTAGATGGGAAAAAGCATACTTTTCTATATGGACAAAACATGTGTTTCCTTTCCCAGTCTGACTAGACCATTCTTTGGCGAATTCTGTTCCCTCCAAGCGCGAAAAGTTTTTAGGAAGTTGACCTTCAAGATAAACACACAGCAACTGATTTGCAAAGTAAATTGCTCTTACTAGGCAAATACGCTTAGTTTTAAATGGTTCTGGATGGTAAAAAGCAGACTTTTCAATATAGACAAAACATGGTTTTCCCAGTCTAAATCTCTCACTCTTTGGTGAATTCTGTTCCTTCCAATCGGGAAAAGCTTGTAGAAAGTTGACTTTGAAGAAAAACACACAGCTAGTGTTTTGCAAAGTGAATGGTGTTACATGGCGAATATGCTTAGTTTTAAGTGGTTCTAGAGGGTAAAAAGCATATTTTTCAATATAGTCTAAAAACTTTTCCCAGTCTCATTCTCTCATTCTTTGGCGAATTCTGATCCTTACAAGCGGGAAAAGCTTGTAGGAAATTGACTTTGAAGATAAAGACACAACTAGTGTTTTGCAAAGTGAATTGATATTACTTGGCAAATAAGCTTAATTTTCAGTGGTTCTAGACCGTAAATAGCATATTTTTCTATATGGACAAAACATGGGTTTCCTTTCCCAGACTGAATTGAACATTTTTTCGCGAATCCTGTTCGTTCCAAGTGGGAAAAGCTTGTAGGTAGTTGACTTTTAAGATAAACTCACAGCTAGTGTTTTGAACAGTGAATTGATGTTACTTGGCCAAAAATCTTAGATTTAAGTTTATAGACATTAAAAAGCATACTTTTATATATGAAGAAAATATGGGTTTCCTTTCCCAGTCTGACTGGAATATACTTTGGCGAATTCTGTTCGTTCCAAGCGGGAAAAGCTTGTAGGAATTTGACCTTCAAGGTAAACACACAGCAATTTATTTACAAAGTAAATTGCTCTTACTAGGCAAATACGCTTAGTTTTGAATGGTTCTAGATGGTAAAAAGCAGCCTTTTCAATATAGACAAAACATGGTTTTCCCAGTCTGAATCTCTCATTCTTTGGTGAAATCTGTTCGTTCGAAGCGGGAAAAGCTTGTAGCAAGTTGACTTTGAAGATAAACACACAGCTAGTGTTTTGCAAAGTGAATTGCTGTTACTTGGCCAAAAAGCTTAGTTTTAAGTGGTTCTAGAGGGTAAAAAGCATACTTTTCAATATAGACAAAACATGGGTTTCCCAGTCTGAGTCGAACATTCTTTTGTGAATCTGTTCGTTCCAAGTTGGAAAAGCTTGTAGGAAGTTGACTTTTAAGATAAACGCACAGCTAGTTTTTTGCAAAGTGAATTGATGTTACTTGGCCAAAAAGCTTAGTTTTAAGTGTTTCTAGATGGGAAAAAGCATACTTTTCTATATAGACAAAACATGTGTTTCCTTTCCCAGACTGACTCGAACATTCTTTGGCAAATTCTGTTCATTCCAAGTGGGAAAAGCTTGTAGGAATTTGACTTTGAAGATAAACAGAGAGCTATTGATTGGCAAATTGAATCGTGTTATTTGGCGAATATGCTTAGTTTTCAGTTGTTCTAGAGGGTAAAAAGCAGACTTTTCAATATAGACATTACCTGGTTTTCCCAGTCAGAATCTCTCATTCTTTGGCGAATCGTGTTCATTCCAAGCGGGAAAAGTTTGCAGGAAGTTGACTTTGAAGATAAACACACAGATAGTGTTTTACATAGTGAATTGTTCTTACTTGGCGATTAAGCTTAGTATTGAGTGGTCCTAGAAGGTAAAAATCATACTTTTCTTTTTTTTTTTTTCTTAAACAATTTTCTTTTTTTTTCTTTTTTATTTATTTATTTATTTTTTTATTTTATTTTATTTTTTTATTAACTTGAGTATTTCTTATATACATTTCAAGTGTTATTCCCTTTCCCGGTTTCCGGACAAACATCACCCTCCCCCCTCCCCTTCCTTGTGGGTGTTCCCCTCCCAAACCTCCCCCCATTGCCACCCTCCCCGCATAGTCTAGTTCACTGGGGGTTCAGTCTTAGCAGGACCCAGGGCTTCCCCTTCCACTGGTGCTCTTACTAGGATATTCATTGCTACCTATGGGGTCAGAGTCCAGGGTCAGTCCATGTATGGTCTTTAGGTAGTGGCTTAGTCCCTGGAAGCTCTGGTTGCTTGACATTGTTGTACTTTTGGGGTCTCGAGCACCTTCAAGCTCTTCCAGTTCTTTCTCTGATTCCTTCAACGGGGGACCTATTCTCAGTTCAGTGGTTTGCTGCTGGCATTCGCCTCTGTATTTGCTGTATTCTGGCTGTGTCTCTCAGGAGCGATCTACATCCGGCTCCTGTCGGTCTGCACTTCTTTGCTTCATCCATCTTGTCTAATTGGGTGGCTGTATATGTATGGGCCACCTGTGGGGCAGGCTCTGAATGGGTGTTCCTTCCGTCTCTGTTTTAATCTTTGCCTCTCCCTTCCCTGCCAAGGGTATTCTTTTTCCTCATTTAAAGAAGGAGTGAAGCATTCACATTTTGATCATCCGTCTTGAGTTTCCTTTGTTCTAGGGATCTAGGGTAATTCAAGCATTTGGGCTAATAGCCACTTATCAATGAGTGCATACCATGTATGTCTTTCTGTGAGTGGGTTAGCTCACTCAGGATGATATTTTCCAGTTCCAACCATTTGCCTATGAATTTCATAAACTCGTTGTTTTTGATATCTGAGTAATATTCCATTGTGTAGATGTACCACATTTTCTGTATCCATTCCTCTGTTGAAGGGCATCTGGGTTCTTTCTAGTTTCTGGCTATTATAAATAAGGCTGCGATGAACATAGTGGAGCACGTGTCTCTTTTATATGTTGAGGCATCTTTTGGGTATATGCCTAAGAGAGGTATGGCTGGATCCTCAGGCAGTTCAATGTCCAATTTTCTGAGGAACCTCCAGACTGATTTCCAGAATGGTTTTACCAGTCTGCAATCCTACCAACAATGGAGGAGTGTTCCTCTTTCTCCACATCCTCGCCAGCATCTGCTGTCACCTGAGTTTTTGATCTTAGCCATTCTCACTGGTGTGAGGTGAAATCTCAGGGTTGTTTTGATTTGCATTTCCCTTATGACTAAAGATGTTGAACATTTCTTTAGGTGTTTCTCAGCCATTCGGCATTCCTCAGCTGTGAATTCTTTGTTTAGCTCTGAACCCCATTTTTTAATAGGGTTATTTGTTTCCCTGTGGTCTAACTTCTTGAGTTCTTTGTATATTTTGGATATAAGGCCTCTATCTGTTATAGGATTGGTAAAGATCTTTTCCCAATCTGTTGGTTGCCGTTTTGTCCTAACCACAGTGTCCTTTGCCTTACAGAAGCTTTGCAGTTTTATGAGATCCCATTTGTCGATTCTTGATCTTAGAGCATAAGCCATTGGTGTTTTGTTCAGGAAATTTTTTCCAGTGCCCATGTGTTCCAGATGCTTCCCTAGTTTTTCTTCTATTAGTTTGAGTGTGTCTGGTTTGATGTGGAGGTCCTTGATCCACTTGGACTTAAGCTTTATACAGGGTGATAAGCATGGATCGATCTGCATTCTTCTACATGTTGCCCTCCAGTTGAACCAGCACCATTTGCTGAAAATGCTATCTTTTTTCCATTGGATGGTTTTGGCTCCTTTGTCAAAAATCAAGTGACCATAGGTGTGTGGGTTCATTTCTGGGTCTTCAATTCTATTCCATTGGTCTATCTGTCTGTCTCTGTACCAATACCATGCAGTTTTCATCACTATTGCTCTGTAATACTGCTTGAGTTCAGGGATAGTGATTCCCCCTGAAGTCCTCTTATTGTTGAGGATAGCTTTAGCTATCCTGGGTTTTTTGTTCTTCCAGATGAATTTGCAAATTGTTCTGTCTAACTCTTTGAAGAATTGGATTGGTATTTTGATGGGGATTGCATTGAATCTGTAGATTGCTTTTGGTAAAATGGCCATTTTTACTATATTAATCCTGCCAATCCATGAGCATGGGAGATCTTTCCATCTTCTGAGGTCTTCTTCAATTTCTTTCCTCAGTGTCTTGAAGTTCTTATTGTACAGATCTTTTACCTGCTTGGTTAAAGTCACACCGAGGTACTTTATATTATTTCGGTCTATTATGAAGGGTGTCGTTTCCCTAATTTCTTTCTCGGCTTGTTTCTCTTTTGTATAGAGGAAGGCAACTGATTTATTTGAGTTAATTTTATACCCAGCCACTTTGCTGAAGTTGTTTATCAGCTTTAGTAGTTCTCTGGTGGAACTTTTGGGATCACTTAAATATACTATCATGTCGTCTGCAAATAGTGATATTTTGAACTCTTCTTTTCCGATCTGTATCCCCTTGATCTCCTTTTGTTGTCTGATTGCTCTGGCTAGAACTTCAAGAACTATATTGAATAAGTAGGGAGAGAGTGGGCAGCCTTGTCTAGTCCCTGATTTTAGTGGGATTGCTTCAAGTTTCTCTCCATTTAGTTTAATGTTAGCAAATGGTTTGCTGTATATGGCTTTTACTATGTTTAGGTATGGGCCTTGAATACCTATTCTTTCCAGGACTTTTATCATGAAGGGGTGTTGAATTTTGTCAAATGTTTTCTCAGCATCTAATGAAATGATCATGTGGTTTTGTTCTTTCAGTTTGTTTATATGATGGATCACGTTGATGGTTTTCCTTATATTAAACCATCCCTGCATGCCTGGGATGAAGCCTACTTGATCATGGTGGATGATTGTTTTGATGTGCTCTTGAATTCGGTTTGCCAGAATTTTATTGAGTATTTTTGCGTCGATATTCATAAGGGAAATTGGTCTGAAGTTCTCTTTCTTTGTTGGGTCTTTGTGTGGTTTAGGTATAAGAGTAATTGTGGCTTCATAGAAGGAATTCGGTAGGGCTCCATCTGTTTCAATTTTGTGGAATAGTTTGGATAATATTGGTATAAGGTCTTCTATGAAGGTTTGATAGAATTCTGCACTAAACCCTTCTGGAACTGGGCTCTTTTTGGTTGGGAGACCTTTAATGACTGCTTCTATTTCCTTAGGAGTTATGGGGTTGTTTAACTGGTTTATCTGTTCCTGATTTAACTTCGATACCTGGTATCTGTCTAGGAAATTGTCCATTTCCTGAAGATTTTCAAGTTTTGTTGAATATAGGTTTTTATAGTAAGATCTGATGATTTTTTGAATTTCCTCTGAATCTGTAGTTATGTCTCCCTTTTCATTTCTGATTTTGTTAATTTGGACGCACTCTCTGTGTCCTCTCGTTAGTCTGGCTAAGGGTTTATCTATCTTGTTGATTTTCTCAAAGAACCAACTTTTGGTTCTGTTGATTCTTTCTATGGTCCTTTTTGTTTCTACTTGGTTGATTTCAGCTCTGAGTTTGATTATTTCCTGCCTTCTACTCCACCTGGGTGTATTTGCTTCTTTTTGTTCTAGAGCTTTTAGGTGTGCTGTCAAGCTGCTGACGTATGCTCTTTCCTGTTTCTTTCTGCAGGCACTCAGCGCTATGAGTTTTCCTCTTAGCACAGCTTTCATTGTGTCCCATAAGTTTGGGTATGTTGTACCTTCATTTTCATTAAATTCTAAAAAGTTTTTAATTTCTTTATTTATTTCTTCCTTGACCAGGTTATCATTGAGTAGAGCATTGTTCAATTTCCACATATATGTGGGCATTCTTCCCTTATTGTTATTGAAGACCAGTTTTAGGCCGTGGTGGTCCGATAGCACGCATGGGATTATTTCTATCTTTCTGTACCTGTTGAGGCCCGTTTTTTGACCAATTATATGGTCAATTTTGGAGAAAGTACCATGAGGAGCTGAGAAGAAGGTATATCCTTTTGCTTTAGGATAGAATGTTCTATAAATATCCGTTAAGTCCATTTGGCTCATGACTTCTCTTAGTCTGTCTACATCTCTGTTTAATTTCTGTTTCCATGATTTGTCCATTGATGAGAGTGGGGTGTTGAAATCTCCCACTATTATTGTGTGAGGTGCAATGTGTGTTTTGAGCTTTAGTAAGGTTTCTCTTACATATGTAGGTGCCCTTGTATTTGGGGCATAGATATTTAGGATTGAGAGTTCATCTTGGTGGATTTTTCCTTTGATGTATATGAAGTGTCCTTCCTTTTTTTTTTTTTTTTGATGACTTTTAGTTGAAAATTGATTTTATTTGATATTAGAATGGCTACTCCAGCTTCCTTCTTCTGACCATGTGCTTGGAAAATTGTTTTCCAGCCTTTCACTCTGAGGTAATATCTGTCTTTGTCTCTGAGGTGTGTTTCCTGTAGGCAGCAGAATGCAGGGTCCTCGTTGCGTATCCAGTTTGTTAATCTATGTCTTTTTATTGGGGAGTTGAGGCCATTGATATTGAGAGATATTAAGGAATAGTGATTATTGCTTCCCGTTATATTCATATTTGGAAGTGAGGTTATGTTTGTGTGCTTTCATTCTCTTTGTTTTGTTGCCAAGATGATTAGTTTCTTGCTTCTAGGGTATAGCTTGCCTCCTTATGTTGGGCTTTACCCTTTATTATCCTTTGTAGTGCTGGACTTGTAGAAAGATATTGTGTGAATTTGGTTTTGTCATGGAATATCTTGGTTTCTCCATCTATGTTAATTGAGAGTTTTGCAGGATACAGTAACCTGGGCTGGCATTTGTGTTCTCTTAGGGTCTGTATGACGTCTGTCCAGGATCTTCTGGCCTTCATAGTTTCTGGCAAAAAGTCTGGTGTGATTCTGATAGGTCTGCCTTTATATGTTACTTGACCTTTTTCCCTTACTTCTTTTAATATTCTTTCTTTATTTTGTGCGTTTGGTGTTTTGACAATTATGTGACGGGAGGTGTTTCTTTTCTGGTCCAATCTATTTGGAGTTCTGTAAGCTTCTTTTATGCCTATGAGTATCTCTTTTTTTAGGTTAGGGAAGTTTTCTTCTATGATTTTGTTGAAGATATTTACTGGTCCTTTGAGCTGGGAGTCTTCACTCTCTTCTATGCCTATTATCCTTAGGTTTGATCTTCTCATTGAGTCCTGGATTTCCTGTATGTTTTGGACCACTAGCTTTTTCCACTTTACATTATCTTTGACAGTTGAGTTAATGATTTCTATGGAATCTTCTGCTCCCGAGATTCTCTCTTCCATCTCTTGAATTCTGTTGGTGGAGCTTGTATCTACAGCTCCTTGTCTTTTCTTTTGATTTTCTATGTCCAGGGTTGTTTCCATGTGTTCTTTCTTGATTGCTTCTATTTCCATTTTTAATTCCTTCAACTGTTTGATTGTGTTTTCCTGGAATTCTTTCAGGGATTTTTGCGATTCCTCTCTGTAGGCTTCTACTTGTTCTCTAAGGGAGTTCTTTATGTCTTTCTTGAAGTCCTCCAGCATCATGATCAAATATGATTTTGAAACTAGGTCTTGCTTTTCTGGTGTGTTTGTATATTCCGTGTTTGCTTTGGTGGGAGAATTGGGCTCCGATGATGCCATGTAGTCTTGGTTTCTGTTGCTTGGGTTCCTGTGCTTGCCTCTCGCCATCAGATTATCTCTAGTGTTACTTTGTTCTGCTATTTCTGACAGTGGCTAGACTGTCCTATAACCTGTGTGTCAGGAGTGCTGTAGACCTGTTTTCCTGTTTTCTTTCAGCCAGTTATGGGGACAGAGTGTTCTGCTTTCGGGCGTGCAGTTTTTCCTCTCTACAGGTCTTCAGCTGTTCCTGTGGGCCTGTGTCTTGAGTTCACCAGGCAGGTTTCTTGCAGGGGAAAAGTTGGTCCTACCTGCGGTTCCAAGGCTCAAGTTTGCTCGTGTGGTACTGCCTAAGTCCTCTCCGCTGTGGCAGCAACCGGGAAGATCTGTGCCGCTCCTTCCGGGAGCCTCCATGCACCAGGGTTTCAGATGACGTTTGGTGTTTTCCTCTGGCACCTGGATGTGCACAGAGTGCAGTCTCTTCTGGTTTCCTAGGCGTGTCTGCCTCTCTGAAGGTTCAGCTCTCCCTCCCACGGGATTTGGGTGCAGAGAACTGTTTATCCGGTCTGTTTCCTTCAGGTTCCAGCAGTGTCTCAGGCGCAGGGGTCCTGCCGCTCCCGGGCCCTCCCCTACGGGAACCCAGAGGCCTTATACAGTTGCCTCTTGGGCCAGGGATGTGGGCAGGGGTGGGCCGTGTTGGTGGTCTCTTCCGCTCTGCAGCCTCAGGAGTGCCCACCTGATCAGGCGGTGAGGTCTCTCTCCCACGGGGTTTGGGAGCAGAGAGCTGCTGCGGTCCGGGATCCGCCGGTGTGGGACTTCCGGTAAACACAGGAAGTGCCCGGCCTTAGAGGAATTTTGCCTCCGTGTGTCCTGAGTTCACCAGGCAGGTTTCTTGCAGGGGAAAAGTTGGTCCTACCTGCAGTTCCAAGGCTCAAGTTTGCTCGTGGGGTACTGCCTAAGTCCTCTCCGCTGTGGCAGCACCGGGAAGATCTGCGCCGCTCTTTCCGGGAGCCTCCGTGCACCAGGGTTCCAGATGGCGTTTGGTGTTTTCCTCTGGTGCCTGGATGTGCACAGAGTGCAGTCTCTTCTGGTTTCCCAGGCGTGTCTGCCTCTCTCAAAATCATACTTTTCTATATAGACAAAACATGGTTTTCCCATTCTGAATCTCTCACACTTTGGCCAAATTTCTTCCTTCGAAGCGGGAAAAGCTTGTAGGAAGTTGACTTTGAAGATAAACACACATCTAGTGTTTTCAAAGTGAATTGCTGTTAATTGGCCAATAAGCTAAGTTTTAAGTGGTCCTAGATGGTAAGAAGCATACTTTTTTATACAGACAAAACATGGGTTTCCCAGTCTGAATCACACATTCTTAGGGGAATCGTTTTCTTTCCAAGCGGGAAAAGTGTGTAGGAAGTTGAATTTGAATAAAATCACAGCTAGTGTTTTACAAAGTGAATGGTTCTTACTTGGAGATTAAGCTTAGTTTTAAGTGGTTGTATATGGTAAAAAACATACTTTTCTATATAGAATAAAAAGCTTTTCCCAGTCTCAATCTCTCATTCTTTGGCGATCTCTGTTCATTCCAAGCAGGAAAAGCTTGTAGGAACTTGAGTTCGAAGATAAACACACAGCTAGTGATTGGCAAAGTGAATTGCTGTTACTTGGGTAATAAGTTTAATTTTAAATAGTTCTAGATGGTAAAAAGCATACTTTTCTATATAGACAAAACATGCGTTTCCCAGTCTGAATCACACATTCTTAGGCGAATCTTGCTCATTCCAAGTGGGAAAAGCTTGTAGGAAGTTGACTTTGAATATAAACACACAGCTAGTGTTTTTCAAAGTGAATTGCTGTTACTTGGCCAATAAGCTTAGTTGTCAGTGGTTCTAGAGGCTAAAAAGCAGACTTTAATGTATAGACAAAACATGCATTTCCCAGTCTGAACCACATGTTCTTTGGCGAATCGTGTTCGTTCCAAGCAGGAAAGGTTTGCAGGAAGGTGACTTTGAAGAAAAACACACAGCTAGTGTTTTACAAAGTGAATTGTTCTTACGTTGCGATTAAGCTTAGTATTGAGTGGTCCTAGAAGGCAAAAAGCATACTTTTCTATATAGACAAAATATGCGTTTCCAAGACCGAATGACACATTCTTAGGTGAATCGTGTTTGGTCCAAGCGGAAAAAGTTTGTAGGAAGTTGACTTTGAATATAAACACACAGCTAGTGTTTTACAAAGTGAATTTTTCTTACTTGGGGACTAAGCTTAGTTTTAAGTAGTTCTAGATGGTAAAAAGCATACTTATCTATATAGTCTAAAAAAGCTTTTCCCAGTCTCAATCTCTCACTCTTTGGTGAATTCTGTTCGTTCCAAGCGGGAAAAGCTTGTAGGAACTTGACATTGAAGATAAACACACTGGTAGTGTTTTGCAAAGTGAATTGCTGTTAGTAGGCGAATAAGCTTAGTTTTAAGTGGTTCTAGAGGGTAAGAAGCAGAATTTCAATATATCCAAAACATGGGTTTCCCAGTCTTAATCTTTCATTCTTTGGGGAATTCTGTTCCTTCCAATTGGGTAAAGCTTGTAGGAAGTTGACTTTGAAGATAAACGCACAGCTAGTGTTTTGCAAAGTGAATTGCTGTAACTTTGCCAATAAGCTTAAAAAAGCAGTCTTTTCAATATAGACATTACCTGCTTTTCCCAGTCAGAATCTCTCATTCTTTGGCGAATCGTGTTCGTTCCAAGCGGGAAAAGTTTGCAGGAAGTTGACTTTGAAGATAAACACACAGATAGTGTTTTACACAGTGAATTGTTCTTACTTGGTGATTAAGCTTAGTATTGAGTGGCCCTAGAAGGTAAAAAGCATACTTTTCTATATAGACAAAACATGCGTTTCCCAGTCTGAATCACACATTCTTAGGCGAATCGTGCTTGTTTCAAGCGGAAAAAGTTTGTAGGAAGTTGGCTTTGAACATAAAAACACATCTAATGTTTTAAAAACTGAATTGTCCTTACTTGGCGATTAAGCTTAGTTTTACGTAATTCTAGATGATAAAAAGCGTACTTTTTTATATAGAGTAAAAAAGCTTTTCCCAGTCTCAATATCTTATTCTTTGGCGAATTCTGTTCCTTCCAAGCGGGAAAAGCTTGTAGGAACTTGACTTTGAAGCTGAACACAAAGCTAGTGATTTGCAAAGTGAATGGCTGTTACTTGGGAATAAGCTTAGTTTTAAGTGGTTCTTGAGGGAAAAAAGGACACTTTTCAATATTGATAAAACATGGGTTTCCCAGTGTGAATCGAACATTCTTTGGAGAATTCTGTTCCTTCCAGCAGGAAAAGCTTGTAGGAAGTTGACTTTGAAGATAAACACACAGCGAGTGTTTTGCAAAGTGAATTGTTCTTACTTGGTGATTAAGTTTAGTTTTAAGTAGTTCTAGATGGTAAAAAGCATTCTATTCTATATAGACTAAAAAAGGTTTTCCCAGTCTCAATCTCTAATTCTTTGGTGAATTCTGTTCCAAACAAGCAGGAAAAGCTAGTAGGAACTTGACTTTGAAGATAAACACACAATTAGTGATTTGCAAAGTGAATTGCTGTTACGTGGTGAATAAGCTTAGTTTTAAGTGGCTCTAGAGGGTAAAAAGCAGACCTTTCATTAAACACAAAACATGGTTTTCCCAGTCTGAATCTCTCATTCTTTGGCGAATTCTGTTCATCCAAGCAGGAAAAGCTTGTAGGAAGGTGACTTTGAAGATAGACACACAGCTAGTGTTTTACAAAGTGAATTGCTGTTACTTGGCCAATAAGCTTAATTTTAAGTGGTTCTAGAGGGTAAAAAGCATAATTTTCTATATAAACAAAACATGCCTTTCACAGTCTGAATAACACATTCTTTGGCGAATTCTGTTCCATCCAAGTGGGAAAAGCTTGTAGGAATTTGACTTTGAAAGTAAACACAGAGCTAGTGATTTGCAAATTGAATGGTGTTACTTGGCAAATATGCTTAGTCTCTAGTGGCTCTAGAGGGTAAAAAGCAGACTTTTCAATATAGACATAATCTGGTTTTCCAAGTCTGAATCTCCCTTTCTTTGGCAAAATCTGTTCATTCGAAGCGGGAAAAAGTTATAGGAAGTTGACTTTGAAAATAAACACACGCTAGTGTTTTGCAAAGTGAATTGCTGTTACTTGGCCAATAAGCTTAGTTTTTAGTGGTTCTAGAGGCGAAAAAGCAGTCTTTAATGTATAGACAAAACATGCATTTCCCAGTCTGCACCACACATTCTCTGGCGAATCGTGTTCGATCCAAGCGGGAAAAGATTGTAGGAAGGTGACTTTGAAGAAAAACACACAGCTAGTGTTTTACAAAGTGAATTGTCCTTACATGGCGATTAAGCTTTGTATTGAGTGGTCCTAGAAGGCAAAAATCATACTTTTCTATATGGACAAAACATGCATTTCCAAGACTGAATCACACATTCGTAGGCGAATCATGTTTGTTCCAAGCAGAAAAAGTTTGTAGGAAGTTGACTTTCAAGATAAACACACTGCTAGTGTTTGGCAAATTGAATGTTGTTACTTGGCCAATAAGCTAAGTTTTAAGTGGTTCTAACGGGAAAAAAGCAGAGTTTTCAATATAGACAAAACATTGTTTTCCCAGTCTGGATCTCATTCTTTGGGGAATTCTGTTCAATCCAAGCGAGAAAATCTTGTAGGAACTTGACGTTGAAGATAAACACACAGCTGGTGTTTTGAAAAGTGAATTGTTGTTACTTGGCCAATTCATTTAGTTTTCAGTGGTGCTAGACGGTAAAAAGCAGACTTTTCAGTATAGACAAAACATGGTTTTCCCAGTCTGAGTCTCTCATTCATGGGTGAATTCTGTTCATCCAAGCAGGAAAAGCTTGTAGGAAGTTGACATTGAAGATAGACACACAGCTAGTGTTTTGCAAAGTGAATTGCTGTTACTTGGCCAATAAGCTTTGTTTTAAAAGGTCCTAGAAGGTAAAAAGCATACTTTTCTATATAGAAAAAAAGTGCATTTCCCTGTCTAACTCACATATTCTCAGGCGAATTCTGTTCGTTCCAAGAGGGAAAAGCTTGTAGGAACTTGACTTTGAAGATAAACACACAGCTAGTGATTTGTACAGTGAAAGGTGTTACTTGGCGAATAAGATTAGTTTTAAGTGGTTCTAGAGAGTAAAAAGCAGACTATTCAAGATAGACAAAACATGGTTTTCCCAGTCTGAATCGAACATTCTTTGGTGAATTCTATTCGTTCCTAGCGGGAAAAGCTTGTAAGAAGTTGACTTTGAATATAAAAAAAAACAGCCTTTTTTTCGTTTTACGAAGTGAATTGTTCTTACTTGGTGATTAAGCTTAGTTTTAAGTCGTTCTAGATGGTAGAAAGCATACTTTTCTATATAGACTAAAAATCCTTTTCCCAGTCTCAATCTCTCATTCTTGATGAATTCTGTTCCTTTTAAGCAGGAAAAGCTTGTAGGAATTTGACTTTGAAGCTGAACACAAAGCTAGTGATTTGCAAAGTGAATGGCTGTTACTTGGTGAATAAGCTTAGTTTTAAGTGGTTCTACAGAGTAAAAAGCACACTTTTCAATATAGACAATACATGGGTTTCCCAGTCTGAATCGAACATTCTTTGTAGAATTCTGTTGGTTCCAGCAGGAAAAGGTTGTAGGAAGTTGACTTTGAAGATAAACACACAGCTAGTGTTTTGCAAAGTGAAGTGCTGTTACTTGGCCAATAAGCTTAGTTTTAAGTGGTTCTAGACCATAAAAAGCATACATTTCTATATTGACAAAACATGCATTTCCCAGTGTGAATTTCACATTCTTAGGCAAATTCTGTTCATACCAAGCAGGAAAAGCTTTTAGTAATTTAACTTTCAAGATAAACACGGCTAGTGTTTTGCTAATTGAATGGCTGTTACTAAGCCAATAAGTTTAATTTTAAGTGGTTCTATACTCTTCTATATAGACGAAACATTCGTTTCCCATTCTGAATCACACATTATTATGCAAATTTTGTTTGGTCAAAGAGGGAAAAGCTAGTAACAAGTTGACTTTGAACATAAACACAAGCTAGTAATTTGCAAAGTGAAATGCTATTACTTGGCCAATAAGTTTATTTATAAGTGTTTCTAGACGGTAAGAAGCATAAACTTCTATATGGACAAAACCTGTGTTTCCCAGTCTGAATCACACATTCTTAGGTGAAATCTTTTCGGTCCAGTGGGAAAAGCTTTTAAGAAGTTGACTTTGAATAAAAACGCACAGCTAGTGTTATCCAAAGTGAAATGCTGTTACTTTGCTAATAAGTTTAATTTTAAGTGTTTCTAGATGGTAAGAAGCAGACTCTTCTATATGGACAAAACCTGGTGTTCCCAGTCTGAATCACACATTCTTAGGCAAATGGTGTTCCTTCCAACCGGGAAAAGTCTGTAGGACGTTGATTTGACGATAAAAACACAGCTTGTGTTTTACAAAGTGACTTGTTCTTACTTGGAGATTAAGCTTAGTTTAAAGTGGTTCTAGATGGTAAAAAGCATACTTTTGTATATAGACTAAAAAAGCTTTTCCCAGTCTCAATCTCTCATTCTTTGGCGATTTCTGTTCGTTCCAAACGGAAAAAGCTTGTAGGAATTTGACTTTGAAGATAAACACACAACCAGTGATTTGCAAAGTGAATGGTGTTACTTGGCAAATATGCTTAGTTTTAAGTGGATTCATAGGGTAAAAAGCAGACTTTTCAATATAGACAAAACATGGTTTTCCCTGCCTGAATCTCTCATTCTTTGGCAAATTCTGTTCATTCCAAGGGGGGAAAGCTCATAGGAAGTTGACTTTGAAGATAAAAACACAGGTAGTGTTTTGCAAAGTGAATTGCTGTTACTAAGCCAATAAGTTTAATTTTAAGTGGTTTTCGATGGTAAGAATCATACTCTTCTATATGGACAAAACCTGCGTTTCCCAGTCTGAATCACACATTCTTAGGCAAATTCTGTTCGGTCAAAGGGGGAAAAGCTTGTAAGAAGTTGACTTTGAACATAAACACACAGCTAGTAATTTGCAAAGTGAAATGCTGTTACTTGGCCAGTAAGTTTAATTTTAAGTGTTTCTAGATGGTAAGATGCATACTCTTCTATATGGACAAAACCTGCGTTTCCCAGTCTGAATCACACATTCTTAGGCGAAATCTGTTCAGTCCAAGTCGAAATAGCTTGTAAGAAATTGACTGTGAAGGTAACACAGCTAGTGTTATGCAAAGGGAAATGCTGTTACTTGGCCAATAAGCTTAATTTTAAGTGGTTCTAGATGGTAAAAAGCATAGTTTTCAATATAGACAAACATGCATTTCCCAGTGTGTATTACACATTCTTAGGCGAATTGTGTTCGTACCAAGTGGGAAAAGCTTTTAGGAATTTGACTTTCAAGATAAACACAGCTAGTGTTTTGCTAATTGATTGGCTGTTACTAAGCCAATAAGTTTAATTTTAAGTGGTTTTGTACTCTTCTATGTAGACGAAACATGTGTTTTGCATTCTGAATCACACATTATTAGGAAAATTCTCTTTGGTCAAAGAGGGAAAAGCTAGTAACAAGTTGACTTTGAACATAAACACAAGCTGACGCGAGCCTAATGTCCCACCAGCAAGAACGACGCGCGGCAACAGGTTTCTTCTGCGAACAAGCCTTTACTGTGTTACAGCTCTTCTTAGTGTTACAGCTCTTCTCAGTGTTACAGCTCTCTTGAACAGGGACCCCGAGCATCAAAGTCGCTCGGCTTATACAGACAACAGTATGCTAATTATCTCTCAGGGATTGGTGGGGCATGGATCACCCCACTACTTCTCCTCCAGGGATTGGAGAATGAATCACCTCATTAGCATATTAATGGTCAACTGACACCTGGTGCATAAACCGCACATGTGCAGTACCGCTGTTCACCACTAGAGGGAGCCCTAGCAAGGGAACAAGCCTGCACATGTGCAGTAAGTCGCTTATATCCAGACAAGGCTGGATGTCGGCGCCATCTTTGTTTCGCCACGCTGCTCTCTAAATCTCCCCATTTTTTGTTTAATAAAATGACTGGTCTAGATCTGGGTGTCCCGTCAATCTTGTCATTGTTCCTGTCTTAGGTCGTTCTCATCCAAACTCGGCCTTACCCGTCATAGAGTTACCCTATCGCCACCAGGCCCCTTGTCTTAGGTTGGTCCTATTTTGAGGAATGTTGCCCGTCCCTGGATACAATGACTCCACAAGACTGTGACAAAAATGATCAAGGGCGAACTCTTGATCTTTCAAAGAGGCCAGCCATATGTTGGGAGAAGCACCCTTTTTAATGGTGGTCATAGCCTGGTAAACAACCACTTTGTGTCTGGCATGTTCTCTTTTTAAACGGCCAATAAGCCAGAGACCTACTCCGCATCCCAGGAGGACAATAGCTCCCTGGGACAAACATACCCTCCCACTCCTTGAAAAGGGAGAAAGCATTGGTAATCCATGAGGTAAAGTCTTCAACTGTGATGGGGTCCAGCCTAGTGCTGTTGAGGACAGCAATCTGCATCAGCAATTATCTTGATAGTTGCTCTGCTTTCATGGACCAGTTTCCTTTTAGATAATTCGAGATTTCTTTGCTCTGTTGAGAATGCTGAGAAAAGTTAGTTCGCAAAGGAGTAATGCATAAACCTCTAAGGGAGGAAACACAAGACAGCTGTGTCATATGATACAGTGCTTCAATTTGTTCTTGAACTAAATCTATCCTTTGATTGGCTAATAGAAGAACAGATGCCAAATGGGTATTAAATTCTTCTTGTATCTCTAGCGCCACTGCAGTTCTTTCTACAATCTGATTGACAGTCTCAGCCATCTCTATTTGATTGGTCATAGCGATTGTAGCTGTGGTAGCTGCGGCAGCAGACAGCACAATGGCTGAAATTATGGCTGCCGTAATTCCAAAATCTCTTTTGGCTCTCAGCAAATTAAGAATAGGAAAGCTATCTGGCTTTGCCTCCACTGGGATTGGCACAAAGGAGGGAATCTTAACCATCACTGCGGTGTCATTAGTGCCATCCCAGCATTCAGCTAAATAGCAGACTACATCAGAGCTATTACAATTTAAAGCACCACTGCTTACATTAGTGCTTATCAGAAAAAAGGTGATCTAGCACATACTGAAGTACTAGTGGCAGTATTATTTACCAAGAGGTTATTATATTGAATATTGATCAACCTGGTATCACCTTTTTCTGGTAGCTGAAACATTATACAGCACGAAGTTCTCTCCCATCAACCTAGCAAAGGGGGTCAAGGATGTATATGCCCCTTGCTCATTGGACAGCACCCACTGAAACCAAGGCCAGAGATTATGCCTGCCAGTCTTATTCTCAAAACAGTAGAATTGCTATGAACTGGCATGGGTACTGGCCAGGATGTGGCAATAGCCCACAGGGTGAGCGAATTAACCTGTATTACCATTCCCAGTAGTAATAGTAGGGTTAAGAAATTTAGAGTAAAAAGAGCTAAAGAAAGCTGTTCTTTTGGTGTTTGGCTGCTGGCAATTCCCTCTTTTTGTGTTTGTATAAGCTCTTTTAAGGTACGACGTACCCTTTCCACAATTCCTTGACCTTGGGGATTGTATGGCAATCCTGTAGTATGTTTGACCTGCATTGTCTGGCAAAATGCCTGAAAGGACTTTGCAGTATAGGCAGGCCTGTTGTCTGTCTTGAGACTATCAGGTTTTCCCCAGGCTGCCCATGCCTCTAAGCAATGGCTAATGGCATTACAAGCCTTTTCACCAGTCATCAGAGTAGTGTGTAGAATACTGGAACAGGTATCAACAGAAACATGAGCATATTTTAAATTTCCAAATTGAGATATGTGTGTGTGACATCCATCTGCCAAAGTTTTAGCGGGATCAGACCATGAGGGTTAATCCCCACATGAGGAGGGTGGTGAAACTGACCTTTTTTTAAACCATATCCAATAACTTAAAAGCCAATAGTCCATAACCAAGGCATGTAGAGAATATTTATACATTTAAAACCAATCAGAAAACAAAATTGAAGTGGCTACACATATCTTAGCTACAGGTGCAAGGCTCCAAGGGTTGATTGAAACTGCTTTTTTTAAGAGAAGCACCTTGTCACTTACTAATTCTCCTTGAGACCAGGAATCCAAGTAGGCACACTCAAGTTTATCTTTTTGTTTGATTCTCCTGAATAAATTTTCAGGTGGTATACCTCTATCAAATCTGATCAGTATGACTCTGTGAGGTTTCCAGAGCCTAATCACATACCTAGCAATAGCCTCAACTTGAGCCACAACAAAAGCTGTACTGACCCCATTTTTTCTGCCTTCTCTCTGTTCCTTTTATCTCCTTTTCTTTTCTTTTTTTCTTTCAAGACCTTTTATCCCTCTGACATACTTTCTTGTTGCTCTGCAAGGACCCTCTGACCTGTCCTAACGGCTCTAAGGGCTTCCTCACATGGTTTATCCTCTAAGCAGGCAGGGACCATTTACCAAAGAGGTTTTGGTCCGGGCTTAAGCTTGCCGTCAGTGGCTTCTCTATCCCACACAAAGAAAAAAAGGAAACAAAATTACCAGCCTTGCCCACGAAGGACCCATAACTTTAGGTTTCTTCACAGTGGCTCTCCACCTAGGCCCATATCTTTCTTCCTCTTATATGGCTGCCTCTTCCTCTAATTCCTCCTCCTCAGACTCTGACAACTCTTGCTCAGAGTCACTGCCAGCCAGTTCTAAGGCTTCTAATTCTTTTAATGGATACAAAGTATCCTCTCCGGATGACTTGTACTTCGTCCTCCGGGGTAAGCCTATTTTTTCCTCCAGCGGCATTTCTTCAGCTTTTTGTATCTCTTTCACTTCTGTTTTAGTAACCTTTTTCTTTTTGCGCGCTCCTAATTTCTCACTCTGCTCCGTTTCTGACATTCTCTCTTGAATGTTCTGTCCTGCCTTGACTATGTCCTCACATTTTAACACAACTAGTAAGAAGACAACAGTCACTATAAAAATGAGCAACAATCCCTCCATGGCAAGACTAAATCCAAAAAGCGGCATGCCTCTCGGAGCTTGCCTTTTAATTTACCTTCTCGAAGTTCTGAATCCTCTTCAGCACACTGAAGGGTCCCCTCGGCACTGGCGATGTTGGTTACCGGGTTTCAGCACCACTTGTCGAGCGCCTAATGTCCCACCAGCAAGAACGACGCACGGCAATAGGATTCTTCTGCGAACAAGCCTTTACTGTGTTACATCTCTTCTCCGTGTTACAGCTTTTCTCCGTGTTACAGCTCTCTTGAACAGGGACCCCGAACAGCAAAATCGCTCAGCTTATATAGACAACAGTTTGGTAATTATCTCTCAGGGATTGGTGGGGCATGGATCACCCCACTACTTGTCCTCCAGGGATTGGCGGAGAATGAATCACCTCATTAGCATATTAACGGTCAACTGACACCTGGTGCATAAACCGCACATGTGCAGTACCGCTGTTCACCACTAGAGGAAGCCCTAGCAAGGGGAAAAGCCTGCACATGCGCAGTAAGTCATTTATATCTAGACAAGACTGGATGACGGCGCCATCTTTTTTTCTCCACGCCGCTCTCTACAACAAGCTAGTAATTTGCAAAGTGAAATGCTATTACTTGGCCAATAAGATTAATTTTAAGTGTTTCTAGACTGTAAGAAGCATACTCTTCTATATGGAAAAAACATGCGTTTCCCAGTCTGAATCACAC
The DNA here is from genome assembly GCF_021556685.1 of Rattus norvegicus. Taxonomy (NCBI): domain Eukaryota; kingdom Metazoa; phylum Chordata; class Mammalia; order Rodentia; family Muridae; genus Rattus; species Rattus norvegicus. The sequence goes on along the minus strand of NC_141555.1, from coordinate 61,985,973 downwards.
ATTCTTAGGCGAAATCTGTTCAGTCCAGTGGTAAAAGCTTTTAAGAAGTTGACTTTAAAGATAAACGCACAGCTAGTGCTTTGCAAAGTGAAATGCTGTTACTTGGCCAATAAGTTTAATTTTAAGTGGTTCTAGACGGTAAGAAGCATACTTTTCTATATAGACAAAACATGAGTTTCCCAGTCTGAGTCACACATTCTTAGGCAAATTCTGTTCGGTCAAAGCGGGAAAAGCTTGTAAGAAGTTGACTTTGAACATAAACACACAGCTAGTGATTTGCAAAGTGAAATGCTGTTACTTGGCCAATAAGTTTAATTTCAAGTGTTTCTAGATGGTAAGAAGCATACTCTTCTATATGGACAAAACCTGTGTTTCCCAGTCTGAATCACACATTCTTAGGCGAAATCTGCTCAGTCCAAGTGGGAAAAGCTTGTAAGAAATTGACTGTGAAGGTAACACAGCTAGTGTTATGCAAAGTAAAATGCTGTTACTTGGCCAATAAGTTTAATTTTAAGTGGTTCTAGACGGTAAAAAGCATACTTTTCAATATAGACAAAACATGCATTTCCCAGTGTGAATTACACATTCTTAGGTGAAATCTGCTCGTACCAAGCGGGAAAAGCTTTTCGGAAGTTGACTTTTAAGATAAACACAGCTAGTGTTTTGCAAACTGAAATGCTGTTACTTGGCCAATAAGTTTAATTTTAAGTGGTTCTAGACGGTAAAAAGCAGACTCTTCTATATGGACAAAACCTGCATTTCCCAGTCTGAATCACACATTCTTAGGTTCAGTCTATTATCATCAAGGCACAACATGGCAGCATCTAGGCAGGCATGGTGCAGGAGGAGCTGAGCGCTCTACATCTTCCTCTGAAGGCTGCTAGAAGACTGGCTTCCAGGCAGCTAGGGTTAGGGTCTTAAAGCCCACGCCCCACAGTGACACACCTACTCCAACAAGGCCACACCCACTCCAACAAGGCCACACCCCCTAGCAGTGCCACTCCCATTTGTCACTATTTCTCTTTGAACTTGTAACTTATTCATAAAACTGTTCAATGGACAACAGGTAACATTAATGAAATAAATATAGAAGTATTAGAAAAATACACAGGAAGATGTGTGCCTTAGTTACTGTTCTATTGCTGTGAAGAGACACCGTGACCAAACCAATGTATGACAGGAAACATTTAATTGCCATCTTACAGTTTCAGAGGGTGAGTCCGTGGACCATCGTGGTAGACACCATGACAGCAGGCTGGCAGGCAGGCAGGCCTGGCTGGAGTAGATCCTGAGAGCTCACATCCTGCTCCCCAGATGAGAGAGAGAGAGAGAGAGAGAGAGAGACAGAGACAGAGACAGAGACAGAGACAGAGAGAGAGGAAGAGAGACAGAGACAGAGACAGAGAGAGAGGGAGAGAGAGAGGGAGAGGGAAAGGGAGGGTGGGAGAGAGAGGGAGAGGGAGAGAGAGGGAGAGGGAGGGATGGAGGGAGGGATGGAGGGAGGGAGAGAGAGAAAAGCCTGTTGGGCTTTTGAAATCTCAAGGCACCCACCTCCCATTGACACATCTCTTTTAACTAAAACACAACTCCCAATCCTTTCTAAACAATCCACCAACTGGAAACCAGACACATTCAAGTATTTGAACCTCTGAGGGTCACACTTATTCAAAATCCTAAAGTATGTTTTCTTTTTTTTCTTTTAAAAGAAATCAAGTAATGAGTGTCCATCCCATTTGGAAGTATATTTTATCATTACATATCATTTCTCAGAGGATAGGGTTATTTGTATAACAAGTTTAAAATCAAGCCATCACTCCCTCATAAGACAAAGGCATTATACCCCCCCCTTTCTACTTGATTATCCACATAGGGGTTACTTATTTGTACGGAAACAAATCCCTTCAACCTGATTTAGTTCAAAGAATTGGGAGCTATTAATGTGCAATTAATTGCTATTCATAATGGGATAAACCAGAAGCCAACATGATTGAGTCTATTGTTGTTGGGAGCTGAAGATTTCCCTTCCATTTAATAAATCGTAATAAATATGATTTTAACGCAAGCCTAGAAACCCCAATGAACCCTTGAGTTTATATTTGTTTTCAGTATTTCCAGATAATTCTCTGTGATACACAGGAAACTAAAGGAGGAGAACTGTGTGGACTTACTGACAAACACTCAAAAAGGTTTCGTTTGCACAATAAGGAGATATATAGTGTCCGCTGAGAGTTGGCCCCAAGACTCCCAATGATCTAAAAGTCCTCAGGTTCCTTGTCTAAAACGACATTGTATTTGCATATAACCTATGCAAGCATCTTATATACTCTAGTCATATTTATGTGTGTGTGTGTGTGTGTGTGTGTGTGCGTGTGTGCATAGAGACATGTAAGTGCAGAGGCTTGGGGAGGGTGGAGCGTGTCCTGCTCTTTCACTACCTACTGTATTCCCTTATCACAGGGTCCCTTGCTGAACCTGAGGTGAGGCTCACTGTCAGGAAGCCCCGGTCATCCTCCTGTTCCCATACCAAGCACTGGTGTTTGCATGTGTGACCACACACTTGGCTTTACCCCTCTGCCATCTCCCCAGACCCTCCTACATTTTAAATAATCTCTGAATTACTTTTATACTTAATGAAATGAAATCATGAGGGGCTGTTATTTAGGAGATGACAAGAAAAATGGTTTGTACGTGTTCAGTACAGATATGGTACTTTAAAAACCACTTTTATTAGTTCCTTGAGAACTTTGTACATTATATAATGATAGAATTTACTTCTCACGTCTCTTGCTAACTCCTCCCAGATCCATCTACACCTAATCCCCTTTTCCAAATTCAAGCTCCCTTTCTGCCCTCTGTAATAACCCACTCAAGTCATTTATGCTGCCCATAAATTCATGGGCCTTGGGCAAGCCCCTAGAGCCTGGCCAGCTTATCACCAGCTATATCTTTGTAGAAAACTGACTCTCCCTTTCCTGTCAGCTAGGGCTGAGGGATAGTGGTCCTGTCGTGTATAGAAGACACTGCTTTGTTCTGGTTCTCGCTGACATCTGTATCTTGTATTTCCACTACCTCTTCTTTGAGGGTTCCTAAGACTCAACTCCTTCCCTTTTGGCCTCTCTCTGTGAGTCTGTGTATATGCGTGTGTGTCTATATTATAGATGTCCCATTTTACATTCAAGCACACACATGGTGGGGGGCGTCTTTACACTTGACTGCTGACGGTATCTCAACACCGACAAAATGCTGCAATGCAGACATGGTGTAGCTCAGTCCCAGAAAGAAATAGGGGATGGCTGCCACAGCGGAGAGGACTTAGGCAGTACCCCATGAGCAAACTTGAGCCTTGGAACCACATGTAGGACCAACTTTTCCCCTGCAAGAAACCTGCCTGGTGAACTCAAGACACAGGCCCACAGGAACAGCTGAAGACCTGTAGAGAGGAAAAACTACACGCCCGAAAGCAGAACACGCTGTCCCCATAACTGGCTGAAAGAAAACAGGAAAACAGGTCTAAAGCACTCCTGACACACAGGTTATAGGACAGTCTAGCCACTGTCAGAAATAGCAGAACAAAGTAACACTAGAGATAATCTGATGGCGAGAGGCAAGCGCAGGAACCCAAGCAACAGAAACCAAGACTACATGGCATCATCGGAGCCCAATTCTCCCACCAAAGCAAACACGGAATATCCAAACACACCAGAAAAGCAAGACCTAGTTTCAAAATCATATTTGATCATGATGCTGGAGGACTTCAAGAAAGACATAAAGAACTCCCTTAGAGAACAAGTAAAAGCCTACAGAGAGGAATCGCAAAAATCCCTGAAAGAATTCCAGGAAAACACAATCAAACAGTTGAAGGAATTAAAAATGGAAATAGAAGCAATCAAGAAAGAACACATGGAAACAACCCTGGACATAGAAAATCAAAAGAAAAGACAAGGAGCTGTAGATACAAGCTTCACCAACAGAATTCAAGAGATGGAAGAGAGAATCTCGGGAGCAGAAGATTCCATAGAAATCATTGACTCAACTGTCAAAGATAATGTAAAGCGGAAAAAGCTACTGGTCCAAAACATACAGGAAATCCAGGACTCAATGAGAAGATCAAACCTAAGGATAATAGGTATAGAAGAGAGTGAAGACTCCCAGCTCAAAGGACCAGTAAATATCTTCAACAAAATCATAGAAGAAAACTTCCCTAACCTAAAAAAAGAGATACCCATAGGCATACAAGAAGCCTACAGAACTCCAAATAGATTGGATCAGAAAAGAAACACCTCCCGTCACATAATTGTCAAAACACCAAACGCACAAAATAAAGAAAGAATATTAAAAGCAGTAAGGGAAAAAGGTCAAGTAACATATAAAGGCAGACCTATCAGAATCACACCAGACTTTTCGCCAGAAACTATGAAGGCCAGAAGATCCTGGACAGATGTCATACAGACCCCAAGAGAACACAAATGCCAGCCCAGGTTACTGTATCCTGCAAAACTCTCAATTAACATAGATGGAGAAACCAAGATATTCCATGACAAAACCAAATTTACACAATATCTTTCTACAAGTCCAGCACTACAAAGGATAATAAAGGGTAAAGCCCAACATAAGGAGGCAAGCTATACCCTAGAAGCAAGAAACTAATCATCTTGGCAACAAAACAAAGAGAATGAAAGCACACAAACATAACCTCACTTCCAAATATGAATATAACGGGAAGCAATAATCACTATTCCTTAATATCTCTCAATATCAATGGCCTCAACTCCCCAATAAAAAGACATAGATTAACAAACTGGATACGCAACGAGGACCCTGCATTCTGCTGCCTACAGGAAACACACCTCAGAGACAAAGACAGACATTACCTCAGAGTGAAAGGCTGGAAAACAAATTTCCAAGCAAATGGTCAGAAGAAGCAAGCTGGAGTAGCCATTCTAATATCAAATAAAATCAATTTTCAACTAAAAGTCATCAGAAAAGATAAGGTAGGACACTTCATATTCATCAAAGGAAAAATCCACCAAGATGAACTCTCAATCCTAAATATCTATGCCCCAAATACAAGGGCACCTACATATGTAAAAGAAACCTTACTAAAGCTCAAAACACACATTGCACCTCACACAATAATAGTGGGAGATTTCAACACCCCACTCTCATCAATGGACAGATCATGGAAACAGAAATTAAACAGAGATGTAGACAGACTAAGAGAAGTCATGAGCCAAATGGACTTAACGGATATTTATAGAACATTCTATCCTAAAGCAAAAGGTTATACCTTCTTCTCAGCTCCTCATGGTACTTTCTCCAAAATTGACCATATAATTGGTCAAAAAACGGGCCTCAACAGGTACAGAAAGATAGAAATAATCCCATGCGTGCTATCGGACCACCACGGCCTAAAACTGGTCTTCAATAACAATAAGGGAAGAATGCCCACATATACGTGGAAATTGAACAATGCTCTACTCAATGATAACCTGGTCAAGGAAGAAATAAATAAAGAAATTAAAAACTTTTTAGAATTTAATGAAAATGAAGGTACAACATACCCAAACTTATGGGACACAATGAAAGCTGTGCTAAGAGGAAAACTCATAGCGCTGAGTGCCTGCAGAACGAAACAGGAAAGAGCATATGTCAGCAGCTTGACAGCACACCTAAAAGCTCTAGAACAAAAAGAAGCAAATACACCCAGGAGGAGTAGAAGGCAGGAAATAATCAAACTCAGAGCTGAAATCAACCAAGTAGAAACAAAAAGGACCATAGAAAGAATCAACAGAACCAAAAGTTGGTTCTTTGAGAAAATCAACAAGATAGATAAACCCTTAGCCAGACTAACGAGAGGACACAGAGAGTGCGTCCAAATTAACAAAATCAGAAATGAAAAGGGAGACATAACTACAGATTCAGAGGAAATTCAAAAAATCATCAGATCTTACTATAAAAACCTATATTCAACAAAACTTGAAAATCTTCAGGAAATGGACAATTTCCTAGACAGATACCAGGTATCGAAGTTAAATCAGGAACAGATAAACCAGTTAAACAACCCCATAACTCCTAAGGAAATAGAAGCAGTCATTAAAGGTCTCCCAACCAAAAAGAGCCCAGGTCCAGACGGGTTTAGTGCAGAATTCTATCAAACCTTCATAGAAGACCTCATACCAATATTATCCAAACTATTCCACAAAATTGAAGCAGATGGAGCCCTACGGAATACCTTCTATGAAGCCACAATTACTCTTATACCTAAACCACACAAAGACCCAACAAAGAAAGAGAACTTCAGACCAATTTCCCTTATGAATATCGATGCAAAAATACTCAATAAAATTCTGGCAAACCGAATTCAAGAGCACATCAAAACAATCATCCACCATGATCAAGTAGGCTTCATCCCAGGCATGCAGGGATGGTTTAATATAAGGAAAACCATCAACGTGATCCATCATATAAACAAACTGAAAGAACAGAACCACATGATCATTTCATTAGATGCTGAGAAAGCATTTGACAAAATTCAACACCCCTTCATGATAAAAGTCCTGGAAAGAATAGGTATTCAAGGCCCATACCTAAATATAGTAAAAGCCATATACAGCAAACCAGTTGCTAACATTAAACTAAATGGAGAGAAACTTGAAGCAATCCCACTAAAATCAGGGACTAGACAAGGCTGCCCACTCTCTCCCTACTTATTCAATATAGTTCTTGAAGTTCTAGCCAGAGCAATCAGACAACAAAAGGAGATCAAGGGGATACAGATCGGAAAAGAAGAGGTCAAAATATCACTATTTGCAGACGACATGATAGTATATTTAAGTGATCCCAAAAGTTCCACCAGAGAACTACTAAAGCTGATAAACAACTTCAGCAAAGTGGCTGGGTATAAAATTAACTCAAATAAATCAGTTGCCTTCCTCTATACAAAAGAGAAACAAGCCGAGAAAGAAATTAGGGAAACGACACCCTTCATAATAGACCCAAATAATATAAAGTACCTCGGTGTGACTTTAACCAAGCAAGTAAAAGATCTGTACAATAAGAACTTCAAGACACTGAGGAAAGAAATTGAAGAAGACCTCAGAAGATGGAAAGATCTCCCATGCTCATGGATTGGCAGGATTAATATAGTAAAAATGGCCATTTTACCAAAAGTAATCTACAGATTCAATGCAATCCCCATCAAAATACCAATCCAATTCTTCAAAGAGTTAGACAGAACAATTTGCAAATTCATCTGGAATAACAAAAAACCCAGGATAGCTAAAGCTATCCTCAACAATAAGAGGACTTCAGGGGGAATCACTATCCCTGAACTCAAGCAGTATTACAGAGCAATAGTGATAAAAACTGCATGGTATTGGTACAGAGACAGACAGATAGACCAATGGAATAGAATTGAAGACCCAGAAATGAACCCACACACCTATGGTCACTTGATTTTTGACAAAGGAGCCAAAACCATCCAATGGAAAAAAGATAGCATTTTCAGCAAATGGTGCTGGTTCAACTGGAGGACAACATGCAGAAGAATGCAGATCGATCCATGCTTATCACCCTGTACAAAGCTTAAGTCCAAGTGGATCAAGGACCTCCACATCAAACCAGACACACTCAAACTAATAGAAGAAAAACTAGGGAAGCATCTGGAACACATGGGCACTGGAAAAAATTTCCTGAACAAAACACCAATGGCTTATGCTCTAGATCAAGAATCGACAAATGGGATCTCATAAAACTGCAAAGCTTCTGTAAGGCAAAGGACACTGTGGTTAGGACAAAACGACAAACAACAGATTGGGAAAAGATCTTTACCAATCCTATAACAGATAGAGGCCTTATATCCAAAATATACAAAGAACTCAAGAAGTTAGACCGCAGGGAAACAAATAACCCTATTAAAAAATGGGGTTCAGAGCTGAACAAAGAATTCACAGCTGAGGAATGCTGAATGGCTGAGAAACACCTAAAGAAATGTTCAACATCTTTAGTCATAAGGGAAATGCAAATCAAAACAACCCTGAGATTTCACCTCACACCAGTGAGAATGGCTAAGATCAAAAACTCAGGTGACAGCAGATGCTGGCGAGGATGTGGAGAAAGAGGAACACTCCTCCATTGTTGGTGGGATTGCAGACTGGTAAAACCATTCTGGAAATCAGTCTGGAGGTTCCTCAGAAAATTGGACATTGAACAGCCTGAGGATCCAGCCATACCTCTCTTGGGCATATACCCAAAAGATGCCTCAACATATAAAAGAGACACGTGCTCCACTATGTTCATCGCAGCCTTATTTATAATAGCCAGAAACTGGAAAGAACCCAGATGCCCTTCAACAGAGGAATGGATACAGAAAATGTGGTACATCTACACAATGGAATATTACTCAGCTATCAAAAACAACGAGTTTATGAAATTCGTAGGCAAATGGTTGGAACTGGAAAATATCATCCTGAGTGAGCTAACCCACTCACAGAAAGACATACATGGTATGCACTCATTGATAAGTGGCTATTAGCCCAAATGCTTGAATTACCCTAGATCCCTAGAACAAAGGAAACTCAAGATGGATGATCAAAATGTGAATGCTTCACTCCTTCTTTAAATGAGGAAAAAGAATACCCTTGGCAGGGAAGGGAGAGGCAAAGATTAAAACAGAGACGGAAGGAACACCCATTCAGAGCCTGCCCCACAGGTGGCCCATACATATACAGCCACCCAATTAGACAAGATGGATGAAGCAAAGAAGTGCAGACCGACAGGAGCCGGACGTAGATCGCTCCTGAGAGACACAGCCAGAATACAGCAAATACAGAGGCGAATGCCAGCAGCAAACCACTGAACTGAGAATAGGTCCCCCGTTGAAGGAATCAGAGAAAGAACTGGAAGAGCTTGAAGGTGCTCGAGACCCCAAAAGTACAACAATGTCAAGCAACCAGAGCTTCCAGGGACTAAGCCACTACCTAAAGACTATACATGGACTGATCCTGGACTCTGTCCCCATAGGTAGCAATGAATATCCTAGTAAGAGCACCAGTGGAAGGGGAAGCCCTGGGTCCTGCTAAGACTGAACCCCCAGTGAACTAGACTATGCGGGGAGGGTGGCAATGGGGGGAGGTTTGGGAGGGGAACACCCACAAGGAAGGGGAGGGGGGAGGGTGATGTCTGTCCGGAAACCGGGAAAGGGAATAACACTTGAAATGTATATAAGAAATACTCAAGATAATAAAAAAAAATAAAAAAAAAAAGAAATAGGGGATGTTGAGAAACCTACCCAGCTGTTTCTAGTGTGAGGTGACGTTTAGACCTCTGACACAACCTTCTGGCCTACCCTATGGGTTTAAGATACACATTGTCCCAGTTTATTGTTCAAAGGTGGGACTACGAAAATCGATTGGACCCTGTCGGCTGTAATCCATGAGTTCATCTGTTGATGGATGTGTATGAAGGTGGCAGGATACGAGGAGATAGGAAATTAAGGGATTTGGTCATTTGGGACATGTCTTGGAGGGTGTTTTTTTGTCCTTGTTCTCTTCCTGTGTTGGTGCTTCTTGGATGACAGTGAGGTTAGCAGTTGAGCTCTATCGTGACCCTTTCATGGTTATGTGACCATGGACCAAAAGCTATGAAATCATAAACCAAAATAAGTTTGTTTACTATGTGAGTTGCTAGGCAACTTGTAAGAGTGATGAATGTGATTAACATGAAAGTGGCCAAAAGTGATGCTGTCCATACCAGGTCAGGTACGGATTTGATGTATGTGGACCCATGACTAAATCCTTTAAACTCTTTGTCTGGAGGCTGCATGCTAAGAGAAGACCCAATGTTTCCAAGTGGTTTTATCCAGAAGATTCTGCCAATGTATCTGTCGTCTTAGCAAATCAAGAACCTCCTGCTTTCCGCTCTGGTCCTTCTCCTGACTTCACTTCTGTGTTTTTAATAGACTTCGATATCATATGAACTAGTGGGAAATGAGTATTAAAAAAGGGAAGGAAGCTATAATTTTTTCTTTAAAATCATTAAATTACACACTTAAAATAAATGGATTTTTTAAGTATGTAAATTATACTTCAATAAAGCTGCAGAAAAGGCTTGGCCAACTATGATGCTTGTCCTGTGATTTGCTATTTGTCATAGTTCCTGTGACTTTGATCTTAATAGTAGTGGGTTTTATTACAGATGACTCAGACACCAGTGTAACCATGCCGGGAGAACACTTATTTCTGTCAGGGAAAAAAAAATCAAGTCAAATTCATTGGCTTTCTTTTTTCTTTTTTTTTTCTATATTTTTTTTTATTAACTTGAGTATTTCTTATATACATTGCAAGTGTTATTCCCTTTCCCGGTATCCGAGCAAACATCCCCCTCCCCCCTCCCCTTCCTTGTGGGTGTTCCCCTCCCAACCCTCCCCCCATTGCCGCCCTCCCCCCACCAGTCTAGTTCACTGGGGGTCCAGTCTTAGCAGGACCCAGGGCTTCCCCTTCCACTGGTGCTCTTACTAGGATATGCATTGCTACCTATGAGTTCAGAGTCCAGGGTCAGTCCATGTATAGTCATTGGGTAGGGGCTTAGTCCCTGGGAGCTCTGGATGCTTGGCATTGTTGTACATATGGAGTCTCGAGCCCCTTCAAGCTCTTCCAGTTCTTTCTCTGATTCCTTCAACGGGGGTCCTATTCTCAGTTCAGTGGTTTGCTGCTGGCATTCGCCTCTGTATTTGCTGTATTCTGGCTGTGTCTCTTAGGAGCGAATTACATCCGGCTCCTGTCGGTCTGCACTTCTTTGCTTCATCCATCTTGTCTAATTGGGTGGCTATATATGTATGGGCCACATGTGGGGCAGACTCTGAATGGGTGTTCCTTCAATCTCTGTTTTAATCTTTGCCTCTCTCTTCCCTGCCAAGGGTATTCTTGTTCCCCTTTTAAAGAAGGAGTGAAGCATTCACATTTTGATCATCCGTCTTGAGTTTCATTTGCTCTAGGCATCTAGGGTAATTCAAGCATTTGGGCTAATAGCCACTTATCAATGAGTGCATACCATGTATGTCTTTCTGTGATTGGGTTAGCTCACTCAGGATGATGTTTTCCAGTTCCAACCATTTGCCTACGAATTTCATAAAGTCGTTGTTTTTGATAGCTGAGTAATATACCATTGTGTAGCTGTACCACATTTTCTGTATCCATTCCTCTGTTGAAGGGCATCTGGGTTCTTTCCAGCTTCTGGCTATTATAAATAAGGCTGCAATGAACATAGTGGAGCACGTGTCTTTTTTATATGTTGGGGCATCTTTTGGGTATATCCCCAAGAGAGGTATAGCTGGATCCTCAGGCAGTTCAATGTCCAATTTTCTGAGGATTCTCCAGACTGATTTCCAGAATGGTTGTACCATTACGCAATCCCACCAACAATGGAGGAGTGTTCCTCTTCCTCCACATCCTCGCCAGCATCTGTTGTCTCCTGAGTTTTTGATCTTAGCCATTCTCACTGGTGTGAGGTGAAATCTCAGTGTTGTTTTGATTTGCATTTCCCTTATGACTAAAGATGTTGAACATTTCTTTAGGTGTTTCTCAGCCATTCGGCATTCCTCAGCTGTGAATTCTTTGTTTAGCTCTGAAACCCATTTTTTAATAGGGTTATTTGTTTCCCTGCGGTCTAACTTCTTGTGTTCTTTGTATATTTTGGATATAAGGCCTCTATCTGTTGTAGGATTGGTAAAGATCTTTTCCCAATCTGTTGGTTGCTGTTTTGTCCTGACCACCGTGTACTTTGCCTTACAGAAGCTTTGCAGTTTTATGAGATCCCATTTGTCGATTCTTGATCTTAGAGCGTAAGCCATTGGTGTTTTGTTTAAGAATTTTTTTCCAGTGCCCATGTGTTCCAGATGCTTCCCTAGTTTTTCTTCTATTAGTTTGAGTGTGTCTGGTTTGATGTGGAGGTCCTTGATCCACTTGGACTTAAGCTTTGTACAGGGTGATAAGCATGGATCGATCTGCATTCTTCTACATGTTGACCTCCAGTTGAACCAGCACCATTTGCTGAAAATGCTATCTTTTTTCCATTGGATGGTTTTGGCTCCTTTGTCAAAAATCAAGTGACCATAGGTGTGTGGGTTCATTTCTGGGTCTTCACTTCTATTCCATTGGCCTATCTGTCTGTCTCTGTACCAATACCATGCAGTTTTTATCACTATTGCTCTGTAATACTGCTTGAGTTCAGGGATAGTGATTCCCCCTGAAGTCCTTTTATTCTTGAGGATAGCTTTATCTATCCTGGGTTTTTTGTTATTCCAGATGAATTTGCAAATTGTTCTGTCTAACTCTTTGAAGAATTGGATTGGTATTTTGATGGGGATTGCATTGAATCTGTAGATTGCTTTTGGTAAAATGGCCATTTTTACTATATTAATCCTGCCAGTCCATGAGCATGGGAGATCTTTCCATCTTCTGAGGTCTTCTTCAATTTCCTTCTTCAGAGTCTTGTAGTCCTTATTGTACAGATCTTTTACTTGCTTGGTTAAAGTCACACCGAGGTACTTTATATGATTTGGGTCTATTATGAAGGGTGTCGTTTCCCTAATTTCTTTCTTGGCTTGTTTCTCTTTTGTATAGAGGAAGGCAACTGATTTATTTGAGTTAATTTTATACCCAGCCACTTTGCTGAAGTTGTTTATCAGCTTTAGTAGTTCTCTGGTGGAACTTTTGGGATCACTTAAATACACTATCATATCATCTGCAAACAGTGATATTTTGAATTCTTCTTTTCCGATCTGTATCCCCTTGACCTCCTTTTGTTGTTTGATTGCTCTGGCTAGAACTTCAAGAACTATACTGAATGAGTAGGGAGAGAGTGGGCAGCCTTGTCTAGTCCCTGATTTTAGTGGGATTGTTTCGAGTTCCTCTCCATTTTGTTTAATGTTAGCAACTGGTTTGCTGTATATGGCTTTTACTATGTTCAGGTATGGGCCTTGAATTCCTATTCTCTCCAGGACTTTTATCATGAAGGGTTGCTGAACTTTGTCAAATGCTTTCTCAGCGTCTAATGAAATGATCATGTGGTTTTGTTCTTTCAGTTTGTTTATATAATGGATCACGTTTATGGTTTTCCGTATATTAAACCATCCCTGCATGCCTGGGATGAAGCCTACTTGGTCATGGTGGATGATTGTTTTGATGTGCTCTTGGATTCGGTTTGCCAGAATTTTGTTGAGTATTTTTGCATCGATATTCATAAGGGAAATTGGTCTGAAGTTCTCTTTCTTTGTTGTGTCTTTGTGTGGTTTAGGTATAAGAGTAATTGTGGCTTCGTAGAAGGAATTCGGTAGTGCTCCATCTGTTTCAATTTTGTGGAATAGTTTGGATAATATTGGTATGAGGTCTTCTATGAAGGTTTGATAGAATTCTGCACTAAACCCGTCTGGACTTCGTCTCTTTTTGGTTGGGAGACCTTTAATGACTGCTTCTATTTCCTTAGGAGTTATGGGGTTGTTTAACTCGTTTATCTGTTCCTGATTTAACTTCGATAACTGGTATCTGTCTAGGAAATTGTCCATTTCCTGAAGATTTTCAAGTTATGTTGAATATAGGTTTTTATAGTAAGATCTGATGATTTTTTGAATTTCCTCTGAATCTCTAGTTATGTCTCCCTTTTCATTTCTGATTTTGTTAATTTGGACGCACTCTCTGTGTCCTCTCGTTAGTCTGGCTAAGGGTTAATCTATCTTGTTGATTTTCTCAAAGAACCAACTTTTGGTTCTGTTGATTCTTTCTATGGTCCTTTTTGTTTTTACTTGGTTGATTTCAGCACTGAGTTTGATTATTTCCTGCCTTCTACTCCTCCTGGGTGTATGTGCTTCTTTTTGTTCTAGAGCTTTTAGGTGTGCTGTCAAGCTGCTGACATATGCTCTTTCCTGTTTCTTTCTGCAGGCACTCAGCGCTATGAGTTTTCCTCTTAGCACAGCTTTCATTGTGTCCCATAAGTTTGGGTATGTTGTACCTTCATTTTCATTAAATTCTAAAAAGTTTTTAATTTCTTTCTTTATTTCTTCCTTGACCAGGTTATCATTGAGTAGAGCATTGTTCAATTTCCACGTATATGTGGGCATTCTTCCCTTATTGTTATTGAAGACCAGTTTTAGGCCGTGGTGGTCCAGGCTATCTCTTTTCTAAGTCTCTTAATTTAACTGGAGAGGTTTTCAATAACTCCTAGTCTGTTTTTAATTCATATAACTGGTCTTTGGTGTTGTTATTGAATTTTATGACAGTAACTTCTTAATGTTCTTTATTTTGAATATATATGTATATGTATATATATATATACATGCATATATACATATACATATATATATATATATAACCAAAATATTTTATAAAAAGATTAAATTTTTAGTGGAAATATCACTTAGTGATGGACAATTTTATAAGCATTCTCTAAAGTATTGAACATTCTACAATTTTAATTAGTATTAAAACATTATAAATACCACATCCTTTATTAACGTTAACAAACACTGATCTAGTTAACATAGCCACAAATTTTTATCTGTGGAAATCTTTTTTAGTTTGTCAGTAATTAATCTTGACTTCTCTATCTTCGGTTTCTCATCATTTTTCACAAAGAAATCTATTGCTGTTTTATTGAGAATAGTAAGGAATGTTCATTGATACCTAGATACATAAGAATGTGACAATGTACACAATCGTATTTCATTCAGCCCCAGGAAAACTAAACTATGATGGTTTCAGGAAAATAGATGAAACTAGAAAATATACTGAGTAAGGAAACAAAGACTCAGAAAGGCACATACCATGTGTTCTTTCTCATGTAGATAATAGCATCTCATTTTCATATACTTGTATTTATGTGAAGCTGTGGGTGGTTTGAGTTTACTTAGCGGGTATAGGTCGCAGAGATTAGAGAGTAGGGTTTTAAAGAGTGTGGTATGAAAGATATTGAACATGTGGGATATGAATGTAGAAGTAAGAATAATGAAGAGACACTAGTATAAGTGGTGAGGGTCCTAGGGCAGGGGGGAACAAAGAACTGAGAAAGCGAGGATGAGGTTGAATGTCTGCAAAAATAACATAAGGCAGCCTGTTACTTTATAGGTTAGGTTAAAATAAATATTAAAATTTAAAACGAATATACCATAATGTTTAATGCTATATTGTATATCATGTTTGAGGAAAAATGCCAGCAAGTGATATCAAAATGAAACAATATATTTATCTTATTTGATCTTAGTCATATTATCCATAATTATTTGATAAAACATCATTTGCCTGCCAAATTTTGGTATCATTTAAAAAATCACCTGTGAGACAATAATTACTCATGGTAGTCGAGTATTATTTTTATAAGAATGTCAACTGGTAAAATCTGTGTTTTGATTTATGTTTTAAGTTGCTTTTTACTTAAATTTGCTCCTCCCAACATTCACTCATACTAAATTATAATTTTCAATGTTGACATGCTACTATAAAAATATGATCCAGCAGGGTTGTTGAAATTGCTCAATTATAAGTAATATTATCCATAAACTACTGGACGTCCTCCACAAAGCTCATAGATACAAAGAAGATAAACAAGAAGAAAGGCCCAAGTGCATATGATTGACTCTCATGTGAATGGGGAATAAAATAGTCCTGGAGGCAGATTGAGGGAAGGAACTAAATGGGAGAAGGAAGGGAGAGGAGAATGGATCCTGTGTGGGAAGGGACAGGAGATACGACCCGATAGTCAGGAGAAGGAAAGGAAATCTTAAACTTTTAGAGATGAGGAGGTGGGAGAAACCTCCATGAAGAGAAAGAGACCTGGATAAGGGAGGGACCCACGAATCAATGGGGTGACCTAAGATGTGACTTACGTTGGTGATATGGAACATGAGGAGGCCAACTCCTGTAGCCCGGAAGGACACCAGTGGAGGGATAAAGACAGAAATACACCCACAAAACTTTCTACGCAAAATTTTTCAAGACGAAAAGAAATTCAGAACCGCATTCTAGGGTCCATGTTGTCCTTTGCTTTACTGATGGCTGGTGATTTTTGTATAAAATAAGGATTTGGGAGATTATCATTTGAAGTAGGTATACAATATTTATACTGTTATATTCACGCTTTAGCTGGGCCCACTTTATTGCCAATATCATTGCAAAAAATAAAATAGGAAAACAGAATTTTTGAGTTCACATTCAGGAATATATATAAAGTCCCCTTTCAAAGAAAGTACAATAAGAAAATGTAATACAATATTCATTCAACTAAACGTCTGGAGGGAAAATATTGGACTTTGGGAAACAGAGAAAACCCAGGAACTTGAACTGTCTGTCACAGGAATGGACCTGGGAGTGGAATTTTTATCCCGAAGAATCTCCTCCACCCCATGTTCCTAGATCTTTTTTATACATACCGAGACCCTGACCAACACTCTCTATTCCGATCATGTAAGTACTAATGAAGCAAAGAGAGGTCTCTAGCTTTAGAGATATATAGTACGTAAAGGTTTCCACTGTGTCACAGAAGACACTCCTGGAAAGGGCACCCTCAAATCTGGTCAATGTAAGGAAAGCTGTTCAGCAGGTAGGACATGGCGGTTCTCAGTGACATCATCATTAGGCCCTCCATGAAAAATCTCTTGTAACCTGGAGAGCCCTAGCTTTTCTGTGATGTCACAGTGTTGTCGTGACTGCATCTGCCTCTTGGATATTGTTTGAAGATCTCTAGGGTTAACTCATTGAACTCTTATTCCAGCTAAATAGCCATTTGGGAGGGAGATAAAGGAGAAGGAAGCTGGACTTCTGTCTTTCTATAAAAAAAGGAACAAATAAGTGGTCCATGGGAAAGCTCGTTGTGTCTTGGGTACGGATTGAGTGGGTTCGCTGAAATAGCCTTGATCTGAGCCTTCCACACATGGTAATCAGGAGCTGCGATCCTCTCAGAATCATCTGGACTTCCCTGCTTGATGTGGTTCCTGGAATTCAGAGAGTTTATATAATCAATTACTTCATTACAAAAGCCAGTTGTTGGGAAGGGCACAGCTGTTCCCCTCAGAGCTCATGGCTTTACTCTTTTTGCCCTGAAGAAAAAGGTCCAAAGAAACAAAGCAAAGACAAGTATTGTCTCCTCAGCTCAGTGTAAACACCTCCATGCTTTGGATTCCTATAGTGCAGTTTGTCTCTGACACTGACATCTGGGAGAGAAGAGATTCTAGTTGAGACTTCACCATCTCAGTCTTTCCACTAGTTTACCCTGACTACCACTTCAAATTTACCAGTCAATATGTGTGATTACTTGGCAGCTTTTTCTTTCTTTTATAACATTCATTTTTTTTTATTTTTTAGCAAATTTTATTACGTTATTTAACTGGATGTTTCTATATTTACATTTCAAATATAATTTCCTTTCCCAGTTTACTGCCCATAAGATCCTTACCCATTCACATTTTCCTTCTTCTCTAACCAGCCTTTCTCCCGCATGACATTCCCTTTAACTGAAAGATGTACAAGGGAGGACAAGGGCTTCTCTTTCCAATGTTGCCCAAAAAGGCTATAGTCGGCCACATGTGCATTTGGAGCCATAGCTCAGTCCATGTCCTTTCTCTGTATACTGGTATAGTATGAGAAACTCTGGTTCACTGGCATTGCTGTTCTAATGGGGTTGAAATTACCTTCAGCTCTTCTAATCCTTTTTCAAAATCTACCAAAAAGAGTTCCGTTTTCAGTTCACTGGTTTGCTACTAGAATTCACTTCTGTATTTGACATGCTGTATCTGTGTCTCTCAGGAAATAACTTTTTCAGGTTCCTGGCAGAATGCACTTCTTACCTTCATCAATCTTATCTAGTTTGGTTGGCTGATGTATACTGTCCCACGTGCCACCTCGCCAGCAAGAAAACACGTGTGGACATAGGAATCCTAGCTGCGACCAAACTTTATTGATATCTTAAGGAGGAAGCCCCGCGCGCCAGCATGGCACGCTTATATACACCCTAGTGAGGCACATCCACACCTGATTGGTCGCCTACTCATGATCTCATCAGGCACGCCCCGGAGTGGGCAAAGACCTGGCACGAAGGCACTCTTGCACATGCCCACACAGTTAACTTCCTGAAAGGAAGTGGGCTGGCGCCGCGAAGTCCGGCGCCATCTTGTCTAGCTCGGCCTTCCTCATGGGGCGCAGAGGAAGCCAGTGCCATCTAGTGGTGGCGAATGTTATTGCGGCCCTCTACAGTATACATATGATTTTGGTGGCTCCTACACCTATGTGGTTAAGTGGAATGTTAACATGGATTCTGCCCAACTATGTCAAGAATGTAGAATTAACAAATGACAATTTCAAATAGACTCCCTCCTGTTTTTGTGAACCTATTGAAGTAGACATTTAACTGCTCCTCAAGCCACGTTTCTCCCTGCACATCATCCAGTATCTTAGGATTGGCCTGAACAAAGAATCATGGTAATACATCCTAAACCCTCAACTCTGGCTGTGGGAACACTGGAAGCTACATAGTGTAGTACTGATATCAAATGGGATAAGAAACCTAACTCAATAGTCCATGTTGTCCTTTGCTTTCCTGATGTCTGGTAATTTTTCGATAAAATAAGGATTTGGGAGTTTATCATTTGAAGTAGCTACACAGTATTTACACTGTTATACTCACTCTATAGCTGGACCCACTTATGACCAAAATCATTGCAGAAAATGGAATTTGAAAACAAAATTTTTGAGTACACGTTGAGGAATATTTACAAAGTCCCTTATCAAGGAACTTACAATAAGAAATTGAAATACAAAATTCATTCTATTCAAGGTCAGTAGGGAAAATACTGACCTTTGAGAAACAGAAACCCTAGAAAATTGAATTGTATGTCACAAGAATGAACCTGTGACATATAGAATAAAAATATTATCTAGACGAATCTCCTACACTACATGTTTCTAAATCTTTTCTACCCATGCCAAGACCCTAACTCGACCAGCAAGGAAGACAGGACCAACGAAGATCTTCCTCAAGCAGTTTTATTCAGGAACTTTGATACAATCTTCTGACCCCGGGGAAACCCCGGAGCACACTTAAATAGCTACTGCTGGCCAATCACAGCAAGCTATGTGCGTCATGAAGATCGGCTCTCATATGCGGAAGCTGGGAGGCTAGGCAGGCATAGCCAAATAAGGACTTCCTTACTACAAGGAGCACACACCATTGGGAGGGTGGAAGGCGGAAACCAGCACCATCTTTGAGGCGCACCATATCGCAACTGCCTATAGTTCCCCCTTATTGTTTAATTAATCAAGCAGGCAAAAGCACCCCTGAGCGTGGCGACCCATCCAACCATCTTAGGATCATCTGTTCATTAAAGCAGTCTTAGGACACCTCGTCTCACACAAGGTCCCATGCCTTAGGTAGAAGGGAGGTTGCCCGTCACTGGGCAGGGTCACTCATACATACTCAGGCGTGAGGTACAACAAGGACTTCTGAATGACCGTAAGCCAGGCTTGAGGGGACTGTCCTGATTTAATGGCTGCAAATACCTGTACCACCATAACCGCGTGCCGCCTCTGAACAAACCTCATTCAACAGAGACAACACAGGCGCACTAGGGAGACTAGGAGCAAGAGTCCAGCTAGTATTCCCATACCCGCCCACTCCCTCACATGATTCATAGCAGCCTCAATCCATATGACAATCCCGTAGCCAGTCTAGCATCTGCACATGTGGAGTTCACGGTCAGGATGGCTACATGTAGCTGATCCATTAAGAAATCGAATTCTCCTGTCCAATTACCTAGAAGATAACTTGACTACTTTTTAGACAAATTAGAGGAGTGGATTTAAAAGTCATGATGTATCGTCATGAGTCTCGGGAACACCGATAATATCCCCCAGATGGGTTCCATTTGGACCAGCATTTGGGTCACACCGAGAAGTGTGAGCAGCAGCAGGATCTTCATTCTTGTTGTACCTCCTGGTCAATATTTCAGGGACCCACAACGGATCTTGCTGGTCCTGAGGAAACACACAAACAGACCCTCTTGCCCATGCCAACACGGGATCTGGCCCATGCCACAAGCCAGTGATCATGTCTTTTCATTTCACATAACCTTTCTATGTGCCCGCTCGACACTGATGTCGGTCAGTGGCAGAAAGGCCATCATCATCCAAAATAAAAAAAATAAGTGTAAAAAGGGCTAAGGATATTTGTTCGCTTTGGGTTCTACCATGGCCTATTCCCCCTTTTTGTTTAATTACGCATTCCTTCAGGTACGATGTGCTTGCTCAACAAAACCTTGACGTTGGGGATTATACGGCAGGCCATGGCTCAACTGCACATCCATCTGTTTATAAAAGGATTTGAAAGATTTGGCAGTTTATGCTGGGCCATTATCAGTTTTTAAATGTTGAGGCTTTCCCCAAGCAGCCCAGGCTTATAGGCAGTGTCCAATAACATTGCGTGCATTTTCTCCACTCATAGGGGTAGCATGAATGACTCCTCAACAAGTATCCACAGAAACATGAATGTATTTTAGAGTCCCAAATCCAGATATGTAAGTTACATCCATTTGCCAAATCTTTAGGGGCAAGAGGCCTCTAGGATTAACCCCGACACTAGGTCCATGGTGAAAAGTGATACACTGTTGACATCCTAAATCTATCTGTCGAGCATCTGCACAAGACAGATGAAACTTCTGCTCTAAGGTCTTAGTAGGCACATGATATTGTTGATGAGATTGTCGTGCTTGATCCAATGATGAGCTTAAGAAGATGAACTCCATTCGGGTACATCTATCCACAAGATCATTTCACTCACTGAGAGGAGCAGGCAAACCTTTATGAGCTCTAATATGTTGGACAAAAAACTTGTGACCTCTTTTCCAGATCAATTCCTGAAGTTTCCTCAGCAGCTGGCATACCGTGATGCTAATTTTAATAGGGCCAACCACTTCTAATATCTTAAATGCATTAACAAATACGTTGAATCAGAGAGCAAATTAAAGTCAAAGGAACAATTTTGAGTTCAATTATTTGTGGAGAGCCGGGTTGATATTGACACAAAATTGGCTCTTGATTGTTAATCACATAAACTCCACAGCCATTTTTGGATCCATCTGTAAAATATGTATGGCGCCCCCTGTATAGGAACACTGGAGGTAACCATAGAAAGATCACGGGATGTTTTTTAAAGAAGGACAGCAAAGACTGTTCTGGATAATGATTATCTATCTCTCCATGGAATCCACAGTGTAATATAGCCCATGCATCCACAGTGCAACACAAGATCTTCATCAGCTGACCTGTATAGGGCACTATGATCGAGGTTGGGGAAACACCAAAAAATTGTATGCACTGTTGGATCCCATTCAGGGCTAAACATGCAACTGCTGTAGGATAATTCTCTACTGATCAAGCTGGAGAAGCCTTGGGATAAACACAAAGCAGAGGGCCTTCTTGCCACAACAATCCTGTGGGCTCCATGTAGGTGGCTAGAATGCATAGCACAATGTCTCCACCCTCCTTCCATCGATGTAAAATTGCGCCCTGTAATACTTTTTCAACCTCCTTTAAAGCTTCCCTTGCTTCATCAGTCAATTGTCTAGGAGAACCCAAGACCGAATCCCCAACTAAAGTATTATACAATGGTTTTAATTAATAATTTGGTAATTTTAAATAACATATGGCCCAATTAATATCGCCTAGTAATTTTTGAAAATCATTAAGAGTCTTAAGATTATCTTTCCTCAATTCAACCTTCTGGGGGATAATGGTATAAGGACTTACTTTTGCTCTTAAATAATTTACAAGACTGCCCTTTTGTACCTTTTCCGGGGCAATAATCAATCCCCTACCTTCTAGCAATTTAACTAAATTTCCATATGCTAAATCTAAAATCACTTCATTCATTGAAGTTAAAAGGATATCATCCATAAAATGGAGGCATTTCGGAGCAGGAAACCTCTGTCTTATTGGCGCAATGGCGTTGCCCCCAAAAAGTTGACACATAGATGGGCTATTGGCCATACCCTGTGGTAAACTACCCATTCATATCGTTGCTCAGGTTCTTCATGATTGCATGATGGAACAGTAAAAGCAAACCTTTCACTATCCCTTGGACAAAGAGGTATGGAGGAAAAGCAATCTTTCATATCAATCACTACAACAGGCCAACAGACTGGCAGAGGGGAAAAAAGAGGAAGCCTGGCTTGCACTGGGCCCATGATTTGCATCTGTTGATTTATACATTGTAAATCATGCAACAGTCTCCATTTTCCTGACTTCTTTTTAATCACAAATATTGGGGTATTCCAAGGTAATAGTGATGTTTGTATATGCTTTGTAGCCAGCTTTAGCTGCGGGAAGCTTCTCAGAAGAAAGCAGCCACTGAGGAACCCAAACCGGCTCCTCTCTTTTCCAGGTAATGGGAACCCATCCTCAGCGGCCCCAAGGAAAACCCAGGTCCTGATTCCTTTCTCTCTGTTGGGCAGTTATAGGGCTAGTCCTACCCTGCAGGTGTTTCCCTATTCCTTTACTGGGTAAATAGTCCACATGTTTGATAATCTTTTGTGAAGTTTCAGAATACTCAGTGGTCAATTTGAAACCAATATCTTTCAGCAATTATCTCCCCCAAAGGGAAATGTGCAAATCCAACATATAGGATTGCATAACTCCTGAATGCCCTTCCTGATCTCTTCAACTCAGTTGTCTTGCACTCATATCAGGAGCTCTTGCATAACTGAGACCTTGTAATGTTTGAGATGAGGACTGTACCGGCTGTCCAGAAGGTCAATCTTTCTTAGTTATTATACTTCTATTGGCCGCTGTATTCAACAGTCCTAGGATGCGTTTACCATATCCCCGTAGCTCCAATATTGGGCGTTGGTTTAAACCCAAGCCTAAAAATGTAGGGTTGGAGTCTGTGGAACTGAAACCATTCTCTCCCCTCTTTCTAGACTGGGCTGCAAATCTTCCATGATGGCTAGGCAAAGTAATCGTTGCGCTATTCGGTCCCCAGGGGAAATGGCACTAATCCCTTTCAGTGATTCTAACATGATCTTGACAACCCCTGTATAATCTGGGTCAATAACTCCTGGATGGACATGTAGTCCTTTTAAAGCTGTAGATGATCTCCCTATAAGAAACCCTAATGTGCCAAGTTCAGGGGGTCCTTTAAAATCAGTTTCTGTCAACTGGACCCCCATCCAAGGAGGTAGTATGAATCTGACAGTGGAGAAGAGTTCCAGTCCTGTGGAACCCTTAGTGGCTCCCCTTGGCCCCTTGAATGGAGAAGGGACGGCGGTCTCTCATGACTCTGTTCTACATCCTGATTCTCGACTGCCCCATATATTTGTGGGCCCTGGGGTCGTGGACCCACCTGTCCATTTTTTTGACGTTGTTCACCAAAACCGGTGATTAGAGGCTGCCCATTGATGTCTTTTACCAAGTAGCACTCATGAGCCCAATGGTTCACCTCCTTGCACTTGGGGCACAGCCCTTGTTGCCTTGGGCATTGGCCACTTCCTGTACTGAATAGACTTCTCCTGTCTGGACATTGCCTTTTTAGGCGCCCCTGCTGACCACACTTAACACACACTCCTGAGCTACCTCCTTTTCTCTGCGTCATCTGCATAAGTGCAGCCGCGAGTCCAGCATTAGTCACAGGTCCCCCTATTTCTCTACAGACCTTCATCCAAGCCTCAAGTCCCTTATTCTTGTAAGGAGTGATAGCGGCTCGACATTCCTTTGTGACTGTTCATAGGCCAACTCTTTAATCAAGGGCCTAGCAGTATCGGGGTAGCCTAAGACTTTCCCCGCTGCTTCCACTAATCAGGCTACAAAGTCAGAGAATGGCTCCATAGGTCCTTGAAGGATCTTGATGAGGTTTGCACTCCCTTCTCCCTTATTAGGTAAGGATGTCCATGCCTTTGTTTCAACTTCATTAATCTGCTGGTAAACCTGTCCTGGATACCCTGTCTGAGCATTGGCAAAGCGTCCCTGACCCAGCAGCGTATCTCTATCCCAGGCAGCCTGGCCGCCCCCCCCCCTCGCTACCAAGTTAGCGGCAGCGTGTTCATTGGCAAAGTCAATAAGAAAAGCTCTCCAGTCCAAATACTGTACCAGACTAAGACAGGCCCGAGCAAGTTTAATCCAATCACTAGGAGTCACGCAAAATCTGTGTAAGACCTTAACCTGAGGTATGGTAAGTGAGGCCATAATGCCATATGTCCTACTGATACCATCAGGGACTTGATCACCTTAAAGTCTAAAGGCACATGATACCTTTGTTGATTAGCATCCACATAAACAGGATAGGCCAGATGCAGTTCTGTGTGGACTGGCTTCCACACTTCTTGGCAGAATGTACTACCCGGTTTTCGCATGCCCAATGTCTCACCAGCAAGAACGACGCGTGGCAACAGGATTCTTCTGCGAACAAGCCTTTACTGTACAGCTCCCTTGAACAGGGACAGGGGGGCCTCAAGCAGCAAGAATGCTCGGCTTATATAGACAGCAGCTGAGGCTATGCTAAGTGTCCTTCAGGGATTGGTGGAGCATGAATTACCTTATTGGTATTGTGCTGCTCCCTCATTAGCATATTATCAGCCAACTGATACCAGGTGCAAAGCCTGCGCATGCTCAGTACCGTTGTTCACCACAGGAGGGCGCCCTGCACCCAAAACTCTACTCCCTTCCTCTACAACTTTGCAGGGAGGAGGAGCTGAGAGGAACCACCCAGGAAGTTCCTCCACCATTTTAGGCTTTTTCCTTTTCTTCTTCTGAATATGTTTCGTCTGTTTCATCCTCTGTATCTGTCTTTTCTGAGTCTGTCTCCTTTGTGCTTCACTGCTTTTCTGACCTCTCCTCTTGAAGCATTTCTAGGGCAGCTTGTCCCTTCTCTATATTTGCCTGAAAACATTTTTGATCCTCAAGGCAACTACACACTAAACGCCACACTGGATGGACCCCAGGTCTTAGAGTCCCCTGTTCCCAGGCAAAATCAAGGTCTTTCCCTAGTTTTTCCCAACTTGCCACAGTAAGATTATCCGAGACTGCGAACCAGGGGGCAATGACTTTGCATTCGCTCAATAAACTCTCTAAGGTGCTCCTTTTTATTTTTAGTTTCTTATGCTCAAATAGCTCTTGAAGAGCCAGAAAAATTGGATGAGACTGTGAGTTCCTCATGACAAAAATTTTCTACGCTTCTACGGCTAAATTCACCAGGCCTCTTCCTAATTTCGGTTCACTGCTACTGAGAACTTTCTTGTTAACTACCCTGAGAATTTATAGCCACTTATTTCCCAAGGTCCTTATGGTCCTATATTACCTTGGGAATGTTCCAGCGCTGCCCTGACTGCAAGAAGTTCTGATTTCAGGAGGTCCCTATATGGGCCACCACTTGCCAAGCCCAACCACGACCAGCAAGGAAGACACGAATAGTGAAGGTCTTCTTCAAGCAGTTTTACTCAGGAACCTTGATACAATCTTCTGACCCCAGGGAACCCCCCACCACACATAAAAAGCTAGTGCTGGCCAATCCTAATAAGCCATGGGGGTCATGCAGATACGCTGTCACTATGCAGAAGCCAGCAGGCCAGGTAGGCATAGCCAAATAAGGACTAGTTTACTACAAGGAGAGCTCACCGTTGGGAGGGTGGAAGGCAGAAACCAGCACCAACTTTGAGGCCTGGCATGTCACAGCTGCCTACAGTCGCTTTGCAAGGAATTTACAATAAGAAATGGAAATACAATATTCATTAAATTAAAGGTCTGTAGGGAAAATACTATACTTTGGGAAACAGAGAAAACCTAGAAAATTGAACTGTATGTCAGCAGGAAAAAACCTGTGACATACAGAATAAAAATATTCTCTAGAAGAATCTACTACACTCCATGTTCCTAAACCTTTTCTACCCATGCTAAGCCCATGAATAACTTTCTCCATTCAGAACATGTAACCACTAGTGAAACAGAGAGAAGTCTCTAGATTTAGAGAGATGGAGTACATAAAGGTTTCCACTGTGTCACAGGAGACTCTCCTGGAAAAGGCACTCTCGAATCTGGTCAATGTAAGGAAAGCAGTTCAGCAGGTAGGCCATGGCGGTTCTCAGTGACATCATCATTAGGTCCTGCCTGAAAAATCTCTTGTAACCTGGAGAGCCCGAGCTTCTTCTGTGATGTCACTAGTGTCATGGTGACAGCAACTCCCTCTCAGATATTCCTTCAGTACCTCTAGAGTTTACTAATTGGCTCTAAATCAAAGTAAACAGCCATTTGGGAGTGAGAAGAAAGAGAGTAAAGAGAACAGTGATGGTGAGAAGGAAGCTGGCCTTCTGTATTTGTATAAAAAAGGAAGAAATACTTGGTCCATTGGAAAGCTTGGTGAGTCCTGGTTAGGGGTTGAGTGGGTTTGCTGAAGAGATAGCCTTTATCTGAGCCTTCAACATATGGGAATCAGGAACTGAGAGCCTCCTAGAAGCATCTGAACATCCCTGCTTGTTATGGTTTCTTGAAGTCGGAGAGTTTATATCATTAATTTCGTTATTCCAAAAGCCAGGTGTTGGAAAGGGCCCAGTTGATTCTTGAGGGCTCATGGCTTTTATAATTTTTCCCAGAAAGAAAGGTCCTAAGGAAGAAGGAAAAGACAAGTATTGTGTCCTCAGCTCAGTGTAAACTTCTCCTTGCTTTGGATTGCTATAGTGCAGTTTGGGTCTGAGACTGATATCTGGGAGAGAGAAGTGCTTCTATTTGAGACTTCATAATCTCAGTCTTTCCACTAGTATTACTATGACTACCATTCCCTGACAGTGACCCTTTAGATTTCTGAGCCAATAGGTGTGATTAGCTGGCAGTTAACTTTTCTATTTTCTCCCATTTTTTTTATTTTTTAGCAAATTTTATTGCTTTTTCTATTGAATATTTTTATATTTACATTTCAAATGTTATTTCCTTTCCCAGGTTCCTGTCCCTGAGATCCTTAAACAGTCCCACTAACCTTCTTCTATAACCCCCGTTACTGCACCGTGACATTCCCTTGAACTGGGAGGCAAACCTAGGGAGGAGCACGGGCTTCTCCTTCCATTGGGGCCCAACAAGGCCATCCTCTTCTACCAATGGAGTTGAAGCCATAGGCCTGTCCATACACAGTCTTTGAATATTGGTTTAGTACCAGAAAGCTCTGCTTAGATGAATTGCTGTTCTTATGGGGTTGAAAGTCCATTCAGCTCTTGTAATCTTTTCTAAACAATTACAAACATGAGGTCCATTTTCAGTTCCCTGGTTTGCCACTAGCATTCACTTCTGTATTTGACATGCTCTAGCTGTGTCTCTCATGAAAGATCTATGTCCAGTTCCTGGCAGCATGCTCTTCTTAGCTTCAACAATCCTATCTAGTTTTGGTGACATATATATATATATATATGCTTTTGGTGGCTCCTACTACTAAGAATTTTGATGGAATATTTACTAGGATTCTGTGTAACTGGGTCAAGAATATAGTATCCACAAATGACAATTCTAAATAGACTCCCTCCTTTTCTTATAACCTATGGATGTTGAGGTTTCACTGGACCTCAAGCCACTCTTCTTGCTGACCATCACCCAGAAACTGATGTTTGTCCTGAAGAAAGAATCATGGTAAAACATCCAAAAACCTCAAGTCTTTCCCTGGGATCACAGGAAGGTCGATATTAGAGAACTGATATCTAATAGAACTACAGAACCATATTTTATACTCCATGTTGTCCTTTGCTTAACTGATGTCTGCTACTTTATGGATAAAATGAGGATTTGGGAGTTTATCATTTGAAGGAGTTACACAATATTTACACTGTTATATTCGCTCTATATCTGGGCCCCGTTTGTAGCCATATTCATTGCAAAAAATGGAATTGGAAAAATGAAATTTTTTAGTACGCATGCAGGAACATATAAAATGTCCCCTGTGAATGAATGTACAATCAGAAAATGTAGCAAAATATTCACTCCATTAAAGGTCTGTAGAGAAAATACTGGCACCTGGGAAAATGAGAACACCTAGCGAATTGAACTTTATGTCACAGGATTAGACCTGGGAATAACATGAATCTTCAGAAGAATCTCCTTCTCTCCATGTTCCTAGATCTTTTCTACCCATGCCAAACCCCTGACTAACTTTCTCCATTCAGAGCATGTGACCACTAATGAAGCAGAGAGAAGTCTCTAGCTTTAGAGAGATGTAGTATGTAAAGTTTTCCACGGTGTCACAGGAGACACTCCTGGAAAGGGAACCCATGAATCTGGTCAATGTAAGGAAAGCTGTTTAGAGGGAGGCCATGGCGGTTCTCAGTGACATCATCATTAGGCCCTCCATGAAAAGTCTCTTGTATCCTGGAGAGCCCTAGCTTCTTCTGTGAGGTAACAAGTGTTGTCCTGACTGCAACTGCCTCTCAGATATTCCTTCAGTACCACTAGGGTTTACTAATTGGCCTCTAATTCAGAGTAAAGAGCCATTTGGGAGGGAGAACAAATAGGATGAAGAGATCAGAAATGGGAAGAAGAAGCTGGACATCTGTCTTGGCATAAAAGAAAAGAAGAAATAATGTGGTTCTTGTGAAAACACGCTGGGCAGATGGCTTTAGTTCTTTTGTTCTCTAGGTTCACCGAGCTCTTGGAGAACTTGCTGAACATCCTAAAGACCTTTGAGCAAACGGTAAAGTTTCTAGATACCTCTTTTTAGTTTTCGATTGTCCTGTGTTTCCCAGGAAGAGTGCTAGAGCCAGATTGATTTTTATATGCTTTAGAAGACATGGAATTTTTCTGATATACTTGGACTAATGGCACAGGTCTAAATGATTTTTTTTTTCGATGTGGACTATCCCTCAGACCTTTGGGAATATAAAAATGGTTTTGTATTTTTGAAGTCTAATTTTCACAATGACAAATCACTTTGAGCATGGAGAACACTTTCTGGAGCCCTAGAGAGGGGTGAAGAAATTCCCTGAAATCCTAGGGCAGATGGTGAACATGCCTTTTTGGTAGAAGGAGGAGTTACTTGAGCATCTTGGGACAATATGGAATGTGCAGCATGCCCCTGTAAGGATTGGCAACTTTCCACAATACCTTCTTCATTTTTGGAAAATTTCAATGCCCTTTGGACAGATGGAGAAGGTGTGGGACTCACCTGAGGAGTAATTGTAACTTTTGGTGTCTCTTTTGCAGAAGAATATGGCACAAGATCCCTTTGGGCAGAAGGTGGAAGGTTGAAACTGTCCTCCTTAGAGGAGAAACTTCTCAAGACACCATCAGAAGGATCAAATCTTAACCCTGTGTTTCTAGAAACTGGATGACTGTGGTATACTTTGGTAGAGGGAGAATGTCTACTATTTCTCCCCAGAGTGGACATGTGAAATAAATCTACTTGGGTAGATGTGGATAATTGTAAAGCATGCTGTTCAGATGCAGTAGATCCTAAGACATCCTTCTCAGATGAGGAAGGTCTTAATGTACCGTGTATATGTGTAGAAATCCTGACTGTAATGTCAGAAACGGGAGTAGGTATTAGAGCTACCTCTGAAGATGTGACCTCTCCTAGAGGATCATGGAGTTATGTGAAAGGTCTGAGAGCCTCATGAGCAGATAAGGATGTTTCTAGACATCGTTGTGTAATTGTGGAAGTTCCAAGAAAAATTTCTTCTGCTGGAGAAATTGAAAGAGACTTTCGTATAGAAGTGTCAGGTTCCCTAGCCTGCTTGATAGACAAAATGGCTTCCAAGGCCCCTTCAGGAGATAAGGTAAAATCCAGAGCCTTTGAGGTATTTGGCAGATGTTCTGGGTCTGCTTGTGGATATAAAGAAGGACTGGAAACCCTTTGTGCATATTTGGAAGAGTGTGTAGCATCTTCTGTATTTGGGGAAGATGGCTGATCTTGAGGAGATTAAGAAATTCCTATAGCCTCCTGTGAATTTTGCGGAGGTCATATGCATTCTTTTGCACAAATGGAATCCAAGGAATCCCTTTCCTCAGATGTCGAGGATGCTACAGACACTGGTGTTTGCATTTCATGTTCCCCTACACCGCGTTCACATATGGTTGGATCCATAACCTTCTCTACAGATGGAATATGTCCTAGAACATCTTTTGTACATGTGTCACATCCACAAGCCATTTCTAAAGATGTGGCTGTGGGTAAAACTCCTTTTGTAGATGTTTCTCGTCCAACAGTCTCTTTATGAGATAGAGCACTACTCAGAGAATCCTGCTCATTTTGGGAATTTCTAGCATCTCTGATGTATATGTGGAAAATTTTGGAGCCTCTCCTTACATGACAGAATGACCTAGAGTCCCCTGAGTAGGTAGGGGATGTTGTATCTTCTCTGCAATTTGTTCAAATATGAAGTCTGCATGGCTCATTGACTGTGTGTTGTGATAAACTTGCCTCTTTTGGGCCTGATGACAAGTCAGGAGGGTCCTTTTTGGTGGTAGAGAATATTTGAATAATTCTCTGTTGTATAGGGACATTGGAAGTACTGGGGGAGATGGTGAGGGTGCTAGATCATATTTTTTTATGTGCAGAAGGCACAAGAGTTCCTTGGGAGGACTCAGAAATTTCTACCACATCTTGTGCGGGTGTGGAACTCTCAAGAGTCACTTCTGAAATTGGCAATGGTCCTTGGTCTAATGGTGTACATGAAGAAAGGTTTGTCTCTGCTTGGGCTGGTATGTGTATTATGAGGTTCGCCTGGGGATTTGCGACTCTATTTTGTCCCTCTTGGACCATAAGTGATGATTTAAGCACAGTTTTAATCGTGGAGGACGTTGAAGGTCCACTTGGTTTAAAGGGAAGTTCTGAAATCCCCTTCATCAGCAGAATCAGGTTTCAAACTCATTTTACATGAGGCAGATTGCATAAGGCACTTTGGTGGAGATGGAGGACATCTTTGCCTGTATTTGTGAGTGGACGTAGCTCTCTGCCCTGCTTTGGCAGCTGGCTTAGGTATTAAAGTTTCATGTGGAGAGGGGGCAGGATTTAAACCATTTGTGGAACATGAGAAATCACTGACATTACTTTTAAGAGAAGAAGTTTTGCAGCCCTCTTTGTCTGATGGGGCCTGTTGTACCTCCCCTTGATCAGAGGGGTCTTGTCCAACACACTATGGAGGAGAATTGGAAAGACTGGATACCTGTAGGATAGGGAATGAACATTTGAAACTCCTTTGGAAACACTGTGGGACAGAGAGCTGATCACCCAGAAGAGTGGGCAATACTGAGACCTCAGGGAAGGAGAGACTGCCACTTCTGCCCACCAGTGCACACATCCCTAGCCCAAGAGGAAACTGAATAGTGCCTCTGGACACATGGATATAGGAGCTTCAGGTGCCCTGCAGTCCAAACTGCCCCTGCATCGGAACTGGTTCAAACAGTATTCTACACCCAAATCTCGTGTGGGGTGGGTAAGTCTTAGACCATCAGAGGGGCAGAATCCCCTGAAAACTCTGCTCACATTCCTGACTCAAGAAAAAAACACCTAGCTCCATCTGGGCCTCCTGTGCATAGGGACCTAGGAGCAGTAGGGGCAGGACATTTCTGGTTGCAGCCCTCATGGAAAGCTGAAAGTCAGCCCAATGAGCAAGTTCAGACCTGAGACCAGAGGTGAATCCAACTTTTCTGCTCAAAGTGAGCGGACTGGTGGACTCAGGACACACAAAGGCAGAACTCCTCTGGGACCAGGCCCTTCCATTTTCTAGCTGACTCCTGAACCTCCCTGATCCCGGCCCAGAGCTCCCTGATCCTAGATGCTGTGGGAGAGAGAGCTGATCACCCAGGAGTGTGGGCAAAACAGAGTGTACAAGGCACAGAGACTGACACTGCTGCCCAGCATTGCCAACATCTCTGGCCCAAGACAATACTGCATAGTGCCTCTGGACACAGGAATATAGGAGGAATGAAGCTGCAGGACCACCATGTTCCTGACTTTTCTTGGATCAGAACTGAACTGGTCAAACAGCTCCCTGTACCCATATCCTGAGGGTGGGGGAAATAGACCTTCAGAGAAGCAGACACTCCTGGGAAACCAGAGGAGACTACTCTCTGCCCAGATTCCAGACACAAGAGGAAAACATTTTGTGCCATCTGTGCCCCCTCCCCTCCAACAGAGAGACCTAGGAGAGGTATGGGAATTTCCTTCTGGTTCCTGCCCACAGGGATAGCTGAAAGCCCATGAACAGGAGAAACTACATGCCTGAGAGCAAAATACTCTGTTCCCATAACTGGGTAAAAGAAAACAGGAAAACAGGTCTACAGTGGTCCTGACACACAGGCCTACTGGACGGTCAAGCCACAGTCAGAAAGAGCAAGACAAGCTAACTCCAGAGACAACCTGATGGATGGAGGCAAGCACAGGAACACAAGAAACAAAAATCAAGACTACTTGGGCTAATCAGATCCCAATTCTCCCATCAAAACAAACACTGGATTTCTAAACAAATCAGAAAAGCTAGCTCTAGATTTAACTTCACATTTCATCATGACGATGGAGGATGTTAAGAAGGTCATAAATGACTTCCTTATGAAAATAAAGGACAACAGAAAATACAGAAGTAAACAAGTAGAATCCCATAAAGAGGGAACAAAAAGATACCTTAAAGAACTACTGAAAAAACAACAAAACAGGAGAAGGAAATGAAAAAAACCATCCAGGAGTTAAAATGGAAATAGAAACAATAAAGAAAGCTCAAAGGAAGACAACCCTGGAGATGGAAAACCTAGGAAAGAGACCAGGAGTCATAGATGTGAGCGTCACCAACAGGGTAAAAGAGATAGAAGATATAACCTAAGGAGCAGAAGATTCCATAGAAAACATTGACACAACTGTGAAAGATAATGGAAAACAGAAGAAGCTCCTAGACCAAAACAGGAAATCAATGATACAATAAGAAGATCAAACCAAGGATAACAGGTATAGAAGAGAGTGAAGACTGACAATGTCAAGGGACAGTAATATCTTCAACAAAATTAAGGAAGAAAACTTCCCTAATCTGAAGAAAGAGATGCCCATAAACATACACAAAGCCTACAGAACTCCAAATAGATTGGACCAGAAAAGAAAATCCTCCCATCACATAATAGTCAAAACACATAATGCACAAAACAAATAAAAATATTAACAACAGTAAGGGAAAAGATGAAATAACATATAATGGCAAACTAATCAGAATTACACCAGATTTCTCACCAGAGACTATGAAAGCCAGAAGATCCTGGACAGATGTCATACAGACACTAAGAGAACACAAATGCCAGCCCTGGCTACTGTATCCAGAAAAAGTCTCAATTAACACAGATAGAGAAACTAATATATTTCATGCCAAAAAAAATTTACACAATATCTTTCTACATACCCAGTAATACAAAGGATCTTGAAGATAAACACACAGCTAGTGTTTCGCAAATTAAATTGCTATTACTTGTTGAATAACCTTAGTTTTAAGTAGTTATAGATGGTAGAATGCATACTTTTCTATATAGACAAAACATATTTTTAGCAGACTGAATCTCACATTCTTTGGCGAATTCTGTTCGTTCCAAGCAGGAAAAGCTTGTAGTAAGTTGACTTTGAAGATAAACACACAGCTAGTGTTTTGCAAAGTGAATTGCTGTTACTTGGCCAATAGCTTGATTTTAAGTGGTCCTAGAGGGTAAAAAGCAGACTTTTCATTATAGACAAAACATGGTTTTCCTAGTCTGAATGTCTCATTCTTTGGTGAAATCTGCTCATCCAAGCAGGAAAAGCTTGTAGGAAGTTGACTTTGAAGATAAACACACAGCTAGTGTTTTGTAAAGTGAATTGCTGTAACTTGGCAAATGTGCGTAATTTTAAGTGGTTCCAGATGGTAAAAATCATACTTTTCTATATGGACAAAAAATGGGTTTCCGTTCCCAGTCTGAATCGAACATTATTTGACAAATTCGGTTCGTTCCAAGCGGGAAAGGCTTGTAAGAAGTTGACTTTAAAGATAAACACACAGTTAGTGTTTTGCAAAGTGAATTGCTGTTACTAGGTGAATAAGCTTAGTTTTAAGTGGTCGAGAGGGTAAAAAGAAGAATTTCAATATAGCCAAAACATGGGTTTCCCAGTCTGAATCTCTAACTCTTTGGCGAATTCTGTTCTCTCCAAGTGGGAAAAGCCTGTAGGAAGTTGACTTTCAAGGTAAACACACAGCTAGTGTTTTGCAAAGTGAAGTGCTGTTACTTGTTCAATAAGCTTAATTTTAAGTGGTTCTAGACAGATAAAGCATATTTTTGTATATAGGCAAAACTTGCATTTCCCATTCTGAATCAGACATTCTAAGGTGAATTCTGTTCTTTCCAAGCGGGAAAAGCTTATAGGAAGTTGACTTTGAAGATAAACACACAGCTAATGTTTTGCAAAGTGAATGGCTGATACATGGCCAATAAGCTTAGTTTTACGTGGTTCTAGACGGTAAAAAGCCTACGTTTTTTTTATGGACAAAACATGGGTTTCCTTTCCCAGTCTGAATTGACCATTCTTTTGCGAATCGTGTTCGTTCCAAGTGGGAAAGGCTTGTAGGAAGTTGACTTTGAAGATAAACACACAGCTAGTGTTTTGCAAAGTGAATTGCTGTTACTTGGCCAATAAGCTTAGTTTACGTGGTTCTAGATGGTAAAAAGCAGACTTTTCTATATGGACAAAACATGCGTTTAACAGTCTGAATCTCTCATTCTTTGGTGAATTCTGTTCGTTCCAAGGGGGAAAGCTTGTAGGAACTTGACTTTGAAGATAAACACACAGCTAGTGATTTGCAATGTGAATTGCTGTTAATTGGCGAATAAGCTTAGTTTTAATTGGTTCTAGAAGGTATAAAGCAGACTTTTCTGTATGGACAAAACATGCATTTTCCATTCTGAATGGAACATTCTTGGCGAATTCTGTTCGTTCCAAGCCGGAAAAGTTTGTAGGAAGTTGACTTTGAAGATAAACTCACAGCTAGTGTTTTGCAAAGTGAATTGCTGTTACTTAGTCAATAAGCTAAGTTTTAATTTGTTGTAGAGTCTAAAAAGCTTACTTTTCCGTTGTGGTTTGCCTTGGATTTCTCTCTGAATTTGTAAAATGAAGGCAAGAGTGCAAGATTTGGGCAGATGGAGGAGTCGGGAGCGAGAGGGGAAGAGGTTCAGAGAATAGGGTGAGAGACGACAGTTGGTGACAGTTGAGCCAGTAGAACCTGAGGAGGAGGGAGAGAATTGGACAGTTGAGAGTGTTGGGAGAGGAGGAATGAAGATAGGTGGGAGAGCGAGAGTTTAGCGACATGATGGGGAACTGAGAAAAAGTTAGAGGACTCAGGGGAGGAAAAGGAAAGGAGCGAGGAGAGGGTCGTCATGGGAGAAGGAAAAGCTGGAGACCTGCAAATAAAAGGTGCAAGGGATGAGGGATTTGGGAGCTAGGAATAGGACAGTGTAGGGTGGATCTGCCCAATCTAGATGCTGGATTGTTTTCACATTAATTGAGTTGTGTTTTCTTTGTACGGGCCGATTCTGGTTGGAGAGGAAACTGCAACAACTGGCGCCCAACGTATCCATTAGAACTCAACTAACCTGAGATGCAAGTTTACTTCCCTCTCACCCCCAGAATAGGGCTCTGATAGAGATCTAGGCATGAGTACTGGTGGATTAGAAGTTGAAGACTGGGTCTGAGGGGTCTAGGAAGAATCGAGGGGACTGCACGTGTTCTGAAGCAGAGGGAGAAAAAGGTCCAAACGGCTTCGGATCAGATACTACTTTGATGTAAGAGAGATATATAACTTTTTGATACTTAAAGAAGAGAAACACAATGAATATCTTTTGGGCCTTATGGAATGATATTTTGAATGGTGTGACGGTTGTGAATTTTGAGGAAAAAGACACTTTATCATTGACCGGTATTGCAATATTCATTCTTCTGATTTCCTATATCTTCTCAAAAGACAGGGCCCTAAATAGCAAATTTCTAGCATTAGGAAAGAAATTACAAGTAATGCTAGAACAGAAATTTCTGAGATATATAGATGACTCTGAACAACAGAGAGATAAGCTTAAGTTTTGGCAACAGGAGCTAGAAGAGACACTAGAAAAAAGAATTCGACAACTCAAAGATCAAATTGAACAGCAGGAAAATAGAGATAGAATCTGGAAGCAAAGTCTAGAAGATAATTTACTAAAACTAGCAAATCAAAATAAGGCAGAGGCTGCAATATCAGAATTACAACATAAAGAGAAGCTAAAATTATGGAAGCAGGGCTTAGAAGAGAAGATACAGGTAATTATGGAACAACATGAACAACAGAAAGAGAAAATTAAATCTTGGCAATATAGCCTAGAAGGAACACTAGTACCGAAGACACAGGAAATTATACATCAGAATAAGAGACAGAAAGATGAAAATAAAAGTTGTAGACAGGAACTAGAAAGGATGTTAGAACAGAACATACAACAGCTCACAAGTCATACTGAACAGCAGAGGGAAAGTAATGAGGTTTGGAAGCAAGACTTGGAGAATAACTTTTTAAAATTAATCAATCAAAAGAACATGGACAACAAATTATTAGAAGTACAATATAAAGAAAAATTCAAAGTGTGGAAGCCTATCCTTGAACAGAGAATTCAAGAACTCAAGGGACAAGGGGGAAGACAGAAGGAGAAATGTGAAGCATGGGTACAGACTTTTAGAGAGGAATTTAAAATTACAATTAAAGAAAAAACTCAGGTAGAGACTGAAGATAAAATTAGGGAAAGCCAAACTAAGGTTATTAGGAAACAAACTTTAGTCTATCCAGTTAGTGTACAACAAAAGCTTCCAAACGATGATCATCCACAGGGTTATGAAGAATTTGAATGGCAACCCATGGATGTGTTAGAATTAAGGAAATTTAAGGAAAGCGTAACTAATTTTGGAATGCATTCACCATTTGTAAAACAATGCTTGATTTCTTGGGCTATTAAAAATAGAGTAATCCCCAAAGAATGGAAAGATATGGTAAGAGCAATTCTAGAGCCTGCTGAAAATATACAATGGATTTCGTGGTGGAGAGAAGAAGTGAGGGAGACAGCACGACAAAATAGAGCTAGGGGCAGAGAGATTTACACAGATCAACTGCTTGGTGAAGGCCGCTTTGTTGAAGTAGAGGTGCAGGCTGTATATGATGAAGAAACTCTGGCATGGTGTCGATCATCAGCCTTAAAGGTCTGGGACAAAATCGCAGAATCAGGGAAAAGACTTGAAACATTCACTCAAGTCATACAAGGTCCTAAAGAAACCTCCCCTGACTTTTTACAAATGCTTACCTCAGCTGTGGAAAGGAGTGTATCAGATTCAGCAGCAAGAAAGGCGATAATTGAGTCTTTAGCCTTTGAAAATGCAAAACCGAATTCAGGGAAGTAATCAGACCACTGAAGGCGAGGTCCGCACCAATAGATGAGTGGATTAGATATACAGCTATTGTTGGATCTTGTTCTCCTGATACGACTGTGATAGGAGAAGCTGCCACTGGGCAGCTAGAGATGACCCAAGATTTCAAATGTTTTAATTGTGGTGAGCAGGGTCATCTCTGATATTACAGCAAGAAAAACCAAAGTAATACCAAAAGGGGGACTATGCCTCCTGGAATGTGTCAAAAATGTGACAGACGTGGACATTGGACTAAGCAATGTAGAGCAATAACAGACAGATGGGGCCGCATCCTGCCATTAAACTTCCAGGGGGCCTCTCGCAGGCCCCAATGCCAGGCAAGGAGAGTTCTCTTCCTCAGAACAATTAAATGGCATGAATTCAAAAATAGATGTTCTGGGCCCAGAGGAGTCTGAGGGAAGTCCTATGGACAATCCCAAAAGCCTCAAAGGGAGCGAAAAATGTACATTTTGGACAACGTCTATAGTGGACAAAAGACCAAAACTAAAAATACTGGTAAACAATATTGAAATTGAAGGAATGATTGACACTGGAGCAGATGTAACCATCATCTCTCCAAAATCTTGGCCCACTAGTTGGCCACTTCAAGGAGTGGATATGCAGCTTCAAGGTGTTGGCACTTTATCCCAAATAATACACAGCACCAGTTGGCTTAAATGTATAGGACCAGAAGGTCAGGTAGGAAAATTAAGGCCATACGTGGCTAATATAGCCATTAACTTATGGGGAAGAGACCTACTACAGCAGTGGAAAACTCAAATTAATATCTCCTCAGTTTCAGGGTCTGGCCGTGAAATTCATCAGGCTCCTAATGAAAACTTTAAATCAGTCAGGGAATGTTATCAAGGATAGTTAGAGATGGTCCAAGCTGTCCATAACCAAGATACAACAGAGGCTGACAATTTAGTGCTACCACAAGGAGCCACTGCTGTTAAGACAACAACAGCCTTGCCACTAAGGTGGCTGACTGACCAACCCATCTGGATTGATCAGTGGTCTGTGACAAAAGAAAAACTACAGGCATTAGAACAGCTAGTCCAGGAGCAGCTGGAGGCTCAGCATATAGAGGAGTCCACCAGCCCTTGGAATTCTCCAGTATTTGTCATTAAAAAAAGGTCTGGAAAATGGAGGGTGTTGACAGATCTCAGAGCAACTAATAAGATTATTCAGCTGATGGGTTCCCTGCAGCCTGGGATCCCGCTGCCTTCTTTGTTGCCTAAGGAATGGCCTATTATAGTGATTGACTTAAAATATTGTTTTTTCACTATTCCTCTACATGAAGGCGATAATGAAAGGTTTGCCTTTTCAGTGCCTTCCCTCAATAGAGGTCGGCCCATAAAAAGATATCAATGGAAAGTCCTGCCACAGGGAATGTTGAATAGCCTTACCTTGTGTCAATATTTTGTACAGCAGTCATTGGAGATGATTCGCAAACAATTTCCCCAATCTATTATTTATCATTACATGGATGACATTTTATTGTCTGATTCAGATATAAATATCCTGGAAAGAATGTGTGATGAAGTGAAAAAAACCTTACCTTGCTGGGGATTATGAATCACTCCTGAGAAAATGCAAAGAGGGGATTCTATTAATTATCTAGGGTATAAAATAAGTCGACAAAGGATTAGGCCACAAAAGGTGCAATTCAAAAGAAAGCAATTAAGGACACTTAATGATATTTCCGAAACTACTGGGAGATATTAACTGGTTGAGGCCTGTGACTGGCTTGACCAGTCAAGAGTTGAACAATTTGTTTCAAACGTTACAAGGCGATAAAGATTTAAATAGCCCAAGGAAACTGTCAGCTGAGGCTGAGAAAGAGCTAGCTTTGGTAGAAAGGAAATTGCAGGACACACATCTAGATCGTATTGATCCAAAGATGGCCTGCATATTAGTCATCTTACCCTCTACTCATTCCTCTACAGGAATTCTCATGCAGAGGGAAGATTATATCTTAGAATGGATATTTTTAGCACATAAATAGAGTAAGAAACTGAAAACCTACATTGAGAAGGTCTCTGAATTGATACTTAAAGGAAAATTGAGATTTCGACAATTAGTTGGAATGGACCCGGCTGAAATTGTGGTACCTTTTACTAATGCAGAAATTGCCTCTTTGTGGGTACAAGTTGAACATTTGCAAAGAGCGTGCAGTAAGTTCTTAGGAGAGATTAACAACAGATACCCTAAAAGCAAGCGACTTCAGTTCATAAAACGAACTACCTGGATCCTCCCTCGTATAATAAAGGGAACCCCAATATCTGGAGCCCCTACATTTTACACTGATGCCAGTGAGTTAGGAAAGGCAGGATGTAAATCAGAAAATGTAAGCAAGGTGACGGAGAGTCCCTATAAGTCAGTTCAAAAATCTGAATTATATGCAATACTCATGGTGTTGTCAGATTTTCAAGAGCCTCTTAATATAGTAACTGACTCTCAATATGTAGAAAGGGTTGCTTTGCACATAGAGACTGCAGAACTTATTCAGGATTATTCTGAATTGACATCATTATTTACTCAGCTACAACAAAAGATCAGAAATAGGAGTTACCCACTATATATAACACACATAAGATCTCATACAAGTCTGCCAGGCCCTCTGGCGCAAGGTAATAATGAAATTGACCAGCTACTGATAGGAAGTGCACT
This sequence comes from Rattus norvegicus, assembly GCF_021556685.1. Classification (NCBI taxonomy): domain Eukaryota; kingdom Metazoa; phylum Chordata; class Mammalia; order Rodentia; family Muridae; genus Rattus; species Rattus norvegicus. Next base: position 61,945,887 of record NC_141555.1, on the reverse strand, counting down.
AGAGGCTTCAGAATTCCATAAAAAACACCATGTTAACAGCAAAGGCTTAAAGAAAGAATTCTCTATCACTTGGCAACAAGCCAAGGAGACTGTGAGGCAATGTCCTACTTGCTCGTTATATAATCAAACTCCATTGCCTACGGGAACTAACCGTAAAGGCACCCAAAGAAATGAAATTTGGCAAATGGATGTTCTCCATTTTACAGAGTATGGTAAGCTGAAATACATACACCATACTATAGATACATACTCAGGATTTCAATGGGCAATTGCCTTAGCATCAGAAAAGGCAGATTCTGTAATTACACATTTATTAGAAGTTATGGCTATAATGGGAATACCCATACAAATTAAAACGAACAATGGTCCAGCATGTATCTCTAACAAGATTAAGCGCTTCTTTGAATATTATAATGTTAACATGTTACAGGTATACCACACAATCCTACAGGACAAGCGATTGTGGAGAGATCTAATAGAAGTCTAAAGGAGATGATTAACAGGCAAAAAGGGGCAACAAAAACTCCCAGAGATAGGCTACATAGTGCTTTATTAACTTTAAATTTTTTAATTTTTTAAATGCTGATGAACAAAACAGCACAGCTGCTGAAAGACATTGGATTGTGGAAAAGACTACTGAACTAAACCAGCCTGTTTATATTAAGGATATTCTGACGTCAGAATGGAAAATGGGAAATGGGTTACTCTGGGGAAGGGGTTATGCCTATGTTTGTACAGGAGAAGAAAGCTGTGGGTTCCTTCCAAGCTGATAAAGATCAGACATGACAAGGGGAGACCTCCTGAAGTCCTCGGCAACACAGAAGAAAAGGGAGACTACGACAATCAACAAATAGGTGATGTATATATGAGGATGTTTAGGTCTCCATGTATGAACTGGCTGAGACTAAAATGTCTATAAACAGCCAGTAATATTTTGAGTATGAATTTCTCATAACTTGTTATTACATGCATCCTATAAAATGGCATGTATTACAAAATTATGGTACGGTTTGACTATATGATCAAACTAACGTGAAGAAAGGCAGTCACCTTTCTTTCTTGATCTTTATTAACTAAGCTGTGCACCCTGCCTACTCCATGTGGATGCGCTTACAGAACTATATGATGCTTGTAAAGTTTTGTGTGCTGCAGGAGGAAAGAAGAGAAAGACAGCCCTGAAATGACCCACAATCTGGGATACTGAGATTCCGGGACCTTCCAGTCCAACTTCGAGTTTGAATCTCCCTCAGTTACACTGAAGCTGCTTCATTTCAAGGCCTGCTTTCAGAACTTTTCCAGAACGGCCATCTTACTTATCCAGCCCTTCAGACTGTCATAGTCAAGAGGTCAGCTAAGAGATGAACTTTCTCAGCACAGAGTGACTGGCAGGCAAATCCCAGCTACCTCTACTCTGACAAAGCCAACTTTTCCTAATTCCCCTTGGGCCCCAGAAGGGAATTCTTCACCCCAATTCAGCTGGAAGAAGACGAGGAAGATTATCTTCCCAGTTCCTTATGTTGGGGTGGATGGTTCTGGTTATTCTAAGAACACTGGATATGTTTTCTTTTAAGGGATACTATACAAATGTAGCTTTGGGCAGGGGGAACTAGAGAATTTAAACTCAGGGATTGCTATCTTTCCTTTCCTCCTTTCTATCCTTCTTAGTTAAAAAGAAAAGGGGGGGGGTGATATAGTAATACATACAAGTTAGAGAAATAGACAAACAGGGATAGATTAGCAAACATACTCTTAAACAAAATTTTACAGCTATATCTTACATTGATAGAAATGTTTGTAATTGATACAAAGTTGAAGCTGCAATCTTTTCGTTGGTATAGAATGCATTTTACACAAATGCGAGGTTTTCGTTGGTATACTTCCTTATTGATTTATAATTGAGATTAATATTGCTACTTTAACATTAGCATTGTGCCTCCACTATGCATCTAAGAATACAAGTCTTAGACACAGTCCTATAACTGCTATCATACATTATTTTTAGTTGATTAACCAGAACCAGCTAAAGACCAGATTGCAAAGTCATGGTTCTGAGTCAGTTTAGATGGGTTTTGGAAATTCTTCTATTAGAGAGGGCCAACGGTAGTCTATGCTTAACAGTTCAGAAACACCTATGTAGATAGGAAATCTTCAAGGGCACCAGAAGTCCACTGAATAACCCGATATGGACATTTTTTTGTATAGATCATTTGACTAGAGACCTGTCTGCCCCTGACAGGACCCCTTAGACTCAAAGAAGAAATTGAGCATCAATGGAGTTGCTCAAATCGTGGTGACACAGCCACTGAACAAATTGCTTCAATTCATCTACAGACAAAACACTGTCCAGAAAGGGACAAATTATGCAGAATAGTTGATTGATAATCTCTGCCAAGGCAGGGTGATCAGCCCTTCAAAATCTGCATTCAAAGTCTGTCAGCTGATCCTGGGCCAGAAGGCTGAAGACTGATGCTCCGACATATTGAGGAATAGGGGGACTGTCCAGGTGATCAGCAGTCTCTATAAATTGGCTAAGCTTGGAAGCCATGTTTTGTGCTTCCCATATTTTCAGGTAATATTAATCATTCTTGGATTTCTGATGTGGTTGGAGACTGGAAGACTCATAGACAACCCAAGCGGTTTAGTATTGAGAAAGATGATAAATCTGGTAGGGTGGTTTTCAGGTGGCATAGGATCTAGAACCAGGATATAATCAGGTATAGTTTTTAGTATAGATGACATGGTTACTGAACAAAATTGATGCACTGGGTGATGAGTGTATTGTTGGTTTTATAAATTACAGAATGGTAATAAACTTAGTTCACATATGTATAGGGAAAAGGTTTTTTAACTGGACAAAATGTGGGAAATGTTGTGGTCTGCCTTGTAGTTCTCTCTGAATTAGTAAAATAAAGGCAAGAGCTCGAGATTTGGGCAGAGGGAGGAGTCGGGAGCGAGAGGGGAGGAGTCAGGAGAGGGGAGGAATCAGGAGGGGGGAGTCAGAAGGGGGAGGAGTCAGGGAAAAAAAAGGAAAGAAGTGAGGAGAGAGTTGTCATGGGAGAAGGAGAAGCTGGAGACCAGGCAAATAAAAGGTGCAAGGGATGAGGGATTTGGGAGCTAGGAATAGGACAGTGTAGGGTGGATCTGCCCAATCTAGACGCTGGATTGTTTTCATATTAATTGAGTTGCATTTTCTTTGTACTGGCCGATTCTGGTTGGAGAGGAAACTGCAACAAACTGCAACAGTTACATTAGGAAGGTTGAGACCCTCTCTTCCTGACCCCTCTAAGATATGCCTGTCGATATGGACTGGAGATATAATCCCTTTTATTCAATCAGGCAAATTCAGAAAAACCAAAACACCACCAAAAGTTTATGAAGGATAAACAGCCACTGCACCCACATTGTCAGGACTGCTGACATCTTAGACAAATGATGTCAAAATGGAAATCACGTCACACCATGACCATCCCCCTAAGTGAAAAGCAGAGGAGAAAAACCAGTTCCCTGTTGGTGGCACCAAGAGAAAACCATTGTCAGAATCATCAGCAAGGATTTTAAAGTCAGGATTCAAGCTTCGTCAATGAGAAATTTCCAAAACAAACATCCTGGTGAGGTAATAGAAGAAACAAAAGAAAATCGAATAGTAACTCACTGAATTAAAATGAACACTAAAAGTAGGAATTAAAGGCATGTCTGGGCAAGATGAACAATGAAGTGGACTTTAGAGCAGGCAGAAGGGGTGGGAGATGGCTCACTGCTTAGGAACACAGGATGCTCTTGCAGAGGATCAGGGTTCAGAGGATCTGATGGACTTTTTGGTCAAAACTCACACACACACACACACACATACACATACACAAACACAAACAAACACACCCACACCCACTCACATATACACACACACATACACAAACACAAACACACACAAACACACACACACTCACATACACACACAAACGCAAACACACACACACCCACTCACATACACACACACACATACACACACAAACACACACAAACACACACACACTCACACTCACACACACACACATACACACACAAACACAAACACACACAAACACACACACTCACCTAAACACACACACACATACACACACACACATACACACACACACATACACACACACAAACACAAACACACACACTCACATAAACACACACACATATACATACACACAAACACACACAAACACACACACACACACACACACACACACCATAGATATAAATTTAAAAAAAATTAAAAAAAGATGAAGCCAGGTATGCCCCTTTAATCCCAGCATTCAGAAGCAAGCTGATCTCTGTGAGTTCAAGGACGACCTGGTTTATACAGTGAGTTTCAGGCCAGTCCTACCTACGTAATGAAACCCAGTGTCCAAATAAAACAGAAAAGAGTGTTCTATGTATTTCTGATATTGTAGGCAACAGAGAAACTATTAATACAGAGAACTTATTGTTGAGAGAATCAGTGGGCTGGAAGGGGACACCAATTCTCTGTGTCACTAATTCCATCACGGCCTCAGCAAGAAGCAAGAATGGGTACAGCTAAAAGGGAAGCAGGGCGATTATGAGCAAAGCTGTGGACATGGATCAGCCTATCAGCAACAGAAGCAGGCAGAAAATCAGCTGGGATGAGATGGCGTCACCAGCCAATGTCTCTGACTGACAGTCCCTAGTAGCACCAGGATGTTCTTTTCCTTCAAGTACCCCTGGACTTTTCAGATACTCAGAAACCACAGAACAAAGTATGGCAAATGCCTCAGAAAAGATGTCCTGTGTTACATATTTGTTTATACAGGCTTCATGTAGCCCAGGCTGGCCTCAAACACACTATGCACCCGAGGATGATTTTGAACTCCTGGTTCTCCTCCTGGTAATGGAACTCTGAGCATGGACCACCACACCAGGCTGATGAGGTCCTGTAGGTGGAGCCCAGAGCTGTGTGAGAGCCAAGTGAGCACTCTGTCCACTGAGCTGCATCTCCAGCCCCTCGGGATGTGTTCTGCTAATACAACGAAACTAAAATAGACGTCTTCAATGAGAGACAACAGGAGTCTCCCAGTCCAGAAACATTAAATCACACATTCACAAGTAATACAGATGTCAAGAAATAATGAAACTATGTAACAGTAAGAAAAAAAGAAGAAGATAGGAAACATACTATCAAAATGTGTGAGACATAACTGTGAAGGTGCTAAGTGGAAACTTTATTTACAACACTAATTCTTAGATTAGAAACAAATAACAGCAACCTAAATTTTTATCTACACTAGAAAGTAAGAATATAATTAATTCAATGAAAACATAATTGTTAAACTGAACCCCAAAACACTAAAAATAAGAAATTAACAAAAAAAAGCCAAAGAAACACAATTAGTTTTCTTTTTTAAGCAAAGAATGGTATTTTGTCGTCTCGATTAGACCTAGATAGAAAAATATAAGGATATAAGGTCCATTCTGTTTGGCGATTAAAAAAAAAAAAAAAGAAAGAAATTGCCGTGTTTTAGAGCCTATGCAGAACACTGAACCTGGTTCCACAGACAAAAATTTAGAAAAAAAAATTCCTCGTTTAAACCCTTTTTAATGACAGTGTTTATACTCAACTTGTCTCTCCTATAATCTGTTTAATATCAGACAAGATTTCAAGGGATGCCATATGGAGATTGTGCAGTGTTGAAATGAAAGCACAGCATTGTATTCCCAACACAGACTCTGGATGAGAACATCATTGTTTTTATCACGAGGAAACTAGCACAAGATCCAAGTCCAGTCTCCTGAGGTGTTGTCCCATCTTAGAGCCATTTCCTCAGACAGCACTTCCCATGTGTCATATTTTTCTTCAAAAATCGAAACAGACTTGTTTGCTGCCTCTTTGGTTTGCAGTGCTGCTAGGGAGATCCTGGACCATCAGAGATGACAAAAGTTTTCCTCTACCACCCCAAACTACAGCACTGGTATCAGTGTAGAGGAAATAGAGAGACAGAAACCAAAAAGGAAAAAAAAAAACCTGTTGTTGTTTGGAGAAGATTTATGTAAGTAGGCCAAGCTGACCTTGGACATTCTATGTATCCCAGGATGGCCTTGTACTTATTCTGTAGCCCAGGCTGGCCTTGGATTTATGATGTAGCCCAGGCTGTCTTTGGACTTACTATGTAGCCCAGGCTGGATTTGAACTTGTGATCTTCGCGAGTATTGAGAATATAGGTATGCACTACCACACTCAGCTTTGTATCTGTTATTATAAGTGACTCAGCTGTGGCCCCTCATTTGCCAGCCTCCCTCAACATCAACTACAGCATCCACAATCACCCACTAGGATAAACCAATCCTTTAACTCATCTGTTAAGGTAAGACTTTACAGGACAGAGAGTCAGCAGGGTCCTCCTTCATATTAGAAAACATTTGTGTGGAGGGATTTGAGTGATTGTTTGAGTGAGCCAGTCATACCTCAACCTGGTTCTGATATTATGACCAAGACGGAAAAAAATAATAAGAAAACAAAATAAAGGAGATGGGGCCAACACCGGGACTTGAACCTTAGCAGCTGAGGAGATGACTCACAGGTCTCAGGTAAATGATGGGTAGGCTTTGTGACCCACACAGAATCCCAGTCCAGGGAGGTAGAGTTAGGGTAGATACCCAGAGCAAGATAGCTGTAAAGACTAGTCATATTGGTGAACTCTGAGTTTGACTGAGAAATGCTGCGTCAATGAATAAGGTAGAAGAGAAATGGATTAGTCCCTACATTATACACTGTGCATGCACATATGTACACACACACACACACACACACACACACACACACACACACACACACACATACACAGGAACAAAACAAAAAACCTTGGACTTAAGGCATTGCCTCCACTGTAGTAGCACATAGTAGGAGGTGGGGATCTAAATAAGTGTTCCTTTCCACCCCCACAAAGACCAACATACTTATGAACTCTCAGCCCTGGATCTGTACAATCTGCTGAGGACTCCCAGAAGTTTAGTTTAGTCTCCTCGCTCTCTAACATGTTCTGGTGTTCTGTTTCAGGAATCCTGAGCTGGGGCTCAGCTGACTTGAGCCTCACTCACAGTCTTGCATCCAAGACAACTTTCAGATGCCATGTATTGATCCTTGGGATTCCCTGCCAAGGTACCCTGACTTGCATTTCTCACGAGGCCACGCCATGAAGCCAGAGAAAGTGCGGCTCTGCCATTTATTAGCTTAGTGTATTGGGAAATTGGCTCGATGTTTAAACCTCACTTCCCTCGTATATAAATGAGCAGGCGAACAATTCCAGTTCATCAGTTCTACATTAGGAGTGAGTTAGAAAAACACATCAAAATGATTAGTGCCAATGTGTTTTATGAGTGATAAGCAGTATTATTTATATGATTTGTAACATTGGAAATTATGGTACATGGAACGTAACGGTTTTCATTATCTTTGCACAGATGATGCGAGGAAAGCATCAAGGATGCAGAAATGCTTCCTTTTTTCCTTTATTTCCAAGAAGCATTTCTTTCTGGTCCAATTATTTTTTTAAAACTTACTTTCCACTCCATCTCCCCTTAGGTGATTAGGTTAGAACGGGGTTTGGTGAGAGGGGTTATAAAACGTTGTGTTACAGAATATATCTACAAGATCAACTGTTGAGTTCAAATGCAGGCAGCCTCCATGGATAAGCCATGCTCCCCCTGAAGATATTGATTTCTTTTCTTTTTTTATTTTCATTGATTTCTTGTGAGGGCTAGTCTAGGAGGAAAGAAACTCCCTCGAGGAGCTTCCTCCATCAGATTGGCCTTGACTATGTCCAGGTGGCATTTCCTTGACTGTTCACTGATGTTGGAGAGCCTGGTCTACTTTGGGCAGAACTGCCCTATGCGGTGGGCCTGGACTCTGTAAAGGTAGTTGCATGTGAGCTTAGAAGCAAGCCAGTGAGCAGTCTCTGTAGTTTCTGATTCACAATCCTGTCTCGGATTTCCTTGATGACGGACTGGAACAGATAAGATGATATAAAGTTTTCCCTTCCCAAACTGGCTTTGGTGAGTGTATTTATCAGAGCAACAGAAAACTAAAATTTAGCAAAGATCACAGTGCCATATGTGGAATGTCTTCCTGAAAGTTGCTGACCAGCGAGATCCCAAAAGCCCTCACAACTTTATAGGTTGTTGCCATTGTTCTTCGTAGCCCTCCAGATCTTGATGGTAAGACCCTATTGCTGAGGACACTGAATCCTTTGGGTCACAGGTCACAGAAGGGTCAATGTAACGTTGAGGTGGAAGCATCCTTTTAATGGCTAGCCTTCATGGTTCAAGAAAGTTCTATGTAGGATTCCAGGGAAGAAAATCATCTACAACCTTACTCGGGGGTGAACCATTCAAGCTAAAATGTCAGGCAAGATGTGCCCCTAATGTGTTAGTGGCATCGCAGGCATGGGAGTAACCAGTGGCTTTCCAATTGGATACAAGTCATATTCCACAAGAGCGAACACACACCAGGTTCTGTAAAGTCGTCAAGAACCGATGGTTAGGGTGATATAGTCCCTATGAAAGAACCTCATGCTAAATACATTGTCGAACTTCCTTCCAAACGTCCATATTTGTATCTACAGATCAGCATTGCACTCAGCTCTCATCAGAGAAGAAGCCTCTGACTACCATGGGCAGAGACGTACAACTGTTCAAAGTGCTGGGAATCAGTGGTGTTGGACTGTTCAGGTGGAAATAGGACAGCTAAGTCTTCTCCTCCACAGCTCAGAGAACATCATGAAAGAGTGGGTGGAAGGAATATAAGAACCAGAAGATGGGGAAGGGGACAGCAAAAGGATATCTTTCAGATTGTACCTAGTCATTGAACTCTTAAACTGATGGCGGCTATGGCCATGGGCACAAGACTGGGCCGCTCAACACTTCATCACAGATGGGAGAGGCCATAAAGACCCTCCCCTCCCTTGGCAATCAACATTTATTGGAGGAGGGTTCTATTCTGCAGGCTTAGATTTTTCAAGACCTACTTTAGTAAGAGTTTTTAAACCCTTTAACCTTCCTCTAGCCCACCACCCACCAGAGGTAGTGGAAAGGAAAGGACAATAGGGCAAACAAAGGATGATATGGACCTGCTTAGAAATTGTTCTCTGGGACGATTTCAATCTTCATCATCAGGATATCAGTTCAGTTGACATGAATCAACAGAGGTAGGTCGATCCACTTGCAAACACCATTCGCGAATCACCAAGGACAGTTCAACCCAGAAGAAATTGCTGAGCTCTTCCAATTGGCCTGGGTTCGAGGAGGCATCAAGAAGCCACCGCAATGTCACCACAAGAAGTTCTCTGGGGCTTTTCTCTCTACAAAGTCATGACAGACAATGGTCAGTGAGGAAGGAAAGGTGAACCAATGCCACAGCATGGTCAATGAAGACCAGAGTCATCAAAGTCCATTGAGCATCAGCGAAGAGTGTCACGGCAAGCCAATGCCGTGGTGTTGCCCACTGTTGTCCAGTGTTATACTCGAACCCTTTCTAAACATCACATGCCGTTTTCCCAGGCAGCTACCAGAAACACCATGGGATTGTTCTCAGCAAAACATCCTCCCCTAAGACAGTTTCCAGAACAACATCCATGACACAGTTGAGTCTCCAAAGAAACCAGAAATTTCTGCTTCACTCCCTTCTTCATTCCTGTACCCATAGATAAGTGGTTCTATTGAATTCCTCTGTACTCATGTAATTAATTAAACTTAGGGAATACACACAGAAAGGAGACATGAAAGATGAGGGGGGACTTATTCAGATTATCGGTGCCAATTGGAGAGGGAATGGCGTGAGAGAAGGGGTTGACCAAGGGTATGACAGAGGAGGAGAGGGAGGAAGTAAGGGAGAACTGAAGGATGGGATGGGAGGCTGAGTGACGGGGATTTGGAAGGGGAATTGGGAAGGGAAATACAGAAAAGAAATGACTAAAACTCATTATATAAGTATATGAAATTGTTAAACAAAAACATCAAAATCGTCTTTTTAAAAAAAATAATGTTTCTCTTTATAGAGGGTCAATCATTACAACTTAGGGCTTATTTTCTTGGATCAATTTGTCTTTAAGGCTTTTTTTTTTCCTTCGAACAATTGTCAGATGTGAAGTTTTAGTTCGAATCAGTGCCGTGCAGGGTTCTGTGTGACTGAAAAATCGAGTCAATAAACACTTTGTATTTATCGTCAAAATCCCAGTGAGTTCTCTCCAGTAATTTTCCTTTTATCACACTCCACCCACAGCCTTCCCTAATGCTGGCTGAATTAAGTACCTGCCACTGAATGGGACAAAGTTCTAACCGGTGGAAGTGGGAAAAAGCAACTAAAAGCAAACAAAGTAACAAACAGCAAAACTTCTTCCCTCTGTATCTGGGATTCCATTTTATGGTTTTGGTGAGTCTACTACACTGAACAAAATGAAAGAGTAGAGTCTGAGGTGGTGTTTAACTTAGTGAAGAAAGGCAGGCATAGCTGCAAATGGGGGGGATGCGGGGTAGGCTGTCAGGGCGGTTCCTCTCTTGATGATGTATGTAAACACCGAAGCTGAGAATGAAGAGAACCTTCAAGTGAAAACGGCGATGCCAAAATTTATGAACACAAGAGCGTTTGTATCACACTGACTGAACATTCACACAAATAAATCACACCGCACTTCTAGTGTGCGTGTTTACACACATCAAGTGGTGCTGTGTTTGGGGGCTGTATAAACAATGATTGTGTGTGACTGGAGAGGTGGCTTGGTAGTTGAGAACCGTTACTGCTCTTGCAGAGGACCTGAGTTCAGACCCTGGCCCCAACATGGTGGCTCACAAGCATTCATTACTCTTGTTCTGTTCTGTGCCCTGCTCCTGTCTCTTGTCTTGATGTATACACATGTATGCAGTTGCCTGGCCAGAAGTCCTGGTATGCTTTCAATTCTGGTAAGTTGATTGAACCCAAACTGTTTGCGTTACAAGCTTCGCTTGTAAATAATTCTTTTGGTGACCCCCAATTATATTGTACAAATGCCTCCTGCCTTTTACAGACATATTTGCAATCACCTTTGCTTGGAAAAAGGAGTTAATTGTTATGCCTTCTTTGTTTGAAGAGGAAGATCTAAGTCTACACTCCTCAGAGAAACAAGATATCACGTACTGTAGGAAGAAATATGCATCTAGGCAACAATAAATATTCCAAATACCCTGTGCAGTAAATTAATGTTTGGAAAATACTCTTATTAGTAGTATTATTAACCATTGTATTTGTTTATATTTCAAATATCACCCCCTTTGCATAAACCCCCTTCCACATATTCCTCCTCTTTGTCTCTAAGAGTGTGACTCCGTAAGCCCCATTCACTCTTTCCTACCCCTCTAGAATCGCTCTTCTCTGGGACATCAAGCATCCAAAGGACCAAGTGCTTCCCCTTCCACTGGTGTGAGATGAGGCTGTCCTCTGCTACATACGTAGGGTACCAGACCATGTATAATCTATGGTTTGTGGTTAGGACCATGGGAGCCCTGAGGGGTTCTGGTTAATTGATATTGTTGTTATTTAAAGTCTCCTTCAGGTCCATCATCCCTTCCCCTACATCGTCTATTGGGATCTCTAGGCTCAGTTCAATGGTTGGCTGTGAATATCTGCGTCTGTGTCAGTCATGTGCTGGCAGAGCTTCTCAGAGGACAGCCACACCAGACTCCTGTTTGCAAGCACATCTCAGCATCAGCAACAGTGTCCGGTTTGGTGTCTGCAGATCTCCTGATGGCCTTTCCTTCAGCCTCTGCTCCATATTTTCCCCTGCATTTCAACTAGACACGAATAACTCTGATTTAATAAGAGATGGGTGAGTGTCCCATCCTTACACTGTGGTCATGTCTATCTACTGCAGGGCGTGTCTTCAGGTTCAATCTCACTGTTGTTGTGTATGTTGGCTAATGTCATCAGTGTTGGGTCCAGAGAACTTGTTGGATCCTTAGTATCTGAGACATTCTAGAGGTTACCCCCATCCTCCAATGTTCCTTCTTTCTACACTCATTTTCCTGGTCCACTGTGCTTCTTTCCTGCCTCTTCCCACATCTTATCCTGCTTTCCTGTTTTTCCATTTCACTCCCCTCTCCCACACAGGGTCCTTCCTCCATCTGCCTCCCATGATAATTTTCTAACCCCTTGTAATTTGGATTGAAGCTGTCCCTCTTTGTCCTTTCTTGTTAAGCTCCAGAGTGTGTATGAGTTTATTGTGTATATTCTGAGCTCTTGGGCTAATTTCCACTTACAAGTGAGTGCATTCTATGTGTGTTTATTTGTGTTTGCGTTACTTCACTCAGGATGATATTTTCTAGTTTCATCCATTTGCCTATGGACTCCTTATGGACTCCTGTAATTATTTAAGGGATTTTTTCTGTTTTCTGTATAAGGGCTTCTATCTCTTTACATCTATTGTCCTGTATTTCTTCAATGGAATTATTTATGTCCTTTTAAAAATCCTTTAACAGTATCATGTTAAGTGATTTGAAGTACAAACATTTCTTTTTCTTTTCTGTTGTGTTGAGGGTATCCTAGCCTTGTGTTGGTGTGAGAACTGTGTTCTGATGATGTCATGTAACCTTGGTTTTCATTGATTAGTCTATTATACTTCCCTCTCACCATCTCGTTTTCTCTGTGGTTAGCTGGTTTTACTGTCTCTGATAATGGATTGATCCTCCTGTAACCTATGTGTCAGGACTCCAGGCACACTAGCTCTCTCCTGAAGGATCTTGTGTACCAAGAGCTGTGGATCAGGTTCAGCGACAAGGAATAGATAGAAACCAGAAGTATCCTGTAATAGACTGCCCTTCTGTTCCTGTGTTTTGAGGGCTCCAGGCAGTTCCCCCTGAAAAGTGGTAGTCTCTCCTGTGATCTTGAGTGTGTCAGCACTCCTGGAAGTCCAGCCATTTCCTGGTGGGATATGGGGAGAGAGAGATGAGGTACAGGTTCAGCTTTGTAAACACAGCTTTGGGTCCTCTTGGTTTTTAATCTTTCACTGAAAGAACTCACAAATTAAATTTGACTCCGTGACCAGTAAGCCCGTAGGAATCATCATCTCTTTGTATTTTCAGAGATGGGACCACAAATGATTGGCACCTGGCATTTTAACATGGGTGCTATCAATTAAAATTAGGTATCTTTTTCTTTCCTGAAAATTTATTCCTAGCAGAGATAATTACTCAGTCAACAAAGCATTGCTGTTGAACATGAAATAGACTATCATTGACAAATAAAAATATTTAGGCAATGTCATCTAGGTCATCGAATTGTAATATATTGAAGAACTCACATAAATAATTCAGGATGGTTTAACCAATGCATGGAATGCATGTTCATTAAAACAAAGAATAGTATAAAGTTTATTTTTACAACTTACTGAATGATGTAATAAATTATAAGTCTCCATTAATGTACCTGGCTCCATAATGATGGTATAGATTAGGAATGAATAAAAAGTATTATGAGCTTTCTCTTATAAAAATTGCATTACGATATACGAAAAAAGAAAGATGAATGCATAAATCAGTGTGTTGGAGTTGATTGTATGCAATAATTGAAGAATCTGTCTTAGAAATAAGGTCATGGAGATTGTCCCAAGAAATGACAGCTAAGTTAAATTAGATGAAAAATAATTGAACTATATTTCGGGCAATATTACTATAAATATAAGGTCAATAAAAGGAAAAGAACTTGCATATACAAAAAGTATATTTGATAGTAGTTTGTATACATTAAGTGATGGAAGAGAGGACCAAATAAAGCTGAAGTTTGATATCACATATAGACTTACAGAAACAATATGAGAGATATAAATTTTTATTTATGGAAAATGTATAAGAAATCATTGAATAGTTATAAAAAGTTTGTTTAACTCTCTATGTTCATAATAAGGGACTCTGGTTACTTTGTATTATGAAATGATACACAGAATGATTTGAAGGATGTTTTTGAAGTCAATCTTGAAGTAGTGTCAGTTTTAAAGAAAAAGATTCATATCAGACACTTATGTTGGAAATAATGTGTTTGGTAGTAGACTGATTATGGGAGGGCCGGAAGAAAGAAAGACAATGTCTTGTTTTGAGAAAATGAAAATATGTTGGAGTTTTACTGTGATGTGGAATATTTCATGATAAGTGTATTTAGGAGAATTTTAAAGGAATATATTTTAGATCGATTTATTTGAAGATGCTTGAGAGAACCTCTAACTCACTAGAAATTCCTATTTACTGTTCCAGGTTTGGTGATATAAGCCATTACTCACACCATGAATAAATAGCTGCTATATAACCAAAAATTTCTTTAATAGATGTATTTTTTCACACTATATCTGGTAGTTCTTATTTCATTAAGAGCAAACCTATGGTTACATTACATGTTTGTTTAGTACATGCGGACAAATAATTTGCCGATTTACTTACTCCAAACATTTTGGATTGCAATTAGCATTTAATCCAACTTTAAGGGAGCTGACACAGCTGTTTGATTAGAATATAATAGTTCATGAATTTAAATTTCACAGAAAGAAGTGATTTGCTCATATTTTGTAAAGTTACAAACTCTAGAAGTGTAAAAATATATAATAAATATCTAGCTCTTCTACGTTTTCTCTTTAGTATTTTAGCGTGTTATGATATTCATGCAAAAATTCCTTACCAGATGATTTTAACTATAATATCCAGTACTGTTAAACATATGCACATTATTTTACAACTATGTATCATATATGATTTCAGAAAATTTTCATCAAATGAGCCAGAAATTCTTCCTGACTTCAACACAACATGGCCATTGGGAACAGAATAAACCACAAATAAGAAAATGGAGAAAGTGGTTGACACACGCAAAATTCTTGGTTTTAAAATTAATAATCATGCTAGTTATGGGATGGAGCTTTGAAAATAGAGCCAATGACAGGATGAAAAACACTGACGAAGAGTATTTAAATTAAATTTTTACTAAATAAAAGAAAACAGTGGATCTGAAGGTAAGCAACATTTAACAAAATGACTCTGTTCTTCTGCCACTATTTATTCAATGCTTTGTTTTTTGTTCATATATATGTTCCAGAATCATCTCAATGATTCTGGTTAGTCTTAAATTAATGAACATGCAGTTCAACTGATTTAATATTCCACATTATTTTAATGTTCTTCTGCATCTATGGTTATAAAAATTATAGAGAATTATTTTGACTAGAATAAAATTTTATTGTTTCTTTATTATATGAGAAAAGCAATTATTTATAGAGAATGGATACCTGATATTTTCTAAATAATCTCAATAGAGTTTTAAACCATATATATTAGATCAATCATTCATACCTTCTCCAAATGAAACTCCTTAAATGTTACTACACATATAGTATGTAAAGAGAGTGATATATAGAAATAAAAACATCACCTATGCAGCCACAATCATCTATTATCCCCATAATGAAAGACAATACTAGGAAGAGAAGATGGTACAGATACACTGCAGGAAAGATCAGCATCTTTCAAAATGAAGATTGATTTGGAAAGTGATTTGAACTAAGTATAGTTAAGAATAATGTAAATAAGTTTAATGTTATGAGAACTAGTTTACCTGTTAGGGTTGCCTTATCTTTTCTTAACTTGGGCAGTCACCTTTCTGCTCTGTGGAATGAGACAGTCTCCACCTTCTCTGCCCTCACATATTTCAGTTTGTCACTTGGTGTTCAGGACATCCATATACCTGCCGATGAATTTTTCTTCTTGGAAATTTGAAATGTTCATTTTTCAGACTTTGGAGGGAGGGTTAAAAGAAAATGGGAAGTGAGTGACATACCACAACTCTTCTGTATTATTATCAAACTGGGTTTTTTTTTGGGAGATGGGATACTTGAGGTGAGAAGAAAGGAAAGTTGCTGCTTTATTTGAAATATGTACTTATCTCATTCTGTGCCCCTGTAAAGGGCCCAGGCTTATCTGTCAGGCCTGGCCATGTTCCTGTCACTACTCCACAGCCTTTCTCATGCAGTTCTTAATTCTAGGTCCTGCTTGCCACTCTAGGTTTCATATTGACCAGATTCATCTAATTTCCCTGTGATCCTGCTCTGAAACATACGCACATTTTTTTCTTTTGTTTGGTTTTCAAACTTTTAAATGTTTTTGTTATTTTTTGTTTAACCTGTTTTATGGAAGCCTTATAGGAGAATTACTCATGGATGTCTGTTTTGATTGGAACGAGAAAATAATGAAAAAAAAACTATTTTTAATTTTACAAGACATTTTCATTTCTAAGTATTTCTCTTACATAAACCCACCATGCTAGTTTATCTTCCTGTCTTATCCTGAGTTCCTTCTTCCCATTGCTTCTTGAATACTGCCTCTTAGGACTTACTGCAGAACCATAAATGCTCTCATACAGGAGGAAGGAGTTGATTCTTCTACACTTTTCTAACCCTTTTTTAGACGTATCTTCCTACACTCTTGAGCTATTTGAATTAATTTGGATCACTGTACTCAATAGTATAGTATTGTAGTGCTTGGGCCTTGAAAATATCTGTCATTATTCCCTTGTCATAGTTTTACAGCTCAGGGTTTGGCCTAGTTATATTTTGGAACCTTAGTCCAAGAAGTTTGTGAAATTGGAAAAAACCTAGACAGCAGCTATCAGTACTTTCAAATGGTATTTTAATACATGAGGGCTATAAAAACCTTTAATAAATCATGGAAAAGCAGTCTGAGATTCCTGTTTCTGCAAAGTACTTGAAAAACATGAAAGGGAGAAAGACCATGTCCCACTCACTTTTGTCTTCACATAGTGTGCTCAAATATGACTTTAGTTTTGGTGCCTTTTCTGGTTAGAACGTAAAGTTGTTTGTGTTAGTTTGCATTAATGATTTGCTTTTATTAATATACACTTTTGTTATTTTTTTTGTCTTCAACATTCCCATTAGGGCCATGGTTCCCCACTTTGTATAGATGAAAGTTGGGTTCAGTCCAGCTATTATTGTCCTGGGGAACAAATCACAATTTTGGGAACAAATGTTCACAATTATATACTTGACCATGGTTTGAAATTCTTCCTTGCCATCACTTTCTTGTATCAACATAATTGTTTACTTCCGCTCACTTAATTTTATTGACCACTCTATAATCCCATTATGTATCTGTGTGTAGGGGGAAAGGGATTCTTTAACTTTTTTGTGGTATGTGGTTTTATTCTTCCATAAATTATTTCCCACCACTACATGAGCACAGCACAATACCTGGCATTATTGCTTGCTGGGAACATTGTGGAAGGGTAGTGTGAAATTCATCTCTGTTCTTTGTTTCAGAGATTCTTATTTTTCATAAGTAATCCATCCTATTGAAATGGCTAATTAATTCTTGTATTCTTCTTCATATATGGCTGCTGCTGTGAATAAATTGCATTTTAACATTGATAAACAATAACAAAATACCATAAAGGCAAGAACATACATAAAGAGGGAAAAGTATTCACAAAGAAAAAATGCTTTAAAATGGAGAAAAATATAAGCAAAATGAGATCAAAAGTTATAGTCAGAAATTATAAAATTAAAAATTTCATTATAAAATTATAAATTTGTAAGGTTGGATTTTTTAAGTTATTAAAATAACTTCTGTTATTTTAACCATATCTGTTTAGTTTCAGTTTCTATAAATTGTCCGTTGTTGAGAGAGCAGAATTGACGTTTCCAACAATTTATTTTGTGTGGTGCAATATTTGCTTTGAGCTATAGTTATGTTTCTTTTATTAATTTAGGTGTCCTTGCATTTGAAACATAGTTGTTCAGTATTGAAAGTTCATCTTAGTATTATTTTTTCTTTGACAGTATGGTTCGCTTCCTTATCATTTTTGATAACTTTTTGTTATTTATTATTATAATTATTATTTTTATTATTATTTTTATTTTCACATTTATAATAATATATTATTATTATTATTATTATTATTATTATTATTATGTGTCTACTTGATATTTTCTATGATTCTAGTACTTTAACAGGTATCTCTTTCTGATTTGAGGAATATTGTTCCCAGAAAATCACATACAAATAGTTATTGTAGTTGATTTTATTTTCATGCTTCTCATAATGTCCTGAACTTATGAATCAGGGACCCTGCCTCAGTTGGTTCTGATTGGAAAATAGAGATATTGATAGCCAGTGTCTAGGCAGGGCAGACAGAGCAGGAGTTTCAGGACGCTTGGACAAAGGTCCAGAGTGGAAGAAGGCATGGAGATTCTCCAGGACAGACTTTCAGGACAGAGAAGCAGCTGACATAGAAGAGCATGAGAATAAGCAGACCCAGGTGCGCTGCTCAATGTTGTCCAGGGCAAGAAAGATGGGATACAGATTTTAGCAAATAATAATGTGGGAATATCTGTGGTAGATAGTTTAGCCACTCGGAGGTTAGGAAGTGACCTTGCCATTGAGTTGTTAAAGGCCTAGAAAAACATAAAGACTGTATGTGTGAGGCCTCCATGCATAAGCCCCCTATCCCTATCCTCTTCCACTGCCCTGTCTTCTTCAAAGGTGTTTCCCCTCCGCAAAAACATCTGCTTGCTGCCTCCCCAGCATGCCATTGTATTTACTGGAAGATCTAGCCTTTGCATGACCAAGGGCTTCTCCCATTCGTATAGAACATGGTCATCCTTTGATACATATGCAGCTAGAGCCACCAGTCTGTCCATGTGCAGTCTTCAGGAAGTGCTTTAGTCCCGTGGAGCTCTGGTTAGTGACCACTGTTGTCCTCACTGGGTTTCAAGGCACTTCAGCTCCTTTAATACTTTCTCTATCTTCCCCAAAGGGGACCCTGTTCTCATTTCGATGGTTGGCTGGAAGCATCAGCCTCGGTATTTGTCATGATCTGGAAGAGCCTCTCAGGAGACAGCAATATCAGGCTCCTGTGAGCATGCACATGTTGGCATCAGAAATATTGTTTAGGTTGGGGGCTGTATGCATGTGGGCTGGATCCCAGGTGGTATAGGCTTAGTAGGGTTATTCCTTCAATCTCTCCACTAAACTTAATCTCCATATCATGTCCTATGAATATTTTTGTTTCCCCTTTAAGACAGACCATCCTCACTTGGTTCATCCTTCTTCTTGAACTTAAAGCGGTAATTGAATTGTATGTTGTGTAATTAAAGGTTTTGGGGTAGTGTGTATGTGTGTGTGTGTGTGTGTGTGTGTGTGTGTGTTGTTTTTTCTTTTGTGTGTGTGTGTGTGTGTGATTTGGATGCCTAATTCATGATGGTATTTTATAGTTTCATTCATATGCTTATGTACTTCATGATGTCATTGTATATGATTAGTGAGTTGCACTCAATTATGTAGATGAACCACATTTTCTGTATCCATTCATGTGGTCAAATCATCTGGGTTCTTCCTAGCTTCTGGCTATCATAACTACAGCTGCTATAAACATAGTACAACATGTGTCCTAGTTATATGTTGGGGCATCATTTGGGAATATGCCCAGGAGTGAGATAGCTAAGTCCTCAGCATATACTATGTCCAATTATCTGAGGAAAGCCCAGAGTAATTTCCGGAATATTGTACCTCATTCCAATCCCTCCAATAATGGAGGAGTCTTCTTCTTTCTCCACATTGTGACCAGCATCTGCTGTTAACTGAATATTTGATCTTAGCCATTCTGCCTGGTGTATCTTTTCATTTGCATGATTAATAATGATGTTGAACATTTCTTTATGCATTTCTCAGCCATTCAAAATTCTTCTGCTGAAAATTATTTGTTTAGATCTGTACCCCATTTATAATGGGGTTATTTGACTTTCTGGAGCATAACTTCTTGAGTTC
Organism: Rattus norvegicus; assembly: GCF_021556685.1. Taxonomy (NCBI): domain Eukaryota; kingdom Metazoa; phylum Chordata; class Mammalia; order Rodentia; family Muridae; genus Rattus; species Rattus norvegicus. The sequence goes on along the minus strand of NC_141555.1, from coordinate 61,926,042 downwards.
TTTGTACATATTGAATATTAGTTCTCTTTCAGATATAGGAGGGCAAATGTCTTTTTTCAAGATATTAGTGGCCATTTTGTCATAAAGACAGTGTTTCTTGCCTTACAGACACTTTGCATTTTTACAAGGTCCATTCTGTCAACTCTTCATCGTAAAGCATAAGCCACTGGTTTGGTGTTCTCTTCTAGAAATTTTCCATTGTTATCATGTGTTTCAGCTTTTCGCCACTTTTTCTTCTATTGGTTTGTGTTTATCTCTTTTTTCTGGATGCCCTTACTCCACTTGGACTTCAGCTTTGTACAGCGTGATAAGAATGGATGGACTTACATTAATTTACACGCTGACATCTAGATGAACCAACACAGGTGTTCTACTTGCCTGTCTCTGTACCAATACCATATTATTTTTTACAGTGTTGGTGGGTATTCAACTTGAGGTTAGGGATGTTGATTTCCACAGAATTTCTTTTATTTTGAGAATAGTTTCCACCTCCTTGGTTTTTTTTTTTCTTATTCTAAATGAACTTGCATATTTCTTTTTCTAACTGTATGAAGAAATTTGTTGAAATTTTCTTAGGGATTGCATTGAATCTGTAGATTGCTTTTAGCAAAGGGCCATTTTTGCTACATCAATATTGACAATCCATGAATATGAAAAGACTTTCCATCTTCTGAGATTTTCTTCATTTATAGAAATTAAATTCTTTTCATACGGTACATTCCCTTACCTATTTGAGTTACACATAGGTATTTTTTGTTATTTGTGATTATTGTGAAGAGTGTAATTTCCCTAATTTCTTTCTTGGTCTGATTATTCATGGAAGGTTACTGATACGTTAGATTTAATTCTATATCCAGGACTTTGCTGAAGTTGTTTCTCACGTGCAGTATTTCTCTGGTGGAAATTATGGAGTCACTTAAGTGTACTATAATATCACCTGAAAATAGTGGTATTGACCTCTTCCTTTAATATTTGTATCCCTTTTTACTCCTTCTGTTGTCTAATTGGTCTGGCTAGCACATTGAGTACTATATTGAATAAGCAGGAAGAGAATGAATAGCCTTGTCTAGTCCCTGATTTTGAGGGAGAACTTCAAGTTTCTCTTAGTTTAGTTTGATTTTTGGCTACTGGTTTGCTGTCCACTATGTTACTGTTGTTGAGTATGGGCCTTGAATTCCTATCATTGTACGACTTTGGCTATGAAGGGGCGTTTTATTTTGTCAAATGCTTTTGCAGCATCTAATGAGATGAAAATGTAATTTTCTTCTTTCAGTTTGATTATCTAGTGGATTATATTGTTGGAATTACATATTGAACTATCCTTGCATTCCTGTTATGAAGTCTCCTTGATAGTGATGGATGATAATTTTGATGTGTTCATGGATTTGGTTTCCAATCATTTGGTTGACTATTTTTTGTCAATATCCATAAGGGAAATTGGTTTGAAGTTCACTTTCTTTATTGGGTCTTTGTATGCTATAGGTATTAACATAACTGTGGCTTCATAGATGGAATTGGATAGTGTTCCTCTGTTTGCATTTTGTGGAATATTTTGTACAATAGTGGTATTTGGTTCTAGGAAGTGCGGATAGAATTTTCCACTAAAATCATCTGGTCCTGGGATCTTTTCCCAATTGGGAGCATTTTAATAATTGTTTCTAATTTTTTCGGATTCATGGTACAGTTTAGATATTTTATCTGACCCTGACTTAACTTTGGTAACTGCTCCCTGTATAGAAAATTGATAATTTGATCCAGATTTTCTACTTTTCTTGAATATAAATTTCAGTAATATGGTATGATGATGTTTTGAATTTCTGCAGATTCTGTTGTTTTGTTTCCCTCTCATTTCGGATTTGGTTATTTGGATACTTTCTCTGTGCCCTTTTGTCATTCTAGCTCAGGTTTATGTACCATGTTGATTTACCCTTGGATCCAGCTCCTGGTTTTATTCATTATTTGTCGAGTTCTTTGTGTTTCTCCTTAGTTGATTTCAGACCTGAGTTTGATTATTTCCTGCCTTGTGCTCCTCTCAGGTGAATCTGCTTCTTTTTGCTTTTGAGCTTTTATATTTGTTGTCAAGCTGCTAATGTATGCTCTCTCCAGTTTCCCTTTGGATGCTCTCAGAGCTCTGAGTTTTCCTCTTAGCTCTCCTTTCATTGTGTCCCATAAGTTTGTTTGTTGTACCTTACATTTCCTAAAATTTTAAAACATTTTTATTTTTTTAATTTTTTTCTTTAGTTCTTCCTCTACCAAGTTATCACTGAGTAAAATATTGGTCAACCTCTATGAGTATTTGGGCTTCCTGACATTTTTGTTGTTATTGAAGTCCAGCCTTAGGTCATGGTCGTGTGAGAAAATGCACGGGATTATTTCACTCTTTGTATCTGTTGATGCCTCTTTTATGACCAACTGTATGGTCAGTTTTGGAGAATGTGCCGTGAGTTCCTGAGAATAAGGTATATTCTTTTGTTCTTGGATGAAATATTCTATAGATATTTCTTAAATCCATTTGGTTCAAAAGCTGTTAATTTCTCTGTGTCTCTGGTTTCACTTTCCATGATCTGGCCATTGCTGAGTGTGGGTTGTTGAAGTCTCCCACGACTATTTCATTAGCCTGAGCTTTAGCTCGGTTTCCTTTATAAATTTAGGTGCCCTTGGATGTAGTGTATAGATATTCAGGATAGAGAGTTGATCTTGGTGGAATTTTTTCTTTGATTAAAATGAAGTGTCCGTCCTTATCTTTTTTTTTCTTTTTTGATATCTTTTGGTTGAATTAGATACTGGAATGTATCCTCCAGGATGTTTCCACAGACCATTTTCTTGGAAAATTGTTTTCCAGCCTTTTATTCTGAGATACTATCTGTCTTTGTCACTGAGCTGTGTTTCTTTTATGCAACAAAATTCTAGTTCTTCTTTATGTATGCAGTCTGTTAGTCTATGTCTTTTTTATTGGAGAATTTTGCTTTGATGCTAAGAGATATTAAGGAATAGTTATTGTGGTTTTCTGTTATTATTGGTAGAGGTGGAATTATGTTTGTGTGACTCTCTTCTTTTGGGTTTGTTGCAAGAGGATTACTTTCTTGCTTTTTATGGGGTGTAATTTCCCTCCTTCTGTTGGAGTTTCCCATGTATTATCTTTAATAGGGCAGGATTTGTGCAAATATAGTGTGTAAATTATGTTTATCATAAAATACTTTGGTTTCTCCAGCTGCATTGATTGAAAGTTTGGCAGGGGACAGTAGCCTGGACTGGCATTTATGTTCTCTTAGTGTTTTATAAAATCCACTCTGGATCTGACTTTCATAGTCTCTGATGAGAAGTCTGGTGTAATTCCTATAGGTATGCCTATATATGTTATTTGACTTTTTCCCTTAATGCCTTTAATATTCTTTATTTTTCTTTGTGCATTTGGTGTTTTGACTATTATGTAAAGGGAGAAATTTCTTTTTGGTCCAATCTATTTGGAGAAATGTATGATTCTTTTATTATTATAGGCATTTCTCCCTTTAGGTTAGGGAAGTTTTCTCCTATAATTTTTTGAAGATATGTACTGGCTCTTTTATACGGGAATCTTCACTCTCTTTTATACCCATTTTTCCTTTGGTTTGATCTCATTGTGTCCTGGATTTCCTGGTTGTTTTCCATTAGGAGCTTTTTGAGCTTTACATTTTCTTTGATGGTTGTGTAAATGTTTTCTACAGTATCTTCTGCCCCTGAGATTTTTATCCTTTATCTCTTGTAATCTCTTTCTGATGCTTCTCTCTATGACTTCAGATTTCTTCCCTAGGTTTTCCAACTCCAGGGTTGTCTCTCTTTGTGCTTCCTTTATTGATTCTATTTCCACTTATTGATCCTAGATTTTTTAAATTCCTTCATCTGTTTGACTGTGTTTTCCTGTAATTCTTGAAGGAATTTTGTGTTTCCCCTTTAAGGGCTTCTACTTATTTACCTGTGATGTCCTGTATTTCTTGAAGAGTTTTATTTGTTCCCTACTCAATGTCCTCTATCATCATCATGAAAAATGATTTTGAATCCACATCTTACTATTTCAGTTTGTTGGGATATCCAAATATTGCTTTCTTTGGATAAGGGAGCTCTGATGATGACAAGTAGTTTGGTTTCTGTTGCTTAGGTTCCTGTGCTTGACTCTGGCCATCAGGTTTTCTCCGGTGTTTCATGGTCTTGCTGTCTCTGATGGTGGCATGACCATCCTGTAAAACTCTTTGTCACTGTTCCTAGAGACTTCTTTTCTCCCACCAAGATGTGGGTACAGAGATATGTAGGACCAGATCAGCAATGGGTGCAGGCAGAAACAGGAAGTGTCCTGTCCCAGACTGCTCTTGATTTCTGCGTCCTGAGGCCTCCAGCCTGGTTGCTTGGAGCAGAAGGGTTGGTCTCGCCTGTGTTCTCAGTTGTGTTACTTTTCCTGGCCACTGGCTTCCATCTCTGGACACAGGTAGATACTGGAAGGATACCCTCCCTTACTCTCCCAAGGTTCCTGTATCCATAGGGCTCTAAGCAGCTCCCTCTCAGCACAGGAATGTGAGCAGAGGTAATGGTTTCCCCTAAGTTCTCAGAATTGTCCATGATTCTGGGAGTCCAGCTTTCTCCCCCTCCAATTTTGGGTACAGTGAGCTATTGTAGTATGTCATCTCTGGGCGCAACCAGAAACAGGAAGCTTGTATCTTCTTGATAGTATCATCCTAATAAATTGAAATATCAAGATAGGCATTTCCAGTATATGAAATAAATATTGATGGCGTTGTCATGGGGAGGTGAATACAAATAGATACAAAATACACTTGAATAAGTGTATTAAGATACATCCTGACTGGAATCTGTGGAGAAGAATGACAGAGTCTGTATTATATAAAATGGATTATGAAATTGAGTGGAAAAATTCTTCTAATAAACATAATATAAATTTAAATTGAATCTTCTTCATCATTTATTTATATAACACATCTTCACTAGGCATCTAGAATTTCATCAATTATGATACATTAAGGATGCAAATAAGAAAAAAAACGAATCTTCCATAAACAGGCATTTTAGATTTTTGTTGCATCTTAACCAGAACCATGGATAATTCAGAGAACTTAGGGGAAACCATTACCTCTGCTCCCTTAATGTAAAGGGAGAGAAAGAACTTAGAGTGTTGTCAAACATGTGCTCACAGGTTCTTACTTATATAATGGGTCCATGGTCTTTATTTTCAGTGAGCTTGGTTTTGGTGGGGGTAATCTGAGATTGAATTTTGTAAGTTATTTCTGTGTTTTTAACTTATTTTTCTATATCATTTATCTTTAATAAAGATTTATATTTTATTCAGTTTGTTTATTTTATTTATATTTCATTTCAGCATTTCTGCTGACAATAGATCTCTCCAAAGTAAATGAACTAAAGAAACCAATTTTGATATTTTACTAACATACCAGATTACCGCAGACGATGTGGCTATTTGATTATAGGAGAGCACTAACTCTGCTTCCTTTGGTATAGAATATGAAGATGAAACCAAAACACAAGTTAAATAATTCAAATAAGGTATTAGCTATAATGGTAAATTTTGTAATTGGATGCATTCACTATCATTATAATTAGACCTGATATGATGTAGAGAATTACAAAGAGCTAATATGTGACTATTTCAATACAAACACCTAATATACAGTGACTAATTTCAGTTTCATTGACATTTTGGTTGGGTCACAAGCCTTTAACAGCTGAGGTATTTTTGTAGCCTCTTATGTGGAGTTCTCATGCACACTAAATGTATTTACTCTATAGTATGCAGGAGAGTTCACAAAGCATATATAATATAATAAACACAAGAAAAATAAAATTTCATAGCCATAATCATAGAAAGATTATTTGTCCTCAACATTTATGCTTGCATGTCAGAACAGGATTCAATGTACAATTGACTTAACACTCTTCCAGGCAAGCCACACATCCAGGGAGGGGCTGATGTGAGCGGATCCACACTGAGTTGTAGTGACCTAAATCTGAGCTGTTCTCGCCATACTGAACGTGTTACCTTTCATCCTCTGTGGCTGAGACCTTGTATGAACAATCCTAAGAAACCTTGGCTCTCCTGTTCTATCTGCAACTCATTAAGTCTCTCAGAAACCACGTTAGGAACCCCAGTGTGTTCCGTTACCATAACCTTTCTCTGCCTGAGGCATCTCATCTGTAAAATAAGAATAAAAAGCCTCTTTGTTTAACAAACACTTAATGTTGCTGAGACCCGGGAGCTGTCCTGGGTGCTGAAAACAGAGTACAGCCAGACACAGGTTCTGTGCTCATGAGAGTTAAAAGCTGAGCTGGGAGAGATGCATAATCAATACGATCATATATGTATATAATAAAGAACTTGGTAGTGGAAAAGCTTGAAAGAAAGAAAAATAAAACAAGAAAAGAACAGAGAATCAAAACAGAAGGTACAGGTGTGGTTAAACTGGAAATCACGCCCACTGCAAAACAGGCAGTATGGCACAAGTTCACTTCTGAAATAAATAACTCTAAAGATCAATTCTGTGCTCAGAAGAAAAAAAGTGCCTATTAAAGATAAAACTTTTAATTTTTTTTCCCAGACAAGATCTAGTGGAATTGCTAACCATCTGGACTAATTGAAGAAATCTTAAAAGGGTGCCACAGAGACGACATAGTAATTAAGAATGCAAACTGCTTTTACAGAAGATCTGAGTTTGGATTCAGGCTCCCGTGTCCTGTGACCCACAACCACTTGTTATTTCAGCTCCTGGGGATATACCGCCTCTACTGGCTTTCTTGGACATAGTGCTTATATGTGTATACACAAACACACACACACACACACACACACAAACACACACACACACACACACGTTCACTCACAGAGATAATTAAAAATTAAAAAGTAGACTTTGAAAAAGAATGTTATAGAAGAATCATTTAAGGAGACAAAATAATGAGTCAGAAATTGATATTCATACACAGAAATCAGTGCATGAGGAACAGGGCAATTAAAACATGACTAAAATTAACATTTTCAGTCATGATTGCTCTGTAACATGAAATAATAGCAATATATGTTCACATCTGAAGTAAATATAAAATAGACAGCAAGCTAGAGCAGATGGGAAGGAGTAACTGGAAATATAAGATTCCACGGGCTACGTATTAATACATATAAATTAATACAAATAAGGAAGTATTTAAGTAGAAGTGAGTCTGCATTCTTTGACACATATTGTAAATACCAGGTGTGGTGGGAACACATAAAACAAGTGTCTTAATTTTTTTTAATATATCTCGATGCTGAGGAACAGGGATACCAGAACATCTGCTTACATCCTGCTACTAGAAAAAGAGTGCCCTCATCTTTAGTGCCCATTCTTGGGAAGGTGAATAAAAAAAAAGCCGGGTTATGACTACTGGGTTTGAAGAACATGTGGACTGTGACAAGTTGGTATCCAGAGTGACTGCAACATCCACAAAACACAGTACTGGAGAGAACAGTGAGAGATTCAAAGAAGATCACACTGTGGGCCTCCTTCTGCTGACTCTTCTACTAACAAACTGGGACAGGTAATTCCCCACACATTCCAGGTTCACATAAACCTTCCTCTCTTGCCATAGAGATCTCGGATCTTCCACTTTTCCAGGAATTTCTGGAACTACCCAAATGTTTCCAAGGATCTATAGGTCTTTCCACATTTGCCCAGGAGTGCAAAGTCTTCCCACAGATCCTGAAAAGAAATCACACTCTCCTCTTCCAGAAGGAGTGTTTTTTTTTATTCCATCTTTATTAAATTGGGTATTTCTTATTTACATTTCAAATGTTATTCCCTTTCCTGGTGTCCAGGCTAACATCTCCCTAGCACCTCCCACTCCCCTTCTATAGGGGTGTTCCTCTCCTGATGCACCCCCACATTCTGCCCTTTCCCAACAATCCCATTCACTGGGGAGTTCAGTCTTGGCAGGACCAGAGACTTCACCTTCCACTGGTGCAGGACTCCCAGCTGCCGAGACGGTTCTTTTCTGCGCATGTGCACACACGTGTGCTGATGAGCCCGCAAACCCTCTATTCCTCTGGGAGAACGTTGCCCTAGAGATATAACAGCCAGAATGTAGGCATCGAGGCCCTGGCAGCCTGAGAGTCCTGCAGAGGCTGACAGTCTCCACTGCCCCTTCTGTGACAATCAGTGTTGAATGTCTGGGAATTCTGAAGTGGCTTTTGTTGTATCGACTGACTTGTTAGCAGAAATGTGAGAGCATCAGTAACCCACACAGAGGTGGCTCATATCTCACAGGTGACAGGCAGGGCACTTGTGCTTGCCCAGATGCCCTTTTATCGTGTGGATGTGTTTCTCTCCCTCTCCAAGCAGGCTTCGGTGCAGGGAAAAATCCCGTCCTCTCTCTCTCCATAAAACGATATTCAGCTCTGGTTTGAAAGTCAAAGAAACAGCCATGTGTGCCGTGGGACAACAATGAGGACAGATTCTTTTACGTATGCAAATGTATTCCGAGTGATACTTTGGATTTATAATTTTAAGATTATTACCAGCAGGTAATGAAATTAAGATTTCAATATCGTGCTCCATTTAAATGGCAGGTAAGCTTTTGGCTGGATCAGGAATCATCACCTTGTTGATTAAATACTAATCGGGCTGTGATGACATCCTGTAATTAGTTAGGGCTTGGGGGGGAATAAGATTTCCTTTGCTACCTGCCATTTTAGCTCAAGGCAACTTTGAGGCTTCAGGGAGGACGCTCTCAGTCTCAGAAGGTTTCCATTAGAAGGAGTAGATGGTTGAGCAGTTCTCCCATCTCCGGGTGAGAGTCTAATTCTAGACCTGGGTAATTAGATCAACAGTTAGATGTAACTGCAGACACACAATAGGATGCAGTTCAGGCTGATTAGCCACACAAAGCCATTAGGTGGATCAATGAAAACTCAGAATTTCTTTTCCAGAGCAGAACAATCCACACTGGAGCTGCGCGTGGGTGGCTGCAGGCTCGTGTCTCTACAGGTGCTCTCTGAGCCACCTGCAGGTATAGGATGGTGTACAGTCTTTGTCCCAAGCCTACAGTGAAGAGGTGCTCATCCTGTCTCCGGGCTAGAAGGAACTGAACTTCAGAGATGTCTTTGTTCAGGTCCATACAGCAAAGGGCAGGGCAGAGAGAGCTTCACTTTCGGTATGTCTGATCTTTAAGACTTCCTCACAGACACTGCTGCAAATCTCCACCCCCAACCATTGATCCCAAAGCAAGAGTGACCATCAAGATATCTAAGATGTGACTTCCACTGTGCACGGAGAAAAACTTCTGAACGAGTTGAGGTCTCTTCTAGGGTGCACAAGGAAAACCTTCCTCCAGTAACTCCCACCAGCTCTGGGGTGCCGCGAGAGGGAGCAGGCAGGGTCCCCCATCTTGACAGCTGCAAAGGCTGTTTCAGGCTCAGTCCCCACCTTCCGGGTTTAGAGTGGGTTGGGGGTGGTGGTGTGGAGAGCCCTGCCTGGACTATCTGAGATTGAAGAACACACGGAGGGGCTCCAGGCCACGTGCGCCCTCTAGCGCCAGTCAGAGAGACGACATCTCCGTGAGATCTCACCTGGGAGACCTGCATCCACCTCTGACCTGGGCACAGCCGTATCCCTCCAATTTGAGAGGGAAACCTGCCCTTTGTAGGTCCGTGAGCGCCTAATAGGGCTACAGGAAGAGCGTTTAGCTGCACAAGGTCTTGGATTGGGTCTTCAGCGCTACTTAAAGAACAAAACAGGGCATTTCGACCAACCCCTTTCTTTTTACATCAAAAACGGATAAATGGAGCCTAATTGCAGTTTCTACTTATGTATTTTATCTATCCATTTCCTCCTTTCTTTCCTTCTCTCTCTCTTTCTTTCTTTGTGTGTGTGAGAGATATGTATGTGTACTCATGTGTTTGAATGTGTATTGTGCAGACATGTGTGTATGTGTGATATGATGTCATAGATTTTCATTGCTTTCCTATCAGATTCTCCGCAGCAAGGTCTTTCAGTCAAAATCAGACTCATTGATATGACGAGTTCTGCTTGCCACTTTCCTCTCTGGATTCCCTAACTCTGCCGTCCCAGGCTTTAATTATAGTCAACCTCCACACCCACCCCCTCCGACCCCTCCCCCCATTTATGTGGGTTTCCAGGGGAGGGGAGTTGTACTAGGTCTCTGTGCTTTGATGGAAAGTGCTTTAGTTGTGGATCCATTTCCCTGGCTTCTGTAGTGTATGTCGGATGCTCATATTATACTGAGCGAGTGTTTTGAAATTTCAAAGGAAAGATACCTAAGCCATCTCAGGCCGGAGGGCCATGGCTCTTGGTGCATTTGGAATGTAGGTGGCTGTCCTCAGCCTCATCAGTGTCTCTAACACTGAAATTGTAACCTTTTCTTTTTCTTTTTTCCTTCTTCATTTTTTTTATATCAGTGTCTATTCATTATCCACAGTGCTGGGTTGCATCGAGACAACTTCCTTTAACCATGTCATGTGCTTTACCCTGTTCGACCTTCCTGCTTACCCCCATCCCCCACCCCCCGGCCTAGTCACTTTCCTTCTCCAGACCTTTGTCTGCCTTCATGACATATGGACATATTTGTTTTTTTTTTGATCTGTTAAGAACCCATAAATATTCTGTAAAGAATTACAGGACTTGGGTTTGGAGATTCAGCTCAGTGGTAGAGTGCTTGTCTAGCAAGCGCAAGGCCCTGGGTTCGGTCCCAGCTTCAAAATAAAAAGAATTACAGGACTCACAACGAAACAAAAATTACAGTATTTGCTTCTTGGTGTCTGGTTGATTTTGCTTAATGCCGTGGGCTCCAGTTTTCCTACCAAACACTAAATTCAATCCCTTTTGTGGCTGGATAAAATTCCATTGTGTATGTGTACCAGGACTTATTCAATGGACTATTGATGGATGCACAGGCAGATTCCACATCTTGGCTACTGAAAATAGTGCCACAGTAAGCATGGTGTGCAGGTGTCCTCTGATGTGTTGGCTCTGAGTCCTGTGGGCTCGGTGTCCAAATGCTCAGGCTGACTGCCATTCACCGAGAGGCTCTGAGCCTAAGCTGTGTGCTCTCTTTGGATGGTGGCTTTGCATGAGATGACTGTGTTGTGTGTGTGTGTGTGTGTGTGTGTGTGTGTGTGTGTGTTTGTGTTCGGTGAATGGCTGTGCACCCTTACGTTGGGACTATTCATGGAGTTTATGAAGCTAGAGCTGTGTTGGTGAGCATTGGAGATAGATGTTCACAGCACCCCGTCCCTCTATCCCTCCTTACCCCTCAGCTTCCTTCTGCTCCTTTTCCCTTCCCCTTCTTCCTCCATTCCCCCTTTCAAGACAGTGACTCACTATATAGCCTACGCTGGCCTCATGCTTGCAATGATTCCCCTGCTTCAGCCTTCCAAATACCAAGAAGTCCTTTCCTTGGAGGAAGAGAGAGACTTTCAGAGGTGCAGTTGTGGGCATGGGTTGCCAGGAGAGGGGTAGACACCAGACTGTCTGACTTTGTACAAGGAAACTAGGACCAAAGCAGATAGAATTGGGGACAGTGAGGTTGGCCACTGTGCCCCCGCACCTAGAACCAGAGCTCTGGCAAGTCATGTTTTCTAAGGGATCAAGTCATGTCAGTGGTAGATAGAATATGGCACAGGGATCCTTGGGAACATGTAAAGCAGAAATTATTACCTACAATTTCTAGTCTAGGAGAAGAAAGGGCACCCAGATTGTGTGTGTGTGTGTGTGTGTGTGTGTGTGTGTGTGTGTGTGTTCATGTGTTGGGTCATAGCAGGAAACAGGGTGGATAGCTGGATTTCAAGATTCTCTGAAATTTGAGTATTTTCCTGAGCTTCTGGGTAGAGATATGGCTGTGTGGGTCTGTTTGGTATCTGATCCTTTAAATAGAGAAGGGCTTACATTGGGAGGGCCCATACCACGCAAAATGGACAAATACCAAATGGTTTCCCTCATTTTGGGGGCCCTAAAATTCTTTAAAGATTCATTGTGCTCATATGAAATGGGAGAAGCAGGTCTCGGGGATTAAGGGGGTTGAATAGACATTGCTGGATGCAGAGGAAGAGGTGCTGCTCCTCTGTTAGCCAGCAGACTGGCCAGAACAGCATCAAGTGAACAGGCAAACCATGTTGTCATCACTTGGGGGAACCATGGTGAATTAGGATGAAAAGCATCTCTCCTGTCCCAAGCCAGATTCCCCAGGGCCTCTGGGCCATCTCAGACACTGACTAACAAAGGCATCAATATCAGAGCTGAGAGATCCACATCAGAAACTAGTCACATTCCTCAGTTTCCCCTCTGGAAGAAAGAGATCAATTACAGTCAGGACCAGCTTAGGCACAGCCTAGGTTCCAGCTGCCTTTTCCAGAGCCACCACCAGCCTTGTTAGTGAAGGTGATCTGGCACTGATCAGTGGGCTGCATTCTTGGGTTAAGGATATTATAATACAACCACTATAGGAGACATCTGTTGCTGGACATAGCACCGTAGGCATGGCCAAGCCTGGTTGGTTTCTATTAATATCATTCATGAATCAGAGGCTTAAGTGGATGGAGGGGTGAAAGGGTTTGTGGCTGTGGGACCACTTCCCTACTGGGGACTTGGCAGGACTTGGTCTACCCTGGACTTTCTCCAGGATCCTCCCATTATGTCCTTTCCAATTAAGGTGTTAAATCAGAGAGAGAATGGGTCCAGGTGGTATCCTGGAGACCGTGGCTCTGACATCACGGAAGCATCGTGTGATCATGCTTAATTAGCACATACTCGATGTTCCCATGCTCTTCTTCAAGCCAGTGGCCTCTGAACTGAACCCCATGATTATTGATTAGTGAGTGAATGTGAGACTGAAAGGGGGTGGGGCTGCAGTATTGCCCTGTACAGGGCAGCCGGATGTCTTCCTGTTGGCAGAGCCCACATCGGAATGACTGCGGCTCCAGACAGAGTGCCCAGGCCTGAGAATTTAAATTATGATCCTTGAATCCCTAACGTAATGAGCCATCTTCCAGCCCCTGGTGTTTTGTCTGATGAGTCGGCAAGTTGCATGTTTAATATGTAAGGAATGGGAACCATGAGGAATGGGAAAAAGAGAGTGTTTGCCTCCTCTGCCCACCCTCTCTGCTCCCAGGGAGGTTGTGGCAATGGCAGGGTGCCCTCATCTTCTCAGTGAACTGGACTTCGTGGATGTTCTCAGGACCATGGAGAGAGCCAGAGACGCTGCTTTGTTCTGCAGGATGTTTCTGACTCTGGATGTTTCTGGATGAATTCCAGGTGAAAGGATACCTTTACTTCACAGAGAGGGAAATCAAGAGGCTCGATTATTGCACCAGCATCTGGGGTCTGTGGGACCCGTGGGGAGGGCTCTGTCCTTTGTCAGCAGTGGGGGGGTCACTGGATTCTGCAGTCACAGACTGAGCAGTTCCTGTCCCACTCAGGGTCCTCCATTCAGGTAAAGCTGGATCCCCTACTACAACACAGGGAGAAATCAGTGAGTTTATTACACAGAGAAGGTGACTGTCACTGTTTCTGATTTGAACATTGGCATGTAGAGAGAGCTTTATACACAATTCTGTGGCTTTTCAGGCACCATTGTTCAAAAGATATAATTTACAGCAAGGTTGAAGGACAAAGTGAAGTTTAAAAATTAGCTAAAATATAGTGATTAAATGTACTTGTTTTTATTTAAATTTTTAGATTTATTTTGTTATTTTATATGTACCTGCACCTAGGTGCGTGTGCTATATGCATACGGTACCCTTAGGGATCAGAAGAGGGTGTCTGATCCATTCGAACTGGACTTATGGATGGTTGTGAGCTGCCACGTGGGTGCTGGGAATGGAACTCGGGTCCGCTGCAAGAGCATTCATTGCTCTATAGGACTGACCCATCTCTCTAGCCCATGACTTGTTTCTCTTAGGTCATTTTCTTTTTGTATATAAAGTTCCAAGATGATTTTATGAGTTACATCGTTTGGATGTAGTGATGAGAGTGGATTAGTAACAGCGTGAAACCAGAGGCCATACACTTCCTGACCCTCAGTAAGGACAGTTTCAATTGTGTGTATACACATATACACGCACGCGCGCGCACACACACACACACACACACACACACACACACACACACACGCACGCACGCATGCACGTGCATGCATATTGTTTACAGATTCCCTTGGAAGCCAGAAGAGGACCTCAGGTTCTCAGGAGCTGATTTACAGGCAGTTGTGAGCTGCTTAAGTGGATCCTAAGAACAGAATTTGGGTTCCCTGCGAGTTTGGAACATGCTCTTAAGTGATGGGCTCTCTCTTCATACCCATGTGTTTTACAGTCTCGACTGAGATATCTTTAGGAAAACGTGCACTATCTCTGCAGGCAGCCTTGGCTGGGTCGGTTGTGTTGATGTTTCTGATGCTCAGCCATCAGGAGACAAAGGCTAGACCCCAGCAGATAGCTTCTCTCCATTTTAGCGTCACCCTTAACTCTCCAGGTCCTCTATCCTGTCTTGTTCGAACCACAGGCACAATGCTGCTTCCTCCAGGACTCTGCAGGTGTGTTCTCGTCGGCTGAGCAAGGACGTGAGGCTAAGAATAAAGGTCACCATGACTCAGTGCCTTTTGCTGTACTATTTATGAAACGTTTTGTCTGGAATGAGGGCCGGGACTGGTTCAGGTGTGTAAATTAGAGACAGCCTCAAAGTCTCTTGAGTTGAGCCTCTTTTATAACCGCAGAGTCTCTCTGGGGAGCACGTCGCCAATCAGACCACCTTTACCCCTGAAAGGATGGCTGAACACAGGCTTTGGGGCCGAGATACTTCTGCAAGCTGGGAGACTGTGGAGTCAAACTGCTGTCCGTTCCTCAGCTTCCCAGCTTCTGTCACATGTAGCTCTTCAGCTTGACATCACAAACTGGAAGGGAAGAGAGCTGGGAGCTCATTACCATGGGTGTCTTGGAAAGTTTGGGGGTGAGTTCTGCATTAATTAAGCCTCATTTGAATAATGAGCATATGCTATTTATTTTCTTGGAGAGCTGCTCTGAGGGAAGCAGGGAGGCTTCTCCTATAGGAAGCCTGGTGGCCCATGGGCCCGCCGCCCATCACTTGGGGGAGGGAGGGGGAGGCAAGGGTGCTATTTTAAACTCTCTGTTATTGAAGGAAGCACCCATAACTGGAACATTGTTGGGTGGTTTGTCAGCTGTTTCTGTGAGAAAAGGCCTGAGGTCAGTCATGTTTTCTCCAGTCCTTTCAATGTTGCTGTCTGCCGTGCATAGGAGATGGTCTAAAATATGCCCATCTCATCTCCCCAAAACATGTGCTCTACTTCATTTTTTATGGGAATGAGTAGAATGGTGGTGAACTTGGGATCATGTGGCTACCTTAGTGGTCATGAGGGGGACTCCACAGGAAGAGAGGTGTTCTCACACCAAACACCCAGATCTGCCTGATCTCGCCCTGGGTGCTTAAAAAGGATGGCATCTCTTCACCAAAAAGCAATGATTCCTCTGTACATATGGATATTTAAATCCTATCGGGGCTCATGATTTAGTCTAGGTAAAACAAGCATCCTATGTGCCTTTTCTCTGTGATTTTTTTTTTTTTTTTGCAATTGGCTGGGCAGAGTGACATCATTTCTCATGTGATACAGGAAGAAACCAGCCAGATTCCTTCAGCTCTGTAATTAAATCACATACCTTCATGCCTTTGGCTTCACCCAGCAATCTTCCTTCTCAGAACTACTTGCCCATCAGTCTAGGACAGAGTTCAGAGCCATAAAAAAAAGTACAGAAGGCTCATGCCTGATTCTGTTGAGTGTGTGGTTCAAGAACTCACACATGCTGGCACTTACGAGGCTGCACACTGGAGCTTCACACACTTAACATTATGATATTGCAGAGGAGGGGAGGGGCTGTGCACACATGCTAATTTCATACTTCAGGGAGATAAAGGAATTCATGTTCTTGGGGTTTTAGAGCCACCCAGACCCAATGAATGTTCTTCACGCAAACATCATGAGTCTTTAAGCAAGACTTTAAAACAAGGGTGCAATTATCGTATATGTGAAGAGACCCTGTGGTGGTTTGAATGTGCACTGACCAGGAAATGGCACTATGAGGAGGTTGGCCTTCTTGGAGGAGGGGTCTCCCTCTGAGGGTGAGTTCTTGAAACCCTTCTCCCAGCCATGTGGGAGACAGTCTGCTCCTGGCTTCTTTTAGATGACGATGTAGAACTCTCAGCTCCTTCTCCAGCACCATGTCTGTCTGCACACTGCCATGCCCTCTGCCTTGATGATCATGGACTGACCCTCTAAACCTGTAAGCCAGCCCTGATTACATGTTGTCCTTGTTCATGGTGTCTCTTCTCCACAGTGGAAACCTAACTAAGACCCCAGACTGGATAGTTCATGGGATTGCTCAAATATCCTTGGCACCATCACTCTTTTATCTTCTGCAATGGCCAAACCCAATCTCTCTCCAGTCCAGGGTGCTCCTCCAGTCTTGGTTCTCACAGGACTCCCCTGTACAAGGCACTTTCGCTCAGAGTCTCCTAGTGTCTACAATACCACCAGCCATGGCATCCTCTTCTTTGATAGGGTGAAGTCTATTCTCGAGGACGGGCACCACATCTCCATGTGGTTTTGTTAAGTAGCAAAGCATCTCCAGGGACAGTGCACAGATTCTAGGGCTTAAGGAGACGGCTCAGCCACGATGAACACTTGTTACTCTTGCAGAGGACCCAGGTTCTATTCCCAGCATCCATATGATGGCTCACAGTTGAACTTTTACCCAGTTTCAGGAGATCTAATGCCCTCTCTTGGCCTCTTCAGACATCAGGCAGGCACGTGGTGCACACAGTTCCGTGTAGCCAGAACATTCACACATTTGATAATGTAAACACATCTGAATTTTAAAAGGTATGAGCTTGGGTTATGGGCATGGGTGATCCTGAGCGTGGATTCCAACAGCTCTCTATTAAGGGTAGGAGGGACACCAGGAGTTTGGATGCCGGTGGCTGTAGGTGAGGGAGCACCATATGGTCATGTCAGTATGATGCCTCCTGGTTTGGAAGTGCTCATCTCACGGCTCTGATGGTGCCCATGAGGCAGAGGTCTCATCACTGAGCTTGGGAACAGTCAGCTCTGGGGGAAGGCGGCAGGTGAATGACTATGTCTTTCTTCAAATACAATGAAAGAGGTTCTTTTCCCCGTGTTTTCTGTCATCATAGAGTTCTAAAAAGCCCCGTGGTCCAGATGAACTTAATTTGAAAGTCATTACAATGGAGATGGGGGGTGTGAGCTGACAGTTCATTAAGGAAATATTTAATGAGCAAAGAAAAAAGTGCCAGAGTTAACATTATAAACACGATTAATGAGCAGGGTGGCTCCAAAAATTCATAAAAGAAAATAACAACACAACACGCAGGTCCTCGTCTCTGTTGGCCTGACAGGCTTCTGAGAGTGTGTCCTGATTTGTTTGTGTTAAATGGTTGAGGCTCTAGGCTTGCCCACATGGCCGATGTTTTCTCTCATCTGAACTTGACAGGAATAACTTTATGTTTTTGTGTAAACACTTTCCTAATGCCATAATCACTTTAGCTGATGTGGGCTCGGGTGTTTGCCAGCCAGTTAGGGATGAAGAGGCTTAATGTGTTTCTTCTTTAAAAACAAAAACAACAACAATAACAACAACAACAACAGCAGCAACAAAAAAAACCCAAAACAAACAAACAAACAACCAAGTTTATATATTTTTAAAAAAACCACAACAACTTCATATTCACCAGAATAGTAAACTGGAATTTATGTTGTCTGGTGGGTACTTATTCCTCTCTCTAGAGCGCTATTTTATTAGGGTTTCCAGAGAAACAGAAATGGCAGAATGAATACACATTGTCTTAGGTAGATTTCCATTGCTGTGAACAGACACCTTAGGCAGGGTAACTCTTTTTTATTTTTTATTTATTTTTTTATTAACTTGAGTATTTCTTATATACGTTTCGAGTGTTATTCCCTTTCCCGGTTTCCGGGCAAACATCCCCCTCCCCCCTCCCCTTCCTTATGGGTGTTCCCCTCCCAACCCTCCCCCCATTGCCGCCCTCCCCCCATAGACTAGTTCACTGGGGGTTCAGTCTTAGCAGGACCCAGGGCTTCCCCTTCCACTGGTGCTCTTACTAGGATATTCATTGCTACCTATGGGGTCAGAGTCCAGGGTCAGTCCATGTATAGTCTTTAGGTAGTGGCTTAGTCCCTGGAAGCTCTGGTTGCTTGGCATTGTTGTACTTTTGGGGTCTCGAGTCCCTTCAAGCTATTCCAGTTCTTTCTCTGATTCCTTCAATAGAGGACCTATTCTCAGTTCAGTGGTTTGCTGCTGGCATTTGCCTCTGTATTTGCTGTATTCTGGCTGTGTCTCTCAGGAGCGATCTACATCTGGCTCCTGTCGGTCTGCACTTCTTTGCCTCATCCATCTTGTCTAATTGGGTGGCTGTATATGTATGGGCCACATGTGGGGCAGGCTCTGAATGGGTGTTCCTTCAGTCTCTGTTTTAATCTTTGCCTCTCCCTTCCCTGCCAAGGGTATTCTTTTTCCTCATTTAAAGAAGGAGTGAAGCATTCACATTTTGATCACCCATCTTGAGTTTCGTTTGTTCTAGGGATCTAGGGTAATTCAAGCATTTGGGCTAATAGCCACTTATCAATGAGTGCATACCATGTATGTCTTTCTGTGATTGGGTTAGCTCACTCAGGATGATATTTTCCAGTTCCAACCATTTGCCTACGAATTTCATAAACTCGTTGTTTTTGATAGCTGAGCAATATTCCATTGTGTCGATGTACCACATTTTCTGTATCCATTCCTCTGTTGAAGGGCATCTGGATTCTTTCCATTTTCTGGCTATTATAAATAAGGCTGCGATGAACATATTGGAGCACGTGTCTCTATTATATGTTGAGGCATCTTTTGGGTATATGCCCAAGAGAGGTATAGCTGGATCCTCAGGCAGTTCAATGTCCAATTTTCTGAGGAACCTGCAGACTGATTTCCAGAATGGTTTTACCACTCTGCAATCCCACCAACAATGGAGGAGTGTTCCTCTTTCTCCACATCCTCGCCAGCATCTGCTGTCACCTGAGTTTTTGATCTTAGCCAATCGCACTTGTGTGAGGTGAAATCTCAGGGTTGTTTTGATTTGCATTTCCCTTATGACTAAATATGTTGAACATTTCTTTAGGTGTTTCTCAGCCATTCGGCATTCCTCAGCTGTGAATTCTTTGTTTAGCTCTGAACCCCATTTTCAATAGGGTTATTTGTTTCCCTGCGGTCTAACTTCTTGAGTTCTTTGTATATTTTGGATATAAGGCCTCTATCTGTTGTAGGATTGGTAAAGATCTTTTCCCAATCTGTTGGTTGCCATTTTGTCCTAACCACAGTGTCCTTTGCCTTACAGAAGCTTTGCAGTTTTATGAGATCCCATTTGTCGATTCTTGATCTTAGAGCATAAGCCATTGGTGTTTTGTTCAGGAAATTTTTTCCAGTGCCCATATGTTCCAGATGCTTCCCTAGTTTTTCTTCTATTAGTTTGAGTGTGTCTGGTTTGATGTGGAGGTCCTTGATCCACTTGGACTTAAGCTTTGTACAGGGTGATAAGCATGGATCGATCTGCATTCTTCTACATGTTGCCCTCCAGTTGAACCAGCACCATTTGCTGAAAATGCTATCTTTTTTCCATTGGATGGTTTTGGCTCCTTTGTCAAAAATCAAGTGACCATAGGTGTATGGGTTCATTTCTGGGTCTTCAATTCTATTCCATTGGTCTATCTGTCTGTCTCTGTACCAATACCATGCAGTTTTTATCACTATTGCTCTGTAATACTGCTTGAGTTCAGGGATAGTGATTCCCCCTGAAGTCCTTTTATTGTTGAGGATAGCTTTAGCTATCCTGGGTTTTTTGTTATTCCAGATGAATTTGCAAATTGTTCTTTCTAACTCTTTGAAGAATTGGATTGGTATTTTGATGGGGATTGCATTGAATCTGTACATTGCTTTTGGTAAAATGGCCATTTTTACTATATTAATCCTGCCAATCCATGAGCATGGGATATCTTTCCATCTTCTGAGGTCTTCTTCAATTTCTTTCCTCAGTGTCTTGAAGTTCTTATTGTACAGATCTTTTACTTGCTTGGTTAAAGTCACACCGAGGTACTTTATATTATTTGGGTGTATTATGAAGGGTGTCGTTTCCCTAATTTCTTTCTCGGCTTGTTTCTCTTTTGTATAGAGGAAGGCAACTGATTTATTTGAGTTAATTTTATACCCAGCCACTTTGCTGAAGTTGTTTATCAGCTTTAGTAGTTCTCTGGTGGAACTTTTGGGATCACTTAAATATACTATCATGTCGTCTGCAAATAGTGATATTTTGACCTCTTCTTTTCCGATCTGTATCCCTTTGATCTCCTTTTGTTGTCTGATTGCTCTGGCTAGAACTTCAAGAACTATATTGAATAAGTAGGGAGAGATTGGGCAGCCTTGTCTAGTCCCTGATTTTAGTGGGATTGCTTCAAGTTTCTCTCCATTTAGTTTAATGTTAGCAACTGGTTTGCTGTATATGGCTTTTACTATGTTTAGGTATGGGCCTTGAATTCCTATTCTTTCCAGGACTTTTATCATGAAGAGGTGTTGAATTTTGTCAAATGCTTTCTCAGCCTCTAATGAAATGATCATGTGGTTCTGTTCTTTCTGTTTGTTTATATAATGGATCACGTTGATGGTTTTCCATATATTAAACCATCCCTGCATGCCTGGGATGAAGCCTACTTGATCATGGTGGATGATTGTTTTGATGTGCTCTTGAATTCGGTTTGCCAGAATTTTATTGAGTATTTTTGCATCGATATTCATAAGGGAAATTGGTCTGAAGTTCTCTTTCTTTGTTGGGTCTTGGTGTGGTTTAGGTATAAGAGTAATTGTGGCTTCATAGAAGGAATTCGGTAGGGCTCCATCTGTTTCAATTTTGTGGAATAGTTTGGATAATATTGGTATGAGGTCTTCTATGAAGGTTTGATAGAATTCTGCACTAAACCCGTCTGGACCTGGACTCTTTTTGGTTGGGAGACCTTTAATGACTGCTTCTATTTCCTTAGGAGTTATGGGGTTGTTTAACTGGTTTATCTGTTCCTGATTTAACTTCGATACCTGGTATCTGTCTAGGAAATTGTCCATTTCCTGAAGATTTTCAAATTTTGTTGAATATAGGTTTTTATAGTAAGATCTGATGATTTTTTGAATTTTCTCTGAATCTGTAGTTATGTCTCCCTTTTCCTTTCTGATTTTGTTAATTTGGATGCACTCTCTGTGTCCTCTCGTTAGTCTGGCTAAGGGTTTATCTATCTTGTTGATTTTCTCAAAGAACCAACTTTTGGTTCTGTTGATTCTTTCTATGGTCCTTTTTGTTTCTACTTGGTTGATTTCAGCTCTGAGTTTGATTATTTCCTGCCTTCTGCTCCTCCTGGGTGTATTTGCTTCTTTTTGTTCTAGAGCTTTTAGGTGTGCTGTCAAGCTGCTGACATATGCTCTTTCCTGTTTCTTTCTGCAGGCACTCAGCGCTATGAGATTTCCTCTTAGCACAGCTTTCATTGTGTCCCATAAGTTTGAGTATGTTGTATCTTCATTTTCATTAAATTCTAAAAAGTTTTTAATTTCTTTCTTTATTTCTTCCTTGACCAGGTTATCATTGAGTAGAGCATTGTTCAATTTCCACGTATATGTGGGCATTCTTCCCTTATTGTTATTGAAGAACAGTTTTAGGCCGTGGTGGTCCGATACCACGCATGGGATTATTTCTATCTTTCTGTACCTCTTGAGGCCCGTTTTTTGACCAATTATATGGTCAATTTTGGAGAAAGTACCATGAGGAGCTGAGAGGAAGGTATATCCTTTTGCTTTAGGATAGAATGTTCTATAAATATCCGTTAAGTCCATTTGTCTCATGACTTCTCTTAGTCTGTCGACATCACTGTTTAATTTCTGTTTCCATGATGTGTCCATTGATGAGAGTGGGGTGTTGAAATCTCCCACTATTATTGTGTGAGGTGCAATGTGTGTTTTGAGCTTTAGTAAGGTTTCTTTTACATATGTAGGTGCCCTTGTATTTGGGGCATAGATATTTAGGATTGAGAGTTCATCTTGGTGGATTTTTCCTTTGATGAATATGAAGTGTCCTTCCTTATCTTTTTTGATGACCTTTAGTTGGAAATTGATTTTATTTGATATTAGAATGGCTACTCCAGCTTGCTTCTTCTGACCATTTGCTTGGAAAGTTGTTTTCCAGCCTTTCACTCTGAGGTAGTGTCTGTCTTTGTCTCTGAGGTGTGTTTCCTGTAGGCAGCAGAATGCAGGGTCCTCATTGTGTATCCAGTTTGTTAATCTATGTCTTTTTATTGGGGAGTTGAGGCCATTGATATTGAGAGATATTAAGGAATAGTGATTATTGTTTCCCTTTATATTCATATTTGGATGTGAGGTTATGTTTGTGTGCTTTCATTCTCTTTGTTTTGTTGCCAAGGCGATTAGTTTCTTGCTTCTTCTAGGGTATAGCTTCCCTCCTTATGTTGGGGTTTACCATTTATTATCCTTTGTAGTGCTGGATTTGTAGAGAGATATTGTTTAAATTTGGTTTTGTCATGGAATATCTTGGTTTCTCCATCAATGTTAATTGAGAGTTTTGCTGGATACAGTAACCTGTGCTGGCATATGTGTTCTCTTAGGGTCTGTATGACATCAGTCCAGGATCTTCTGGCCTTCATAGTTTCTGGCGAGAAGTCTGGTGTGATTCTGATAGGTCTCCCTTTATATGTTACTTGACCTTTTTCCCTTACTGCTTTTAATATTCTTTCTTTATTTTGTGCGTTTGGTGTTTTGACAATTATGTGACGGGAGGTGTTTCTTTTCTGGTCCAATCTATTTGGAGTTCTGTAGGCTTCTTGTATGTCTATGGGTATCTCTTTTTTTAGGTTAGGGAAGTTTTCTTCTATGATTTTGTTGAAGATATTTACTGGTCCTTTGAGCTGGGAGTCTTCACTCTCTTCTATACCTATTATCCTTAGGTTTGATCTTCTCATTGAGTCCTGGATTTCCTGTATGTTTTGGACCAGTAGCTTTTTCCGCTTTACATTATCTTTGACAGTTGAGTCAATGATTTCTATGGAATCTTCTGCTCCTGAGATTCTCTCTTCCATCTCTTGTATTCTGTTGGTGAAGCTTGTATCTACAGCTCCTTGTCTCTTCTTTTGGTTTTCTATATCCAGGGTTGTTTCCATGTGTTCTTTCTTGATTGCTTCTATTTCCATTTTTAATTCCTTCAACTGTTTGATTGTGTTTTCCTGGAATTCTTTCAGGGATTTTTGCGATTCCTCTCTGTAGGCTTCTACTTGTTTATTAATGTTTTCCTGTGTTTCCCTAAGTGTGTTCATGTCTTTCTTGAAGTCCTCCAGCATCATGATCAAATACGATTTTGAAACTAGATCTTGCTTTTCCGGTGTGTTTGGATATTCCATGTTTGTGGGAGAATTGGGCTCCGATGATGGCATGTAGTCTTGGTTTCTGTTGCTTGGGTTCCTGCGCTTGCCTCTCGCCATCAGATTATCTCTAGTGTTACTTTGTTCTGCTATTTCTGACAGTGGCTAGACTGTCCTACAAGCCTGTGTGTCAGGAGTGCTGTAGACCTGTTTTCCTCTCTTTCAGTCAGTTATGGGGACAGAGTGTTCTGCTTTCTGGTGTGTAGTTTTTCCTCTCTACAGGTCTTCAGCTGTTCCTGTGGGCCTGTGTCTTGAGTTCACCAGGCAGCTTTCTTGTAGCAGAAAATTTGGTCTTACCTGTGGTCCTGAGGCTCAAGTTCGCTCGTGGGGTGCTGCCCAGGGGCTCTCTGCAGCGGCAGCAACCAGGAAGACCTGTGCCGCCCCTTCTGGGAGCTTCAGTGCACCAGGGTTCCAGATGGTCTTTGGCTTTTTCCTCTGGCGTCCGAGATGTGCGTGCAGGGAGCAGTCTCTTCTTGTTTCCCCGTCTTGTCTGCCTCTCTGAAGGTTTAGCTCTCCCTCCCACGGGATTTGGGTGCAGAGAACTGTTTATCCGGTCTGTTTCTTTCAGGTTCCGGCGGTGTCTCAGGCAGGTGTCCTGCCGCTCCTGGGCCCTCCCCCATGGGAGCCCAGAGGCCTTATACAGTTTCCTCTTGGGCCAGGGATGTGGGCAGGGGTGAGCAGTGTTGGTGTTCTATTCCGCTCTGCAGCCTCAGGAGTGCCCACCTGACCAGGCGGTTGGATCTCTCTCTCACCGGGTCTGGGAGCAGAGAGCTGCTGCGGGCTGAGATCCGCGCGTGTGGGACTTCCGGTAAACACAGAACGTGCCCGGTCCTAGAGAAATTCTGCTTCCATGTGTCCCAAGCTCACCAGGCAGCTTTCTTGCAGCAGAAAATTTGGTCTTACCTGTGGTCCTGAGGCTCAGGTTCGCTCGTGGGGTGCTGCCCAGGGGCTCTCTGCAGTGGCAGCAACCAGGAAGACCTGTGCCGCCCCTTCCGGGAGCTTCAGTGCACCAGGGTTCCAGATGGTCTTTGGCTTTTTCCTCTGGCGTCCGAGATGTGTGTGCAGGGAGCAGTCTCTTCTGGTTTCCCAGGCTTGTCTGCCTCTCTGAAGGTTTCGCTCTCCCTCCCATGGGATTTGGGTGCAGAGAACTCACTCTTTTTTATTTTAAGGCTTGTTTTATTTTAATGACTGATCATGTGAGGCCACAGTGAGGTCACTATGCACAGATGTGAAGGAAGCTTTATTTCTTGGTCTCTTCCTCGTTGGACAGAGTCTTGATGATCTCCTCCTTCTTGGCCTGGAGGTGCTCCTCCCACGCGTTTCTGTGCTTCCCTGGTCTTAGACCTGCGAGCCTCAGCCTGGTCAGCCTGTAGCTTCTTTCGGGCCTCATCTGCCTTTGGTTTGAGGATCTGCTCCATAAGAATCCATTGGTTTTTGAATACATTCCTTTTGACCTTCAGGTACAGGCTGTGATACATATGGCGGTCCATCTTCTTAGATTCCCAGTATCTCCTGAGAAGCCGGTGCAGGATCCTTATCATTCTCATCCAGGTCACCATCTCAGGCACCCAAGTGTTGGCAGTTCCCTTTCTCTTCCCTATGACCATATGCCTGCCCTTCAAGGTGTGTTTCTGGCAGTGAGTCTGAGGATGGACAGTTAGAGGCTTCCAGATGATCAGGCCATCTTCAATCAGCTTCCTGATCAGCTGACAGGAGTTGGCATTGGCGATTTTATTGGTCTCATTGGGGTCCAACTGGACCTTCTTTTTACCTCAGTGGAGGACACTAGAGGCTAGATTCTTCTGTAGCCTGAGCATGCTCATGGCTGCAGACTCAGCAGCCAAGGTAACTCTTATAAAGGATACGGTTCCACTGCAGCTGGCTTACAGTCAGGGGTTCAGTCCATTGTCATCATGGCAGGAATCATGGGAGCATCCAGGCAGACTTGGTGCTCGAGGAGCCCAAAGTTCCTGATGCACAGACAGCAGAAAGGGATTGTCTGTAGCACTGAGCATAGATGGAGTATATACAAATCTCAAAGTCCAGCCACCACAGTGGCAAACTTCCTCCAACAAAGTCACACCTACTCCAACAAGGCCATACCTAATAAAACAAGGCCACACCCACTCCAACAAGATCACACCTACACCAACATGGCCATACCTCCCAATAGTATCACTCCTCATGGGTCAAGCTTTCAAACACATGTTTCTATTGTGGCCCACTGCTATTCGATCCACCAAACACATTAAAAGGTAATTTGGGCTTCCACATATGTGTGCATGCACATGTGTTAACTGGGTTACTAATTATTTCTCTCTCTCTCTCTCTCTCTCTCTCTCTCTCTCTCTCTCTGTCACACACATGCAGAGTCTCTCTTACACACACACACACACACACACACACACAAACACACATACACACACATACACACACTGAGCAAAAAAGTTAACTTCTGGAAGAGGGATGCCCAGACTGGATGGATAAAATCAGAAATAACAAATTGTGTTGGAACATGCTGTGAAGGAAGAGGGAGACCAGAGGGAGAGTTGTGAGTGTGGCTGTCTGCTTCTGCCAAAGTGTAAGGCCATAGAAACCCAATGTCACCTCCTCCAGGTTCTCAAAGCCACAGCTCTAACTGAGGTATAGTTAGTCAGTGATGTCGGCTGTTTGTCTCTCTCTCTCTCTCTCTCTCTCTCTCTCTCTCTCTCTCTCTTTGTGTGTGTGTGTGTGTGTGTGTGTGTGTGTGTGTGTGTGTATGTGGTCACTTTTGGTGGTGAATATGACCACAACCCCATGTTCATCAGTTCGTGATCCCGAAAGTGCTTTGGGCCCATCTTAAGTCATCACAGCTCTCAGTGCCTGAGGTTAACTGACTTACAGAAAGCATCTTACTTGGGCTGACTAATGTTTCATTACATCACAAGGACATTTTCTAGTGTAGATAAAATAAACACATATATGTTAGAATAGACAGAGACTTGAAAAATGGAAGTGGAGTAATATCACTATCGAGTTTGCATTAAAAAACATATTTATTAGAATTCTCCAGGATAGTTGCAATTTCCCATATAACCTACACATGATTGCCATATATTATCATCTTACATAATCATATGAAAAAAATTAGGAGAAATTAACCTTTGGGAAAAAAAAAGTACTTTTTTTTCCTTCCCAGCTCCCGCTCCCACAATGACAACTCTGAAACTGATTATTTATTAACAAATTCCTGAGCCACAAACTTTGGCTCATTCCCGGACTAAGTTATTTAACCCATTCAAACTATTCTGTGTCTTCTATATGGTTATTTACTGCTCTTTCATCCCCATTCTTAGCATCTTCCTCAACATCTCCTTTAGCATCTGCCGCAGCGTCCCTCCCTGGGTCTCCTTTTATACACTATTTCCCAGAATCCCCTCTTCCTGCCAGTGTCCCGCCTTCTATTTCCTGCCTCAGTTCATAGGTCATAGACTTTTTTATTGACAGGTGATGCTTAGAAGAGATTCTCTCTATACACCTCGGTGCATTAACATCAACTAAAGGACTCATTTTAAGTTCTCGTTTTTACTTTTGTTCATGGGTCTTTTTTGTGTTATGTCATGTGGCTGCCGAACCTGCAAAGGCCAGAAGAGGGAGTCAGATCTCCCAGAGCCAGAGTCAGTTGTGAGGATGCTAAGGGTTCTGAGTAGCTGAGCCATCTCTCCAGCCCCTAAACGACACAATTTTGTCACAGCAAGGGGAAAACTGGACACTACTACTCCTATGCCTTTTCACACTATAGACTCCAATCCACACTGTATTTAGAAGCTAAGTGTCCTGTAAATGTACTAAAGTTTTTTGATTCCCACTTCGGGGGGTACCTATCCTTGCGATTCCCCTAGACTTTGAAGGTTGTCAAGGTATGAATGGCCCGTTTTCCAGACTCTTTTCTTATGATCCACCTGTCTGGTCTACTGAGCCTCCGTACCCTCGATCCTGTAGGTCCTCGATCTCTGATGACCCCCTCACCCTTGTGGATTCATGCTTTCGAACACTAATTTCCAATTTTTCTTGTGCAGCCGTAGGGAGGTTTGGCACCAACTGATTTCGTTCAGCCTGTGCTATTTAACAGATAAAGGTCCGCTGAAATTTAAAATATTCATTTGAATAATTTAATTTTATATAGATAGTATTATGATCTGGTGTGGAATTCAAATATTTCGCCACCAAGGAACTGAATTTAGGACGTTGTGTAACCTTTTAAAAACCATTCTCTGGTTTTAAAATTGGTGTGTGTGTGTGTGTGTGTGTGTGTGTGTGTGTGTGTGTGTGTGTGTTCATGTGTTTCACAGTGTCTAGGTTCCCATCTACAAAATCTGCACAGATAAATCCCAGAATAGACGGGTGGAGACTCTGGAAGCTCCTCTCCCCTAATTGAGGAACTACTGGGAACTGATGACTACAGGGCAGAGGGCCCAGTTTTCTTCATGGATTTGGCCCTTGATGGTTGTCCATGCTCCCCTGGATGTCTGTACTCACCCCACACATCTAGTCAGCACTAAATGGACTCAGCAGTTTCTATTAAAATGCAGATGGAATTAGGAGGGCAGAAAGGGGAGGGATTTTAGGGGAGGGGATGGGGATGGATTTGCTCAAACACATTATGTGAATGTACCAAGTTCTTAAGGAAAAAAATTAAAACAAAGTAAATAAATAAGTAAATAAATCTGCTCATGTGTGCACATGTGCATGGGTTTATGAGTGTGTGTGTGGGGGGGGTGTTGCAGCACCCTGCTACAAGAGGATACCATGCAGTATCTTTCTCTATGTCTCTCTGCCATTTTCTTTTGATGCACTGTGGTGATTTGAACATGCTTGGCCCATGGTAAGTGCCACTAGTAGGAGGTGTGGGCTTGTTGGAGAAAGTGTGTCCCTGTGTAGGCCGGCTCTGAGGGCTCCTAGTGTTCAAGCTCTGCCCAATGAGGAAGATGGATGCTCTTCCTGGCTGCCTGTGGCTGCAAGTCTCTTTCTGGGCTGCCTTCAGATTTAGATATAGAACACTCTACAGCACCATGTCTACCTGGACTCTGCCGTGCTTCCCACCATGATAATAACGAACTGAACCTCTGAAACTGTAAGCCAGCCCCAATTAAATGTTTCCTTTATTAAGAGTTGCCTTGGTCATGGTGTCTCCTCACAGCAATGGAACCCTAACTAAGACAGGTGGTGTCTTTGCCTGATCCCAAACTCTCATATTTTCATCCGGGCTGAAAGCCAGCAGACCTTAGTGATTCTGTTCCCCCTTCCTGTCCCTGGGGTTGCAGGTTTCCCCTGCCTGTTTCATGATGACTGGGATCTGAGTTCGGGTCTGATTAAGCAGCAAGCGGTTTCACCCACCCATCCTCTTCAGACCCATCCTGTGGTTTTTAGGGCTTACCAGATGATTACAGTCAACATGCAAACACAAATTAGAGATGGCAAGTGCATCTTGACTTTTCCTTGTTTCAGTATATTTGAGTTGTTTCAGTGTCTTGACTTCACCTTGTTTCGGTATATTTGAGTTGTTTCAGTGTCTTGATTTCACATGGTTTCTGTATATTTGAATTGTTTCAGTGTATTTGAATGATACCTGAGGATTGGGAGACTTAGCCCGAGATGGGAAGGAGAAAGTGAGGATGCAAAGATCTATCGGATCCCTGCCACTTGCCCTTGCATTCAACATTTCATATTTAAAAACACACCACCACTAATGACAATTATCAACAACAAGGCCTGCATACAACACACTGGCAGAGAAGACACTAAAGGACATTACATACTTGTAACCTCACTTTCTCCACTAAAGCCTCATGTACTGAGCCGATGGATTTTGTTGTAAAACCCTGATGATTAATCCCTAGATGGGAGCCCCCTAACACCGAGATGAATGACACCATGGTTGATGGGATAGGCAGAGCTTGCGATTTTCTTTCCTTGTAAAATCAACCCAGTAGGGAACTAATAACGACAGCTCCCATATGTAAATAAAACAGCCTTTCACACTGACGATTGGAATTGTTACTATATATCCCAGTTCTTTGCATTTTATTTTCATTCGTGTGTTGTTTTCAGCGCCATGCTTGCTACATAGAAAACTGTGCATTTTCTATGCTATGTATCTTTTGGGGGTGCACTCTGTAAGCAAAAGACTAAATCAATCCACATCAAAGGGTTCCTCCCTGTCCTGTTTACAGAACTGAAATTAAACTGTTTTCACAAAACATTTCGCACTTGCCTGGCTCATTGTCGTTAGGGCTAGAGTGTGAATTTCCCCACGGTCTCAGCTGTGGGACCACTTTGTCTCAAGCTGATGGCACTGTCTAGGAAGGTGGAGGAATCTTTCAGACTGTGCCCTAGCAGAAGTAGGTCACTGGGGCAGGAAGGAGGGAGCTGGATGGTTCGGACCGAACTCTTGGCTGCCTGATCCACCCAAATATAAGCAGGGCTCATGCAGGCTCTCAGTGACACAGATCAATACACTGTGGCCATGTGGTCATTGCCACGACAGTCTGAACCCAATGACTGTGACTGTGTGCCCTAAACAAACCTCTATTCCTTCATATTGATTGTATCATGAATTTTAATACGTTGATATAAAAATAATGTAAGTGTGCACCTGCATGTGTGAGTGTGTATGTGTGTTTGTTTGTGTGTTTGAGAGAGAGAGAGAGAGAGACAGAGAGACAAGAGATAGAAGGAGACCGAAAGAGGGAGAAAATGCATTACATTAAGTACATATAATTTGCTCCTTGAATCATAAGGCAGTCAATTGGTTTGATTTATGTTCAATATTTGAATTCTTTAGACACATACAGCCTTATATTATGTAGCTAAAGCGAATAGTCTAAATTTTCTATTAAATAATAAATTGTCTTTGTCCTTGAGAATTTCATACATGTATACAATGAAACATGGCCATAAACTCTTCCATTTCACCCTCTGCTCTGCCCAATTCCCTGCTAATAACCATCCCTCAAAATTCATATCCTCTTTCCCAACCTATAACCACTAAGCCCAATTAGCATTGGTGATGTACTTATGGGTGTGTGACCACCTACAGGCATGTGGGAATTCTACCAGTGACCAAACCCTCAGAGAAGAATGATTCTTTTACCCCAGCAGCCCTCAGCACCCAAAAACCTCCTAAGTAAGGGATTCTGTCTAGCTGGTGGTCATTTATAGACCTATGCAGGTGACCACAGCTGCTGTGAGCTCACAATTGCAGCAGCCACGTCCTGTCCTGAAGGCAGCAAACCACAGCCCTTCTTCCCACCCTCTGGGTCTTACGCTCTTCCCACCTTCTTGTCCAAGATGCTTCCCAAGTCCCAGGAGTTTAAAGAGACTGAGTGCTCATCCATAAATGGGGCATCTTTATTGCTTCCCACGCTAAACTGCTCTCTAAAGAAACTTTATTTTAGGGCTGGAGAGATGGCTCAGGGGTTAAGAGCACTGACTGCTCTTCCAAAGGGCCTGAGTTCAATTCCCAGCAACCACATGGTGGCTCACAGCCTTCTGTAATGGGATCTGATGCCCTCTTTTGGTGTGTCTGAAGACAGTGACAGTGTTCTCACATACATGGATTAAATAAATAAAGCTTTAAAAAAAAAGAATCTTTATTTTAAATTTTTACTGGAACCAGAAACTTTTTTTCTTTTTGTTAACCTTTATAACATTTTCACACACACACACACACACACACACAAACACACACACACAAACACAAACACACACTCACAAACACACACACACAGAGATAGATAGAGAGAGTGAGAGAGAGAGAGAGAGAGAGATCTAAAGGACTAAAATATACTCCTAAGTCAAAGATAAAGGACAGACACTTGTCAACAGGATGGTGCAGAGTTAAGGGTGGAATGACCGTGGAGCCTCCAGAAGGCAGGAACCAGAGACAGTGGCTCTCCCAGGGAGGGTGTCTCCTGTTTTTCGATGCCTGCATGACCAGGATTGGTGAACTGCAGACTAGCCGTGTGGGTGTCAGCCTGCAAAGTGCACTTTGTATGGAGACTG
This sequence comes from Rattus norvegicus, assembly GCF_021556685.1. Lineage (NCBI taxonomy): Eukaryota > Metazoa > Chordata > Mammalia > Rodentia > Muridae > Rattus > Rattus norvegicus. The sequence continues at coordinate 61,894,407 of NC_141555.1, read as the reverse complement.
AGGTGGGCTGCCCAGGCTGTCTTGGTGCCCTCTCACGTCTAGGATTCCTAGGAGAGTAGGAAATGTTTCACCAGGTTCAGTGGTATTATACAACCTGCAGTCATGGGTCACTTTCTCTGCTGTTAGCTGTCTGTGGTGTTTGGCTCCAAAATTCTTCAATAGCCTTGAAAGAGTTCCTGTTTACCTCATTCTAGGCTGATCTGTCTTTGTTTTCCATAAAGGTTCCGTTAGATAGATAGTGATCTGCTCCCAGGAGTGAACCAATGTCTTGAGCTTCGGAATCTTCCGAATGGAGTCCTTGGCTGAGGTTTGTTAGAATGTCAACCTCCTCCCAACAGATATCTGTGCCTGGAAATGTATCCTTTATGTAGGTCTATTCTTCTGTGTGTGTGTGTGTGTGTGTGTGTGTGTGTGTGTGTGTGTGTGTGTGTGTGTGCATGATGGTATCACAGAAAAGGCTGTCGAATCTGCCATTTATTTTTTTACTGTGTGGTGCTTTCCTATTTAAAATTGTTCTTAAGTTTCATAAGAGTTTCCGTACAAGCTTCATTTTTAGGGAGAGGATCTTCCAAATGCGTCTTCCTCTGGTCTCAAGAGATGAGAGTGAGTCATTAGCATGGAGGGCTGAATGAGAGCTGCTGGTTGGGTCGCAGGGATGCTGTGGGCCCTATCTTTGTAAGATCGGCCCTGTGCGCCAGCCAGAGCCTCTGTGTTCTTTGAGCCCCTCCTTTGGAGGTGAAGTATGCATTGTTTGTACTGTTTGCCTAGCACTGAGCCTCTTTTGGAATTATTTTCCCTGCCGCCCTAGACAGAGTGAATTGTGAAGTCCTTCCACATGGAAAACCGCTGGCCACATTGAACAGGGGAGAAGGGAGATCCACAGTAAAATACAAATGAAGAAAGCAGGAGTGACAGCCATTATGCGATACTCCTACAGCTAAGGGGGTGCAGAAACATGCAGGTGGCTGCAGAACTTGCAAAATTTGGTTGGCACTCATTCCTCCACAAAGCTCACCTAATTTAGCACCAAATATTCGGGTCCTTTGATGGGTGTCTTTCTGTAAATCCTCAATTGGGCTGTGTGTGTCTTCGTGTATATCTCTGCATGTATGTGTCTGTGTATGTCTCTGTGTCTGTTTCTCTTTCTGTGACTCTACCCCTCCCCCTGCCCCTCCCCCTCCCCCCCCCTCTCTCTCTCTCTCTCTGTGTAGGTTCAGAGAGTGTCCACAGGGACAAGTGGCACTTTTGCTACCAGTATTTGGCAATTATGCTGTGATAAACTCTAAAAACGAGGACGGTCCTCCGGGCCATGCCCTGTTGCTGGCCTTTCCCTTACAAGTCTTCTGAATTCTCCTTTCTTGGTTTTACAGATTCCCTCTAGTTCGTTTTACCACACCCCACCTCCAGGCTTTTCCTAGTTTGCTGTCATATAGTGGGCACCTCCGACGTTTCAAACTCACTTCTTTTGGGGCGTTCTTCAGCCTGAGAAACCACATAATCTGGAAGCTTGTGCTAAAACTGGACACTTAAAAGTTACTAGTTATTAGAAATTGTGTTTAAATTTAAAAATCATTTCCTCATTTGTTTGGGCTCACCCGACACGTGTAGGCAGTGCTTACTAATTGATCCTGGCGCCGTCCACTTCCGACCTCACACAGACCCTGACAAAGATTACTTCCGGTGCTGTGTGACTTATTTCTTTGGCTTCCAATGAAGGTGCAGACTTGAGCCATTTCCTGTGTCAGCACTGAAATGACGTAGTTCCGGTTTCTCACAGGCTTCCGGTTTCTCACAGGCTTCCTGCATCTAGGTTGAGTCCTTGACATGGGACATCCGGGACACACCACAGCGTTCCGTCAGGCTGAGCAAGAGGGATCTCTGGTTTGGATTGTTGTCTCTGCCCAGAGCACATGGATTGAATTCGCAGACCCCATGAATCTATAGTGGCTTCTGTGAACTCTGTGTGTTATTATCTTTTCAAATCCTCTTAGCTCTTGGCCGAGTCGCTGACAGCTGCCTCGCTCTGTGAACTGGCTGCCGTCGTTCTATTACAGCGATTTGATCGATGTGTCGCCTTCATTTGTTAGCTCTCGTAGCTCCATTTTCTGAGAAAGTCTACTTCCCTCTGTGCGCAGGCCTCAGGTGTTGGACGCTACCTCTTAGGAGGTCTCGGGCCCTTCCTTTGAGGCTCTGCATCCCTGCAGACAGGGAGCTAAAGTCTTTGAAACAAAATCCAGTAACTCCACGGCGGCTTTTTCATGTCTTTTGAGAAATCCGAGGACAAGTCTTTCCACTGGCAGCTATTCACACACGTTAAACTCTCTCTTTTTTTTTTTTTTTTTTTTTGGTTCTTTTTTTCGGAGCTGGGGACCGAACCCAGGGCTTTCCGCTTCCTAGACAAGCGCTCTAACCACTGAGCTAAATCCCCAGCCCCACACGTTACACTCTTAAGTCGAGATAACCAACCTGCGTTTTCATCCTAATATCAACAAACACATGAGTTACCAGTAGATTTATTGAAAGAATCAAGTATGAGTTTGGACACTCCTTTGTCTCTCTCTCTCTCTCTGGAACACAATTTTTCCCCTTTGAAAGCTAAAATTTCTAATTTTATTCAAGTCCATTAACAATCCACATTATTCTTATTTTTTGATGGGAATGACTTTAGTTATCTACAGACTGACCTGCTCCACCCCCTCTTTCCATGACTAAAAGGAACGCTATTTTAAAAACAGTTCTGCCTAATGGAAATCTAGTTTTTTTTTCTTGTCAAATATTATTTCTTGACTTCAGGATTATTTTTTTTTAATACCAATAAGGCACCAACTGTTCTCAAGATTTATCCCCCGCCCCCATATTACTTTATTTTTTGGTAAACATGGGGTGAGCCCCCTCTATGCTCATTATCAAATGCTTCTGATTCGATTTGTGGACAAAAGCAACCTACCATTTGTCTTTTTCTAGTCGTGTTCGTTTTCAGGGAAAGAGAAATACCAAAGCCTGCCTGAGAATTAGGATTTTTCAAAAGTCTCATCTCAGTGTGGATTCCAATTTCCAAAGTTGACATTCATTAAGGGGAACGGATATGGACTTCCCATCATGGTTCGGATGTGTATTTTTATTTCTTGTTATATTTAATTTCCCTTTGTGACTTGAGATGTAAGCTACCCACAGACAAAAAGAGCTATCTGACCAAGTTCCCATCTTCCCTTCTCTGTAAGCTGAGATTTCTAAGGCTGAAGAGGAGAATAAAGCAAAATTAAGCGAGTCTGCAGATGTTGTCAACGTACTTCCTAGAAGAAGAAACAGAGAGAGACATGTTCCATGAACACGTGTATCAGATGGACCAATGAAACTGCAGGGGCCCTGGCTAGATCTAAAATCCCTGTAAATGGTGCGTGTGCGTGTGTGTGTGTGTGTGTGTGTGTGTGTGTGTGTGTGTGTGTGTGTAAACCTATATATATATATATGTATGTATGTATATATATATATGTATGTATGTATGTATGTATGTATTTATGTATGTATGTCTTAGGGTTCTACTGCTATGAAAAGAAACCATGACCAATGCAAGTCTTACAAGGACAATTAGTTGGGGCTGGTATGTAGGTTCATACGTTCAGTCTATTATCATCAAGGCAGGAGCACGACAGCATCTAGGCAGGCATGTGCAGGAGGAGCTGACCCTTCTACATCTTCCTCTGAAGGCTGCTAGAAGACTGGCTTCCAGGCAGCTAGGGTGAGGGTCTTAAAGCCCACACCCACAGTGACACACCTACTCCAACAAGGCCACACCCACTCCAACAAGGCCACACCCCCTAGCAGTGCACTCCTATTTGTCACTATTTGACTTCAAACTTGAAACTCATTCATAAAACTGTTCAGTGGACAACAGGTAACTTTAATGAAATGAATACAGAAGTATTAGAAAAATCCACAGGAAGATGTGTGCCTTAGTTACTGTTCCATTGCTGTGAATAGACACTGTGACCAAATCAATTTATGACAGGAAACATTTAATTGTGGTCTTACACTTTCAGAGGGTGAGTCCATGGACCATCGTAGTAGACACCATGACAGCAGGCTGGCAGGCAGGCAGGCATGGCTGGAGTAGTTCCTGAGAGCTCACATCCTGCTCCCCAGATGAGAGAGAGAGAGAGAGAGAGAGAGAGAGAGAGAGAGAGGGAGAGAGGAAGAGGGAGAGAGGGAGAGGGAGGGAGAGGGAGAGAGAGAGGGAGAGAGAGAGGGAGAGGGAGAGGAAGGGAGGGAGAGGGAGAGGGAGAGGGAGAGAGGGAGAGAGAGAGGGAGAGGGAGAGGAAGGGAGGGAGAGGGAGAGGGAGAGAGAGGGAGAGGGAGGGAGGTAGGGAGGGAGGGAGGGAAGGAGGGAGGGATGGAGGGAGGGAGACAGAGAGAAGCCTGGTGGGCTTTTGAAATCTCAGGGCCTCCACCTCCCATTGACACATCTCTTTTAACAAAAACACAACTCCCAATCCTTTCTAAACAATCCACAAACAGGAAACCAAACACATTCAAGTATTTGAACCTCTGAGGGTCACACTTATTCAAAATCCTAAAGTATGTTTTTTTTCTTTTAAAAGAAATCAGGTAATGAATGTCCATTGCATTTGGTAGTATATTTTATCATTACATTTCATTTCTCAGAGGTTAGGGTTATTTGCATAACAAGTTTCCAATCAAGCCATCACTCTCCCATAAGCCAAAGGCATCATACCCCCCCTTTCTACTTGATTATCCACATAGGGTTTATGGAAACATATCCCTTCATCCTGATTTAGTTCAAAGCATGGGGAGCTATTGATGTGCAATTAATTGCTATTCATAATGGGATAAAACAGAAGCCAATATGATTGCGTCTATTGTTGCTGGGAGCTGAAGATTTCCCTTGCATTTAATAAAACGTGATAAATATGATTTTAACTCAAGCCTACAAACCCCAACAAAGACTTTAGTTTATATTTGTTTCAGAATTTCCAGATCATTCTCTGTGATACACAGGAACCTAGAGGAGGAGAATTGTGTGAAGTCACTGACACACACTCAACAAAGGATTTGTTTGCACAATAAGGAGATATATCATGTCCTCTGAGAGTTGGCCCCAGGATTCCCAATGATCTAAAAGTCCTCAGGTTCCTTGGATAAAACGACACTGCATTTGCATATAACCTCTGCAAGCCTCTCGTATACTCTAGTCATATTTATATGTGTGTGTGTGTGTGTGCGCGCGCATGTGTGTGTGCATAGAGATATGTAAGTGCAGAGGCTGGGGGAGGGTAAAGCGTGTCCTGCTCCTTCACTACCTACTTTATTCCCTTGTGACAGGGTCCCCTGCTGAACCTGAAGTGAGGCTCACTGTCAGGAAGCCCCGGTCATCCTCCTGTTCCCATACCAAGCACTGGTGTTTGCATGTGTGACCACACAGTTGGCTTTACTCCTCTGCCGTCTCCCCGACCCTCCTACACTTTAAATAATCTCTGAATTAATTTTGTACTTAATGAAATGAAATCATGAGGGGCTGTTATTTAGGAGATGACCAGAAAAATGGTTTGTATGTGTTCAGTACAGATATGGTATTTATAAACCACTTTTATTAGTTCCTTGAGAACTTGGTACAATATATATTGATAGACTTTACTTCTCACGTCTCTTCCTAACTCCTCCCAGATCCATCCCCACCTAATCCCTTCTCCCAACTTCAAGCTCTCTTTCTGCCCTCTGTAACAACCCACTCAAGTCATTTATGCTGCCCATAAATTCATGGGCCTTGGGCAAGACCCTGGAGCCTCGCCAGCTTATCACCAGCTATAAAACTGACTCTCCCTTTCCCATCAGCTAGGGCTGAGGGATAGTGGTCCTGTCGTGTACAGAAGACACTGCTTTGTTCTGGTTCTCGCTGACCTCTGTATCTTATATTTCCACTCCCTCTTCTTTGAGGGTTCCTAAGACTCAACTCCTTCCTTTTTTGCCTCTCTCTGTGAGTCTGTGTATATGCGTGTGTGTCTATATTATAGATGTCCCATTTTACATTCATGCAAACACATGGGGGGGCGTCTTTACAATTGACTGCTGACGGTATCTCACCCCAGACAAAATGCTGCAATGCAGACATGGTGTAGCTCAGTACCAGAAAGAAATAGGTGATGTTGAGAAATCTACCCAGCTGTTTCTAGTGTGAGGTGAAGGTTAGACCTCTGACACAACCTTCTGGCCCTACCCTATGGGTTTAAGATACACATTGTCCCAGTACAATGTTCAAAGGTGGACTATGAAAGGCGATTGGACCCTGTGGGCTGTAATCAATGAGTTCATCTGTTGATGGATGTGTATGAAGGTGGCGGGAAACTAGGAGATAGGAAATTAAGGGACTTGGTCATTTGGGACATGTCTTGGAGGGTGTGTTTTTGTCCTTGTTCTCTTCCTGTGTTGGTGCTTCTTGAATGACAGTGAGGTTAGCAGTTGACCTCTATCGTGCCCCTTTCATGGTCATGTGACCATGGACCGAAACCTATGAAACCATGAACCAAAATAAGTTTGTTTACTATGTGAGTTGCTAGGCAACTTGTAAGAGTGATGAATGGATTAACATGAAAGTGGCCAAAAGTGATGCTGACCATACCAGGTCAGGACCAGATTTGATGTAGGAGGACCCATGACTTAACCCTTTAAACTCTTTGTCTGGAGGTTGCATGCTAAGAGAAGACCCAATGTGTCCCAAGTGGTTTTATACAGAAGATTCTGCCAATGTATCTGTCGTCTTAGAAAATCAAGAACCTCCTGCTTCCCGCTCTGGTCCTTCTCCTGACTTCACTTCTGTGTTTTTAATAGACTTCGATATCGTGTGAACTAGTGGGAAATGAGTATTAAAAAAGGGAAGGAGCTATAAATTTTTCTTTAAATCATTAAATTACATACTTAAAATAAATGGATTTTTTAAGTATGTAAATTATACTTCAATAAAGCTGCAGAAAAGGCTTGGCCAACTGTGATGCTTGTCGTGTGATTTGCTATTTGTCATAGTTCCTGTGACTTTGATCTTAATAGTAGTGTGTTTTATTACAGACGACTCAGACACCAGAGTAACAAGGCAGGGAGAATACTCCGTTCTGTCAAGGAAAATAAATCAAGTCAAATTAATTGGATTTCTTAATGAGGATTTTCCTGGTAACAGCTGAGTTGGCTGGAAGTTGGACAGCTATTGGCTGAGAGCGAAAATGGAGAGAGCACAATGTTTACGGGGATAACTGAAGGTTGTGCTCACGAAAGGGTCTGAGTCTCACGGAGTGCAATTGCAGAAGCTCCAGCGGCTGATGGAGCTGAGTCCTAGGACCCTTGCAAGATGGCCATTATACATTTTGTGATGTCACGGCCGAGTGTGAGATAAGGCTAGATGAAGTGGAAAAATTTTGGTTTCTTTGGAAACTCACTTGTGTCACAGGATGTTTTTCTGGAAGCCATGTTAGGAGAGGATGTTTTGCTGAAGCAGACACATGAGAAGGCATGTGGTATTTAGATGGAGCACACGCTTGAAGGGGGACAGGATGTTTACAGAGAACATAAATGTAATCGCACAGAGAGGGAGAGGACATTTTTACATTGCTACACCTTGCAAGGCTTCGATGGTCTTTGCTGGTCTTCGTTCCGTAATGAGAAATGGACAAAAGAACCTGTGCTATACGGGCCGCTTCTCGCTGCTTCTGCTGCTTCTTGTTGGTTGGTTAGAGCCTTGTGGTCTCTGCCAGGTCAAGGCACTGCTACTGATTGATATTTTGTGTTTGTTATTGGACCGTACTGCACAATGAAGATTGGAGTTACCCCAAAGAATTACTTCTAAATAGGTCCAAAACTCTCTCACTTTTCCTATCAACTTTCTCTCTCTGCTACCTCCGGTTGGTGGGCTAGAAGAATGGTTGAAGTGTTTAAGAATCCTAAGTTAAGTAGGTTTTGAAAAAATATAAGCCTACAGATAGATTCTTGGGTTTTGAGAAAGGGCTATGTCTCCTGCTGAGGGGAGATGATGTTTAGGTGGTGACTTTTTGGTTCTGTGGTCTACTGTGACCCATGAAATGGCCAGTGACTGACAGTCTCCCAGTAAGTGTAGCACACACTAAAATGCTTTTGCTTGGTGTTGGGAGCTGTAGAATGTATTCATTTCTTGTCACATATCCTCGAGTATTCATGTTGGTGACAGTAGTTACTCTTCAGTTCTGCCATACAGAGAAGTGGGTCTGTACACTGAGAGAAGAGAGTGGCTGGTGGTGAGTATGTAACATGGAGTAAGAGATTCGTTACGGTGTGGGGTCTCTCGCTCTTTTTTCCCCCCAATTTGACAATCTGGAGTCAACTGAGAAGAGAGAACAATTCAAGAACTGCCTCCATTCGATTAGTCTTTGGGCAAGTCTATGGAACATATTCTTGATTAATGATTATTGTGGGAGGGCCCACCATTGTGGGCAATTTCATCAGTAGTTATGTGTAAAAAGAATAGCCTTTTAGGCTGTAAGAAATAGTAATGGAGCAAGCCATGGGGAGTGTGGCGGTTTGAACAAGAAAGGCTCCAACATACATATATTTGAATATTTAGTTAACAGTGAGTGACAGTATTTTAAAGGATTAGAAGGATTAAGAGGAGAAATCTTAAAGGATTTTAAAGGATTAGAAGGATTAAGAGGGGGAAGTGGGTGTGTCGACAAGAGTGGGGTTTGAGTTTTCAAGAGCCCCATGCTTTCCAGAGTCTCGCTCTCTCTTTCTCTCTCTCTCTCTGTCTCTCTCTGTCTCTCTCTCTGTTTCTCTCTCTCTGTGTCTCTGTCTCTTTCTCTCTCCCTCCCTGCCTCCCTCCCTCTCTCTCTCTTTCTCTGCCTCTCTCTCTGTCTCTGTCTCTCTCTGTCTCTGTCTCTCTCTCTGCCACTCTCTCTGTCTCTCTCTCTTTCTCTGTCTCTGTCTCTCTCTCTGTCTCTGTCTCTCTCTCTGTCTCTCTGTCTCTGTCTGTCTCTCTCTCACTCTGTCTCGGTCTCTGTCTCTGTCTCTCTCTGCTTACAGAACAGTAGCTCTCTATTGCTCCCGTGTTATGCTCCCTGCCATGATGATGGACCAGACGTCTGAAACTGTAAGGGATCCTCCAATTACATGCTTTCATTATAGTAGATCCTTGACCATGATGTCTCTTCACAGCATCAGAACAATGACTGAGACAAGGAGCAAGCCAACAAGCAGAGCTCCTTGTTACCGCTTCAAGCTCCTGTTCTGGTTTCCCTCAGTGATATTCTGTGACCTGTAAGGCAAATAACCCTTTCCTCCCCAAGTTAGTTTTGATCATGTCATTCATCACGGAGAGAAGGAAGCAAACTAGAACGTCACAGGTCAGTACATGAGCAGTACATTACCTTTAAATTTAAACAAAGTGTCTATACGTCTCTATTTGTGGTTATGAGGTAAGAGTCTGTGGCTCTACTAGACACACTGTTTCTATAAGAAATTGTCTTACTTAGGGTTCCTATTGTTGTAAGGAAACACGGTGACCAAAGAGCAAGTTAGGGAGGAAAAGGTTTCTTCAGCTTACACTTCTACATTGCTGCTCATCACCAAAGGAAGTTGGGACAGGAACTCAAACAGGACAGGTTCCTGGAGGCAGGAACTGAGGCAGAGGCTATGGAGGGGCACTGCTTACTGTCTTGCTCCTCATGTCTTGCTGAGCTTGCTTTCTTATAGAACCCAGGACCACCAGCCTAGGAATGGTGCCACTCACAGTGGGCCGGGCCCTCCCCACCAATCACTAAGAAAATGCCCTCCAGCTGGATCTTATGGACGCATGTTCTCAACTGAGGCGCCCTCTTCTCTGATGACTCTAGCTTGTGTCCAGTTGGCATAAAATCAGGTCGGTGGTTAGAATGTGGTTGTTCCATGGGAAGTGTGGCACAAGTAGGAGGTGTGCCTTGGGGGAGTAGGTGTGGCCTTGTTAGAGGCAGCATATCACTGTGGGGAGATATGCTTCTTCTCCAACACCATGTCTGCCTAGACGCTTCCATGATTCCTGCCTTGATGAAAATAGACTGAACTTCTGAACCTGTAAGCCAGCCCTACTTAAATGTTGTTCCTTATAAGTTGCCTTGGTCATGATGTCTTTTTGCAGAAATGAAAACATCAGACAAACAGCCAGTATAAAAACCCCCAAATAACAGAACTTATCAACTATAGAAAGTATTTTCAAGTCCAGCAGTGAGAAACTTATTCTTGAGAAAAGAAACAGCAATGAATGTGTCCATGAGAAGGTTCCCTCCAAAGACATTCTTGGAGTGTAGATGTGGCTCAGAGAGACCCCATGGAGTGCACAGGGGCTTCAAAGGAGTAGAGAGCTACATGGTCAGGAACCGCAAAGCATTTTGAAGTAATGGCAAATGGCATAGGATAGAGCTCAATGCAGCACCTCTGAATTGGAGTCACCGTCAAGAGTTTTCTGAGGAGAAGTTTACATGTGAGTCATAGACGGGAAATTCCTGGGGCTAGATACGGTAACAGGGACCACAGGTGTGGAGGAGCCATCTAGGTGAAGGAGAGTGAGGCAAGACAAACCATTTCAGGAGCTCTTTGTGTTCATCTAGGGGCATAGAGACCTCAAAAAATATTAAAGGATGCAAGAGCGACAAACAGTGCTCAGGGAAACTAAGCACAGGATCGCGTGACACCTGACAGAAGCTCACGGCATCCTCATCTTCCCATTAAAATTACTTTTTATTGATCATACAAAATAATGGGCTTCATGATACTTTCAGGAATCGATAGATTTAAACTGAGTTTGGCAATCACTACTCTTGAGTTATCCTCGACAAAATGTCCTCTGGGGAAGCCTCCACCTCACATCCACCTTCTGTAGTGATGTCTTGGCTGTACTTTAAGGAACAAAAGAGACCAATATGGATGTGGCCCAAGTTCAACTCATTCTAGACCCTTTCTGTTCTTCCTGGTCTCCTGCTTCACTTTTTGAGAACTCCATTTGGAATTCCTGCATCCCTCAGTGTCCTCTACTCCCTCATGTGTTCTTTAGTCTTTCTTCCAAATCACCATCAATTTAATCTTTTTACCCTCATCCTGGTCTCTTCTCTGCATGTGAAGGTTGGATATATTTGAAAAGATGACTTTAGGGGCCTGGAGAGATGACCAATGGATCAAGAGCTTGTCTGCTTTGAAAGAGGACGTGGATTTGTTCTTTGAGCTCATGTCCAATGGCTCCCAACCACCTTTAATTCCAGCTCCAGGGGACCTGACTATTCTTGTGTCTGTGATCTCCTGTGTTCATGCACTGCCCCCACCCACATAATTAAAAATAATACATCTACAGATGAAAAACAGGTTTCATTAGGTTTCGTTAGTCAAACAATCCCCAACCTTCTCTGATTCTCAGTCTGCTTGGATCAGTTTATTGGGTTTCCCCTTGAGTTCCAAGACCACCTCCCTGTTCCCTGGCCCTCTTTCCCCAACTGTCTGTTTCTCCCTCAAACTTCACCTCAGAGAGTCTATCTATGTCTGGCCCCTCTCCACTGCTTCCTAAACATGCATCTTTTTCCCCCGTGCTATCCCTGCTCCTCTAAGCCACATCTCCAGTTCTTTTCTCTCCCTAAAGACCAGACCAGCTCAGTCCTCTTTGTTTTAGCCTACGTGACATCAGACTTACTGTTCACAGCCTTGACCTTTCTGGATTCCTCTCCATGTTCCATGCACCACAGCCCGTCTCCTCCACCAAAGTGTTCACACACAACATGTCAAATCACACATTTTAATTTTTAGAGCAAAAACAAATTCCACTGGAAAAGATACTGGGGTTGTCAAAGGCCCTTGTGAATCTGAAACACAGAAAAACAAACAATTTTCCCCCAATCCTATAAATTCCCCATCTATGTCCCCCACACTTTGTGAATTTCACCTTAATGGATCTTGTCCACCAGATTAGAGACGTAGATGTGGACGTCGCCATCAAACTGATGAAGTACACGGAAGGCTTGGCTGGAACTTGAATTCACCATGATACTTAGATTAAAATGTTGCTCTATATTGAAAAGCACACTCATACAAGCATGTCCCATTGGGAACTCACTGAAATCGCCTAGAAATTTTGATTCCATTTGTGAAAAATTTTCTATATCCCGAATAGTCCACTTATTACTACTGCGGCCTATTGGGAACTAAGCGAATTCACCATGTTACTCAGATTCGGCTCACCAAATGACTTAGCCGATCTATTTGGACCTGTTGCTTCTGGTGAACTGCACACATTGACCTGTTAAGATGTCACTGTCAACGTCTGACTTCACCTCTGCTGGAGGAGTCTCTGGAATGATACGGAGGTTACCTTCTGTGTAATCATCCAGGAGCTGGTAGATGTACAGGACTGGATCTTTCTCGTAGGTGATGTAAAACCAGTCCTTCATGATCGGCACCTGGGCTAGGACCACCCCCCTCCAGTTGTTCTTAGAGCCATGTTTGCCCTCAAATTTATGCTCCACAGTGCGGCCAACCATGGCATTTGCGAGATGGGCGTCTTTCACTTGAGGAAACACTACTTTGTGAATCAAGATCTTAAGCTTTAAAATCCTCTCATTGCTGTGATGTGCCAGGCCGTAGAAACAGTCAATTCTGTCATACTTGACCAGATAGAGAGAGGGATTTGTTGGCAGTTGATCTAGAACGATGGCCGTCCATTGGGTGACGGCTCATCACCTTCCTTCCATCCGTGAGAAATTCTGCAGCCCACAAAGTCCTCAGGGCCTGGGGGGAAGGCCTCCTCCTCCTCCGCTTCTGGAAGGATGGTGTGCTCATCCTCCTCAGAGACATCCTCTTCTTCTTGGCTGTAGACCTAGTGTGGTAGGCCACGACATCCTGGTCCACTGTCTTGAGACTATCGTTCTTTGTTCAGGCTTCATACTTGCCCGTGGCCTGGGTTTGAAGAGCTCGCCTGCTTAAACCAGACACAATGCTGGTGCCTCTGTCATGTGACTGCCTGCAAGAACAATGGGGTGGGGTGGGGAGGGCGCTGGACCAAGGCTCTTGTCTAAGAGAACTCTGGAGCAGGTGAGGAAGGCGATGGTAGACAGGGTTGAGCATCGGAATCTAATTCTGTCGTAATCAGAAGTTCATAGGAGGGCTGGGCAATGGTGGAGCACACCTTTAATTCCAGCACTCAAGAGGCAGAGGGAGGCAGACCTCTGTGAGATCAAAGCCAGCCTGGTCTAGAGAGTTAGTTCCAGGATAGCCAAAGCTACCCACAGAACAACCCTGTCTCAAAAATCAAAATCTAAAGTCCAAAGGGAAATGAACAAATGGTTCTCTACAGCTCAGAATAAGATATTCAGACACATTTCTTCAACCCGAGGCACTTTGCATCTGCTGAGGAACCTCTCCTTGAATGGGTAGGTCAGTGTGGGATTAAGTATCCCTGTCCCCACTTTAAGCAAGCAGAACAGAGAAAGGATAGCAAAGGAGCCAGAAGGGTGGCCACACTCCTCTTCTACCCTCTTACTATGAGCTATCAACTGGCTTTCACACCCCGCTGTGAAGATAGTGAACCCACCTTCAGGGGAGTCTATCGCCCCCAAGTGGAAGAGAAGCGCAACCTCCGCCCAGTGCGCTGTGACATCATCCAGGCTCTGCTTACGTCATAGAAGCCCTCTCAGCCCAGTTCCTTCCCTAGTTACGCTTAGAAACTTCCAGTTCTAGGGTTTAGCTTCTCATATAGCCTCCTGGAGATCCAAAATAAACTCCCCACCCAAATATTCTGATGACTCCAGTCACATTCTGCCCAAGTAGCTCTTTTCATGCATTTTTTCTTCCTGAAAAAGTCTTTGTTTTCTGAGTCACCAACATCCTTGGTGGTGATTTACCCAGCTCCTATCTTTCCTTTGGTTATCTTTAAGTCATTCTCCGTATCGGAAATATTGCTAGTCTCTCTCTCCGAGGCAGGCCTCTGGATAGCACAAAAAAAATTAGCTTTATCAAAACCCACAATTAGAGGAGGGCCATTTTTATTCACACAAAGCTAGAATTTGACAGGATTAAATACCTTGTATTGAAGTCAATGGCAATCATGAATTATGGATTCTTTGCAAAGAGCGAGGAAAAATTAGCTCCTGGACCTGCTTCCAAAGTCGGGATAAACTGATGACAAACCCGATATCGACCAGTCATATTTTAAATGTCTTTAAAATTTACCAGCACTTCTGGATACAAGGAATTTATTAGATCAAATGCAGCAAAACAGGATGAAATAGATGAGGTAATTTTGTTTTTGAAATATGGGTAGACAGAATACTGGATGCAAGTAAGTATGGAATTTACCTGTAAATTAGAGGGCACTTTAATTGTTTGTGTCACATAGTTCTTCAGATCTTCAAAAGGATTCTTTTCAGAACCCTCCCCTGTCCCCACCACACTCTAACTATAATAAATATATATTGCCATCAATTTTACATGAGAACCCATATTACACCATTCAAAATTAAATGGTACATATATTTTAAAAAGGTATCAGTCTCTGACTTCTGTCAGTTCTTTAATTAGGGGAAGGATTGAAGAAGTTGAAGGGGACGGCACCCTCTATAGGAAGACCAGCAGTCGCAACTAATCCGGATCGCTGAGATCTCCCAGACACTGAGCCACCAACCAGGCAGGATACACAAGCTGGTGTGATGCCCTGACACATGTATAGCAGAGGACGGCCTGGTCTGGACTAACTCTTGAGAGACGTGAGGTCCCAGGGATTATAGTGCCTGGCAGGGTCTGGGGAGCATCCTCCTCGAGTCAGGGGAGGAAGAGGTGGAATGGGATGAGGAACTGTGTGAGGGGACCAGGAGAGTGTACAATGAAATGAATGTAAATAAATAAAATAATTTATAAAATAGTTTCACTCATAAATTCAAATGCTAGATTCTTTTTAACATCTACATTGCAATTCAATCGTCAAGTTTAGCGTTTTTACTTACTGAACTGTGAAAGCATTAATCCTTAATTTACACTTCATACTATTTGCAAATTGTCTCCTTTTATTACTTTGCATCAATTGTGTTTGCATACGTAGAAGGCTTACTCTTTATAATTTGTGCAGAAAATACATTCATGAATCTTTATATTTTAATGATCTGTTATGTGTGTACGTCTATGTATAGATTTGTTCACATGAACACAGGCACCTGGGGAGACCAGGAGATGTCAGATCCCCTGGAGCTGCTTTACAGCTGGTTGCAAGTGGCTTCATGGATGTTGGAAAGTGAACGTGTTTGCTCTTAAGAGCAGTAAGTGCTTTTAACCACTAAGCTAATACTACAATACTTACTCCATAATAAAATCAACCTATTTATCATTTTCTGATGTATTTCAGGGTATCTTTGAACTTGAGACATCTTGTCACCTTCTAGGTGCAGAGACTACATTCAGGCTTTATTTTTTCCAGCTTTCTTTTCTTTATCATCATAAAATGTGTTGGATTAAATATGTTAATATTATGCAGTAAATCCTCCAAATGTTTACTTATAGAACCTTGGGTTAGTGTCTGTTTCTTTCCTCTGCAATGACTATATTAATTTTACAGTTTGCAGTTCTCTCTTTCTTTACAAAATCCATCTCATGTGTTTTTGCTTTCATATAGAATGAAGTTAAAGCCTTTTAGTTTTTCTTTGAATAGTTAATCTACTTAGAAAAGGTGTTGAATATCCTATTTTAAGGCCAATACATTGTTTCTTTAAAATGTTCCTAGAGTTTTGTTTTTTTTTCTTATTATTATTGTTCTCATTAGTAGCATTGTTAATATTCTGTGTAAGCTTTTATGTGTTCTGATCATGTAGTGAATATAGAAATCTTCCAAACATATATGTGTAGGTATCAAATTTAGGTTCTTGGTTTTTCATGGCATGAAATTTTATCTGCTAAACCACCTCACTAGAACACACTATGACATTTTAAGGTGACATTTAGCTCCAGGCTGCTGTTATATATAAAATGTTTTCATCATTTGGCTTTTAATAAATATTTTTTGATTATTATAATATATTTTTTCCATGTCCACTTGGTAACTCTACTATGCTTATTTTAAGATTTAATTAATAATTTAGTCATAATTATTATGCATTTGACACCTAGCTAATATGAAATTATCTTAGATACAATTGAATAAATGTAATTAGTTACCTACAGCATGAAGCTGGGTACATAATTTTGTTCATTATTACTATGCATTTGCATAAAACAGAGAATATTTCATTGTCCCAATCCTGATGCCAATTTTATACAGTATGACAGCTACCAACTACATGTGATATTTAATCATTTAAAAGGAGTTAGGATTATATTGTTAAATGATATTTCCCCAACATCAAGTATATAGATTTTATTTTGCTTCAATTAATTTAACATGCTACAGTAGGAAAAAAATTAATTTCCTTTTGATATGTTAAAACGAAATTTAATTTACCTTTCTCCTGCCTATCAGAAAGTCAGTATTCTTATACAGGAAGATGTGCCAGTCACAGGTCATATTTCTAGTATAACCTGTAATTACAATCATCATTCTTGTCAGTTTCAAGTGTTCTTCACCTCATGCCTGTAAAACACAATGATCAACATGGCAGGATAACCATAAGGGCAGTGCAGTGGCATAAATAGCTCGGTGATAGCCAACAGCTCTGTAATTTTGCTTAAGTCCCATTCAATGAACATGGATGGTCCTGGTAATTTAGCCACGTATATAAGGATATTGAAGCTGTGGTTATGGGGGAGAATGTACAGCCTCTTACTTACTTAAGCCAGTATCTTACCTAACAACAATCATAGCCATGTGTCCTTATATACAGAATTAATTACAGTCTCTCCAACAAACATCACAGTGAAAATCCCACCCATTCAAAATGCAGGATAGAAACATCAAGTCCAGTCTCGATGGCTCTATCTACAAAACGTCACCTGATTAAAGGCTGAGGAACATTACAGAAGAGGGGCAAGGAGATTGTACGAGACTAAAGTTTACCATGAGATGGTGTCTCAAAGTAACACCAGAAATTACACTCATAACTTCTCACTAACACGACTGCCTCAACAACAGCTGACGACAGGGATTGGGGAGAATGAAAGTTTAGTTTTCTTTCTGTTTCAACTCCTCCTCCTCCTCCTCCTCCTCCTCCTCCTCCTCCTCCTCCTCCTCCTCCTCCTCCTGCTCCTCCTCCTCCTCCTCCTCCTCTTCTTCTTCTTCTTCTTCTTCTTCTTCTTCTTCTTCTTCTTCTTCTTCTTCTTCTTCTTCTTCTTCTTCTTCTTCTTTTTGTTTCTCTCTCTCTCTCTCTCTCTCTCTCTCTCCTTGTTGGGTATTTCCTATTTACATTTCAAATGTTATTCCCTTCCCAGTATTCAAGTCCATAAGCCCCTTAACCCTACCCCTTACCCTTCTATAAGGGAGTTCACATCCCCACACGGCCACCCCACCCCTCCCCACATTCCCCTACACTGGGGGACAAACCATGTCAGAAAAAAATTGTTTCTCATTCCGTTGTTTCCAGCAAGACCATACTTTGCTCCATGCAGTATGATCCATGAGTCCGTCCATGTACAGTCTTTCTGTTGTGGTTTGGTCCCTGGACGCTCTGGGTGGTTGACATTGTTATTATTATGGGGTTGCAAATCCCTTCAGATCTTTCAATCCTTTCTCTAATTCCTCCAACTGGGGTCTGGTTCTTGGTTCAGTGGTTTGCTGATGGCGTTTGCCTCTGTATTCGACATACTCTGGCTGTGACTCTCAGGAGGGATCAATATCCAGTCATCGTCAGCCTGCACTTCTTAGCTTCATCCATCTTATATAGTTTTGGTGTCTGTATATGTCTGGGCTACATGTGGTCCAGGCTCTGGACGGCAGGTCCTTCAGTCTCTGCTACAAGCTTTGCCTCCTTATCCCCTCCTGTGGGTATTTGTTCCCCTTATAAAGAAGGAGTGAAGCATCTGCATTTTGGTCATCCTTCCTGAGTTTCAAGCGGTCTGTGTATTGCATGATGGCTAATTCTAACTTTTGTATAATATCTAATTTTCAATGAGTGCATATCAAGTGTGTTTCTCTGTGATTGAGTAACCTCACTCAGGATGATATTTTCTACTTCATTCCATTTGCCTAGAATTTCATGAAGTCATTGTTTTTACAGCTGAGTAATATTCCATTGTGTAGATGTACCACATTTCTGTATCCATTCGTCTGTTGAAGGGCATCTGGGTTCTTTCCAGCTTCTGGCTATTACAAATAAGGCTGCAATGAACACAGTCGAATATATTTCTCTGTTGTATGTTGAATCATCTTTTGGGTATATGCTCAAGAGAGGTATAGCTGGGTCCTCAGGTCATGGAATGTCCAATTTTCTGAGGAACCTCCAGACTGATTTCCAGAATGGTTGTACAGTCTGCAATCCCACCAACAATGGAGGAGTGTTCCTCTTTCTCCACATCCTCTCCAGCATCTGCCGTCACCTGAGATTTATATCTTAGCCATTATCACTGGTGTGATGCACAATTTCAGATTTATTTTGATTTTAATTTCCCTGATGACTAAGGATGTTGAACATTTATTTAGGTGCTTTTTGGCCATTTGATAACCTTCAGCTGAGAATGTTTTGTAACTCACTGTACCCCATTTTATTAGTATATTTTTTGCTTTCTACAGTCTAACTTCTTAAGTTCTTGGCATATTTTGGATATTATCCTCTATCAGATATAAGACTGATAAAAATGTTTTCCAAATCTGTTGGTTGCAGTTTTTTCCTAATGACGGTGTCTTTTGCCTTACAGAACGTTGCTCTTTTATGAGGTCCTATTTGTCAATTCTTGATCTTAGAGCATAAGTCATTGGTGTTTTGTTCAGAAAATTTTCTCCAGTGCCCATGTGTTCAAGACTCTTTCCGAACTTTTCTTCTATTTGTTTGAGTGCATCAGGTTTATGTGTAGGTCTTTGATTCACTTGTACTTAAGCTTTATACATGGTCATAAAAATGGGATAATTTGCATTCATCTACATGCTGACTTCCTGTTGAACCAGCACTATTTTTGGAAAATGCTGGTTCTTCCTTTGGATGGATTTATCTCCGTTGCCAAATATCAAATGATAGGTGTGTGGGTTCATTTCGGGGTCTTCAATTCTATTCCACTCTCTATCCATCTGTCTCTGTATGAATACCATGCAGTTTCTATCACTATTGCTCTGTAATTCTGCTTGAGTTCAGGGGTGATGATTCCCCCAGAAGTTCTTTTATTGTTGAGGATACTTTTAGCTTTCCTGGCTTTTTTTTTCTTCTTCCAAATGAATTTGCAAATTGCTCTTTCTATCTCTATTAAAGAAGTGAGTAGGAATTTTGATGGATATTGCACTGAATGTGTAGATTGCTTTTGGCAAAATGTTCATCTTTAGTATATTAATCCTGTCAATCCATGAGCTTGGAAGCTCTTTCTATCTTCTGAGATCTTCCTCAATTTCTTTTTTCAGATACTTGAACTTCTTGTCATACAGATCATTCACCTGCTTGGTTAATCTCACACCAAGATATTTTATGTTATTTGGGAGTATTATGTTTACTGAGTTCTTTTTGTTCTAGACCTTTTACATGTGCTATCAAGCTCCTGACATATGCTCTCACCTGTTTCTTTTCCCAAGCACTCAGAGCTATAAGTTTTCCTCTTAGCTCTGTTTCCTTGTGTCACATATGTTTGGGAATGTTTATCTTCATTTTCATTAAGTTCTAAGAAGTCTTTAATTTCTTTATTTCTTCCTTAACCAAGTTGTCTTGGAGTAAAGCATTTTTCAACTTCCATGTATATGAGGGCTTTCTATCATTATTGTTATTGTTGAAGACCAGTATTAGTGTGCGGTGATCTGAGAGAATGCATGGGATTATTTCTATCTTCCTGTATCTGTTAAGGTCTGTTGAGAGATCGATTATGTGGTCAATTTTGAAGAAGGTTCCCGAGATCATGAGAAGAATGTATATCCTTATTTTTTAGAATGGAATGTTCTATAAATATCTGCTAAATCCATTTGGTTCATAACTTCTATTGCTTTCTCTACATCTCTGTTTAATTTCTGTTTCCAAGATCTCTCCAGTGATGAGGGTGGGGTGTTGAAATCTCCTACTATTATCATGTCAGGTGCAATGTGTGCTTTTAGCTTTAGTAAGGTTTCTTTTATAAAACCTAAGGATTTCTCCTGAATCATTTTTATTGCACAAATTCAAATATAACTATAACATTCTGGTTCTTGAGTTGATATTCTGGAAATTTAACTGGGAGAGGCAAGGCCTCACTCTCTAACTAGAGAGCTACATATACTAATACAGAAACTACTAATGAAAACAAAGTTGGTTTAAAAATATTTCCAATTTAGAAAAGTATTCATTTTCTGTTTTGTCTGTGGGAAGGTGGTTTATTTGTTTTTGTTTGTTTGTTCTAATTGAAGAAATATTTACAGTACATCAAAATAAGTGTGAAATGCATCACAATAGAATCCTCTTCATTCCAGCAATTTTTCTACAAGAGCAGAGTCCACTGAGTGCTTAAGTATGTACAACAGACCTCCTGCTTCCTAATTGTCAGAGCTTTAAGACTGTCGTATGTTCTCTTCACTTAGATTTTTATAAATTTTTCATGAATGGGTGCAGATCTAATCTAATAGATCTAATAAGCTAGAATACCTGACTATGTCATCTCCCCCATGAGAAAACTTTGTATTGTATTGCTTTCTGTTGTTGTTTTTGTTGTTTGGTGAGCTGTGTTTTTCATTATCCCCAATAGAAAATTAATCTAGTGATCATTAGTGAATAGAAACAAAAATTATGTGTTGTGATGAGAAACTCCCCAAAATACAGTTTACACAAAGGTAAATCAAAAATGTTTGTGGGTAGACATGAACACATGCTCATGTCCCATGTTGCTGACAAGCATTCAACACCAGATCAACTTAAGTGATTTGGGAAATTAACTTAATTCACACAGAAGCAAACTCATAGGGAATACATTTTTTTCTTCACTGCATTTAAAAGTGACCAAATGGTGAAAAAGGATGTAAAGGAATACTGTTACCCTGCATTGTTGTTTACACTAACATTGTAATTCATGTACAATCTCCATGTCCTCTTTCTCTATTGTGTTTCTCTGTGTCTGTGTTTCTGCATGAATATATAAGCAGTCATGTGTATGTGGCATACATGTGAGTATGTGTGCATATGTGTGTGTATGTGTGTTTGTCTTATATGGTATTTGTACACATAGGTAACATGTTTATTTATAATTTGGAAATACTGAAAATCACATTTGATTTGTGGATCAACCATGTGCTGATCAACTCGCATACATCTGACATTTCAATATATCAAGTGAATAGAGAGAGAGCCTAACAGGCTGGTGATATCTCCTTCTCTACTCTTGTCAGGAAAAAGTGGTGTATTTTTGGCAAGAAAACCCAAACTTCAGCAAAGACATATACACCCCACAAAACAGGAGACAACATCTCATTTGAAGGGAAAAGTTATCAGACTGGGAGAAAAATGAGTTTGCCACGTTCCAATATTTGAGGGACATGAGACTGAACATCAGAAGATATAATAGGAAGGGACAGGCAGAATCCCCAAGGATCCAAAGTAAGCTAAACCCTGGAGCTTCTCATTACACGAGAGCTCAGAGATTGGTGAGGATGGTGAACATAATGATAAGAACTTTGCAGTCCATACTCAGTCTCCATATAAGGCTACAATGTGAACAAGTTGAGGAGTCACCACCACAGAGCTAACAGCTACTTTAGCAGTCACAGTGTGAAAAACAGAGTGTAACTGTAGACAGAAGAGAAGGATGATATCTGAAAACAGACAAGGCTGTGCTGGAACTGAACAGTTTTCCATGTAAGTAACCAAACAAGCACACAGCAGGTGCCATATGCCAAAGTGAGCAAAGAGGAATGAACTGTGTAGATACTATGTGTACAGAAATACAGGTTTGTTTGGTGGAATTCTAAGATGTTGAGATGAAAGAATAGGAAGGAATTTCTATCAAGCCAGACGCCATGTCTTGCTCTTAGAATACTCACATTCGAGAGACTGAGGGAGAGGAATTAGGAATTTCAGGTTAGTCTGGACTACATATCAACACAACACATATTTTATTATTTTTTCTTTATTTAAATCAATAGTCTGATTGATAGAATATCATGAACAATATTAAGAAAACAGAAATTTAATGCCTATGCAGTGATACTCCTGCTAAAAAAATATGTTCAATAAAGAGACAGGAACTATTCAGTTACAAAATACCAGCTGTCATATTGAAGGTTGTGACATGAGTGGTATGGTGTTGTTTGGTTGATCATTCTTCACTTTCACGGCTCACTTTACACATCTTAAAAGGATTCTCTGACTACCTCGTTACTGTGCAGACATCGAGATGGGCCTTGCTTTTAATTCTATGTATTAAAACCAGTAATCATATATTTATCAAATGATTATTGGATTTTACTTTATCTACAAAAATAATGAGTCTTGAGGAAATTATACCTATATTTTGTGGGTTTCCATATTCATAATAGCAATCAGAGAATAATTGGGGCCCAAAATAAACACAGGGTGGTTGGAGACACTATAACTTTGGCAACAAGAAAGCATAGAAATGAGTGGGTTGATCTGTTTTTCTGTAAAATATTGATAATGAGTTAATGATAAGAATGGGTAAAAAATTCAGATACAGTCAAGGTTTTCTTTTCCTTAATTTGAATGATTGCCTATACGGCATGTGAAACTGAACTGAGACCCATGGTAAACCTTCTGGCTGAGCTTCATTAATACAAGTTTGCACCATCTTTGTAAATATTTGGACACTTGGCTTAATGGTTAGCACACTTTGGAAAAACCCCTGGTGTAAAGAAAGAAAGTATTAGATATGAAAATCTGTGATAATAAATCACTTCTAAGCTTTGAGTTTTGTGACTACAGAGAAAGACTTTGGCTCTGATGTGAGTGTCTAAAAGTAGGAAAAAATTAATATCCTTCATCTGCAAGAATCCTTCTAATGCCTTACTGCTCTGTTCCAGGAGATGAGTGTCAATTGTGTCAATTGCACTTTGTTGCAGGAAAACGAATTGTTTGTCAAATGCTTTGAGGTTCCTCGAGAATGCTTCATCCTGTTCACCCTCACTCTGCTCTCATGGCCTTTGCTATCTACACTAGTCCATCTCTACACAACCCCATGTACTTCTTTCTGGCGAAC